>NC_069380.1:95604807-96240192 GCF_027475565.1 Acinonyx jubatus | reverse complement strand
TGACAAAAGAACTTACAAGAAGAAGATCCTGCTGACAAATGACTTTGTCTCTTTTCCTAATCTTGATCCAAAGGGAGGGACAGATGGCAACTGAGCATCGAGGTGGGTCTGAAGGTTGGCAAAGTCGAAGAATTATTTATTAATATTTCAACTTTTCAATATTTCACTGTACAGTATTTCAATATTTAAATTACCCAGCTTGAGGACCTACTGAGAAAACTCTGAGCTTTGTTTTTCACTTCTGCCAACCCATCATGAAAAAGTAAAATGAGTGTTCACTCTCTGTGACATAATACACTGTTAATTGCCTTCCTCAATATACAACCTAGTCATGTGAGATAAAGACTACATTTTCTAGCTTCCATCATGAGTAGCCTGACAGTGTGACTATGTACTGGCCAATGAGATGTAACGGCAGATTATGGCCACCTGAGGGAATCTTAAAAGACACGTGGCAGGGTGCCTGGGTGGCTCAGTCGGTTAAATGGCCGACTTCGGCTCAGGTCGTGATCTAACAGTTCGTGAGTTCAAGCCTGACAACTCGGAGCCTGGAGCCTGAAGCCTGCTTTGGATTCTGTGTCTCCCTCTCTCTATGCTCCTCTGCCTATCTCTATCTGTCTCTCTCAAAAACTAATAAAAATTAAAAAAAAAAAAAACACGTGGCACACCCCCTTTACCTACTTCTGTATGGTCAATGTGCGAACAGTTGCCTTAGGTCATGGGATGGCATTGAGACAGTTGATGGAATGTTCATATAGAAGCCTCTGTACCAGATAGGGGGGCTATCACAGAATTTCCTTTAAGGGGGATAAAATAAAAATCAGTCTTTTGAAGGCCATTGTTATCTTGAGGTTTATGTCACAGTCTGCTGAACCCAATGCTAGCTGAATTCCTCCCACTCAGTCACCATTATGACCGTCCTAACGCCTGTATTTTTTATTTGTTCCCAGAGAAAGACAACCCAGATATTTCTGTATGTCTACGCCCTGGGGTTTATCCATATATAAGCGCAAGCCATCAGACACTATTATGGCCAAACAGATACAAATAATTTTTTGTTTATTTGTGTGATGTGAAAGGAAAGGACTCAAGGGGAAAATGGAAGGAATTCTGGGATATTGGCTGGATACTTGAGCCCTGGGAAGTGAGTTGGGGTTTATAGTTTCAGTTAGTAGTAGGGTTCTGATTTCACTGAAAAGCAATACCTTTGTGGATACAGGATTTCTCATGGAGGTGGCCATGTGGATGCCCATGTAGACCAGACACTAGATGTTTTAGTCTTGAGAGCTTCAGTGAAGATCTCTGCGCCTGAGGTTGGAAGGAGAAGTATGGTGGTGCCATTTCTTGGACCACAGGTCAAGAGCGTCAGTGACCAAAATAGACTAGCATTCTTTTTTTTTTTTCCTCTGGACACCATAGCTCTAGATTTCTTGTTAAAAGAATGGAAGGGGAGGTAATCCAAGAAGGTGACTTTTTTGGATTTCTCAAAATGTTTGTTCTCTGGGGACATTGAGTCAGCTTTGATTCATTTTGGAACCCAAAGAAATGTTACGTTGCTTGCCCCTCATGGAATTATTCACACCATTAGTGTAGGATGGAATGTTCATGATCTCCTTTTCCTCTTTTCTCAAAGCCCACAAGATGTTTCTCCATTAAAAATGTACATCTCATTTCAACCTGCCAAGTATAAAGCATTTAGGATAAATATGTACAGTAGGAGATTAATTACTTAATAAATTCAACACGTAAATTGAACGTATGCTTTGTGCCAGGCACTGTTATAGGCCATTGGGATTCATCAGAGAGCAAAGACAAATCCCTGCCCTTCTTGGAGCTCACCTTCTATCTGGTGGACAGACAGTAAACACAATACATTGCTAAATAGAGAATTCTAGAGGGTGATTTAGTAGGCGTCTCAGAGTGAAGAGACACAACATACTTTTGTTTCCTGGCTGCTTTAAACCCAGAGAGAGGCGAATCTGTCTGTCTTAGTGAAAATGTACCAGATGAGAGAGTACAATCCAGAGCATTTTAAGAAAATGACCCTTTGTAAGCTTACATGGAGAATTCCTGGAATTGTCCAAAACAGTACCCTTAGGTATTACTGAAAATCCTGCCAAAAGTAGCAGATTTGAGAAGCAGACATCTGATCCCAAACATTTTGCAGCTTATAAACAGAGCAGCACATTGACAAGAGGTAAAGACATTAAAAATACAACAGATGAATGAATTTCTTGCTTTCCCGAGGCTAAGGACAGTGGTGAACTTGGGGTGTTAGTGACGGTCTCCAAGGAGAGAGATTGATTTCTGTTGGCCTTTGAAATTTTCCCTGTTACAGCAAACTTCCTGAAATGTGTGCAGATTGAGAACACTTTCATCTGGTTAACTAAGAGTGATTATGCTGTGTATTGGCTTTTCTATCGGTCCTGGTCGGTTCAGAGTGAGGATGGGCTTGGCAGCTGCTGTTGGGATGGATCTGCTGAATTTGGAGTGTTTGTCTCAGCAGGTGGCCCTGAGAGAAGGGGCTGAGGAGTAGATAACTAGATGTTATAAGAAAAGATAGAACCACTGACAGCGTGAGGATATAGGACAAGGATTAAGTGTCCCTCAAGTTCCCTCCATTTTGGACAAATGGAGGATGGAAAAGAAGGGCTGGTAAAGGCAAGAGCTGGGAAGGCATTATTTAATATGCCCTGAACTGAGCAGGACCAGGCCAGGGAGAGGGTTCAAGGGATTTGTGGTTTCAAGGAAGGTTGGAAATGAGGGTCCTCCCCTTGGAGTTGAGAGGAGGTGACTCGAGGGGGAGTTTTGACTTGGAACCGAGGGCTGAGCTGGAAGGATGACAAAGAACATTTAAGGGATTCTGAGGTTTATAGGCTGACTCAGACCACTGCCATAAAAGAGCATTTTCATCCATGCCTGAAGGATTAAAAATTAGCTGGTAAAATAAAGTATATGCTCTGCTTTGACTGTGGCACAGTTTTTAAAGAGAGAGGTTGACTTTATCCTGGATGTGGGTGTCTCAGGTTATAAATGATCTGACGTATGCTGTCTGCACAGAGCAGGCAGTCTAAATGTTTCTGGATTTGGGGATTCAGAGTAGGTATTGATTCAGATCTGCAGTTCACTGTCTCACTTACTTTCTGCCGTTTTGTCCTCCACTGAGAAATCAGAATATGTTTTCTCTTGGCATAATACATGAAAACTACTTAGAACCCACAGATGTTGTTTTCTTGCCATTTTGTGTGTTTGTGTGTGTGTGTTATAGTTATATATAGTATACATATATGCTATATATAGTTACAGTTATATGTTGTATATTATTCTATATTATATAGTATGTGAATATATATATAGTTATATACTATATAATTCTATACTTATAGTGCCTGAATATATAGTTATATATGGTATATAATTCTATACTTATAGTATGTGAATATATATAGTCATAGTTATATATAGTATATAATTCTATATTATATAGTCTGAATATATATAGTTATATGTGTATATAATTCTGTACTTATAGTATGTGAATATATATAGTTATAGTTATATATAGTCTATAACCATATGCTAGTGGTATGTGAATATATATAGTTATAGTTTTACATAGCATATAATTCTATAATATATAGTATGAGTATAGTTTTATATAGCATATAATTCTATACTATATAGTGTGTGAATATATATAGTTACAGTTTTATATAGTATATAATTCTATAATATACAGGTATGTATATATAGTTATATAGTATATAGTGAATATATAGTATATAACTATAAGCTATGCGGTATGTGAATATATATAGTTACAGTACCGTTATGTACTATAGTATATATGTATACTGTATATATACAGTTATGTATATAGTTATATAGTATATAGTGAATATATAGTATATAACTATAAGCTATACGGTATGTGAATATATATAGTTGCAGTACTGTTATGTACTATAGTATATATGTATAGTATATACAGTTATATACAATTATAGCCATACATATAAGAAACAAAGTGATAAGAAATATATATAGTTATATATATGATGTATATAAATTATATGTATGTATACATGTTTTATATGTTATATGCATATAAATATATAACTATATAATTATAACTGTATATATATAACCATATAGTGTTTCATAACTTTAAAACATTTCATGTGCTTTTAAAAAGATTCATTTTACTCTTTAAACAGCTAAACTTACAGTTTGGAAATGCTATCACTAAGCAGCAGATGCTTGGTGTTTGAGCCACAGGATTTAAATTTTTCCCAATTCAGATGAGGTTTTCTGTTCAGGCTCCAGAAGTAGTTTTCCTTCGCTCTCTCTTTCTCGATCAGTGAAAACATAAATGTAAATACACACACATAAATATATACAGAGATATATATGCACTCTTATATATACACACATACATGTTCACATATCTACCTTTAAAAGACCAGTTGAACGTTGGGAACATTGAAGAAAATAGCCTCACTATGTTTAAATATGGTGCTTTAGAGCAATTTTCTAATGAAATAATTTGGCACGTTTTTCACTAACCTTTTATCTGTCATCACTTTTTCTAATTTTAATATATTTCACACCCAGACTTGGATTACCACATTTGATTTAAACTCACCCGATTTCCCTTTCTGGGGTGATTTCATGACTCTGGGAACTGAAGCTCTTGGATCAAAGCTTTGCTACATCTCAGCAGCTGTCTTAACCACTCTAGAGAGAGCTGTTTGAGTCCTTCCAAGCGCATCAAAGAGAAGGTGTTAGCTTGCCTTTCTCACCAACCCTGCTCTCAGAACATCTGCTTCCCGCCTCCCATATGCAAGACTCTAAAGAAAGTGTCGTAAGAGAGGGCAATTCTGTTGAGAGGGTATATGCTCTCCTGACTAGGACTTTTTCAATACTGAAGGATTTTCTTGCCATTTTGCTCTTAATAAGCTTGAGAGCAGCTCATAAATCATGTTGTACTGGCAAGGGTGCTAGGTAAGGAATCAGGTGGTCTTAATGACTGTCAGCTCTGCCGTGAGGTAGCGTTGTCCTTCTGGGCAAATCATGGGTTCTCTGATTCTCCATTTCTTTATGTATGAAAAGACTTGGTAGGATGTAATGGCCTTAAATTTCTTTAAAATTTTATGATAACAGTCCATTTTTGACACCCTTATTATCATATTGATCTTACATGTATGGACTAATATTTTGCCCTAAATCATTGCTGACTTCATTCCTAATAATTTCCTTGATTTACAATCTTTTTCTTTGTAAAAATTGAAATTACAAGTTTTGTGCATATAGTGAAAACCATTTGAACACACTTAAACAGAAGATTCATCCAAGTTTTGTTTTATTTATTTTATTTTATTTTATTTTATTTTATTTTATTTATTTTGTGTTTGCTCTAAATTTTTCTACTAAAGTATCTTTATCAGATGGCTGTTGAAGAGTTGTCATTACACATTTATGTGCTACAGTGTTGACAACATGATCATGAACATTCACTATAATGTTACAAATTACCCTTTGAAATGAAAAATGTAAGGTCTTATAACTAACCACTGAGTGATTATTTTAATAAATGCAGATGTGATTTTCTAAAAAGTCTTATTAGTTGGACAGAAATAAAAAAGTCCTGAGAGTTCCCAGCTTGGGTGGAGTGTGAAGATATGGAAATGGGTAGGGGCTCCTGGGGAGGGTGGTGGGGGAAGGCAGCAGGGAACCCCAGGCATCCTTAACATTTTAAAGACGTGGTAGAGTTTGGTGAGTTCTTTATAGGTTTTGGATAGTAGCCCTTTGTCCGATATGTCATTTGCAACTATCTTTTCCCATTCCATCAGTTGCCTTTTAGTTTTGTTGTTTGTTTCCTTTGCAGTGCAGAAGGTTTTTATCTTCATGAGGTCCCAATAGTTCATTTTTTGCTTTTAATTCCCTTGCCTTTGGAGATGTGTCAAGTAAGGAATTGCTGCGGCTGAGGGCAGAGAGGTTTTTTCCTGCTTTCTCCTCTAGGGTTTTGATGGTTTCCTGTCTCACATTCAGGCTCTTGCACTGTTGGTGGGAATGCAAATTGGTGCAGCCACTCTGGAAAACAGTGTGGAGGTTCCTCAAAAAATTAAAAATAGATCTACCCTATGACCCAGCAATAGCACTGCTAGGAATTTACCCAAGGGAAACAGGAGTGCTGATGCATAGGGGCACTTGTACCCCAATGTTTATGGCAGCACTTTCAACAATAGCTAAATTATGGAAAGAGCCTAATGTTCATCAACTGACGAATGGATAATGAAGATATGGTTTATATATAGAATGGAATACTACTTGGCAATGAGGAAAAATGAAATATGGCCTTTTGTAGCAATGTGGGTGGAACTGGAGAGTGTTATGCTAAGTAAAATAAGTGATACAGAGAAAGACAGATACCATGTGTTTTTGCTCTTAATGTGGATCCTGAGAAACTTAACAGAAGACCATGGGGGAGGGGAAGAAAAAAAAAGGTTAGAGAGGGAGGGAGCCAAACCATAAGAGACTCTTAAAGACTGAGAATAAACTGAGGGTTGATGGGGGTGGGTGGGAGGGGAAAGTGGGTGATGGGCATTGAGGAGGGCACCTGTTGGGATGAGCACTGGGTGCTGTATGGAAACCAATTTGACAATAAATTTCATATTAAAAAAAGAAAAATAAATAAAGACATGGTAGAGGAAGAGGAGACCTTAGACTGAGAAGAAACATGAAGCAGGGGAGCAAGGAGGGAGAAACTTTCAAAAAAGAGAGAGTGGTCAGGACTGCAAAATCTTATAAGGAGGTAGTGTAAAATAAGGTTTTAAAAGGGTCTTTTGCTAGAAAGAAATCCACCCATGCTACAGTAATTGGGGTTTGCTTTAAGGATACTTTATGGGGTTTCAGGTAAATTCAAGAGCAAACCCCAAACACAACTGGACAACAAAAGGACTAGCTGCTGGGATTTGGAAAGCCACCAGGAACCAAAGCTGTTCTCTCCACCCCTTTCCCAGGGGCCATCTCTAAGCAGCTGCTTAGTTATCTGTTCCCAGCCAACTCCTTTCTCTGTGGTTTCTTGAATATGGCCACAGTGGCCCCCTCACCAACTGCCACATGTTCTTTGATCTTAGTTCATATTCATGGGAGAGAGAACCTAGCCAAGCTCTTCTTTTTGAGTCTGTACACACATATCGCAAATTTCTGGCCTATCTTACGGGTTGGCTGTCTTTAGATCACATGCCTTCTCTTGGTTAATCCCTGGTGTCTGGGCTGGGGAGTTGCCTGGGGGAGTCTGGTGGTAGAGAGAACATGTAGGTCTACTTGATAAAGCCTGTGGGCCATGGCACAGCAGATACATCCTGAAGGGGTGTGGGCTGCTACTTTAAGTCCAAAGGAGAGGCTCGTTCAGCAGGTAAATTTATCAGCATGTCCAGTCCAAGATCCATTTGATTTAGCTACTGAATTGTACCTCTAATTTTGGAAAGAATGCTTTCCATAGAATGGTGTCAGGTGGCAATCAGATTGTATTGGAATGAGGAGTGAACAGGAGGTTACAAGCGAGCACAGTATTGACTATATATTTTTGCTGTATATAAGTGAAATAAATAAAAGATGGAAGCCAAAGGAAGTATATAGACCTGATAAAGGACATTTTTAAAAGATTTAATGTATAAAAGTAATTTTACCTTTTTTTTTTTTCCTGAATGGAATGAAGGAAAGGTTGAAGATACATATAGAAAGAGGATGATGGATGTAGTGGAAGGATATATGTAAGATGGCAGGAGAGACCATGTATTTTGTGATATGGGAGGAAAAATGTATCAGCGACATAGGCTAGATTATGCTGCAATAACAAAAAAACCCAAAATCTTAGTGGTTCTTTAAAAAGGCTTAATTCTTATTCCTGCTACATGTTCTACTTTAATCTCTCATCATAGTTACCCTGATGGTGCCAAATACTTCTAGTTTCTGTCTGTGCCAGAGGGGAAGCAAGGTCTGGAGGGTTTCCCATTGTCGGTTAAATGCTCTGGCCCCAAAGCAACATGTGTCATTTCCCCTCACCATCCCTGGTAAGAACTAGTTAAGCCATCTCCCAGTACAAAGGGATGAGATACTGTGATCTTAACAAGTGCCAGAAACTTGGATAGTTGGGGTGCTTGATGAGCAACCTAATGACTTCAAGAAATAAAGAAAATGATGAGATTGAATGCATGTAGCTCTGTGAGTGGTGCTGAGAAATCGAGGGAGTCCTGTTAGGCAGAAGGCAAGGTGTCCATGTACAGGGAGGGTGAAGGCCTAAAATAGTTGTTGGTGAGGGAGTAATGAGATATGCAGAGAGGCATTGTAGGTTATTCTTAAGAACATGACTGAGGATGGTGACACTAATCTGCTGATTCCGGATTACTTTCTCTGGTAATATTCATGAGCCCAGATATGGATGGGAAATGTGGATGATTGGTTGATCCAGGATGGGGTTTTCTTGGACACGTGCAGCAGAAGGACATGTGTGCAAGGGAGTTGAGAATATTAGTAAGTATGTGGTTGAATGATGGGTCGTGTGATCTAGGCTAATAGGGAATTTCCTGAAAAGAAGAAAGGATGGTTGGATTAGAGACAATGGAGGAAAAGCAGAACAGGCTAAATTAAAAAAAAATATCCTTGCCTAAGCATCTAAGAATTATTTAAGATAGCAAGTCGGTTAGGATGCTTTGAGCGGGCATTTAGCAGGCAGCCCTATTTTCATGGCTGTCAATGATGAGGGCTTTTATTACTCGCTTACTAAAAAGTATGGAGATAGACCATCTGGAAATAGGCCCAGTGACTCAGTGATAAGATCAAGGACCCAGGTCCGTTTCATGTGTCCACATTGCCAGCCTCCGTGTATTTGCATTCCTTCACAGGCTTGTTACTTCATAGTTGCAATGTGGCTGCCACAGTGCTAGGTACCATATCTCCACACAAAAACAGGAATGGAAGACAGAAGATGAGAGATCTTTGTCCTTGCATTTTTCTGTGTATTATGAATAAAATACTCCCTTTATGTCTGTTAGGTCAGAAGGAGGCACATGCCCACCTGTAGAACAGCCACTGGCTGAGAGCAATGGGATTTCCCTGATGGATTTCAGGTGGATCGTTGCTCATTCCATGAGACTTGGGCACGTGGTTGCTTGAACAACATTGGGGTTATCTTATCAAGGAGGATGGGACAAACCCCTACTAGAGAACTAATAGTGAGTGCCACAAATAGGGATCTCCCTTGCTGGTAAACGACAAGACTGCATGTCCAGGGTATAAAACTACTATCATAGCTTATTCAGATTAAAAAAAAAAAGTATAGATACAAGCTTTGAGCCAGCTAAGAAATTCTCACCAAGGGGAAGACATAGTAATATCATGTAAAATTTGAATTTATTTTATACAAGGTTGATTTAACCCCTTAGGACACCTACTGTTTCTTACGTGAAGCTTGTTCTTTGCAAGAACTTCTGCTGGCCGGCTTGCTCTAAGTCAAAATGGCTACCACAAGCCTAGTAAAAGTCTGCCATCATGGAACTAACAGTTCCAGAATAGTAAATGTTCACTAGTCTAGATTGTTCTTTCAAAAAGCTAATGTTTCCTGGCCTTTCATGTAGTGCTTTACAAGTTTTGCGACATGTAGTGAGGGATAGAAAATTAGTTTGCTCTGTTTTACTTCTTCCCAGTTTGAATAGGAACAGTACCAAATTTACCAATATTGTTCTATTCAACAGACATTCATTTTGCAATTTCAATATGAAAAGCGGTTTTTAGGTGCTCCTTGGTATGTAAAAATGAAAGACCCACAGGGCCTGCTCTCAAGGAGCTCCCATCGTTGCAACTAATGCTGCTTTAATGACCTGGTCGGTGTAGGTAATTATTTGAGCCCACCTTTCTCCACTCCCTGAAACGCTTAGTTTTTAAAGACCCAACATATTCTTTGGGTGTGCTGCCATATCTTTTTTCATATTTTTTGTCTCAATGCTTGATCTGACTGCAGCTTGTTTGTTGGAAAAGCTGAATGTTTTCTTATCCAAGAACTTGTATCATCTCAATCACTGTAAAATTGTTTGTTTTTCATGGTTTATTCTCTCTTCATGGGATTTCTGGTTGTGAAACTGAATAGTGACTTAAAAGATCACATCCTATACCCTGAGTCTCTAGGTTGCTTCTTTAATGCCCCTGATCTTTGAGTTTATGAATCCTGTCTCCTGAGGTCTGAGAAAAATGAGTGGGACTCTGGGTCTTTACCGTGCAACCCACCCGGATGCCCACCCTGTATTCTGCCTCTTGGGAAGGGCTCGAAACCAAGGATCATGCTAACCGTGCACTTGATGAACGATGGACTGTATTTTATTTTTTATTTTATTATTATTTTTTTCAATATATGAATTTATTGTCAAATTGGTTTCCATACAACACCCAGTGCTCATCCCAAAAAGTGCCCTCCTCAATACCCATCACCCACCCTCCCCTCCCTCCCACCCCCCATCAACCCTCAGTTTGTTCTCAGTTTTTAAGAGTCTCTTATGCTTTGGCTCTCTCCCACTCTAACCTCTTTTTTTTTTTTTTTCCTTCCCCTCCCCCATGGGTTTCTGTTAAGTTTCTCAGGATCCACATAAGAGTGAAACCATATGGTATCTGTCTTTCTCTGTATGGCTTATTTCACTTAGCATGACACTCTCCAGTTCCATCCACGTTGCTACAAAGGGCCATATTTCTTTCTTTCTCATTGCCACGTAGTATTCCATTGTGTATATAAACCACAATTTCTTTATCCATTCATCAGTTGATGGAAAAGGCTCTTTTTCATGTATCATTTAGGCTCTTTCCATAATTTGGCTATTGTTGAGAGTGCTGCCATAAACATTGGGGTACAAGTGCCCCTATGCATCAGTACTCCTGTATCCCTTGGGTAAATTCCTAGCAGTGCTATTGCTGGGTCATAGGGTAGGTCTATTTTTAATTTTTTGAGGAACCTCCACACTGTTTTCCAGAGTGGCTGCACCAGTTTGCATTCCCACCAACAGTGCAAGAGCCTTCCCGTTTCTCCACATCCTCTCCAGCATCTATAGTCTCCTAATTTGTTCATTTTGCCCACTCTGACTGGTGTGAGGTGATATCTGAGTGTGGTTTTGATTTGTATTTCCCTGATAAGGAGCGACGTTGAGCATCTTTTCATGTGCCTGTTGGCCATCCGGATGTCTTCTTTAGAGAAGTGTCTATTCATGTTTTCTGCCCATTTCTTCACTGGGTTATTTGTTTTTTGGGTGTGGAGTTTGGTGAGCTCTTTATAGATTTTGGATACTAGCCCTTTGGACTAAATTTTAAAAACAGATGCTATATTTGAAAAACTAATTCTAAAAGAAAAAAAAAGAAAGAAAAATGAATTCTAGCTAATTACATATAGGGTTTCTGAAGGCTGCATATATGGATATAGGATCTTCCTCTGGGCACCTACAGCACTAGGTACATTGCTTTTCCATTGCTTTCTAGTTGTTCAGTTTTCTATGTCTTCCCCAAATAGTAAATTATGACAGCAGCTGCTGTTTTCCTTGACTGTGAGGTGGACACATTTGCCATTATGTCTTTTATGCTGTGTTCTGAGAGCCTCACATGCCATGTTTCATCATTATTATTTGTTCACAATTAGCCTTTTGCTCATGGAGTGAATTTGTGATTCACTGCCCCAACTCATACTTTCCTCACCCCAATTTCTAGGCCAAATCCAAGGATAATTTACTACCTTGGCATAATTTAATGAATTATGTAATGAACTAATGAGGTTACTCCATTCTCTCCTGGATCCCTAGGGTCCACAATTCCATCATGGAAGAACTATTCCATCTTTCAGTTTGGGCTGCTGTAACAAATTACTGTAGACTGGGTGGCTTATGAACAATAGAAATATATTTCTCATAGTTCGGGAGGCTAGAAGTCCAACATCAAGGCACTGGCAGATATGGTATCTGGTGAGAACCAACTTCCTGGTTCAAGGATGGCTGTCTTCCTGCTCACATGGCAGAAAGACATAGCTCTGGTCTCTTCATCTCCTTATAAAGGGCTTCACTGTCATGGCTTCATCACTTCCTCATGGACCCACTTCCTAAAACCATCACATTGGGAGTTAGACTTCAAATACAAGTTTTGAAGGGTTATAGCTAGTCCATACAACCCCACTGGATTAAGGCATTGCCTTCTGTTATTACTACTTCTGCAACATTCCCGGAGGCTAACCCATTTACCTAAGACAGATTATACTGGTTCATTGTGCTTGCTTCCACTGGCCATGGTGATCTATAGTCTAACCGACCCATGGCTCCGTGGGCCAGAGTTGTGGGTTATTGCTGTGCTGGTTCTGGCCCTTGGCCAATTTGTTGTGCATAGTCAGACCATTGACTGTCAACATAAAGCTCAGCGAGTAAGGGAGAAAAGCTTTGCTGTTCATAAGGCATATGAAGCTACCTTCTCCACTCCCTCTATCCACTCCTTCCATAAGTGTTTAGTCGACTCTGCCTCCAAACCTCCCTCTTAGATCAACTATCTTTCTGAGAAAATGATGTTTCAGAATTTTAGCACATTTAAGTCTAAATGATATGGTTTGAAGGTAAACATATGTGAAAGTTTGCTCTACCTTGTGCAACAGCTGTTTATGTGAAAAATTATTTGTCAGTTGAAGTTTTGGAAATGTAAGTGTGTTTTAAAGGCTCCAAGGGAAATTTTTACTTAAAGGAATCTAGGAGTGAGGCTCCTAGAAAGTAAAGACTCCATTTTTCTGGGATACAAATAATCACAAACTGTTCTGTGAATTTGGAGTTTAGAGGGTTTCTCTCTCTGTCTCTGGATTTTCATTTTTATGGGTGATATTCTGTGTGCACAAACTGAGATTGTGTTCTTATCACACCATTGGGGGTTATGTTCAAATCATGAAGCAATAGTTCACAGTACAAACCTGAGTTAATGCTCAGACTTAATTAATGAATCCATCAAACTCTATTTCTGTCTCTGTCTCTCACACATGCTAAAACACACACACACACACACATTTGTGGCATAAATATAGCTACAAATTATACTGCATTTGAAGTGTGGAAGGAAGAGAGGGACTGTTTAATTAATTCTGACTACAGAAGGAGGCGGAGAAACTTGAGGAATTTTGAAGACTGAAAGTCATAATTGACAAAATGATTTGCAGATCTTGATAGGAATTTTCTCTGGGGACTGTTTTGTCTCTCAGTTATAGCTAGTTTGAAATTTTTTTAGATGGAATGTGAATTTCTTTTTTAAACCATAATGACTCTGGATTCTCTTAGCACAGTTGGTACTATCACTTTGTGCTTATGTTTCATCTACCCAGGGGAATTTATCAAGGAGTCAAAACCTATTTTTTTTAACAGGTCTTTTTGCTAGACTACAGTGATGTTTCTATTAAAAACAAAACATATATGGGCAAGTACATTTAATCTCTGTGTATTCTGAAGTTGCCTTTTCTTTTTGATATTCACTTTGTTGTATTTAATAACCTAATTGCTCAGACTATTAAAGAAACTGGAAAAGGAGGATGGTTTTATATTCCAGGTCTTTAGACATCTTGCTATATTTTTCTGCTTCCAGATAGCCAAGAGGATCTTGGCTTAGAAGGAGGAACTTGACAGATGACTGTTGTCCATCTAAATGAAATCAGTAGCATGTTGTGGCTGAGCACAACTTCTCCTGACATAGAATTTGATTTGTCTCTTTTAAGCAGATTGCAGAGGCATAGAACAATGCAAACAATACCTAAGCAGAGGGTATCAGTTGTATGTCTCCTGCAAAGAACACAATTGCTGCAGAATGGGGAGGATTCTCTCCATAGTTGCTTTGTATCATCTTAGCCACCTGGCTTTGAATTCTTCATAGGACATAAAACCCAGAAACTATTGAGAGTATTCAGATTTGTGCTGTATTCCACTTGTGGCAACCCAGAGCTTCTGATAGATCTGAGAACAACCAAACTTCTCATGGGAAATCCCAGTGTTTATGGATTTTATTAAGCACAGCTATAAATAATATTAATTATGTGATGGTGGTCACAGAGGCAGATCACTTCTGAAGTTCTCATTTTCTTTTTCTTTTTTGATTATTTAATTTTATTTTAATTCCAGTTTGGTTAACACACAGTGTTATACTAGTTTCAAGTGTACAATATGGCTATTCAACAATTCTCTACAACACCCAGTGTTCATCATGACAAGTGAACACCTTAATTCCTATCACCTATTTCACCCATCTTCCCATCCACCCACCCTCTGGTAACCATCACTTTGTTCTCTAGAGTTAAGAATATCTTTCTTGATTTCTCTCTCTTCCTTTGTTTTTTTTCTTAAATTCAACAGATAAGTGAATTCATATGGGATTTGTCTTTCTCTGACTTATTTCACTTAGCATTATACTCTTTAGTTCATCCATGCCATTGCAAATGGTGAGATTTTATTCTTTTTTTATGACTAAAAAAAGAATATATATATTATATGATATATATATTATATATAATACATTATATATCATATATTATATATTATATATACTATATATCATATATTATATATATCACATAATATATTATATATATTATATATGTATATATTATATTATATTATATATTATATTATATATTATATTATATATATTATATTATATATATTATTATATATATATTATTTTATATATATTATATAATATATATAATATATTATGTATATATTACATATTATATAATATATTATATATCATATATATGTATATGTATATACATATATACATATGTATATATACATATTATATATATGTAATACATATATATAATATGTATATATATATGTGTACATCACATATTCTTTATCTGTTTATCAGTTGATGGACATTTGGGTTGCTTCCATAATTTGGCTATTGTAAATAATGATGTTATAAAGATAGGGGTGTAATAAAAGGATGTAAAATATGATACAACTATTTGAAATGTTAAGGGAAGAGGAGTAAAATATGACTTCAAAATTAAGTGAATATCAGCTGAAAATAGACTGCTGTATGCAGAAGATGTTATATATAAACTGCATGGTAACCACAAATTAAAAAAAAGTAACAGATGAGCAAAAAATAAAGAATAAGGAAGCCAAGTATATTAAGAAAGCTAGCAATCCATGAAAGAGAAATAGAAAAAAGGATCAAAGAAAAACTATAAAAACACCCACAAAACAAAAAAAATCAATAATTACTTTGAATGTAAATGGACTAAATGCTCCAATCAAAATACATAAGGTGTCAGAATGGATAAAAAAACAAGACCCATCTATATGCTGCCTGCAAAAGACTCATTAAAGACCTAAAGACACCAGCAGATTGAAGTGAGGGGGTGGAGGAACATTTGTCATGCAAATGGATGTCAAAAGAAAGCTGGAATACCAATACTTATGTCGGACAATTTGGACTTTAAAACAAAGTCTGTAAAAAGAGACAAAGATGGACACTATATAATAATAAAGGAGAATCCAACAAGAAGATATAACAATTCTAAATATATATGCACCCAACATGAAATCACCCAAATACATATCATGGTTAATAACAAACATAAAGGAACTCATTGATAGTAATACAATAATAGTAGGGGACTTTAACACTTCACTTACATCGGTGGGCAGATCATCCAAACAGAAAATCAACAAGGAAACAGTGGCTTTGAATAACACACTGGACCAGATGGATTTAACAGATATATTCAGAATGTTCCACCCCAAAATAGCAGCATACACATTCTTTTTAAGTACATATGGAACATTCTAGATCACATATTAACACAAAACAAGCCTCAACAAATTCAAAAAGATTGAAGTCATACTATGCATCTTTTCTGACTGTAACGCTATGAAACTAGAAATCAGCCACAAGAAAAAAATCTGGATAGCACATAAATACATACGATGTAAATAATCTGCCATTAACCAATGAATGGGTCAATCAAGAAATCAAAGAAATTAGAAAGAACATGGAAACAAACAAAAAAAAGCAGTTTATATGAGGGAAGTTTATAGCAATATAGGCTTACATCAAGAATCCAAAAAAATCTCTGATGAACAACCTAACCTTACACCTAAAGGAGCTAGAAAAAGGACAACAAACAAAACACAAAGCCAGCAGAATGAAATATAAAGATTAGAGCATATATAAATGATACAGAAACTAAAACACACACTCACTCACACACACACGCACACACACACACACATGAACAGATCAATGAAACTAGGAGGTGTTTCTCTAAAATTCTCATTTTCTTCAGTAAACATAGAGTAAGGGAATTATTTTACATCATTCTTTAACAGATATTAGTCTAATCCCAGTGAAACTACAAATATGGTAATGGAATATTACAAACCAATGGGAAAGCAATAGATTAGTTCACAGTGTTGGGGAAATCAGTTAAAATTAGTCTCCTCTTCCACCTCATATATCAAAATAAATCCCAGGAAGGTTAAAGAGTTTACTGTAAAATATGAACATAGAAAACAAACAGAAGGACATACAGGTGATTATCTTCTTCCATTTGGGCTGCTATGGCAAACTGGGTGGCTTAAACAAACAACAGACAATTGTTTCTTACTGTTCTGGAGGCTGGAAGTCCAAGATCACAGCACTGGCAGGTTTGTTTTCTGGTGAGCCTGCTTCCTGGTTTATAGGTGGCTATCGTTTTACTGTGCCCTCACATCCAGAGAGAGCAAGGGGCCTCTCTGAGGTCTCTTTTATAATAGCACCTAATCTTGTTCCTGTGAGCTCCACCTTTATGACAAAATTGCCTCTCCATGAACCCATCTCCTAATAGTATTATATTGGAGGTTCGGGTTTTAATATATGAATTTTGGGTTGACATAAACATTCAGTCTATTGCATGATTAAACTAAAGGATCAGATTTCAAAGCATGAAAACCAGTAGAAGAAATAATGGAAGAAAAATTGCTTTGTTTGACATTACCATTTGACTTGCTTTGGAACCATGGGGAGATGGCCTCTAACAAGTGTGAAGTCTACTTAATTTCTGAGCTGTGGATGAGCTTCTGTGTTGAAACTTTCAAGGGTATGATTCTCAGAGCCATGGCTGGTGGACTTAATAAAGGTAATGTGCATGCCCTGGACTATGAGCTGGGAAAAAAGTCATGAAGTAGCCTTATAACTTTGTTGTAAGTCTACGACTTTTTGAAATTGTATGGGAGTAGCACAAATTGTGCTCACTTCAATATTCTTAATGTATTCCTTCCACTTCTCTCCTACTTTCACTATTAGAATAACGTGTCACAATTCAGTATCTGTGAAAGTACAACAATGAGGAGTGAAAGTGGAGAGAGGAGAAGAGAAAACATAAGAGGAGAGGAAAGAAGAGGAAGAAGGAATGAGAAGTAGGAAAATGGGGAGGCAGCTCCTCAAAATGAGGTTGGGAAAACAGACTGAAGGATAAACGAGCAGGAGAGATGGAGAGTATGGAGTACATGGGGGTAGAACTAGAATCTTCATTTCAGTCTTTGACATGACCATGTGGTCCCACAGCTAGGAGCTAGATTCCTCACCTACCTAATACCTCTGTGTGGGACCCTGTGACCCTTGGTTCTGTTCTTTGTTGCCAGTGTGTTGCAGGTGTGTCCTCCCCTCTTGGCATTCTTGGTTGGCACCCCTTTATTCATCTTTCAGGCCTTGGGCCTCTTACTGTATTAAGGCCTGAGTTTCCCCTGGACATTCCTCCTTGACTAAGGTGGAAAACTTTTCTTCTGTACAGACCTCAGACACTGTCCAGCTCTGATCTGTGTCAGCTGGTCTTCCAAAGGACACCGATATTCCTGATGTCATACATTTCCCCATTTCCCCCAATTTGCAGTCTGTTGCTGGTGTAGCTTGCACTTTGCTCTGGTATTGGCCTCTTAGAGGGATTCTCTGATGCCTTAACAGATTTTGTGGAGCAGAAGCCTTCTTTACCTCCAGGTTGACAGAGGGTCTTGGTTTGTGTGGTCACAAGTCAAGCATTTGGTTTTTTCTTTACAGCTTGGTTCAGATTGCCATCCTACTTCTTCCTATTACAGCTCTGTCTACAGGGCTGTAAATCAGCCTCCTGAAGAGTTGGAAACTACCTGGCTCTATTCCTGAGAACCTAATTTGCCCTCTAGTTATGTTATCCTACCGCCCTAAGTGACTGCAACCCTGGGCAATGGCAGATGGTAGTTAGGGAATTGGGTGGCTTCTAGGTGACTGGTGTCCATCAGGGCCAACTTACCTATGCTAGAGATGGAGGGAGTTGGTGAAGAGCAAGGTGTTACCTATTCAGATAGCTAATATATATAATTATCTGGTAATTAGCACTGTTGATTTGGTTTGCAAGATTTTTACAATGTCACAGGTTGTTTTAGCTAATTAATATTCTTTGACTTTGGCTACGGTATATGGTGTGAACTAGCTGTGCTTGAGAAGGTCATGGTCATACGGTGCAGTGGTGTAGAAGCACTTACTCTTGGGTAGAATTGCTGAGACTCTAAATAGAATTTCAAGACCCAGTTTCAATGTCAGTCTTGAAAATTGCCTTTTTGCAAAATGCCTTTGCCAGTTGAGCACACTTACATTTCCAACTGCTTTCCATTATGGGCATGTGCTTTGTATTGTCTTCATTCTTCAAAAGACAAAAGCTACCTGCCTAGTATTTTCAAACTGGCTGAGAAGCTGAGGTGAAGTTAGATCAAGGGACATTTCCCTTGAGCAGAAAGCTGGACAATTGTCCTTGAAGATTGCCAGCTGAGTGTGCAAAAACCTAGGCTGGCCAGGGAGGACAGTTGTTTCCTTCTCCAGGATTGTATAACTGGCCCACGTAGAGTAACTCAGAGGTTCTATCTGCTTCTTTCTGGCCCTCTCCATGCATTTTGATTTTGCTTCCTTTTGCTGTTTGCCTCCCCCCTCCCAGCCTCCCCCACTTTCTAACATCCTGTGTTCTCTTGTGAATGCCTCTCTCTCTCGTGGTAGGCTTTTTGATTTCTTAAGTGTGACTTGTGAAACTTCAAGACCATGGGTCTTTAGTTATGACTTTGCTTTGATCTTGGGCCAGTGCTTTTCTTCTGAAAGGATCTTCTGGTATAAATACATTCAAACTGGGAAGGGATCCTCCCCACTTTGACATGGTGAAGACAAAGGACTGCTCCTTCCAGAAACCAAGATTCCCATGGAACCCTGATTGGCCTCCTGTTCTGAAGATTCCTGTGGCTCTTGAACCACAGTGGCTCAAGTACCCACCTCTCTGTATTTAGCAGAGTCTAGGCATGTCAGAAGGATGAGCTGCATTGGGTAAATCACATAAAAGACAAAAGTCTGGAGGCCAGGAAGGGATCAATGAATAGAAATTCAGGATATAATTATGGCTCTTGTTTTTGTGAGAGGAAAAAAATTGGACAGTGTTGGCTGGAAAATTAAAAGCTCTCTTACTTGGAAACGTTCTCCAAGGTAGGCAACTGATAATGATAGCACCCCATATTTAATTCACTTGAAAATGAAATCTGTGTAATAGTCACCCTCAGAGTCTGGGGTGTTTGAAATTACTTGTGGGGCTCATATTCTGAAAATGTACCAGTTGATATCTCTAATTTCTTTAAAGATTTGGTTTGCTAATAATTTGTTTTTTAAGCCATCAGCAAACACACATGTGAAAAGACAGTATTTTAAAGAAGGTAAACATATATTGAGTGACTAAATATGATACAGCTGCAAAGTTCCATATTGTGACATTAGTTGGTATTACTGTTGTGTGGCACAAGTAAACTAGTTTTCAAAGTGTGGAGTTAAAACTGGTCTGAAGTGTGGAGAATTTTGTCTGCTGTTTGATTTGTATGAGTAGATTATAAATTCCTATCAGAAAACAGAAAGAATGCTGGAAATACGAAGTTAAAACTGAAGCACAAATTATGCTAAATTTGAGGTACAGGTTATGTGGATGCTAAATAGGATGAAGGAGATGTTCAGAAACCCAGACATGGCCATGAATGACTGACTGTTATGTTGCTCCTTAAAGTAAACATGAGATGATCAGAAAAATCTCACAATTTTTTTTTCTGAAGTTGTGTCTGTAGTTTCCCATTATATTTTAAAGTATAGAAATAGTATTGGCTCCTGAAACACATTCTTTTTGGCAATGTGCATCTCTGAGACATGCTTACATGTATTTATCATATTAAATTCATGTTTAAATTGTTTTTGCATCTCAGAGATATATTTCAATTATCCATCACACCCCCATTTCACTCATGTTGCTCAAATGTCAAATTTGATTCCACAGTTGTAAATTTCTATGTAGTAACTTACAAGCAAATATAAACATACCTTGGAGATAGAGTGTATTATCAAAAGTCATTAATTTGCGGGGCGCCTGGGTGGCACAGTCAGTTAAACATCCGACTTTGGCTCAGGTCATGATCTTGTGGTTTGTGAGTTTGAGCCCTGCATCGGGCTCTGTGCTAACAGTTCAGAGCCTGGAGCCTACTTCGGATTCTGTCAGTTTGTCTCTGCCTCTCTCTGCCTCTCCCCCAACTCAAAACTAAATATGCACTTTAAAAAGTTACAAATATCTGTTCCCATTTTGTCAGTTGCCTTTTAGTTTTGTTGATTGTTTCCTTTGCTGTGCAGAAGATTTTTATCACGATGAGGTCCTAATAGTTCATTTTTGCTTTTATTTCCCTTGCCTTTGGAGACATGTCGAGGAAGAAGCTGCTATGGCTGAGGTCAAAGAGACTGTTGCCTGTGTTCTCTAGGATTTTGAAGGTTTTCTGTCTCACATTTAGGTCTTTCATCCATTTTGTGTTTATTTTTGTGTATGGTGTAAGAAAGTGGTGCAGTTTCATTCTTCTGCTTGTTGCTGTCCAGTTCTCCCAACACCATTTACTGAAGAAACTCTTTTTTCCATTGGATACTCTTTTCTGCTTTGTCAAAGATTAGTTGGCCATACATTTGTGGGTCCAAGTCTGGGTTCTCGATTCTATTCCATTGGTTTAGGCATCTGTTTTTGTGCCAATACCATACTGTATTGATTCCAGGTTTGTCGTACATGCTAAAGTCTGGGATTGTGATGCCTCCAGCTTTGGTTTTCTTTTTCAACATTACTTTGGCTATTTGGGGTCTTTTGTGGTCCCATACAAATTTTAGGATTGTTTGTTCTGTCTCTGAGAAGAATGAGAGAATATATTTGCAAATGACATATCGGATAAAGGGTTAGTAACCAAAATCTACAAAGAACTTACCAAACTCAATACCTGCATAACAAATAATCCACTGAAGAAATGGGTAGAAGGTATGAATTGACGCTTTTGCATAGCAAATATCCAGGTGGCTAACAGACACATGAAAAGATGCTTAATATCACTCATCATCAGGGAAATACAAATCAAAACCACACTGAGATACCACCTCACACCAGTCAGAGTGGCTAAAATTAACAACTCAAGAAACAACAGATGTTGGCAGGAATGTGGTGAATCCTCTGTGCGCTGTTGGTGAGAATGCAAACTAGTGCAGCCACTCTGGAAAACAGTGTAGAGGTTCCTCAAAACATTAAAAATAGAATTACCATGGGGCACCTGGGTAGCTCAGTCAGTTGAGCGTCCAGCTTCAGCTCAGGTCATGATCTCACGATTTGTGAGTTTGAGCCCCACGTCGGGCTCTGTGCTGACAGCTCAGAGACTGGAGCCTGCTTCGGATTCTGTGCCCCCTGTCTCTCTGCCCCTCCCTAGCTCACACTCTGTGTCTCTCTCTGTCAAAAAATAAATAAGCATTAAAAAAAAATTAAAAATAGAATTACCCTAGGACCCAGCAATAGCACTACTAGGAATTTATCTATAGGATACAGCAGTGCTATCAACAATAGCCAAATTATGGAATGAGCCCAAATGTCCATCACCTGATAAGTGGATAAAGAGGATGTGGTTTATGTATACAATGGAATACTTGTTGGCAATGAGAAAGAATGAGATGTTGCCATTTGCAACAACTTGGCTGGAACTGGAGGGTATTATGCTAAGTGAAATAAGTCAGTCAGAGAAAGACAAATATCATATGTTTTCACTCATATGTGGAATTTGAGAAACTTAACAGAAGACTATGGGGGAAGGGAAGGGAAAAAATAGTTACAGAGAGGGAGGCAAACCATAAGAGACTCTTAAATACAGAGAATGAACTGAGGGTTGATGGTGGGGGGACAGGGAGGCAGGAATAATCTGAGATGGGCATTGAGGAGGTCACTTATTGGGATTAGCACTGGGTGTTTTATGTAAGTGATGAGTCATGGGAATGTAGTCCTGAAGCCAAGAGCACACTGTGTATACTGTATTTAGCTAAGTTGACAATAAATTATATAAAATTTTTTTTTAAAAATGCATTAATTCGCTTAGTAGAAAGAAATCAACTGTGATGTCAATTCCATTGCCTGTCCCAGGCTAAACAGCTCATTAGCGATCAGTCTTTTGCTCATTTCAGGGGAATAAGTTCTAATTCAGAGAAGTTGTAGTGACTTCGTGTCTGTCTCAGCCTAGTGATAGGCATGCTGTCAGCTAGAAATGCTTGAGGCACTTGCCTGGACCTGTGTTACTTGTGGTGAGCTCCACAGAATTTTCCTGGACAAGAACCAAGGTTGGGTTGGCCCTGTGGTTCTCATGTTTTCAGGATGCACCTCAAGAGCAGTCACCAGGGAACTTGGAGAAAGCAAGGTTTATTACTCATGGATCCTATGGGGAACATGGCATGCCTCAACACCACGCAGCAAGGTTGAAGTCAAAAGGGAAAAGAGGGAGGAAGCTTGGAACTGGGATTCTGCCTTTCTTAGCAGCAAGGGTTGGGGTGCCTAGAGTTTTGAGGGTTTACTCTTTATTAGTGAATTTAAAACATAAGAGCAGGCATTAGGGAGCAAGAAGGCAGAAGTGGAGTTGCACAAGTGCTCAGTTACATAGGTTCCCAGGGGCTTCTAAAAGGGGAACTTCTTGGATAGGGGTTGCCTTGTTTCATATCTAGTTGGCTTGCTATTAGATATTTCCTCTAGCTGGCAGTATGTTTATTTGAGATGGATATCTTTGAAACGGATGCCTCGGCACTCAAAAGCTTAATGTTAGGAACCTACATTACACTTGATGACAGACAGGATTGCCACAGGAGAACCTAGCTCCATGCCCAGCCCTCTTGAATGGCTACTAAAATCCGCTGCCCTTTCCATAGTATGTACATTTTCAGGTTTTTTTTGGGGGGGGGGATTTTTATTAAAATACATTCTATTTGGAATTTCAAAGAAAAATGAAAATTAGAATGCATTTTTAAAATGAGAGGATGCTAACTTGCAAGTTATGTCATTATGACTAAACAATTTCATTTTGGGTTGAACCTCCGATATAAGCTTGGCAGGAGTAAACCATGGCCCAGGTAGATGATCAGTGTGAATAAATCATATATGTTGCTTTTTGGCATGACCTTTAATGGGAGAGACAAGGGGTTTATCAAACATCTGAAGGGCAGAAAATTCAATTTAAAAACTAATTCTTAGGAGGTCAGCATTTTCCATAAAATCCCCTGTACCTTTGCCTTTATGAGTCTGACTAAGAAGGTGTTCTAAATTCATCTATTTTGTGAGAGAAGACTCATCTGTTAAGGTGAAGAATGATTTTCCTGCCCACTTCTTTGCCAGTTTTCATAATAGCTGTGGCAAAGAGCCTGCTGGCAGGCAACTGGTAGTTCTATGAATGGGCTTTATTTTTTAATCAGAAAACTTGTGATCCTTGACAGGTGGACTCCAGCAGCTTGGTGTTTGATGCATATACTTGAACTAAGGAAGACTGGATTTCACTCACCAAAGAGAAAGAAATACTCTAATCAGGGCTCCAGTGGGGACTGATGTTCAGGAAGCTTTTATTGTGTGGTACTGTCACTCACTTGTGATTTTGCATGAGGAAAGGGAAATGTATATGGTGTGAGCCTAAAAACTGTGAGGGCAGAAAATGCAGGATTCTTTCCTTTATTCTACCTTGTACTGCAAGTACCCAGTGAAACCTGTTTCAGTTGATTAAGATGCACAGCCACACTATGGAATATTTGATTCGCAGACATTTCACTGCAATCTAAATTTCATCTTCTTTAACGAAAAGCCTTGTACAAGATCTGTTGGATTGAATAGCAAACCAGTCCCAGTCTTGACCGAGAGCCTTTTATGTGCATAAGGGCAGAGAACTGTTTGAATATACTCAAATCCATTGGTTTGTGTATTTCAAAAGAGAGAATTGTGTGGTACGTGAATTATATCTCAATAAAACTGTTAAAAAATAATTTCAAAGACAATTCTCATGCAAACATCTATCAAGTAAAGGAATTTAACATTTATTTATTTGTTTTCATAGTTGCTGTCTCCTTATATCAGTTGATATTGGTTTTCCATTTTCTGTAATCATGTGAAACTTTTTTTCAAAGAAATCTTGTTTAGTACAACCAGTGGGCAATATGAAGAAAAATACTATGGTAGAATGCAGATAACTGAAGTTTGGGAAACCCAGAATACGCATGATGTATCGTTTGGAGTTCATTTGCTTCCGAATGCAACCATTTTCATTGCTTTATTCCTTCATTTAGTTGTTTAGTTTCTTTAAAAAAAATTTTTTTTTAAAGTTTATTTATTTATTTTGAGAGAGAGAGAGGCAGAGAGAGAGGGAGATAGAACCCCAAGCAGGCTCTACACTGTCAGCACACAGCCTGATGCAGATACCATGAGATCATGACCTGAGCTGAGATCAAGAGTTGGATGCTTTGCCGACTGAGCCATCCAGGTGTCCCAAGTTGTTTAGTTTCTTGACTGCCTACCATGCATCAGGCTATGTGCTAACATCCTTTCTAGAGCTCAGTGTGTAGTAGACATGGTAGGGCAGACTAAGTACCTTCATCAGACTAAATCCTGAGATGCAGGGTCTCCTGTTTTGGGGAAGATTGGTTGTAATTTTTAGAAATATGTGACTAATAGGAAAGAGTAAAATTATCAGGGAAATAAACACAGATGGAAAACACTTTAAAGTATAGGCATGCTCAGTTTTATATTGCTTCGCTGTATTGTGCTTCAAAGGCATTGCTTTTCTTTTCTTTTTTTCCCTTTCTTCTTCTTCCTCTTCTTCCCTTCTTCTTCTTCTTCTTCTTCTTCTTCTTCTTCTTCTTCTTCTTTCTTACAAATTGAAGGTTTGTGGCAACTGTGTCAAACAAGGCTTTGGCGCCATTTTTCCAACAGTGTTTGCTCATTTCATGTCTCCGTTTCACATTTTGCTCATTCTTGCAGTATTTAAGTCTTTCTCATTTTTGTTAGATTGCTTGTGGTGATCTGTACTCAGTGATTTTGGAGGTCACTAGTGGATTTATTTGGGGGCACCACGAACCTCACCCTTATAAGATAGTGAACTTAACTGATAAAAATGTACGTGTTCTGAATGCCCCACCGACCAGATGCTCACCTGTCTCCTTCCCCTCTCCTCAGGCTTCCCTATTCCCTGAGACACAACAGTATTGAAATTAGGCTAATTAACAACCCTACAATAGCGTCTAAGTGTTCAAGTGAAAGGAAGAGTCTCACGTCTCTCCCTTTTAAATCAAAAGCTGTAAATGGTTGAGCTTAGTGAGGAAGACATGTTGAAAGCTGAGGGAGGCTGAAAGCGAGGCCTCATGCACCAGTTAGCCAAGGTGTAAATGCAAAGGGAAAGCTCTTGAAGGAAATGAAAAGTGCTGCTCCGGTGAACACATGAGCGATAAGAAAGTTCAAACAGCCTCATTACTGATACGAAGAAAGTTTTAGTGGTCTGTACAGATCAAACTGGCCACAATATTCCCTTAAGCCAAAGCCCAATACAGAGCAGTGCCCTCTCTTTAATTCTATGAAGGTTGAGAGGTGAGGAAGCTGCAGAAGAAAAGTTTGAAAGTAGCAGAGGTTGGCTCACGGGGTTTGAGGAAAGACACCTCCTTAACAGGTAGAAGGTAGAGCAGCAAGTGCTGATGGAGAAGTTTTAGTGGAAGTAAATACCTTACCTTTATTGGAAGAAGATGCCATCTATGACTTTCATAGCTCAAGAGGAGAAGTCAGTGCCTGGCTTCAAAGCTCCAAAGCTCCAAAGCTCCAAAGCTCCAAAGCACAGGCTGACCCTCTTGTTAGGGACTAATGATGCTGGTGACTTTAAGCTGAAGCCATTGCTCATTTACCATTCTGAAAATCCTAGGGCCCTTAAGAATTATGCAAAATCTACACTGCCTGTGCTCTATAAATGGAACAACAAAGCCTCTATGACAGCACATCTGTTTACTGCAAGGTTTACTATTTTAAGCCTGCTGTTGAGACGTATTGCTCAGAAAAAAAAAAAAAGATTTCTTTCAAAATATTATCACTCATTGATAATGCACCTGGTTACCTAGAGCTCCGATGGAGATATACAATGAGATTTATGTTGTTCTCAGGCCTGCTAACACATCATCCATTTTGCAGTTCAGAATCATTTCGATTTTCAAGTCTTAATGAAATACCTTTCGTAAGGCTATAGCTCCCATAAGTAGTGATTCCTTTGATGGATCTGGACAAAGGAAATTGAAAACCTTCTGTAAACGATTCCCCATTCTAGATGCCATTAAGCACATCCATGATTCATGAGAAGTGGTCAAAATATCAAAATTCACAGGAGTTAGGAAGAAGTAGATTTCAACCCTCAAAGATGACTATGAGGGGTTCAAAACCTCTGTGGAGGAGATCACTGCCGATGTGGTAGAAATAGCAGAACTAGAATGAGAAGTGGAGCCTGAAGATGTGACTGAATTGCTATAATCTTGGGATAAAACCTTAATGGATAAGGAGTTGCTTCTTATGGACTATCAAAGAAAGTAGTTTCTTGAGATGGAATTGACTCCTGGTGAAGACACCATGGAGATTGTTGAAATGACAACACAGGATTTAGAACATGACATACACTTAGTTGATAAAGCAGGAGCAGGGTTTGAGAGGACGGATTCCAACTTTGAAGGAAGCTTTAGTGTGGATAAAATGCTATGAAATAGCATCATGTGCTGTTAGAAATTGTTCCTGAAACAAATGTCACTCAGTGCAGCAAACTTGACTCTTGTCTTATTTTAAGAAACTGCCACAGCTATCCAACCTTCAGCAACCACCATCCTGATGGGTCAGCAGCCATCAGCATCAAGGCAAGACCCTCCACTGGCCAAAAGATTACAACTCCCTGAAAGCTCATATGATGGTTAGCATTTTTTAGCAATGAAGTATTTTTAAATTAAGGTATGTATATTATCTTTTAGACATAGTGCTACTGCACACGTAACGGGTCTATAGTGCAGTGTAAGCATAACTGGAAAACAAAAAGAAAAGTCATTAGACTCACTTTATTGCAATATCTGCTTTATTGCCATGGTTTGTAATCAGATCTGCAGTATCTCCCAGCTGTAGGCAGTGCTTTGTCCTTTCTCCCCACTCCCCCTTCCCCTTCTCTGTTTCCCTTCCTTTTTTCCGTCCTTCAAAAGATAAACTGGGGCATATTAAAAATGTTAAGAGTTTATTTGAACAAAAATCGATTGGAATTGGGCAGCACCCAACCACAAGTGGTGAGGAGGAAATATTTATGTAGAGAAAGTGTGAAAGAAAGAAGGGACATTGACTGGCTATAGCTTAGAGCCTAATTAGCTGTTTGTAATTGGTCGTCCTTAGCATTTTGATTTCCTAACCTTGAGCCATTTATTTACAGGTTTAGATTTTGGTTGCTTAAGTAGGCTACCCCAGCATTAGAGCCACATCAGTCTAATGGCTTCCTTGTTTATTTTATTTATTTATTTATTTATTTCAACATTTATTTTATTTTTGGGACAGAGAGAGACAGAGCGTGAACGGGGGAGGGGCAGAGAGAGAAGGAGACACAGAATCGGAAACAGGCTTCAGGCTCTGAGCCATCAGCCCAGAGCCTGACGCGGGGCTCGAACTTACGGACCGCGAGATCGTGACCTGGCTGATGCTTAACCGACTGCGCCACCCAGGCGCCCCATGGCTTCCTTGTTTAATTAGACCTTTCTTCTCTTCCTTCCTTCCTTTCTCTCACTCCTTTCTTTCTTTTCAGTAGGATCCATGTGGCTTTTAAAAATTTAATCCTTAATAAGATTATTTTGATTTTCTCATCACTTCAAATGAAGCCCAGTACTTGAGCTACGTTTAAAAAGCTATACAAACAAAAATCTACAACAACCATAAAACTTAGATTTTTTAAAAAAAGTGTTATTTATTTTTGAGAGAGAGAGTGAGAGAGAGAATGAGTGGAGGAGGGCCAGAGAGAGAGGGAGACACAGAATCCGAAGCTGGCTCCAGGCTCTGAGCTGTCTGCATAGAGCCCAATGTGGGGCTTGAACTCACCGTGAAATCATGAGCTGAGCCAAAGTTGGACGCTTAACTGACTGAGCCACCCAGGTGCCCCCATAAAACTTTAACCTAAGGTGAAAGTTGGTGAAACTTTCCTTGTTGGTAAATGTTTCTGGATTCCAGCTTAAGTTTAGCTATTGAGCCTAGAAAGAATAGATGCTTTTATTCTGAGATGTGAAGCCCTGCCATTTAGAAATCCTTTCCTTCAATACTGAAAAATAGATGTTTTTCTAGGCTTAGTGGTTTTAGATTTCTGACTTTGCAGGAGTGTCTCTGTATTCCAGGTGAAATCAATTACATTCATTGACATTCCCACTACAGTGAATGGGATATTCTTGTACATTTCCAAAAGAGTTGAAGTCAGAGCAAAGCCAGGTAGCAAATAGTTGTTGTTAATCTGATTTGATCTACAAAAATGACAGCTGCATTTTTAGAGCTCAAATTAAAAATGTAAAAAGTTAGGCCTGGAGATTATGATATATTGTAATGCAAATAACCAAAATTTCATCTAGTCATAGCTCAAACCTGTTTTATTTAATCAGTCAACAAGTATTTATTGCATATTTGTTGGATATTGGAAAACGAGCAAAGTGTCACAGAGCTAAGTTCATTTTCATTCCCTGCTTTCTTCTCTTTATTTCCCTATTTTTGTTGCCCTTTTTCTACTCCTAGGGGCCCACTCTCATTTTTAGAGCTATATCTAATCTGCTGGAATAATTATAAAATCTTAGTCTTTTTCTACACACATGCATGCCATTATCCCTGTCCTTTCATTCTAAATCAGACAGTTTTTCCCTCAAACATGGGCCATTGCCCTTGCTCCCTACTGGTCTCTGTGCTGTTGGACCAAACATATTTTTGTCTTTGGGATTCACTTTCTGAAGAGGCAAAGGAATGGCTTGGCTGTTGCTAGGTCAGAGCAGATCCCAGCGAGTGCTGTGATTAGAGTATGGTAGAATACTAAACAGGACAAGTGATCTGGAAAGACTACAGAAGAAGGCGAGAAGAGGAAATCAGGATGGATAAGCTGAAGAGCTGGGAGGAATCATGGTCACAGGCAACAGGCTGAGATCAGAGAGGCAAGTTGGTGTCATGGGGTCCTGTCAGCAGATACTGTAAGTGTCAAGTACAGCGTTAGGACTCTAGATTGTATGAGGATGGATGAGAGCAAACCCTGGCACTTTATGTATCCTTCCCAAATTAGACTGATCTCCAACTCTGTGCCCCAGCCAACCTCATACACTTACCTGTCTCCATGTTTATTTTGTTCTTCTCTGTCATGTATTTGTTACTTCCTTTTGAAATTCTATCCAGTTTTCAAAACCCATCTTAATTCTAGCTGTTTCTTTAAGCTTTTCCTGATCACATTGACCACAGGTATTTTTCTCTTTGAAATTCACTTTTTCAAGAGTCAAAGGAATGAGCATTTATTTGAGTGTCTATAAGTGCAAAATTAAACATTTTTTTAATGTTTATTTTTTGAGAGAGAGAGAGACAGACAGAATGTGAACAAGGGAGGGGCAGAGAGAGAAGGAGACACAGAATCTGAAGTAGGCTCCAGGCTTTGAGCTTTCAGCACGGAGTCAGACATGGGGCTCGAACTCACCAACAGTGAGATCATGACCTGAGCTGAAGTTGGTCGCTTAACTGACTGAACCACCAGGCACCCCAAAATGTGAAAAATTTTTGATTTGAGCTTTCTTTGTCTAATCCTTATTAAAACCTTATATAAAGGGTATCTCTGATTGAAAGCTGTGAGGACTGAATCTAGAGATTGATAATACTTTCTGCCTTTTTGAGTTGTAATGATGCATCCATTAGGATTCTGAAAAAACATGAGGAAGTCTTGGCTGCATCTCCTAGGAGATTTTGTGGGCCACATGATGTTCAGCCTATTATGGGACTCAGATAATATCCTGGTATAACTTGACTGAAGAGAAGAAAATATTTGTAATAAGTTTATAAGTTAATACCTTACAGTCTTTCCCTGGTATCCTCCCAGGACTGACTCACTGCATCTGCACATACAACCAAATGGTGTAGCAGCAGACATTCTGAGATAGGATCACCCATGGAGAGAGTGGACAGAGAAGAGGGGACTCACAGCTAAATACTGCAGTGTCCTCACATCTAGGGGGCATTCACTTGTGTCAGAGGCGAGATTGACTAAAATGAGGGCAGAAAAAGGAGTTTGTTAGGATAGAGATTCATGGTTGCCTTGATAGAAGCCCTTTCTAATGAAATGGAAGACAGTGACCTGATCAGAATATATAGATAATAGCTGTAGAAAGCTTTTCAATGAAGGGAGGAGAGAAATAGGCCAAAGCTGCAGAGAGATATGGATCAAAGGATTATTTGTTGACATGGGAAATAATACAACAGAATTATGATGGAAATGATACAGGGAAGAGTGATAACTCCCTCCCCCCCATTTTTTTTTAAAGCAACATGGGGGATTAAAATCCTTGTGTAGGGTTGGGTAGGGGGGATGGAATCCATACACATGGAGGGGTTGACTCTAGATGGGGTCAGGGCATCTCAGACGGGGTCAAGGCTACCTTTTTCTTTATATTAGGAAAATCAGGGAAGTATAGGCACAAACTTTTAAATGCATTTGGTAGGAGAAGATAGATCGTTCTTATCTGATTGCATTCATTTTTTTGTCTCTCTGAAGAATAAGAAGTTTGTTAAAGAGAGGAGAAGGTATGAAGTCGTTAACTCAAATAGTAGGAAGGCAGATTTTCTTGGTAGGTGTGGCAGGATGCTGGTTAATAATGAGAACCCTTTCAAGAATTGTGGACATACATTTAAAGGATGACTTGTTTTAGGTGATCTTCTCCTGAAATATTTAGTTATGTTGAAATAGTCACATGGTATCTAGACAGTTGGGATTTTCCAAGATTTTGCCAGATACATACAATGCCAGGGGAGGGGGCAAAGGAGGTGTAGCCTTTTCAAGGAAGTTATAAAAGTTTTACACTGTGGAATCTAAGCTGGTTAGGGAGGATGGGAGAGTATGGAGGGAGGGTGAACAACATCAGTGGATTGGAAGTCCCTGTAGGGAGGAGAAGTGATTGAAATCAGGCACATTAAAAAGTCCTGTGGAGTGCTGGAGGTAACAGTCAGAGAGAGTGGGTACTTTAAATCACAATTTTGGAGGTGGTATGATGGCAAGGTCTGGAGCAAGTGGATAAGATATGGAAGAGATTTTTGGAGGGAAGGAAGTTCAGGGTCTGATGGTCCAGGGCATAGGAAACTTGGCACACATGGATAATGAGATCGCCAAGAATGTAAAAACAGTATGTTAGGGAAAAACACATTGATCCAGATGTGGTCTTTCCTGAATGAAGGAAAGTGACTGCAAGTTCAGCAGATGACATCAGCAAGTAGCTGGTGATACGGCTGTATGTCTTGAGCTTCAGAGAAGCAAGGAGAGGGGGGAGACAGGCCGTATCTTGGCGTGGTAGGTAGGTAAGGATAAAACATTTTCAACTCAGGGGTTCATGGGCTGTGGCAGAAAAAACAGCCACCACTTGAGAAGGCCTCAGGAGAAGCAATCTTTTTTGAGGCTTAGTCAAGCTGTTGTCAGAGAAAGAAGATGTTAAGGATAAAGGGAGTCTGTGGATAAGTGGCTGTGAATTTCATAGGGTACAGTTGAGGCTGTAAGTGTTTGGGGAGAGAGACATTGAGGACATATTAGAGCATATGCACATACAGTGTAGGAGTAAAAAGCAGAGGGAGGATGAATAATGTAGAGGTTGATTTAAGTTGGAAATATTGGGACACTGGACACTGATCATCCAGTAGGTCAGGGGGTATGGTGGCTTGGGAGAAGGTGAGGTCCTCCTCTGTAGGAAAGTTTTCTGGATAGCTCCTATGGCCATGGTGGCCTGGAGGAGGCTATGATAAGCAAGGTGAGGACATCTGTGTTCTATGCCTTTTAAAACCATTCTGCCTAGAAGAGATAATATAGGTCTTTGACAATGAGTGGGAGATGGGAAATACTGCATTTTTTTGCTCCTATGTATACTAGATATATGTACACTAAAATATACCTGTTATGTTCCTTGCTTTCTGTCAGTCATAAAAATGGCACCTGATGTGCCAGCAAAACTGTAGAAATCAATGTGCTCAGCTCCTAGAGATTTGACTAGCAAGGAGTTCTGACTTTTCTTGCCTCCTGCTTCTCCTTTTAAAGGTCCTTGGAAAATAGAGCTTCTTGCATGAGAGAGTCTGCTCAGTGATCTGCTGTCAGTCACTCTGTAGCTCATGGTGGCTAACCTAAGTGCTACCTGTGCCAGAGCCGACCTCCTCCAGGTCCATTGACTGTTGGCTTTTTCTTTGACCAACCAACCAGCCTTTTCTGTTCCTGTCCACATAGATCCATCCTAAGTGACCTTATAGATTTATAGACTGTAGTGGGAGCCACGGATTCCCCTAATATTCAGGCTTACTGTTCAGTCTTGACCCATGCTGCTGGCCTTCTTTCTGGGAATATTCTTTAAGGATCCCATTATCACACTCTTTATCTGGCTTGAAATCCAATTGGGATCTCTATTCTCACTCTTTTCCATGAACTCAAAAACCCTGGGCTAATCAATGTGTCTGGCTAGGTATCTGTTTTAGTGTCTGCCAATAATCAATAATCTGTTAAGAAACTCCTGAGTAGTCAATGACAGCTGGGAGATTTGTTAGCCTCAAATAGCGGTTCTCAGATTTTGACCTGTTCTGAATTATCTGGAGAGCTGTTTAAATCACAGATTATTGGACCCACCCCCAAGGTTTTCAATTCTGTAGACCTGAGATGGAGCCAGAGAATCGATAAATTCTCAAGTGATATAATGCTGCTGGTCATTGAGTCACAGTTTGAGAACCACTGGACTGGAACATACTGAAGGCGTCTTTGAGATTATATTGCCTAATTTCAGTGCAAAGTTTCAACTATGGCTCGGTCAAAATGTTCATATATTATAAAAGTTAAATAAAAATGGAATCTATATTCTCAATTGTAATCTTAAGAATAGTTCCCCTTTCTTTTATCTCTGTATCCTCTATAGTAGCCTTCAGAGTCAAAAGAGCAAGGTAAAATCCAAGTTGAAGGGATATGGTTGATGTCCTTGCATATGTGAAATGTGGATACATCCAGGGAAATAGTGAATGATTTCGGAGCCTAAGACTTGTGGGAGGGTCAGCCTTTCTCACAGGGAATTAACATTCATCTAGCCATCAGTCAATCTCATCTCTGGGTGGATTGATCAATCCTATTCCTTTCCTCTTCACAGACAGATGAGGTCAATTTTGTTGAAATGAGGGTTTTGCCCACTGGATAATTTGAGAACAAATAAAAGCACTTGCTGTTCTAGCCGATTGAAACAGAAAAAAAAGTTTTTGTTTTAACAAAAGATGACAATTCGAGAAGGGACAAGAGGGCTAAGAAAATAATACACCTGTAATCAGAGCCCATCATCACACATCCCAGAGAAACAGGAGTGTTGGGGCTGGAGAGGTCACTAGTCACAGTGAGTAGGTAGCATTCGTAGCTTTTCTGTCCTGGAGGAGAACAAAAATAATCATATCACTCTTGTAATTTTTAGACTTCTCATATCTTAAAGATTCCCCTATTATTTCCTTAGTTGGCTAGATTTAGAGCCAAGTTCTCAATGTAACAGTTTTTATCATTTAAGAATATGCAACCTGTCTTTGATTCCCTTGCCCATCACTGGTCATCAGCCTAGTAGACACTAAATTCCACAAAACAGAATAGAAAACTTTGTAATTATTCTCACTACGTTAAGATTCATACCTGGTTCAGCATGGATGGGATGAAGGGGAGTAGAAAGAGCAGGACACTGAAGTGAGTTGTAGACAGAGGCCCCAAGGGGGTCCTTAAGAACTGGGGGCAGTAGTGGAGAAGGGAGAACAGAAGAGAGAGATGTGTGGGAGGGGAAGGTTCAGGGCTCTGAATGCATGTCTTTGAACTTGGTTTTAGTAAATTCTGTAATACACAGTGTTTTCCCACCATGGAAGTACAAGCCAGTGGTTTATGTTTTGGCAAATGAATAGCAACATAGAATTGAACAGTGAGTCATTAACTCGTGAGGGAGAATCCAAACACTTGGTGGGATTTGTTTTTGTGATGCTTCATTCTGTCACAAGAATTAGCTGGGGGGTTACTCTCTCCACTTCATTCCCAGTATCAGTATCTCTAGTGCACATGTGGAATATGGGAATTGACTTCAGTTGCTTTTCTCTTTTTTTTTAGGACCTCCTACTTTCCAATTCTCATTTCCAAAGGCACTTGTTTAGTGGTTTTGAGTTTCTGTTATAAAAACTCTAAGTTCAAAAGGTAGAATCAATGTCACCGCATAATAGTTCACCAACAAGATCCATTTATTTGCAATGCTTAAAAAAGTTCTGACAACTTAGCACGGTTTGAGTTTCGATAAGTGGTTGCCTGGCATATCTGATACCCTAGCTGAGGTTTTCATCTTGGCTAATATCTTCCTGAGATTACTTTCCAGTCCATTTACTTGGGCAAGGGCTAAAATGTCCTGAGTTTCTAACCATGTGTTAAGGGTGAATGTGAATATTGAAGTAGAAGGCTAGAAATGTGAGTTTGTTATTCTTGATGTTGTTCTCTAATGTAATTCCTCGGGCTATATATTTAGGAACAAGAGGCAGAGTGCCTTAGATGGTCCCGCGATTATCATATCCACCCCTCAGCAGTCATAGAAAGCATGGACAGTAATTCTCCAATGGCATTTATGCTACAAGTTTTCTTTTACCCCCATGGCTTTTAGGTGGCTATGCTTGGGGGTCCACTTAAAACTTTGTGAACAACTGTTTTGGCCAAGTGATAGATGGGATGTTTCCATCCAAGTTATGCTATTCATAAGAGGACTAATCACTCTTTATCAAACTTTATGCAAATAAAGCCAAATTGGATTTATTAAGGTGATGAAAGAAAATAGGGACTTTTTAATGGGTAGCAATGCTGTACATTATCTAAATGCAATGCAGATGTAATGATGCATTAGAAATGCCGAGAAAATTTAATCAGTGTAGAAAAAAATATAATGAAATGGTTGTTTAAACACTGTAAAGCTAATGTTAGAGTAATTACTTCCCATCGAGCAAGGCGTGGAGTGCACATTACCCAGGCTCTGTTTGATTAGTCATCCTGGCTGCAACATCTGGCCCTTTGATCCATTTTGAATTTAATAGAATTTCTAAACTTCTAAATTTAAGTTTTAGAATGAATGAATAAATAAAACAACTTCTGTAGGAGCCAGAGTTTTTTACTAGCTCATGACAGATTAAAACCGTGTCCCTGACTCACTTCTCCAGTTCCATTGACACTGTGTTCCCCTTTACTTCTTTATGTGAAAGAGAACACTGAAATCCAGAAGGGCGAACTTCCTTACTTTGAAGATTAAGTAGCAAATACTTAAAATAATACTTTGGCTTTCTTTGAATGGTCTCTTTTTTGGTGGAAATAGGGGTGGTTTTTAGAACAATTATCTTCTTACCTATTGATAGGAGGGGAATGGAAAGAATGTGTTATAAGAACATATATCTCCTTCCTCTTAATGAAAGTTTACATTTCTTGTTGAAAATTTAGAAAATAAAGGTAATAACCATAAGAAAATAAATATCACCCATAATCATATTCCTCAGAAGTAAATGTTATTAACGTAGTAAACGTTATTTGGGAGGAATTTCATACTAAAAACTGACAGTTAATCTATTCTCCTCTAGTCTAATAATTGTATAACTTAACAATTAGCATTGTGGTTAAGAGTGTTAGAGATGGAGTCTGGGTCACCTGTGTCCAAGTGCTGATTTCACCTTGGGCAAGTTACTTGTTTTCTTTGTGCCTCATTTTCCCCAATTATAAAATACAGACAGAAATAGTATCTGCGTCATAGCATTGTTGTGAAAATTAAATGAGGTAATTAATATATGCAATGGATTTGAAACAATGCTAAACATGGAATGAGTATTTATAGATGTCAGCTGTTATTACTGCTATTATCATGAATGGTCTCTGATTATAAGAATTGTATTCTCCATGTATTTGTATAATATAACTTTTCCAGTAAGTAATAGCATCTAGCCTTTAGGTCAGTAGATGTTCTTTTACAATATACGTTTCCTACGGCATACATTATATTCCATTATAAGGACCATAGTTTATATAAGTAGTCTCTGATGGATTTTTGGCTATTGTACAATTTAAAAAAAATTTATAAACAATACTTGCTTAGAATTCATCTTTAGGAATAAAATTACTGGATCAAAATGCATATACATGTGAAAATTTTTGATATGCAGAGTAAAATTGCCCTCTATAAAGATCTAAGCATGTCCCTTTTTCTCCTCCCTCTCCAAATGTGGATATTCTTAGCTCCTAGGGGGAAAAAAAAAACCAAAACAAAACAGTCTAATGGGTGAAAAGTAGTATGTCATGGTTTCTTTAATTCGCATTAATTTTTTCCTCTGTATCCTGGGATTTTCTCTTCTGTCAATTTCCTATTCATATGCTCTGTTCTTATGTCTTTTGGAGATGTGCTCACTTTGGCAGCACATATACATATATCTGTTGGAGCATTAGTCTTTTAGTTTTTAAATTGTGGTTATTTTTTAGAGCTTACGGAGATTAACTTTTTGCCATACATATTGCAAGTATTTTCTTCAGTCTATGGTTTGCCTGTAATCTTGTTATATGGTTTATATTTTGGTTATATAGACGTTCTAAAAGTTTTCTGTAATCAAATTACTAATTATTTTTGTTTATGATTTCTAGTTTTGGAGTCAAATTTAGAGAATTTAGAAGGTACTTACATGCATTTTTAGGTAACATTATTAAAGTTTTATTTTGATGTTTAAAAATTTTAATTTTTAAAATTGTTTTATTTATTTTAACATTTTAATCTATCACATCAATTTGAACTGTTTTTGTGTATAGAGTGAGGTGGGAACCCAAGTCGCTCATTCTATCTATCTATCTATCTATCTATCTATCTATCTCTCTAAATTCTTTTCAGTGTAGTTTTAAAATTAAGTTCCTTTACCCATTTGAAACTTTAACTAAAATTTTCTCCATGATACTGGAATTTCAGGTTAAAATTCTGAGAATATTTTTATATATGCTGTTTGGACACATGAGTAATTATATCACAAAAGTGTATAGCATCTACTACCATGTGAACCATATTCTTTAAAGTTTCATGGCAGAAGAATTTGTGGTTGAGGAAGAGATAGTTTGGGGGACTCTCTTTTAGAAGAAGAATATACAATGGGACACCTAGGTGGCTCAGTTGGTTAAGCATCTGACTCTCGGTTTCGGCTCAGGTCATGATCTCATGGTTCATGGGATTGAGCCCTGCATTGGGCTCTGCACTGACAGTGCTGAGCCTACTTGGGATTCTCTCTTTCTCTCTGCTCTTCCCCCGAGTGCTCTCTCTGTCTCTCTCTCAGAATAAATAAATAAAGTTAAAAAAAAATAAAAGTGAGTTTTATACTTAAAAACACACTGTTAGGTACTGATTAGATATGGATGCTTATTTAGAACAAGAGAAAAAAATCAAGGGAAGTAACACATTTAAAAAAAGCTGGCCAATACTCTAAACCTCCCATAATTTGGAAAATAATGTGATACTACTGTTAATAAACTGCACGACCCATTTTGGCTGCGTACTTCTGCTTGCATTTTTATGACAATTTTATAATCTAGCTTTCTATAGAGACAGAGTGAGATACATCAGCTCTTCTGGCATGCTTTGTTTAAGGAGAGCTTTGAGGTGGAAAGAGGACACATAAGTTGGGAAGGCTAGACGGACATGTGGCCTATGGCACCTGGCACTGTGGAATTGTGTACGTGGTACAAGAGATGCATGGAGATGACTGTAAACCACATAAATATATCCCACTGATCTCAGACTAAACATATTCCTACCCAGCTTTCCCATGTCGGGATCCCCAAAGTACCTGCAGCAACTTCGGTGGCTTTAGTATATTCAGGGTTGTGCATACACCATTAGAATTTTAGAACTTTTTTATTTCTCCCCAAAGAAATCTTGCACCCCTTATTCATCCTTCTCTGAGTCCCTATCTCACCATCCCTAGGCAACCACTAATCTACTTTTCAGTGTCTATAGATTTGCCTAATATGGACATTTCATATAAACAGAATCTCAGAGTATGTGGTCTTTTGTGACTAGCTTCTTTCACTTAGCATGCTGTTTTCAAGTTCATGCATGTTCACTTGCTTTTATTGCTTAATAATATTTCATGTTATAGATATGCCACATTTTATTTATCTAATTATCATTTGATGGGTATTTGTATTATTTCTACTTCTTGAACATTATTAATAATACTTCTGTATTTATGTACACATTTTTTTTTGTTATATGTTTTTACTTCTCCTAGAAGTGAAAACCTAGAAGTAGAATTGCTGGGTCATAAGGTAACTCCATTTTTAACATTTTGGGGAGCTGCCCATCTGATTTCCAAAGTGGCTGCACTATTTTACATTTTTACTGTGGTGTATGAGTGTTCCGATTTCTCCACATCCTCATCAATTCTTGTTAGGTATATTTTTTAAATTTTATTCTAGTCATCCTCGTGAGTAGGAAATGTTGCCTGAATGTGGTTTTGTTTTGTATTTTCCTGATGGCTAATGTCAATTTTACTTTGTCACGGTTTTCTTGATCCCCAAAATGCCTGCAGAAAAATCTCTACTTTTCCTTCCTTGCCTTTTGCTTTGTGTTCTTTATTTTTTTTTTTTAATTTTTAAATGTTTATTTTTGAGAGAGAAAGACAGCATAAGCAGAGGACAGGCAGAGATAGAAGGAGACACAGAATCCAAAGCATGCTCCAGGCTCTGAGCTGTCAGCACAGAGCCCATCGCGGGGCTTGAACTCACAAACTGCAAGATCATGACCTGAGCTGAAGTTAGACGCTTAACCGACTCAGCCACCCAGGTGCCCCATCTTTGTGTCCTCTCTCTCTCTCTCTCTCTATTAGTCCCTAACTCTTGTATTAACCCCTAATATTGGTCAAGTCAGGTTAGAGCACAGAAACCACTCTCGGTATTTCAGTTAGAAGGATTTAATATAAGGAGTTAGAGATTAGAAGGAACAGAAGTTAGGGACTGCCTTTTGTCTATTGATTTCAAGGGTTTAGACTGTGGCTGGAATCCCAAGACCAGGAAACCGCTCCAGCTATGGCTTCTGTTGCTGCCACAGTTGCCTTTGCCACCAGGGAATCCTGAGCTGGCGACACAACCTCACGTACCCTTGCCCCTTTTGATCAGCAGCAATAGCAGCAGGATGATGGCCTTTTCCTCACTCCCCAAACTCTTGCAGTACGTCTAATTATAATAACTTAATTGTTTAAGCCCCATCTAAACAAGGGAGTATGTAGAAAGGGATGGGAATGAATCCTAAGTGCTCACAGACCATAATCAGCCACTGTTCATTCCTTATGACCTGATTGAAAGCATTGGTTTATGAATATTCACAGTTTCTCACTCCCCCATCTCCTGAATAGAAAGGATCTTCTGCTGTCAGTGGCAGCAATGGGTCTGGGCTTTGGTTGAAAGTGTAATGGATAGAAATGGGAATCAAAAGGAAGTAAGAAAGGTTAAATTTGCATCAGATTTACATGGGAATGGGTAAAGAGTTAATATTAGAAGAAAGCTTACTCAGAGAAATCCTGACTAAAAGGGGCAGAAAGAAGATCCAGTTTGGGCTGAAGTGGAAGGACTATTTGTTGGGAGGCCCAAAAGTAAGACTGGGAGAGTGGTTGGTGCAAGTGCTATGATGTACTGAGAGCTGTCATACACACAAGGCTGGAAGCGCTGTTGAACATAATGTATAGTAATCCCTTTGGCATTTTGCAAGGGACTGGATTAATGATTTAAATTGCCTTTCAATTTTTTATGGGTTTCAAGTTTAATTTTTTTTTTTTTCTAAATGTGACACCATGGTGGGCCTGGTTGAGAAGCAATGCCCTTTATTCTGGATTCATCCTCTTTTTCTGATTATTATTAATGCGTGGCTCACTCTTCATATGAACTGAACTGAAATTTTCATGGTTGGGGGGAAATCATCCAGATATAAAAATAGCAGAAGTTCAAGTGAGAAATGCTTATAGCTAGCTGGATCTGTCTTCTCTCACACCTGCAGCAGAGGCTGCCTGGGAACACCCCACCTCCATAATATCTATGAACTTCTGAGTTGCAATGCAGAAGGAAATGGGGAAGGAAGGAAGGAGACATTTGACTTTCAGTGGAATAACACGCATTTTTCCAAACCTATTGAGAAACTGTTCTGTAACTTGTATTTAAAGCCTGTTTTCTGATATTCAAAACATGCTTAAAGGTATTCATTGTGAAGAAGATTTGACACTTCTAAGAATAGACTCAAGAGAAACATTTTCTCTTAGTAGAATAAAATTACTTCAAATTGAAGGGCCTTGAGAGTAGAGTTAATTAGTTATTGTTTAATACAGGGCTTAGTAGAAAGTGGTCTCACCACACTGATAAGCTTCAGAAGAGGCACTGCTTGATTGTATGTTTGTCAAGTGGAACAAAAAAGAGTGAACTTTGTTTTTCTGCTGGGGAAAAATTGATCATAAGGATGCTAGATTCTTTGCCGTGGTCTCCTTTTTTGTTTCAGGTATTGGTTCAGGTTCAGTAGCATTCAATCTGACCACAGATCCCTTGGAATTTAGGAGAGAGAAAGATTAAATTAGAATAGATTGCAAGGCAGACATGGTGGGAAGCTCTCTTTCCTCTAAGATTCCAGGATCGCACAGAAGAATTTGTGGTGTATCATAAAAGCATTTCTTTTAACAGAGAGATTGAATGTTAGAATCAAGGGCAGTTTCAGAATTTTAGGATTGGAATGGGCTTAGGAACTTATGTAGTCTTGGGGTGCCTCGGTGGCTAAATTGGTTGGGCACCCGACTTTGGCTCAGGTCATAATCTCATGGTTTGTGAGTTGGAGCCCTGCGTTGGGCTCTATGCTGGCAGCTTGGAACCTGGAGCCTGCTTCAGGTTCTGTGTCTCATTCTCTCTCTGACCCCCCACACCCTCCGTGCTCTCTCTTTTTGTCTGTCAAAAATAAATAAATGTAAAAAAAAGAAAAAGAACTTATCTAGTCTTGTTTTCTCATGTTTCGAAGGAGGAAGTTGAAAAGTGCATGAGGATGATAAATTTCTCCAGGTCACGCAAGCTGAATTTTGCCTCTAGTCTATTGGATCTTCTTTTGCCCTGTGATCTATGTACTGACAGGCTATAATTGAGTTTAGTGGTGCGTCCTTTATGTGGAACTAGAACTTCCCATCAGTTAAGGGAAGTAGAGACACTCAGAGCAATGCATATGATCTAGAAGTGTTCACTTTAAGAAAAGATCTAAGTATGTTGCTATCCACACCTGAGCAACAAAGACTGACAATGTGTAGAATCAGAGTGAGGGTTGTGCCTCTGTATTATCTCTCTCTCAGTTACTGAAGCTTGTAGCCCTGTGTTAATTTCTGTGTTATGGAGAGTAGTTTGCAAATTAAGATTTTAAAATACAGTAGTACCCTCTTACCTATAGTTTTGCTTTCTTCAGTTTCAGTTACCGGCAATTGACCACAATCTGGAGGCAGATGGTCCTTTTTCTGATACACGATCAGAAGGTTGATGCTAGTAACCTAACGCTTCATCACCTCACTTCATCTCATCGCGTAGGCATTTTATCATCTCACACCATCCTACGAGAAAGGTGAGTACAGTACAGTAAGATATTTTGAAAGAGCAAGAGAGCCCTTCTTCTGTCTCCTTCACATAAGTTGTATTACAATATACTATTGTAATTGTTCTATTTTATCATTAGTTCTATTTTATTATTGTTGTTAATCTCTTACTGCACATAATTCATTAATTTAACTTTATCATAGGTATGTACCCATAGGAAAAAACATAGCAGATGTAGGGTTCAATAGTATCTGTGGTTCCAGGCCTGCCCTGGGGGTCTTGGAACATATTCCCTGCAGAGAAGGGGAATGTACAATACTCAACTGAGTTGTCTGTTTTTTAGCTTGGCTCTCAGTTCATCATGTTCAAACTTGAAGATACCTGAGTTTTAGAGTCTTGTCACATACAGAGTTTTTGCCCATAAACTTTTTGTTTTCCTAATACGTTGGAGATGGCAGTTGCTTATGTATCAGAGGGCTTCTTGTGCAAAGATATCTCACCACCTGGTCCATTAGTGGTGTCTGAGTGCCATCAATAGAGAACCATTCCTTTGATTTATTAGGCTTTTCTTCATCTGGCCATTTTTGTTTTAAAACTCATATGTCCCTGGAAGGGATAAAGAAAGCAAAAGTGAGTGTGAGAAAACAATTTTCACCTACTTGAGGATATGCCTAGCATTCTGATGTTTGCAATGACAGCCTTCAGGAATTGCGAGATCCTTTTTTTTTTTCATATATATTTTTTCAGTTTATTTATTTATTTGGAGAGAAAGAGAGATCAAACAGGAGAATGGTACAGAGAGGGGGAGAGAGAATCCCAAGCAGGTTACATACTGTCAGCACAGAGCCCGATGTGGGGCTCAAACCCACAAACCATGAGATCATGACCTGAGCCAAAACCAAGAGCTGGAAGTTTTTTTGTTTTTTTTTTTTTTGTTTTTTTCAACGTTTATTTATTTTTTTGGGGACAGAGAGAGACAGAGCATGAACGGGGGAGGGGCAGAGAGAGAGGGAGACACAGAATCGGAAACAGGCTCCATGCTCTGAGCCATCAGCCCAGAGCTGGCTCTGGGGCTCAAACTCACGGACCGCGAGATCGTGACCTGGCTGAAGTCGGACGCTTAACCGACTGCGCCACCCAGGCGCCCCAAGAGTTGGAAGTTTAACCGAGTGAGCCACCAGGGGCCCCAGGAATTGCAAGATCCTAAATCATTATCATTTTTATTCTGTCTACTCCTGTTACCAGAACAGGTTCTGGTTCTTAAATTGGATTTTGGGTTTATGTGTGTTCTTTTTTATTATTATACTCCAGAGCACATATATGTTTCACATGTATTCTTTTGCATATACCAAAATACTGAACAATAAAATTTTAAAAATTCACGTATGCAAGACAAATTTGCAAATAGGGGTCATTTCAAATTTTTGTGATTGTCAGTGTTTTAAATAAAGCACTTAAATATCTTGGCCAAAGCACATTATACTTTGAAGGCCAGCATCTGAACAGGAAGCATCTTTGAATTCTTTTTGTTTTCAGTTGATGGTTCTTGCTAAGGTCCAGTCTAACTAGATAGTGCACTGACTTAATGAAAAGAATCACAGTTGTTCTGAGGACTTTGGAAATGCTCGATGAAGGTTCTGGACTGGGTATGTGACTACTATTGGCTCTACATCCAAACTGGAACTTGTAGAATTTTCAATATCATAAGAGATCTAATTTAGAGTAGGACTAATAATTTTTTCCCAAACGCTTTGCATGATATTTAGTAGATGTGTAGTCCTGGGTCTTAATGTGGTAGAAAATGGAGAACAGGGTTCATCAGAGAAACAGAATTAACAGGATACACACACACACACACACACACACACTTATGTATGTATAAATATAATGTGTGTGTGTGTGTGTGTGTGTGTGTGTGTGTGTGTGTGTGTGTACAGACAGATATTGAGACAGAATGGTGGGGGAGAGAGATTTATTATGAAGAATTGGCTTGTGTGATTATGGGGGCTCAGAAGTCCCACCATCTGCCATCTGCAAGATGGAGACTCCGGAAAGCTGGTGTTGTAATTCAGTCTGCATCTGAAGGCCTGAGAACCAGGGAGCTAGTGGTGTAAATCCCAGCCCAAGGACTGAAGAAGATGAGATGAGATGTCTCAATTCAAGCAGTGAGGCGATGAAAAAAGGAGTGAATTTTTCCTTCTCCCTTTTGCTCTATTTAGGCCCTCTGTGGATTGGATAATGCCCGCCCACCTTAGAAAGTGCAGTCTCCTTTATTGAGTCCACCTATTGAAATGTTAACCTCATCCTGAAACACCCTCACAGACACACCCAGAAATAATGTTTAATCTGGACACTCTGTGGCCAGTGAGATTGACAGACAAAATTAACCATCACACCTGTTTTATGACTACATTCTTCCCGTGGACAATTGATACTGGAGTTTTCTGTACGTGTTGTACAGAAAACTTTCCTGTCAAGCAACTAAAGTGAACCTGTCATGAGTACAAGGTATCATATAAAATGGTCCAGTAGTAGTCTTCTACATGGGTGAAGAATTTTACGTCCTTCTGATATGTGTTCTCATGCTTTGTTTTATCGGATCCTCCAACAACCCTGGTAGTTCCATGGCTCAGTTTTTCTTATTCCCATTTTATGGTTGTTTCGACTGAGGTTCAGAGAGGTGAGGTGACCTGCCCAAGGTCACTTGCCCATTAAGTGGCAGAGCTGATCTAGATTACGGATTAAGTCATCTGATTCTTAACATAGTTTTCTCTCCCTGTTAATAGCCATACAGACATGCTGTTGCTGGGTTGACTAGTAGACCGTGTGCTCCAGTAGCTGCATTCTTTCAACTTCTAAAGGGGAGCAGGGAAAGGAAGAAATGCCACTTAACCCTAATGTTTCTGTACACGAAGATGCTCCACATCTTATTCTATTTATTTCTTTAAAGTGCCTCATGTAGAACCATGGAGACTTTAGTTTGTGGGAGAAGGTTGTTCTCTTGTTCTTTGTTTTATGGTATTACTCTGCACGGCCACTTAAAGTGGATATGGGCCCAATGGAAAAACTTAGGAGTCTCCCAGCAAGGGGGAGACATGTATTGAAATACAAATAGTCCATCAAAACCACCTTGTTGTGTTTTTGGGTCACCCCCAAAGTCTGGGTTTATACCTATATGCCATATCAGCAAGGAGGTATTATCAACAAGGCCTGATAATTTGTACTTGCTTCTCCCCATTCTCCTTTCTTCTCAGCCCTGATGTATTTTTTTTAATTTTAATAGTTTTTAAAAATTATTTTGAGATAGAGAGCATGAGCCTGGGAGGGGCAGAGAGAGGGAGTGAGAATCCCAAGCAGGCTCCCTGCTGTCAGCTTGAATTCACAAACTGTAGATCATGACCTGAGCTGAAGTCAAGAGTCAGATGCTTAACCAACTGAGCCACCCAGGTGCCCAGCCCTGATATATTCTTAGGTGGGTTTATATTACTTGGTTTTTCTCAGGGAGCGAACTTATCTCTGGTTCCAGGGACAGCAAATGCTGGGTATATTAGTATATTTGGAAAGGCCCAAACATTACTGTACATTCTTCCTGCAACTCTGTTTTGACACGCAGCTATAGTCAGTATTGTAACACTTCCTAGATCACTGATCTGTCCTAAGTTTTAACTCCAGGACCTCCTTGTTCCTGGTGGCTGCCTGCTAGGCTAGGCTGGCAGTGCCTTTAGTTTCCACGTAGACCACAGGTGCACTGAATTGTTGCCTTATGTGTTTCCCTGTGTCCAGTCACCAGCTTGTGGTCATCTGTGACAGCTCCCTGAGGAGCAGCTGCTCAGGGCACATGTTGGTGAGGTTGATACAAATAAAAACAAGAAAAATGAAGCCTTTAAAAAGGGGAATCAAATGTCTCAAAATAAAACCGTTATGTAATCACATATTCTTTTGCTCTCATTGAGGTGGAAATGATAAATGTATGCACATAAAATGAAAACTCTAGGGGCGCCTGGGTGGCGCAGTCGGTTAAGCGTCCGACTTCAGCCAGGTCACGATCTCGCGGTCCGTGAGTTCGAGCCCCGCGTCGGGCTCTGGGCTGATGGCTCAGAGCCTGGAGCCTGTTTCCGATTCTGTGTCTCCCTCTCTCTCTGCCCCTCCCTCGTTCATGCTCTGTCTCTCTCTGTCCCAAAAATAAATAAACGTTGAAAAAAAAAATAAAATGAAAACTCTAAGACAAACCAGGAGAATTCAATATAGCCTGTTTCTACAGCTCCCAGGTTTAGGGTGAAAGGCTGCCCTCCCTCCCTTTAAGCATCTATCTCAGGAGACTCATTTTTATTTTTATTTTTTAGTTTATTTATTTATTTATTTTGAGAGAGAGAAAGAGAACATGCATGTGCAAGTTGGGACAGGGCAGAGAGAGCAAGACACACACACACACACACACACACACACACACACAGAGAGAGAGAGAGAGAGAGAGAGAGAGAGAATCCCAAGCACGTTTTGTGCTTTCAGCATAGAGCCTGACTCAGGGCTCTAGCACATGAATTGTGAGATCATGACCTGAGCTGAAATCTAAAGTCGGATGCTTAACCAGCTGAGCTACCCAGATGCCCCGGGAGACTCATTTTTGTACAGTCATCTCTCTTGTTTTCCCAAAGGTTACCAAAGTTAAATATTGACAGGGAACAGCAGGGAACAGGAGCAAATGGTGTTGCCTGGGTGTCAGTGAACCGCAGAGCACTGCCACACCCAAAGCAGTCAGCGGCCGCTCTATTCTAGCAGACTGTTGGCCTTTACTAATCCAGGCCCTTGTGTATATGTACCACATCTTCTTTATCCATCTGTTGGTCAACGGACATTTGGGTTCTTTACAATGGAATATTACTTGGTGATCAAAAAGAATGAAATCCTGCCATTTGCAACAACGTGGATGGAACTAGAGTATACTATGCTAAGTGAAATAAGTCAGTCAGAGAAAGGTACATATCCTATGATCTCACTCATATGTGGAATTTAAGAAACAAAACAGATGAACAGAGGGGAAAGGAAGGAAAAAGATAACAGGGAGGCAAACCATAAGAGACTCTTAAATAGAACAAACTGAAGGTTTCTGGAGTGGCAGTGGGTGGGGGATGGGTTAGATGGGTGGTGGGCATTGAGGAGGGCACTTGTTGGGTTGAGAACTGGGTGTTCTATGTAAGTGATAAATCACTGGGTTCTACTCCGGAAACCAGTATTACGCTATATGTTAACTCACTTGGATTTAAATTAAAAAAAAAAAAAAAATCCAGGCCCTGTGTTGCCATACCTTCTGGTTTCAACTCAAATTGGAAATGTGGGTTTTAAATGTTGGTGACTAATCGAAATTAAAATAAAAAAAAAAAAAAGAAAATAACATTGAGAGTAGACCAATCAGAACACATCTGTGGGCCAAGATCACTGGTGTGCTACCTCTGTGTTTTGCTTTTCTCAGATTGTAGCCTGAGAAATTACCTTAACAATTTTCTGTGTTTGTGACACCTGGATGGCTCAATTGGTTGAGCATCTGATTTTGGCTCAGGTCACGGTCTCACAGTTTTGTGAGTTTGAGCCCCATGTTGGGCTCTGTGCTGATGGTACAGAGGCTGCTTGGAATTCTCTCTCTCCCTCTGTCTCTGCTCCTCCCCTGCTTGTGCTCTCTCTGTCTCTCTCAAAATAAATAAACTTAAATTCCTTTCTCATGTGGCTTTGTGACAGTCAGTTGTTGACTGAAAATACCACAGACGTGTAATGTAGGAGGGCCTCTGTACAGCCCTCTGGCCCTTTCCAGCTTATGCTGTTCTTCTCCTTGCCTCTGTGTATAGCCTAATTTTATTTTTTAGATTTTTCTTGTTTTACTCCTGGCCTCCCCAGATCCCTCTCGCACCGCAGGGTCACTCCTGTAGGTTCCCGGGCTTCAAACCTGGCTGCATTGGAGCCACACTGGAGTATTTCCTGAGTGGCTGGAGTTTTTCATCTCAGCTGGTTCTTCTCCCCCTCTAGGACTCAGTCTCCGACTATTCCAGAACCCAGCACACTTCTCTCAGGGTTGTCTCTTGTGCTCACATGTCTTCATTTCTCCAATGCCTGGGCCTCTATCTCTCCTTTTAATCCATCCTTCTATTTCCTGACTGAAGCTCTCCTGGCTCATGGTCCAAGCATTACAGATGATGAGACACATTTTTGATACTGTACATCTAATGTTAGGTCTGTGACTTTGTATATTCATAATTTTTGCATATGACAGAATTAACAGATTCCAACATTGCAACACCAATGACAGTATCACAGTGTCGCTACATTTAGGTGGCTAAGTGTTGTTCACCCTATATAAATAATTTTATTAAATACTGAGTAGGTGCAAAGGGATACTACAATATATATGGAGGATATCAAAAGTAACACCATCACACACATATATGAGTCCTGCTCAGTTTAAGATATGGAATTTGTCGGAGGCCCCTGGGTGGCTCAGTCAGTGAAGCATCCAACTCAGCTCATTTCGGCTCAGGTCGTGATCCCACGGTCTGTGAGTTTGAGCCCCGCATTGGGTTCTGTGCTGACCGCTCAGAGCCTGGAGACTGCTTTGGATCCTCTGTCTCCTTCTCTGTCTGCCCCTCCCTGCCTCTCAAAAATAAGAATAAACATTAAAAAAAAATGATACAGAAGGTTTCAATACTTTTGAAGGCCCTTGTGTATCCCATCCACCTTTCCTGACCTTTCAGAGGAAGCTGATATGCTTAATTTTGTATCTGTTATTCTTTTTGCTTTGTTTGAATATGTAAAACTTTGTTGTTCAGTGTTGCAGGTTTTGCATTTTATGTACAAGAAATTATGCCATATGTAGTCTTCTTGGCTATAGTTTTGATGAGTTTTGTAGGTTTTGGAGATTTATCTATGTTGTTGGGGATACCTGTCTTTAATTATTTCCTATTGCTAATACTACTTCTATAGCATTTTATTGATTAAAATTTCTACAGTTGGTCTTCCTATCTACTGGTAGAAATAGGGGAACTGGCTCTCTTTATTTCTCTATTACAAAAGATGTTACTAAGAGTTACTGTATAGGTCACTTGCCATAGCTAGCTAGGAGAGGACTGTATGTAGAGACTTAGGATTGTAGGATATACGCATATACAATACACATGTGTGCAGTAATGCCAAATTGTTTCTCAAAGCAATTGCACAAATTTACACTTCCACCAGCAGTGTGTATAAATTTCTGTTGCTTTAAATGTTTGCTAACTTTTGACATGTTTAGGCTTTTTAATCTTTGCCTGTCCCACAGGCTTAAAATAGTATTTTCTTTATGGTTCTAATTTGTGTTTAATGAGGTTCAGGTTGAACATCTTATCAGATGTTTGTGTTTCCTCTTCTTCAAAGCGACTGCTCCTGTCTTTCTCCCCATTTTCCCACTTTTTGTGTCTTTCTAGTTAATTTTGGAGTTCTTTATATATTCTAAATATGGATCCTTGGTCAGTCCTATGTTTTACAGTTTTCTTTCAGTTTATAGCTTGTGTCTTTATTTTCTTTATGGTGTCTTTGTGCCTGAAGTTCTTAATTTTAATTTAGTCAAATCCATTAATTTTTTTTATGACTTCTGCACACGTGCGTGTGCATGTGCGTGTGTGTGTGTGTGTGTGTGTGTGCCTTTTGAAAGAAATCCTTCTGGTTTCAAGATCATATCTTCCCCTTGGCAATACATATTGATATCTGGTGGGGCATCCCTTTATATTATTCTTCTTCTGGAATATCTTGGCTACTTTTGATCTTTGTTTTTTTTTGGGTCAATTTTAGATCCAGCTCATAGGGTTTGGAAAAAGCCTGGATTTTTATTGGAATTATGTATTCTCAGATCATTTTAAGAGTTTACTTCTTTATGATTGCAAGTTTTTCTAACTTTGAAATATTATATTTGTTGACTTAGATCTTTTTTTATTTAAAAATTTTTTTATATGTTTATTTATTTTTGAGAGAGAGAGACAGAGAGAGACAGAGCATGAACAGGGGAGGGGCAGAGCGAGAGGGAGACACAGTATCCAAAATAGCTCCAGGCTCTGAGTTGTCAGCGTAGAGCCTGATGCGGAGCTCAAACTCACAGACCATGAGATCATGACCTGAGCCCAAGTCAGACTCAACCGACTGAGCTACCCAGGCACCCCTATTGATTTAGATCTTTAATTTCATTTAATAAAGTTTTACTTATATAAGGTCTCACATATCTTTTATTACATTTATTTCTAGGAACCTTATATTTTTGTTGCTATCATAAATGGTGTCTTTAAAAAACACGTAGTAGTTAAATGGTTTTTTTGTGTGTGTGTATAAAGGAAAATGGTAGAATTGTATATATTGATTTCCATCTAGCTACTTTGCTAAACTAATGACTCATCTGATTCTCTTGGGTTTTGTACATGGAAAATGAAATTATCTTTAAATAAAGACAGATTATTTCTTCTTTTCCAGTCCTTATCTATTTATTTTCTGTACCATAATGTGTGACCTCCAGCACATCATGGCAAAGGAAATAATAATGGTGATAATGGGCATTCTTGTGTTACTTATCCTTGATTTTAATGGAATTGTTTTCAGTTTTGTCGTTATGTATGATTTTTTTCCTCTGGGCCTTTTGTAGATTCTTTTCATCATGTTAAGGAAGTTTTCTTCAACTTGCTTGGATTAAATTTTCTTGATATCAAAGAGATTGTTGAAGTATATGGAAGGTCTTTTTCTTCATCTACTGAGGTGTGCATTAGGCATGAAAAGTGCAGCCAGAGCCATCTTCACAGAAGGACTTGCTCCCTAGCTAAAGTGCAGGGACGCTGATGACCTATGTCAGTCAGATTTTATACAGCCTCCTGGCCCAGGGTCATCTCCTTTACAGAGAGGCCTGTGTCCCGTGGCTGAGCGACATGAGGGAAGAAGGTCCAGTTCCCTCCAATGTGCGATAACTCTGCTGGTTGGCCAACATTTTATGGGGTCTATGCTGCAGTGTGAATTGTCTCTATGCCCGCTCCTGCTTTTCCTCCTTTCCTTCCTTCCTTCCTTCCTTCCTTCCTTCCTTCCTTCCTTCCTTCTTTCCTTCCTTCCTTCCTATTTATTTATTTATTTATTTATTTAGAGAGTGTGCAAGTAAGCAGCGAGGGCAGAGAGAGAGGGAGAGAGAACAACAGAGAGAGGGACAGAGAAAATCTTGAGCAGGTTGAGTGCAGAACCCGACACGGGGCTCTCTATCCCATGAACTGTGAGATCATGACCTGAGCCCATATCAACAATTGGACGCTCAACCCACTGAGCCAGCCAGGCTCCCCTTTCACTGAGCCAGCCAGGCTCCCCTTTCTCCTTTCCTTTCACAGGTGTGTCATTCTAATAAAAATTTAGCACCCCAATATCAGCTGCAGTGTTTGCTTTTGGGGAATTCACCTTGTAACAACAGGATTTTTTTTTTCCTTTCACTCTGCTCATGTAATGAATTATAGTTTTTTTTTTTTGTTATGAAACCAACCTTGCATTTCTGTGATAAACTCTAATTTGTCATTATCATATCATTATACATTGATGGATTTTGTTTGTTAATTATTTTTCTTATTTTAGATTTTTATCAAAATCTGCAGTTATGAGTGAGATTGGCCTAGCATTTCCTAGGCGTCCTGTCCTTTTCTGCTTTTGTCATTGAGGTTTTTTCTAGACTCATTAAATGAACTGGGAATTTTTCCCTTTTTCTTTATCTGGCAGAGTTAATATCAGAATGTAATTTTGAAAATAGCTTAGCTGTAAATTTATCTATCTGGTGTTTTCTTAGAAGATTTTTTTTTTCATAGTTAGATTATTTAGTGTCCTTTATGAAACCTCCCTAAAAGTAATAGGTCCCTGGGGCTCCTGGGTGACTCAGTCGGTTGTGTGTCCGACTTTGGCTCAGGTCATGATCTCGTGGTTCATGGGTTCGATCCCCGCCTCGGGCTCTGTGCTGAAAGCTCAGAGCATGGAGCTGCCTCAGATTCTGTGTCTCCTCTCTCTGCCCCTCCCCTCCTCTTGCTCTGTTTCTCTCTCTGTCTCTCAAGAATAAACATTAAAAAAAAATTTTTTTTAAGTAATAGGTCCCAACAGAAAAAGATTTTCCCTAGTGATTCTCCTTAAATGGAACACAATTAGAAATAAATATCTGAGAAAAATTTCTCAAGTTGATCAACTAAGGCAAAGTTAATGAGCCACTCTTCTGTGTTGTCCACCATAGATAATTGTCTGGGGATTCCAGGTGGGCACTCTTGTTCTTTTCCCATACCTGTAGGGATATACTGATGTTACGTTTCAGAAAATCTTCCCTGTGAACATTGTTGAAGGCAGAAATATCTTCCAGGTTAGACTCATGAAACATATGCAGGGCACTAACCCAACACTCAGTGTAGGCATCTGTATATCTGGAGTCTAGTTTTGGAGCTACTATAACTGTTAACCTCAGGCAAGTGATGAAGCCATTATGTGGGATTCTTTGTTCGTGACATGAGATGTTATATGCAATGCTCTTGGGATATTTTAACCTACTGATTTGACTTATTTAATGCTTATGGGAAATCAGATTTTCCACATATTTTTGAGTCAGTTTTGTGTGCTACATGTTTTTCTAGGAATTGAAGTTTTACCTATGGCTGCACATTTGTGGGCACAAACTTTTTTATAGTATTGTTTTATAATTTTTCCAGGGGTTATATTGCCCTTTTCATCTGGGTTACTATTATTTATACTTTCTCTCTCTTTTTTATGATGACCGTGTCAGATATTTATCCATTATGTCTTTTATTTATTTATTTTTTTAAATTTTATTTTTTATTTTTTCAAATTTACATCAAAGTTAGTTAGCATATAGTGCAACAATGATTTCAGGAGTAGATTCCTTAGTGCCCCTTACCCTTTTAGCCCATCCCCCCGTCCCATTATGTCTTTTCTAAAAAACCAAATTTGACTATGTGGATTTTATGTTTTTTATTGTGTCGATTTCTGATCTGATATACTTTTTCTTCTATCTGTTTTTTGGAGTGTGGTTGGAATTCTTTTTTACCAAATTCTTTAATTGGATGCTAATTAATTCATTAATTTTCAGCTTTTCTTCTTTTCTTATATAAAGTCTTGAAGCTATACAGTCCCTTGTAAGAGCCAAGCTTCATCGTACATATTTTGATACAAAATATTTTGATATGTAGTAATTTTAACATTTTATGGTTTATTTTTAACTTACATGTTATGTGAAAGTATGTTTTGGGGACACCTGGCTCAGTCGGTTAAGTCCGACTTCAGCTTAGGTCCTGATCTCGCGGTTCATGAGTTTTAGTCCTGCGTCCGGCTCTGTGCTGACAGCTCGGAGTCTGAAGCCTGCTTTGGATTCTGTGTCTTCCTCTCTGCCCCTCACCTGCTTGCCTGCTCGCTCTTTCTTTCTCTCTCTCTCTCTCTCTCTCAAAAATAATCATTAAAAAAATTTTTTTAAAAAATGTGTTTTTAAATTTTCACACCTGTGAAATTTTCCTTTTAGTGCTCTGTTGTTGATATTTAGCACAATGACATCATGGTCAGAGAATATGTTCTGAGTAAAGGCTTTGTGTTCATAGAGGCTCTGTTTTTATTTCTACCAACTTGCTTTGTGCTTTCTGTTTGCCTTGGCTTTTCTGTATTTCTTTTTTTTTCTTTTTTCTTCCTTTCTTGTCTTCTTTGGATTCACCCTCTTTCCTTCTTTTACTTTTCCCCGTTCATATTCTAGGTCACAAATCATACAGTTTATTTGTTTAGTAGGTAGATGGAATATGTATGCTTATTGTTGCCTAAAATGAATATCTTTACTCTCCTCCAGAATAATACATGAACCTGAGGATACTTAAGTTTTGGTTATCTCCCATCTGACTTATACTCCATTGTTGGACTATATTCAGTTTTTTATTTTCATTTTAGATAATATTGTTATTTTATATTACAATAAAATATAAAAATTGTTATTTTATGTTAGTTTTTGATATTTGTCCATATATGTGCCCTGTTCTTTCTGTACTGTTTCATTTTAAATTTCTGATCTTCCTACCTTTTTTTTTTTTTTTCTGCCTGGAGTACATCCTTTAGAATTTCCTTTTAGAGAGAGTCTGTATTGCCAAACTCAGTTTTTGTTTGTCTGAAAATATCTGTATTTTATCATCGATTTCTTTAAAGGAGATTTACTATACAATCTTAGTTTGGAGTTCTATTCTTTTTTTTTTTAAGTGTATTTATTTATTTTGGGAGAAAGAGAGAGCATATGAGCGGGGGAAGGGCAGGAAGAGAAGGAGAGAGAGAGAATACCAAGCAGGTTCCATAGTCAGTGTGGAGCCTGTCATGGGGCTTGAACCCATGAACTGTTAGATCATGACGTGAGCTAAAACCAAGATTTGGATGCTTAACTAACTGAGCCACCAGGCACCTCTGAAGTTCTCTTCATTTAAAAAAAAAAATGTTTTTAAGTTTATTTTTGAAGGAGAGAGAGAGCACAAGTGAGGGAGGGACAGAGAGGGAGGAGACACAGAATATGAAGAGCTGTCAGCACAGAGCCTGATGCTGGGCTCAACCCACAAATTATGAGATCATGACCTGAGCTGAAGTTGGATGCCTCACTGACTGAGCCACCCAGGCACCCCCTAAAGTTCTATTCTTTAAAATTTTAAAGATATTGTTCTACTTTCTTCTGGCTTCCAATGTTAGTATTAAGGGATTTGCTGTCAATTTGATGCTAGGTTCTTTGTAGATAATCTGTATTTTCTTTTTGATTTGTTTCAATATATTATTTCTCTTTAATATCTTCAGATTTCCTTATGGTATGTCTAAATGTGGATTTTAAAAACTTATCCTTCTGGGCATTCACTGCACTACCTTAGCCTCATTTATTATCTTATTTCTACTTTGGGAGCCTCTAAGGCATTCTCTCTTTTTATGTATTTTGTCTCCTTCATTCTTTCCTGCTGGAAATCTTATTAGAATATGGTAGACTTTTTCATTGTATCTTCCATGCTTTTTAACGTCTAATTTACTTTTTGGGATTATTCTGTTTGTGTTGCAGTTTTAGTGTCTTCAAATTTGTCTTCTAGTTTGCAAATTCTCTCTTCATCTGTGTCTAATTTGTAATTGTTTTCATGCATGGATTTTAAAATTTCAAGAATTAAATTTTCATTCTCAAAGTTTTATTTTTTCAAATTTGTTTCACTTATTTTATATGTACTTTCTTCTCATTATTTTAGGTATTCTATTTTATAGCTTTAAATTTATTAAACATGTTTTATTTGTTTTTTTAAATATTTATTTTGAGAGGGAGAGAGAGAGAGAGAAATAGAGAGAGAGAGAGAGAGAAAGAGAGAGAGGCTGTCCATGAGCAAGGAAGGGGAAGAGAGAGAGGGAGAGAGAGAATCCCAAGCAGAGCCTGACACAGGGCTTGATCCTGTAAATGTGTGAGATCATGACTTGAGCCAATATCAAGAGTTGGACACTTAAGCAACTGAGCCACCTAGATGGCCCTGTCTTTAAATTTATTAAATATCCTTATTTTATAATCCAAACTTGATAATTTTAGTTTAATTTAGTTTGAATAAATTTAGTTTAATTCAGGTATTTATAGCTCTGATTTCTTGTAGTTCTTGTTTTTTCATGTGTTTTGTTATATTATTAGATGGATTGTAAGCTTATATCCCTCAGAAAGTTGCTTGATGGGAGTTATTTATTTTTGTAGTCTGAGAAAAATACACATCCCTTCAAAAAGGATTTTTGTTTGTTTTTGGTGGATGTTTGATGACACTACTTAGGTAGGAAATTAAGTAATTAGGTTGATGTTTTTTTGATCCCAAAAGTAGTGTTAGAACTCAGGCTAGAAGCCTATGCAGGTGGTGGGTAGTTACGAAATAACAGAGGAGACCACTGTCCAGGTAGAGAATGGTAAGTTTCTTTTCTATCCCATTCTGAAAGGAGTGTTTATTTCTGTTTTACTCTTAAATAGGTCTATGGAGTCTGACTACTTACCTCCCATTAAACAACTCTAGGTAGCTCTAGAACTGTTTCTTTTCTTCTTTCAAAACTCAGGCTTATGGTCATGGGGTAATTTGATGACCTCAGGATGAAAAATTTCCTCAGAGATCTGCTCACCTTTCTGGGTTCCAACTTTCACTTCTTTTTTCCTGCTCTGAAGAGTCCTTATTTGCTTTCTGGGTCATTTATCAATTTTGAAAGATTTTTTTTTTATTATATATTGTTCAGTATTTTTTTGTTATTATCACTAGGAAGGCTGTTCACAGTATGTGTTCCACCATACAATTGGAAATTAAATCCAGTTATTCCCATGTTTAAAGATGAGGAAATTCAAGTTTAGAGAGGCCAAGTGTTTGCCACAGGTCATGGGACTTGAAGGAGTCAAGGTGGAGGATTGTTGACCCCATGCTAATTGTTCCTGCCATTTCCTGGGTCTGAGAACTGCAACCATCAGTTTGAAAGACTACACATAATAAACATACAATTACAGACATCATTTTTATGAGATTTTAAAGCATTTTTTTTATATTTGAAAAGATGCTCAAAATTTGATTCTTTTTTAAAGCTTTTATTTAAATTCCAGTTAGTTAACATATAGTGTAATATTTCTTTCAGAAGAAGTGTTGTATCCATACAACACCCAGTGCTCATCACAAGTACACTCCTTTATCCCCATCACCTGTTGAACCCCCCCCCCCATATGCACAATTTGATTCTTAATGTTTATTTTAGTTTTGAGAGACAGAGAGAGAGACAGCACAGGCAGGGGAGGGGCAGTGAGAGAAGGGTACAGAGGATCTGAAGTGGGCCCTGTGCTGACAGCAGTGAGCCCGATGCAGGGCTTGAACCCGCCAACCGCAAGATCATGACCTGAGATGAAGTTGGGTGCTTAACCAACTAAGCCACCCAGGTGCCTTATTTTTCCCCCCACAATTTGATTCTTAAACAGCCTTTTATGAAGAAAACAAAGTAGGTGTTAATATTTGTTCGTTTGGAGACAGACACAGTGTCCACAACCACCTTAGGATAATGCATGAGGTTTATTTTTCCATGTCAATTTTGGGAAGTTTGGAAGTAGCTTTTGATTTTCACATAATTTAGGCAGAAATATTCAAAGTAATGCATGGTGATCATTATATAATTTTGGCATTTCCCCTTGGAAAGCAAGGAGCAAATTATGCAGGTATATTTTCTAGACAACCAACAACTTGGCAGTTTTTAAAAGGAAAGCTTTGTGACTTTGAGGAGCACTTCATTCTGAAGAACGTGCTAGATGATGCCTTTGATACATTTCGAGATTTAAGGCAAACTTGTCTTTCCTTAGATGATCCTGTGAACAATGATCAGAGCATATGAGGTGAGGAAAAAGTAACAGCCAGTTCTGTGTCCCTGATGTCTGGGTGCCAATTGGTACAGTTGCTACTTTTGGTACAAACCCTATAATATGAAAGGCAATTATAGGATAATTTGAGATGGGAACAGGTGAAGCTCAAATAATTTCAGGCTGAGGAGAGATGAGCAAATGGCAGCTATTCCAAGCGGCCCTGGCGCAGTTACTGTACTGTTTGGACAGGCATGTCTCCTAACGTGATTTTATTATGCTCAGGTTAAAGACTTGGGTTTTAGATCAACAATGTGCAAATTTGGTTTATCACCTGTGTTCAAAAAAGGGATGACAGAATTCCAGCAGGAGAGCTTCAGTGTTTGCCAAGAGCACCAGCAGAAACGTTGTTTGGTTTATGTCTCTCAGAACAAAAGGTCTCACTAGAAACGTGAAATTATTTGTATTAGAGAGTAAGGAATGGCTAACATTTCAAGAATACTCTTGAAACAGTACTCTTCATGTGCATGCATTTTCTGCATGCTTACTTATTTAAAAGTAAGCTTTGGACTCCATTTGGTGATTTTAGCCTATCCAGGACTTTGTGATTTTTGTGGTACTTGTACTCAAAGTGAATGAATCACAGAGCAGTATTCAGTGGTGATCCCACCCAGCTGGTCCTATAATCACCAGCCCAGCAAAGGATAGGGAACAAATCCTGCAGCCTGATTTGTCCTTGTCAGAAGAGCAGCAATGCTCAGGAATAAAATTCAAAGTTATACATGAGTCTAAAAAGAGCAATTTGTCAAGCGTTTCATTGGCACAAATTGAAATGAAATGAGGTCTCGGGCTCTTGAGGTCACTTTGCAACAGGAAGAATTCATTATCTAACTATACACAGAGGAAAATGCTTCACAATTGTGTTTGCTTTTAAAGGATGAGTGCCCACATATAAAGCCAAAGCAGCAGAGGTCACTTACAAGGAATACACTACATGAAAGCAGAGATTCAAGGGTCCCCTGGCTCTAAGCTTCTTCCTTCTCCTTCCAGGTCAGGGTTGCTTTGGGGCATATTGCTCAATGGACTGAGGGAAATACTTGGGAAGCTCTTTGTTGTTAATACAAAATCATTTGTGCAGGTCCTGCTAAGTTGTCTACTAGAAGCACAATGCAGTCTTATATGTCTTTTTCCCTTGGGGTAAGAAGAGTTTGTTCCCCATTGTTCTCCATATTTTATATCATTCTGAAGTGTACATTTTCTCTTAAGGCATTTTATGGCATTCTCCCCATTATGTGGAACAGGTGCAGCCTGGAATGTTTAACAGTTCATTGGGTGGTTAGTGATGGGACATTGGTTTCAGTTTAAAAAATAGGGAGAAAGGAAGTGCATGTTGAACACGTCAATTCTGAGCATTGCATTTTTCAATACATTTATAAATAACTAGGAACAGAGAATTGATTATTACATTTTTGTTGAAGAGACTTGGTGATAACTCAGAAGATAAAAAAAACCAAAGTCATTTGAAATGAAAACGAAAAATAGCATGGCTAAAGACAGTGGATTTAAATAAGGGTGGGGCAAGGAAGTAGATGTGGAGATCTACTCCCTTAATCTCTTTCCATACCTGAACCCTCCCCAAACTCAGACATCAGAAGAGAAGGGCTAGAGAAGCTCACATGTCAAGATCAGCAGCCATTTTTCACTCCTGCTCATTTTCTGTCATCCAATCAAATCTCCTAGCCTTTTTTTTTTTTTAGATCTTTTCTGATAATGTGGCCTCTAATTTATGCTCTTTCTAAACTTTTTATGACTGCCTGTTGATAGGGATTACATTGAATCTGTAGATCACTTTGGGTAGTACAGACATCTTAACAATATTAGGTCTTCCGATCCATGAATATAGGATGTCTTTCTATTTGTTTTTGTCTTTTACAATTTCTTTCAGCATTGTCTTTTTTATGGTTGTCAAGTGTTGTTAAAAGTGACTGCATGTTTGTGTTATAGTTTTTCTTGAGTGGTTGGTGACTTGGGACATGATGGTGGTGCCCTTCATTGAGATACAGGATACATGAAAAGAAGCAGTCTTCAGGGCATGCGGGAGACCATGAGACCACTACTGGCCCTGCTGAGTTCTAAATAGTTGTGTGGCATCTACAAAATGCACTTGGATGCAGATATTTGGAGCTAGACATTGGTGATGGATAAAACCATCAGAATGGGTAAAGATGTTTAGCAAATGTATTTACAGAGAAAGAGAGAAAAATCAGTTCTCCTTTCCTTTGTATTGACCCAATAATAAGTCATCCAAGTGATACAATATTCCAAACTGCCTACCCTACTTCTACTTTGATTACAAGCCACAGCAGACAACAGGAGAGGGGGAGACATTAAAAGGAAATTTAAGACAAATAGCACTAAATATCAAGGTAGCAAAATCACAGATATCTGCTTACTGCATCCTTCTAGCTGCCTGAAAACCATATGTAACAATGATGTTTTATCCTATAAGATCTCCCTTGTGGGGCTTGTAAGTCACGTGATTCTTTTCTGATTCCCCCTGACAGAAATAACTTGGCCTAGAAGGCTTGGTAAGGAAGAGACTTAACTCAATTTCTCCTTGTCTGATCATTTTTGTTACCTCTCTCTGGTCCTCTGTTCAATTGACATGCCCAAATGATTTCATTAAGCCATCTTTTCTTGCCCAATAGAACTCAGGCTCCTTAAAATGCTCCATAAGACCTTTAAAAGTGATTCTCTCCAGTGATCATGACAATGGTGATCATTTTCCCCATAACACTTATGATAATAGAGTATTATATTTTATATCTAAGTGTTACTAGAATGTAACTGCCATGAAGGCAGGACCCTGCCTGTTTTGTTCACAACTTCATCTGTGGTGCTGAGAACAGTGCCTAGCACATAGTAGTCACTCGGTAGAGAATTATTGAAGTAATTTTTGTGTTGATCATGTGTTGGGTATATGTTCATTTTGATTTAGAAAATATGATAACTGTGGCCATGTGACTTTGCATTAAACATAATTATTGACATTTTATTTTGTAGTTGCTTTGATGACATTTCTTAATATCTTTGTTCACCATTGGATCTTGGGTCTGCAATTGGAATTGGATAGTGCTGTCAGATGTGAAAGGATAGTGTTTTTTTGGGGGGCAAGTTTGATTTAGACCTTGCATGTATTGTTACTTGTCTGGTCTACAAAGAGACCTTGATAATTGACAGTTGTATTCAAGTCCTAAAAGAACTCAGAGAGCTGGTGATTAGGGGTGTCTTCTAGCTGTCACTTTGATTTCAGTGGGATTGTACTTCAATGCTTTGCTTTGCCTAGAAACACTAGGAGAAAAACAGTTTTTCTTTACAGGCTCCCTGTAGAAAAACTTCACCAGTGTGGGGGAAAAAAAATGACACTGGCTGACTTACTTTTCATCTGGAATTAACACAATCAGAAAAGTCTAAAGAAGGTAGATAAGGTGTGTTTTCATTTCAATGAAATCTAGATTTTCAAAGCTTTTGAGCTACTAATCCTGCTCCCTCCTTTCTGCTACTTTTCCTCTTTTCTCCAGTGCAATGTCTGCATCAAAGCTACATTTCTGACATGAGCAGAACAATCAGAGGCGAGGTGAAAATGCAAGGCATGATGATCGAACGCTGTTACTTCACAGAGAGCACAGATCTGAGATGGGTTTCCAGTAACGTCCTATCCTGACTACCAGCACACCAGAAGTGGAATGAAAAATTCCAGGCTAGATTATCCTGGGGCTCCTTGGTAGCCCTGGAACTTGGTATACTCTTTAATGACAGGTGAACCCCTTAAAAAAGTCAGATGCCAGAAAATGGAGGGGATACGAGTTGTTTTTGTTTTTTGTTTTTTTCCCTCTGTGGTCAAGACAGTTTCCATTTATCCCTTCGTGGTTTTTGGAAATGACTTGGGCAATTGAGAGTAAAGGGGTTGGGGATGGGGCAGGTGGGGAAATGCTCTGAGATCAGGTGCTCTGGCTTCCTAAGTAGGTTAGAGTCAGGTAGTGTGACAGGTTTGTAAAGGAAATACTGTTACAGTAGAAGAGGTGGCTGTGAATCCCACAGCAGAAGCAGAAAGAAAACAAAGTCAAAACAAGTTATTATATTTAGGAACGCACAGTTGTTTAAATCAGCACTGGACAATTTTGGCTTTCTATATTGTGGAAATTAGGCTCACTATTCAAAGAGTAGAAGAAAATCCTAACTTGAAAACTTTGTTGGCCTGTGTGTTATATAGAAATTGATCTCTTAAACATTAGTTTCTTAAATTGGGCAAACAGTCTTTGACCAGATTTAAAAATAGCCCCACTTTTCAGCTGGGAGAGCCAAAGAGGGGGTTTGCTCTGTGGATCTCAGTTTCTTTCTCTCTGATCTTCATCTGGGGAGCTCAGGATGTCTTAACTGCTTGCTGCATGTCTGACTTGGCATGTCACTGAAAATACTTTGCAAAAGGGGAGGTAGATGGAGTTGGCAGGGATTCTATTAATATGAGATCTACTCCCCAAAGACAAAGGGCTGTATACCTCTCCCTTGTTTCATTAAAGTTGTTTATGGAAGTTCAGAGGCAAAATCTGTACCCAAACCATCTACCTACTGAAAAGGCCTAGAGAAGAGGAGGTGTATAGACTGTGCTAGAAGTCTCAGGGAATGGCTAAGGCTGGAAGATAGTGGAGTGCAGCACTCAGAAGCTCAGACACTGGTGTCTTTCTGCTTGGGTTTGTATCCCTAGCATGGGTCCTTGGGCGCTTGGACAAGTTATGTAGTGTCCCAGGCTGGATTTTCCAAGAAGCAGACTCTGAGATGAGTTTAGCATGCAGGTTGTTTATTCTGGACTGTTGTTGATCCACACCTGAGGGACAAAGGGGACAGAAGCAGAGTTGGGCAGAGGGACAAGTCAGGCAGCCATTCAGCAGGGCTCTGGAGCTGGAATGGCCCTATAGAATTATCCTGAGCTGGGCAGAGATCCTCTCACACTGATCCCATCGGAGGTGGGCCACCCGGGGAAGGGATGTGACTACAGGCAAGCTCTGCCAGTGAGGTATCTTTGAGAGGCTAGGAGTGGAAGGGTAATAGGTCCTTCTATGAAGTGAGATTTGGGTGGCATCAGTGTCCATGATGCTTAGTTTCCTTGGGCCCTCTGTTTCTTCAGAATAGTTTTTGGAGAATCAAATGAGATGGTACATGTAAAGTGCTTAGAACTCTGTTTGTCATGGAGTAAATAATTATTGTCATGTACCTGGCAGAGGTTAAATAATTTTCCCAGGGTCTCCCAGGTGGTCTCTGATGTGGATGGCCTTGGGACTGAAGCCTGACTCCTTCCAGCTTGTTTTTAGCTTTGGTATCAAATATCTATAACATGGTAGAATCCATATTGGTTTGAATAGGTTTACTTTCTTCCCTTGCCCCCATCTCTGACTTCCCACCTGTTTCTGGGGATAAGCCAGGGCATGATTTGGGGCAGGAGAGTTGGCCTAAGTTGCAAGGGTGGAAGGAAGGAGGAGAAAGGAAAAATCATGGACTGTTCTCCCCATCTCCAGACCCATGGCACCCTGCCTTTCTCTCCCACTTTCCAGTCTCCTTTTCCCTCCCCATCCAGGCTCTATTCCTTATATTTCATGCCCATCCTTGGTCCAGAAATGAAGTGTTAGAGTACTCTTTGTGAGGTGGGATGCTAGAGTTTCCCTCTGAAGCTCCGATGAATCTTAACTCTAGTTATTGTTGTATCCAAAGATGTATGCTGTGGGTCTTCTGTGGGGGAATCTTTCCCTAGCACCCTAAACTGATGTGGGAATGGGTCTTTGGAACGCACCCTATTTGTAAGTTTAGCCACCTCTATTTTCTCCCTCCCTGAGTTACAAGTTGGATAGCTAATGAGTTCTATTTTTGTTTCTGTTTTTGTTTTTTGCTCACTAGTTCTTCCTCCATGTATGCACTGTGGGAAAACATTTATAAATGAATTACCATATGCAGAGTATTCTAGGGAATACCACAAAGTAAAAGAATGTATTTTCAAAGAGCTTACAGCCTTCTTTAGGGTTGTAGTACACAGTTAGAAGTGGGGCTGATTTTTCAGAGGACTCTGTTGATGTGCTACTTAGTTCTGGGTTTGCAGCACAAACTGAAAACTGAAAAGTTTTAATTGTTGATGTTAAGAAAACATCAAGATAAGAGAGCAATAGGAATGTAAATATTTTTTTAATGTTTATTTATTTTTGAGAGAGAAATAGAAAGTGAGCGGTGGGGGGAGGGCGGGGGGGGGAACAATCTGAAGCAAGTTCCACCCCATCCTTTAGAGCCCAAAGTGGGGTTCAATCTCACGAACCATGAAATCATGACCTGAGCCAAAACCAAGAATTGGATGCTTAACCAACTGAGCCATCCAGATGCCCCAAGAATGTAAATAATTTGTGATAATTGAGTGCTCAACCCAATGCTGAAATCTCTCAGCTGTCCTCAGTCATACCAGAGCTTTCTGTCAGGACTTTCCAGGTCTCATTCACCTAAGAGTCTTAGCAGGTAGAGGGCCAGGATTCTGTGGCCTTTTGCCACCCTCACTTTCTCCTCCCCAGGGAGCAAGAGTGACTTAATTTTATTGGTGACTAAAGAGCAGGGGCAGAAGCATTCCATTCTCTCTTTTATCTTTAGGGCAAGACATGCTCATAAAGTGCCTGAGTTCTTCTACCACAGGGAATCCTGTCTTGGTGCAGCACTTCCTAGATCTGCTTGTTTAAGTTTAATTGTGGAACTTGGGGTCATGAAGCCCATTGACCCACATATAGAAATCACATTTCTCCAATGTCAGCTTAATAATGATAATCATTTATCATCGGTAAAATGTTGATGCTGTATTTGGAGGCTATCTGTCTTATTCCTATCTTATTCCCAATTTGAATCTCATTGGTTCAAATCCTAGGTGGGGTTGAGGGATGTCATTTATCAGTCTCCACTCAATTCTAAAGGTCAGGTATTAGGGTTTCCTAATGCATTAACTCCAGACTCAGATCACTGCATACTAGATGGATCAGCATTTATCCACCAGCATTGTGTGTGTGTGTGTGTGTGTGTGTGTGTGTGTGTGTGTGTATCTGTCTGTCTGTCTTCCAAAGAGAAACCCTTGGAAGGCAAGAATTAGGTAAAAACTGCTAATTTGAGTAGATCCTCTTTAATTCAGCTGAACAAATCCTTATTAAGGTCCTGAGATGGGGTAGTTGGTACCCCAGGCCCAGAGGATGCAGATTAATGGGACGTGCCCAAGGAGCTTTCGATCCTACAAAAGATAGTGGCATAGGGAAGTGGAGGGAGGGTCAGGGTGGAGGAGTGGTTACTCTTTTTCTCTATAACACTTCCTGAATGAGCAGCACTTGGGTTCGGGTGCAGGGTCTAGTGTCACCCTGGTGATAAGAATAATGGAAAGTAGTCTGATGTTCTCCTTCCCATGCCAAGTTTTGGATAGCGTAATCCTAGAATTCTGTAGAGATGAGAGATAGAGTATGTGCTTTGGAGTTTGACTGACTAGGGTAAGTGACTTAACTCCTCTTTGTTTCTGATTTCTCACATGAGGAAACAGGGATGATAGTATTACCTGCATCCTAGCATTGTGGTGAGGAATAAGGGAGCTAATCCAAGCAGAGGCTGAGCCAGTGCCTGGCACAGAGGGGTTCTCAACAGAGGGAAGCTCCTGTTGTCATGACCTGTTGTCAGGAATGTGCATGTGTGTTGAGAATTTAGCTAAACCACTCCACTGACATTGCCGCCTTGGCATCTATTTCATGTGGCCAGGCAGCCTGCAAGGGCCTTGAACTGTCACTGCTCCATCCTGCGATTGCACAGCATCACAGGCAAGTATCAGCCCATCGTACAACTTCCCCAGCAGCCCTTGTGAATAACAGTCTCCTGGGGCTTTCCTCTTTTGTGCCCCTTAGATAAGACCCCCTTGGAGCTTACCAAATCTCTGCTCTTTTTGAATTCACCAACCTGAGCTTTGTATGGGAATCCCAAACACTCTAACCCTGGTCCCTAATAAAGACATGTGCCCCAGGTCCCGTCACTTTCTCTGCCTGCACCTTGCCTTGACCCACCCATGTGACACCTCCAGGCATGCTCTGTGCACTTCCTCCAGGACCTGTGAGTAATAATCTTTTCTATTTCTTTTTTTTTTTTTAGTGTTTATTTGTTTTGAGAGAGAGAGAGAGAGACAGTGTGAGGGAGGGAGGGGTAGAGAGAGGGAGAGAGAATCCCGAGCAGCCTCCGTCTAATGCGGGGCTTGATCTCATGAACCTTGAGATCATGACCTGAGCTGAAATCAAGAGTCAGACTCTTAATTGATTGAGCCACCCAGGTGCCCCAATAATCTTCTCTATTTCACTTTTGCTGTGTTCTTTCATTGGACCTAGGCTCACCATCCAACACCCTGGGTCTCTACTTAACAAATGTTAACAAAGTCACAACAGTGTGACATGGGGCTGGGGAGGAGAACATAAACCAAGAAGACAAAGAGAAGTGGTTCTTTTTAGCTCACTGGAAGGCTCTGGCTCTAAGACTTTTTTTTACAGTTATGGTGGGTACACTTAAAAAGCAAGAGAGCTTCCATATCCAGAGAGGAAAATGAACTACCATTCAGCCTCTTCATTTTATCCTAAGTATTTGTTTGTCATTTACCTGGAATAGCAGGAAAGTTTGGTGCTTGTCTGTCACCAACAGTAATAATAAGGTCAGCATGTAGCAGCAAGAGGCAGAATGGTTTCTGGTTTCGCCAAATCCTGCTTGTTTTAGATGAGTGGTAAAAACCATAGCCAAACCTTTGTGTTCTTCACTTAGAGGCTACAGATATTTATCTCAGATGCCCATTCTGATGGTGTGAAAGCTGGACAAACTGCTTATCATTTAATTGAGATAGGCATTTATTGAACGCCTACTAGGTATTTAGGTCTGTCCTGGGAACTTAGTTATTACATGGTTTAAATTCATAAAAATCATTTGAGGTAGATGTTTTCTTGGTTTTATAGATGAGGAACTTAGAGTTCAGAATTTTTGCAAAGACAATTAAGATAGAAGTTGCTGGAATTTGAACTCAGGTCTTCAATAAGATTGAAAAAGAATTTTTAAGTGTTAATTTTTGAGAGGGAGGGAGGGAGTGAGAGAGAGAGAGAGAGAGAGAACAAGCCGGGGAGAGGCAGAGAGAGCGGGACACACAGAATCTGAAGCAGGCTCCAGGTTCTAAGCTGTCAGCACAGAGCCCAGTGCAGGGCTCAAACTCATAAACTGTGAGATCGTGACCTGAGCCGAACTTGGATGCTTAACTGACTGAGCCACCCAGGGGCCCCTGCAATAAGATTTTTTTAAAGTTACATAGATTTAATGAGGTTCTGTCGTGTATTATTGGCATATTGCCTACTACTTTTATGAATTTTAGGGAATTTTAAAAATACAGAAAATCATCATGAAGAAAATAAGAATAATCCATAATATCACAACTCAGAAAAAGCCACTATTTAAATTTTGAAGTATTTTCATCCAATTTTAATGCATATATATATGTATATGTATATATATATATATATATATACATATACATATATATATAGTTGTTGTTTTATTTTGTTTTTTTTTCCCCACAAAAGTAAACTTCTTTCTGTATTGTTTTAAAAGTCTCCCTTAAAAATATGTTAGGAAGGGATTTTCATGTTATTAAATAGTTTTCTGAAACCTGATTTTAAATTGCCACATTTGATTATGTGGATGAAGAAAGCCCTTATTGTTCAAATGTATGTTTCTATTTCCCCCTATTTTAAACATCTTTGTATATAATTTTTATGTATATTTCTGATTATCCCTTTAGAACAGATTTCAGAAGAATAATTACAAGGTTAGAGGTTTTTCCAGTTATCTGATGCCGTGGAACAAACCAACCCCAAACTTAGCTGCATTAAACAACCACCGTTTTACTGTGCTCATGGATGCTGTAGGTTAGGAATTCGGTAAGGGCATGGCAGGGATGGTTGTTGTTTGCTCTATGATGTCTGGGATCTCAGCAGACACACTCCAAGGCTGATCATAGCTGGGACTGTTGACTGCTGTTCCTACATGTGGCTTCTCCAGCCTGGTGATCTCATTGTAAGGGTACATTTTTGTGACTTGGCTTAGAGCTCCAAGAGTATTTCAGTAGCACAAGGTAGATGTATATGGGCGTTATGAAGTAGCCTTGAATGTCGCATGGTGTCACTTTTCCTGCACTCTGTTGGTTGAAGCAGTCATAATCCTGTCCCAGTTCCAAGGTAGAGAATATGGACCCTTACCTGTCAATGGAAGGGGTGTCGAAGAATTTATAGCCAGGTTTTAATACTGCCAGAGATGTTATAAACCACTCTCAAGACTTCCACATATATTATCAGGTTGCCCCCAGAAACGTTATATAAATCAACTTTTTCTAGTCATACCTGATAGGTACACTCTTAACCCACCCTGAACATTTCAATTTTAACAAGTATTTGTCAATTTGAGAGACAAAAGATAGTATATCATGTCATTGTAAACTTCAAGTATCTGAATACTAGTGAATTTCTATATGTGGGTTTTTTTTTTCAGATGCTTGTCAAAATTTAATGTGAATTTTCTAGTTTTTGCTCCTTTTCATGTTGGAGTAGTCATCTTTTTCCTCATTAATTGGTAGGTGTTGTATACGTATTAAGACTAAAGCAAGGTGATCTGAAACTAAATTGAATTTTTCTACTACTCTACCTCTTAACAACTCTAATAAATAAATATTTTTAGTGCTATGTGTAAGGCACTGTTTGTTTGTAATCCTTACTCTGCCTCTTCCAAGTTGTGTGGCTTTAACAGTTTATTTAAGCCTCTTGGACTTGGTTTCCTCTTCTGTAATACTGGGATGATAACATTTCTATCTCACTAGTCATTGTGAGGATTCAGTAATGCCCATGTGAATGCTTAGCAGAAGACTTATTGCATATTAAGTGTCCAGTAAAGATAAGTCGTTATTCTTGATATGATTACTGTCCTCATAGTGGTTGACAGTGACACCCGGACGCCGTGAGTAGTTTAGTGATTATCTCATCCTGTCTCTTGGCCAGTTGGTAATTGTATAACTGCTAGTCATGTCAGAGCCATTTGGTTTCTAAATTCAGAAGAGTCATGGTTGCTCTGGGAAAGGTCCCATCTTTAGTTGTTATTTAAACTTGGTTTGCAAGTTTTCCAGAGGAGGCAAGTCACTAACAAGGCAGGATGGGCTTTGGAGCAGGGGAGGGGAGGCCATCTTAATTAATTGTTGAGACACCTGGAAATAATCACCGTCCTTGATTGCCATGCCAGTACAATGGGAAGGACATGGGGCAAGGACTCATTTCTTGGGGAAACTCTTGAGACAAGAACTAAATTTGATTGCATTTCCTCTTCCTTTTTTATTCATCTTCCCATCCATCAGACTGAATGCAGAATCAAGCACTGTGGAGCCGCACTGATGAAAGAAAAGTAAAACTCTCACCTGAGTTGTTCATTTTAGCCTCATTGTGGTTTTGACTTGTATTTCTCTGATGATGTGTGATACTGGGTGAGAATGCAAGCTTGTGGAGCCACTCTGGAAAACAGGATGGAGAATCCTTAAAAGATTCAAAATAAAACTACCCTACAACCCAGCAGTTGCACTGCTAGGTACTTATCCAAAGGATACAGGAGTGCTCATTTGAAGGGGCACGTGTTTATAGCAGCACTATCAACAATAGTCAAATTATAGAAAGAACCCAAGTGTCTATCGACTGATGAATCGATAAAGAAGATGTGATATATATATATATATACACACACACACACACACACACACACACACACACACACACACACACAATGGAGTATTACTCGGCAATCAAAAAGAAGGAAATCTAGCCATTTGCAACAACGTGGATGGAGCTAGTGTGTATTATGCTAAGCAAAATAAGCCAGTCAGAGAAAGACAAATAGCATATGATTTAACTCATATGTGGAATTTGAGAAACACACCAGATGAACATAGGGGAAGGGAAGGAAAAATAAAATATGATAAAAACAGACGGGGAGGCAAACCATAAGAGACTCTTAAATACGGAGAGCAAACTGAGGATTGATGGAGGGAGGTGGGTGGGGATGGGCTAATTGGGTGATGGGCATTAAGGAGAGCACTTGTTGGGATGAGAACTGGGTGTTGTATGGAAGTGATGAATCACTGGGTTCTACTCCTGAAACCAATACTATGCTGTTTGTTAACTAACTTGAATTTACATAAAAAAACACAAACAACAAATTAAAAACAAAAAGGAAAGTGAAACCCTTTTCTTTAGAAGAAGTCCCAAAGGGCTCTCATTGCATCGACTGGGGATAGGCCGTGGAAGCAAAAGGCCAGGGCCTGGGTCTCAGGTGACCAGAGGCAGGGCTGTGCCCCAACTCTCATTCCCTCTGAGCATGTGCTTTCCTCTTAGTCTGGCATAGCCTCTTCCTGCTCTTTCGTTTCAGAGCCTCACGGGGGTGTAGGAGTACTGTGCTTGGATGTGTGGGGGATGGGGGTTAGGGGTGTGTGTGTGTGTGTGTGTGTGTGTGTGTGGAGTGAGGCCTGGTGGCCTGTCTCCATCACCCCTGGGGGCAGTGAACATTTGTTGTCTCCAAAGAGGGCTTCTCTGGCTTCAGCCCAGCTGTCCCTATGTGATAACCACCATGGCTAATACTGTACTGATGAGCCACTTCGGGTCTCCGCCTCACCGCCTCTGATCACTATGAAATATGAGTTGGGGGAACTTTCTGTAACAAATGCCCGCTTGACTGAGCCCCTATTCAGGCATCCGATGTCAGCACTTGACGCAGACAGCCGCTCTGGCCAGACAGTGACAGATTCAGCCTCCTGTTCAGACTGTCAGGGGAGTCTCCCCGTCAAGCTTGGGCTTGTCACAGGATTGCCTGGCTGAATCCTGCCAGGGCTGTGGGCCGCACCTGTGTTTCCAAATGTCAGTGGGCTTGAGAGCCAGCCGCTTGCCACCACCCTTTCTGTCAAGGTCAGCTGGCAGATGGGGGAGGGGTGCTCCTGAAGGGAGACAGACCTGCCTCTTTTGTCCTTTACTGACTTTTCAATACCAGGAGGTCCAGGACTTGTGAAAGAAAACATTTGAGGGAATCTTGGATAAAATTAAAAAACAAAACAAAAAAAACAACCCCCCCCCCCCCAAACTACCATAAACAAGCAAACTTGCCTGGAGATTGGCCCAGGCAAGTTTATTTCTTTGAAACATCATTTCCAAACTTCCTTTAACATTATCTTGCTAGTCTTGTTTGAATACGAAGTGAAGAAGAACAAAGCTAGTTACGGATGGTAAGAAAGAAAGAGTTCACATTAGTGGCTACTTTTGGGATTCTGCCAGGGGTGGCCATATGGTAATCATAATGATGATTTATAAATCAGAAGTTGTAACCTGATGGACTGAATTTGGCACAGAGGATTTTTATTTGGCCTAGAGTGTTTATCTGTTTCCAGTAGAACTTCATGCTAGTATTTAGAATTCAGAATATTTCACACACAAACATGATTTCTGGCCTTTCTTGAAATGCTAAGTTCTGGCAACATTGGGTTTGCGTTCTCGAATAGGGATGATTTGGGTAAACCACACTATTGCCATTGCTTACTTTAGGAAGGGCAGATACTTTTTAATTTGCCACAGTCCTCACCTCTCCCGGTTGTTATATACAACTGCTTATTTAAAAAAAATTTTTTTTAAATGTTTATTTATTTTTGAGAGAGACACAGACAGAATGCAAGTGGGTTAGGGGCAGAGAGAGAGGGTAGAATCCGAGGTAGGCTCCAGGCTCTGAACTGTCAGAACAGAGCCCGACGCGGGGCTCGAACTCACAAACCATGAGATCATGACCTGAGCTGAAGCAGGACGCTCAACCGACTGAGCCACCCAGGTGCCCCTCTCTTATTTTTATTACATGAATGATTTCTGTAGCTATTTGGCTTGAGTACTTGGCCTGGTATGAATGCTGAGCCTTAATCCTACACTCAATCTTGAGTGAGTTCTACTTAGTGTTGTTTTTTGTTTGTTTGTTTGTTTGTTTGTTTGTTTTCCCCCTTCCTGGTATGTGACAGGGCATTGCTTGAATTTTCAAGATTTAAGTGCAGTTAGTATTAGGAAGAAGAAAAATAATGGTTTTATTGATAGGTGAGGGCCATAGTTAACTATTGCCAGGCCTTAGCTCTTGATTTTAGACAAATTTTCCATGAGTGATAAGTTTCATGACAAGTTTTGGTGTTGCTACTGAGAGGGGAAGAGAAATATATTAATTGGAACATGTTATATTATCTCATTTTTAATCCTTACACAAATCCTTCCCAGTTAGCAGTATGGTCTCCTTTCCATGAATGAGGAAATGGGGTTCAGATTTAAGGACCTTTCTCCTTAAAGCTGGAAATTAAGGGAACCAGAGCTTCTATTTATGTAAAAATCTTTACTTTTTTCTCCAACATACTACCTTAACCAACAGAATCATGTATCATCTATATCGGCTAAAATTTAAGTATTGCTGAAAAGATAAACTGTACTATCTTTGTTAAATAGGTTGCATTTGGATTTTGGGGCATATATTTAAGAGTCTTTGATGATGGTGATGATAATAATAATAATAATAATAATAATAATAATAATAAACAAATGAAAAGTACTTGTTCATGATGAGGATTTTTTTCCTTAAAATAATGTTTTTTTAAAACCCACATGAGGTGCAGATTAAAATGATACTTTATTGATTTTGACATTGAAAATAGTAACAGCCAGCCTTACAGAGCACTTATTGTGTGTTTATATAGGCTACCTTATTCAACTGTCTCAACAAGCATACAAAGTAGGTAAAGTTATTATCCCTATTTTATAGATGAGGAAACTGAGGCACTGAAGGGAATTCAGAGTGACTTGAACAAACTGCTTGATAAGCCATCAGATGGGTTGGGAGCAGACTCATTAATACAGTTTAGCCTTCCACCGATGTGATCTTTGATGAATATTAGCCAAGATACTAGACGTGCTGTAAACCCTGCAGTTCTATAGTTTCTTTGTACCTATGCCAATCGGCTGTCTCCTGTTCTACGGGAGGAATACTGGAAGAAGCCCTGAGAACTTATTTGACCAGATAGAAACTTTAGAAGTGCTTCCACAAACGATGTTTTAAGAAGGTCATTAGGAGTTCTGATAGCTGTGAGTAAGTTGTTTTGTAGTGACGGCTATGGGGTGGATCACTTATGGTTAAGTGGTGGGACAGGGTAATGGACCGAAGCTTCAAACACAATGAATTTTGTTGATTATGAGGAAAAAAACAACAACAGTGTTAGATGATAGTAACTGTACTGTGCGAGGGTTGTTTGAAGTATCCATAGATGGGGGTGGTTTGAAGGTTTAAAGTACTTGAAATGAATGCATTTGAAGTCTAGGAAAGCAATGAAATCTTCTGTATGCGTGTCACTGGGGTGCCGTACGGGGCCACCTTGTCTAGCCTCAAGTGGAGAAGTGACCTCGGATAGATTTGAAGGGCTTGTTCCTAATGTCTGCCTTTGAAGGATTTCTTGTCACTGTTTATTCTTAATGCAGTTAGAGGCTGGCCTGTGTCTTTTGGAGTCCACAGCCCAGTGACTACTCTGATGCCGTGCTATCACAGAGAACACGTGAGCAAGTGTTATCACTCTGCTTTTCCTATCATTCAGCCGCATGTTCTGGGGCTAAGTTGGGATCTAAGAGGAGTCCACGATGCTTGCGTGCATGCAGCCATACCAATGGTTACTGTTCTTTTTTTCTTTTTTTTCTTTTGTAGTGACCAAAGTTGTCTTATTTTGGGCAGAATTAGGTGGAAAATAGCATGAACAAGTCATGGATAAGGCATAATGGAACCTCTCACTACACATTTAAGTGGCAGCCATTTGACACACTCTCTTTCCCTTCCTTAGAGATATAATGGATTAGAATCATTAGAAAGGCTGTGCTTACCCTTGGTTTCCTCTCTGCCCGTTTAGTAGCAGGCAGGCTGAACCCAGTGCTTTCATGCTATTACCTGCCATATTTCCTTGTGGGCTGCTTTTCTTCTGACAGCGTCTTACATCTCGCTGTTCCCAGGGTTCCTCTTGTGCCTTTTCTTATGGCTTCCTTTCTGTATTCTCCAGGATGATTTTGTTTAAAAATTACCCATATTTTTAGCTACTCAAAAGCTATTGGCTCCCAAAGAAAACAGCTTCAGACCTTTTCTTTCCCCTGAGCCAGAGCCCTATATTATCTGCTGCTCATCAAACCCATCTCTGTGGGTGTTCCCCTGGCTTCTCAAAAACAACAGGCTTTAAACCAAGCTCATCACCTTCCTTCCTATTTCACCAGCTCTGCTTTCTGCATGTCTTACTTTTTTGGAGCATGTTTCTAACTTCATCATGCATAAACTCTGACTCACTGAAACATCGAGGATGGGGTGAGGAACCGACACTGTTTGCAAACAGCTCTAGTGATTCTGGTGTTCATGGTCCACATACAACACGGAGAAAAGCAGCTGTGTGAAGGTGCCTCTCTCCACCTGGTCACACGAGCTAGAAATGTTGGAATCATTCTAGTCTTATTTCTTCCGTTCAACCATTGTCCAAAGGGCCAGTGCAGCCTACTGATTCTATTTCCTCGGTGTGTTTCAAATCTGTCACTTCCTCTCTATTTTACTGCTGCTCCTTTCCTTCCATCATAGATCATCCCAGCAATCTCCTTATTTCTCCTTGACTTACTCTTGTTCCCTTCCATCTACTTTCTACCATGCCACTAGAGTGATCTTTCCAAAATGCAAATATTGTATTGCTATTTTCCATCTCAGAACTTTTCAGTGACTCTATTCTGAAGGATAAACGCTAACCTCCTTAGCGTGATTAGTAATTCTTTTGTGATTTGGCCCTCGTGTATACATCCAGTTTCACCTGTTTGTCAATCCTTTATTTCAGCCCGAATTCCAAATATGTTAAGCCATTTGTAAGCCTGAACATTTTTTAGTCTCTGTATTCCCCATGCTATTATGCAGGTTAATCTTTTTGCTTCTAATACCCTTCCTTTTCTTTGGCTGGCTGAGTTTTACTCTGTCATCCAATGAATCAAGTCAAGCATTTCCAATTTAGAGAAGACATCCATAATCTTTGCTGACTGACTTGAGGATTTCTCTGGTTAAATTTCCCTAGATCTTTGTGTCTACAGACATCAGAGTATTTATTACAGAGTGCTATATTTACTGGTTTACTTCTTTAAAATTAACATGTGAGTTTCTTGAGAACCTTGACTATATCTTCAATTTTTGTATGTCCAATACAGTGACTGGCATTTACTGAACAGGAAAAAATTTTGGAGAATGAATGATTGGCCAAATGTTTTTAAACAACTTGGTAAGACTTAGACACACTAAAATTCAGAATGAGAGGCACCTGGGTGGCTCAGTTAGTTAAGCATCTGACATCAGCTCAGGTCATGATCTCATGGCTCATGAGTTTGAGCCCTATGTTGGGTGCCTGGAGCCTGCTTCATATTCTGTGTCTCTGTCTCTCTGTCTCTCTCTCTCTCTGCCCCTTCCCTGCTCATTCTGTCTCTGTCTCTGTCTCTCTCTATCTCTCTCAAAGATAAATAAAAAAAAAAATTCACAATGAAGAGGAATGTCCTTGTGCATAACTCTTGAAACATAGGTGATTCTCTATCACCTATGTGATACTATCACCTATGTGATACTTTTACTAAGCCCCATGTCTTAGTAAAAGAAGGTTCCCATCAGTTTCATTTTGTTCCTCCCAAGGATGGGGAGGTTTATGTGAAGATTAACTTATTACCTGGTTACCCTTCCCAAAATTCTTTTACCAGGTCCGAGTTCTTACAGTAGGGAAAGGAAGGTGGTGTTCTACTGCTAAAATGCAGAGCCTCCTAAAATCTGAGAACAAATTGAGGGTTGATGGGGGGTGGGAGGGTGGGTGATGGGCATTGAGGAGGGCACCTGTTGGGATGAGCACTGAGTGTTGTATGGAAACCAATTTGACAATAAATTTCATATAAAAAATAATAAAATAAAATGCATAGCCTCCAAGATGTGGATTTCAAGCCTAATTTGTACGAAATCAATGGGATATTTCAGGGAGGCTGCTTTCAGTTCCATGTAAGCACTTGGATTTTCCAGAGCAAGGGAGTCAGATCCAAATAGTGAAATAACTTCTTGTCACCCAAACTCACAGAGAAGCCACACTGTTGTAAATGCAATTCCTCCTTTGGGCAGGAATTTGGGGCTGAATGGCAACTTGCTTATCCAAACATTGTGGAGATCTCTTTGGCTATCCAGTGTCTTATTAAGAACAGTCATTCAGTCAACATTCAGTTGCATTCATTGAGTAAGTATAAAGGCTCTGGAAATGTGTCATAGGTGTGATGTTCAAAGGTGAACAAGGCACTGTTCCTGTCACGGAATAGGCCAGCATGGAAGCAAACAGTATAGCTTTTAGAAGTCCCTTACTGGCAATTTCTCAAAATCCTCCTCCATATCAAACAAGTAAGAACAGAGTCGGGAGTCAGGATGAAAGAAACTTTTGTTTTCTGTTGCGTGAGAAGAATTCCTTTAAGGAGAGGTGACATCTGCAATGTTTTAAATGAGGATGTACCAGTGTTCTGGGGCTCTTCATTTTAATTTTTTTGAAAAAGCATTTCAGAAGGCAATTGTGTTTGCTTGATACGATAAAAGTGACCCTAGAGAAAGTAATGTTCATGGAACCAGAAAACCAGTGTGGCTTTTGTCCAACCAAGGCCTTTAGATGGAGGGCCATATGGAAAGAGCTTCTTCAGGGCAGAGCTAGACTTCGAAAAGGCTGGAGAGAGGGCTCAGTGTCTTTCTGAGAGCAGCCCTAATAGAGACATGTGATCAGGTGACATCGCAAATAGGAATTGGTGGGGGATATCTCTAGTTAATTAGGAATTTCATCATATGTATTTGAATCTTATTTTAGATTTTAAGAGTATGCCATGCCTCTAGTTTAAAGCCATTTTTCAAAAGAAGTTAGTTGAAGCTAGTCTTTGAGAGAATGTGGAACAGTTGATATAAATAAAGTAGAAGAGTCTGGAACCATTGGTCATGTTTCTTCACTTTACATCAGACTTATTTGTTTATTTATGATTTTTTTTTCCCAGAGAGAAATGATTCTTCTGTTTTCTCCATAAAATACATTTATGTCACTGATGAGTTGGCTACAGATTCTGTCTCTAAATAGAGTGTTCCTTGAATATGATATTACCCGTTCACACATCTGGTGTCTTCAGGATATTTCTGGAGGCAACGTTGCTCTGTTCCTTCCTACGTTGAGGAGTAGGACACACCAAAGTGTTTCCAGCATTGCTCTCTCCTGAGGGAAGCTGACTTCTGGGTGACCATGGGTAATTGGATGACGGAAGGCAAAGAACTTTTTGCTTGATTCACATGGGACCCCAAGGAACTGTACTGTTGCCCTTACCATGGAGCCGGGAGAGCCTCTTTCAGGGAGTAGAAATCAGCTTCTTTTAGAACTCAGGAAAAGCCTCAAAGATGTGTTATTAAACAGCATAACTCATGTTTTTAAAAAATTGATGATGGGGTGCCTGAGTGGCTCAGTCAGTTGAGCATTCCAACTTTGGCTCAGGTCATGATCTCACAGTCCATGGGTTCAAGCCCCACGTCGGGCTCTGTGCTGACAGCTCAGAGCCTGGAACCTGCTTCAAGTTCTGCGTCTCCCTCTCTCTCTGCCCCTCCCCTGCTCATGCTCTGTCTGTCTCCCTCTCTCAAAAAATAAATAATAAACATTAAAAAAAATTAAAAAAAAATTGACCATAAATTTTAACTCTCATTCTTGTCCATGCCAGAGGCCAGAGCAAGAGCTGGGGTCACTTTATGAAGGGCAGTCACTCAAGGCTTCCTACTGAACCCGAAGGCCAACAGAACATCACTCCTTGCTGGGGGACCCCTCAGCCAGCTTGTGCTGAACAATCAGGGGCTTCTGTGTACCCTCTGGCCAACCGCAGTGTCCCTGAATTCCCTCTGCTCCCATGTCCCTGCAGCGTGGAAGGAGCTGGGGGTTGGGTTCACCTTGAAGAGGGAATATTTGTAAAATATCCAATCCACTCAATTTTACCAAATGCAGCAATTTGGATTATAACCTACCATTAAAATAAATCTGCACAGGAACTAAATGTGGTATTAGGAATTTATGTCAGTTATTGTTCCACAGATAATAGTATTATATATCAACTTGGCATATGTTACTCAATAGATCAGCACCAGGACTTAGAGGAGTGAGCCCAAGATATGTCTCATTGCTCTTTATTATGCTAAACCAGAAAGGGGTGTTGTGGGGACTGTGATGGTGTAGTACTTGTTCATGCCCATTCTTTCAATATAGACTGAGAGGAAATTGAAAGAACAGTGTGAAATCCTTAGAGTGGGTCTCTACATTCTATGATATACCCAGCAGAGTGGGCTAAAGATGGGCTTTCCTCTGGAGGGAACACTGCCAGTGTGCAACTGAATTTTAGTCTGATTTGAGGCCAGAGTTTTAAGGAGCCCGCCCCAAAGAAGAAATGATTCCCTTCATGGTGGATTCTTAAAATGTTTGGTGTTTATGAGCTCTTGCTGGGGTATTTAAGGATCGAGGTTTACTCAAGCTGGGATCCTGATTGTCAGTCAAGTAGTCACTTAACTTCTTTGGGCTCCATTCCCTTATTTTTCTAAAAAAAGAGTGTTAAATTGGTTGCTATATCGGATCATTTCTTTATACCAAGTTTACCTTAGTTTAAGAAAGTGAATACATTTTTGATGCTGATTCACTTTTCTTTTCAAATGTTTTATGTATGTATGTATTTATTTATTTATGAGAGGCAGAGCACAAGTGGGGGAAGGGCAGAGAAAGATGGAGACCCAGAATCTGAAGCAGGCTCCAGGCTCTGAGCTGTCAGCCCAGAGCCCGATGTAGGGCTCAAACTCATGAGGTGTGAGATCTTGACCTGAGCTGAAGTTGGATGCTCAGCTAATTGAGCCACCCAGGTGTACTGATTGACTTTTCTCACTCACTTATTCCGTAGATCCTCATAGACTGCATACTTATGTTTTAAGCACTAAGGTAGGTTGAGGGATATGCCTTTAATAGTGGATAGCAGAGTCTGGCTTCCAAGGAACCCAACATATAGTATTATGTTGTGAGTGTGTGGGGCATGATAAATGAAACAGATAAATCATTAACAAGTACATAGTATAATGCATGATCATCTATGAGAAGTATAGGGTGCTTTGGAAATGCAAAGGAGGGGTACATCACTTAGTGTTAGGAGCATATAAAGGCAGGTTCTAGGAGGAATTGACATTTAATTTCAGCCCTGAAAGAGTTCTGCTGAACAAGAGGATAAGGGGTTGGTACTGCAGGGGGGGAGGGGGTCATGTTCAAAGGAAAGGGTTTGCACAAGGATTGAGAGAGAGAGAGAGAGAGAGAGAGAGAGAGAGAGAGAGAGACAGAAATAGAGACAGAGACAGAAATACAGACAGAGGGGGAATGAGTGATATTCTTATGGGGCTGGAGGAACTTCTACATGAAAGCCAGCACATGGACAGGAAGGGAGGAAATGGTAGGAGATTGCTGAAAAGTATGGTGAGGGCAGGTCATGAAATCCATTGCACTTTGAACCATGAGGTTTGGATATGATTCTGAAGCTCATCAGAGAAATGGGGGCTTTTGAAACAGAGCAGTGGAGCTATCAGTACTTTGCTTTAGAAGGATCTTTGGCTACTGTGGGTAGGTGGTATGATGGGGATGGGGAGGGGGCTTGCCTGGGGAAGGCTGGACTAGAGGGGGAAACCACAGAAGATGCTTCCATTTCTTGACAGGGCCACCAGCTGTGTAATTGGAGTTTTCCAGCCTAGTGGATGCGGATCCTGAGGCTGTTGAGCTAGCAGTGAGTGATGAGAGGGTACCAGATGCCGCTCTGTAAACCGGGACCCCATCTGAGGGTGCCTCAGCAGGCAAGAGAGGAGCTGCTCACTGCCTCTTCTAACCTGGGTGCTAACTGAGGCGTGTCTCCTGTCCAGATTGGGGCTGGCATTTGCAGCCTCACCAGGAGTGGAAAAAGAAGAGCCAACTCCCTTACAGGCTGATAGGAAGGAGCTGAGGCTCCACAGGACACCATCAGTCAGGATTTGCTCATTGTCTGTCTGAGTTGTCCAAATGGGCCCATATGTCCCACAGTTCCTGTCCATGCCCTTGAATGACCTTGTCACTCTCAGCTTTTACTTTGTTGCTTCATACAATACTTGGGTTTTCCAAAGGATGTGTAAACCCATTCTTTGTTGGAAGTGGACGTCTTGGTCATGATTGCAAGGGGCTTCAGGGCCCTGGACAAGGGGCCTACAAGATACCCAGAGAGAGCAGGGTTACAAAGGAAAACAGGTTTGGCCACATGTCTCAGGGCCCTCCTGAGTCCCCGTAGACCGAAGAAGGGCACATGTGTGAGAACACCAATATCCAGCAGCTGTCCCACATCCGGTTTACAGCACATGGAGAGCAGCAAGTCCAGTTAGGTGGGCTGGGTTTAGGGAATGAGGATTGTCAGTCCCCCTACCTAGAGGAATCCATGCTTGTATCTCTTCTTTGCTGAGCTTTACTTCTGGGCCCTAGGTATAACCTCTGAGTGGCAGTCCGTGACAAGTCTGTGCAAGACCCATGGAAGGGCCTGTGCTTTCTGAAGGGGCTCTGTGAATGTGTTATCATGTTGCCTGTCACCATTGCATATGACTGTATGTTTAACTGCCTCAGTAGGTTATAATTCCTTGAGAAAAGCAAATTCACTTATCCCTCCTGGTTTTCCTGGAAGCAGAAAGCAGGTGCCTTGCCTGCAGGACAAGCCCAGTAAATGCCTCTTGGAATACCGGCAACTATGCACTATATTCTTAGGTTTGCTCACTCAAGTTTTGCGAGTTTAATAGGGAAGGAAGGTCCTGTATTCAGGGTATGCTGCCATCAGTCGTATGCTTTAAATTACTGGATTCTAATCTTTGGTGGTTTCCTAAGATAGGTGAGATCCTAGACACAGAACAGTTAGTGGGGGGCTCACAGCCCACAGTTGTGGGCAGGTCCTTGAAAAGCATAGTTTCATGTATTCACAGTGGACTTGGGGACCATTCACTGATCCTTAGCCATCATATTGCAACATGTTCCCCACGTACCAGGCCTCAGTGTCAGTCCCAGTGCTAAGTGCTCTACATCCAGAGCCTCTGCTCATCCTCACCACAACCTGTGAAAGTAATGTTGCTCTTTTTAAGATGTGGACACCTATGCCCAATGGGCATTAATGGCTTTTGCCCAAGCTTTAGTCATGTTAAAGCTGGGATTCAGACCTACATTTGCCTGAGTCCAGAGCTTTTCTCCTTTCATCACATAGCTTCACTGGTTGTATGAGTAGGACAGGGTTCGGGGAAAGTTGTCCTGTAAGCTTCATTAGCCCTGCAGGACCAAGCATAGGCATGTGTGTGTGGGTGGAAATGTGCTTCCCAGAAGATGTCACAGCAAGTAGAGCACTACCACAGATTTTAAACTCTTTCTTCCTCCCTGGGATAACTTTTTGGTGTGCCCAGTTATGTTACAGAACAGAAGAAAGACATGTGATTATGGCAGAGGGGCCGTTTCTGGGAGGGATAGTAGAAAGTAACGTGTGTGTGTGTGTGTATGTGTGTGTGTGTGTGTGTGTTAGTAGGGGGTTGTTTACTGACTGTAGATCTCTGGGCCCTTTAGCTGACAATTGTAGAGATAGAAACAGCAATCTTAGAGCTTGGTGAGTTTGTCTGGACTCTGAGTAAGTTTATCTGAGGGGTTGGAGGGGAGAAGCAGCAGGGAAGGGTAATGTGTGGAAGTCAGGAAGTCTAGAAAGAGCAAGGGTAAAGCAATCAAAGAGTCACTATTTGTGTTGTTAAAATAGTCTGTTTCAGCTTTATTTTTTTAAATTCTAGTTTTCTTTTTTTTTAAGTTTATTTATTTATTTTGAGAGAGAGGCACAAGTGAGGGAGGATCTGAGAGAGAGGAAGACAGAGATTCTCAAGCAGACTCCATGCTGTCAACAGTTGGCCTGATGCAAGGCTTGAACCCATGAACCGGAAGACCATGACCTGGGCCAAAATCCAGAGTCAGACGCTCAGCCGACTGAGCCACCCAGGCACCCTTAATTTTTATTTTAGATAGAGAGTGAGTGCAAGCAGGAGAGGGGGGCAGAGGGAGAGAGAGAGATAATCTTAAGCAGGCTCCACACTCGGCATGGAGCCCGACTTAGGGCTCAATTCCACAACCCTGGGATCGTGACCTAAGCCGAAATCCAGTTGGATGCTCAACTGACTCAGTTACCCAGGTGCCCTGTGTTTCAGCTTCTGGGTCTTTATGACAGGTAGAGTTATTCCTTCGCCTTATTGCCGTGGGTACGTGGACAAGACAATATTCTCTAATGCACTCAAAATTTGGCAGAATTGTATGAATCCAAGGTGTTAATACTATGATGTAGCAATCTTTGCTTTGCCAATAGCCCTGATATTTTCTTGTGAACATAGTCCAGAAGTTGAGACACAATTTTCCAAAAATCCTGAGGTTTTTTTTGAAAAGTAAAAAGATGCTTATTGGTGTCACATTTACAATTCTAGTGAAAGTTCTTTCACCCCCGAAAGTACCCCCTAGACTGTGTTTTGAAAGATGAGGATAGAATTACAGAACTGAATAAGTAGCTTAATCTGTTCACATTATTATTTTTTTTTTTCTCAGTGGGAGGGAGAGGGCATTTTTGTTTAAAAAGTATTTGGAAAACAAACCCTCAGTCTAATGAAAGGCATTTTCCTCGTGATGTTAGACAACGTTTCTTAGATATCTTTGCCATTGGCAGAAGAAATATTTGGAATTCTTTTTGGTTATCTGCCAACAGCACTGAATTAGCTATTTCTACCTGCAAAGTGAGCATACAGTAGGCCCTTTCATCCTCATAGGCTTAATTCTTCCAGTGAGCCTGTGAGTGGTCACTTTTAGGTATGGCTCTGACATGATCAAGGCCACCATGAAAGGGAAAAAACAAAAAAGATATATTGCAGTCATTCAGCAGAACAAATGATAATAGCCCTACCTGGCTTCACTCCTATTCCCTCTAACAAAACAAGTGCGGTGAGAATTGATCTGTTTACAGAGAGACAACTTTAAACTATAATGACCCATTCCTGGCACCCCACATACCCTAGACTCATTAAATCCATTCCAGTCTTCTTTCTCCTTTGTTGAAAAAGCTCTCAATAGCACTACTGGCTGAAACAACTCAAATTAGTAACTTGGTTTTTGCGATTCTTTTATTTGGTTGCTATCTGCATAATTCATTTAACTGAGTTAAATTAAAGAAAATTGCACCGGAGTTAACCTTACCAAACAAATCAATGTGAAACAAACTTTTTGGTTGAATTTTGAGTGCTTTTTAAAAATAGTATCTCCTGTCTTCTAGTCCCTTTTAGACTGAATAAAATCCATCATTCTGAATGGCAGTAGTTACAACAACCAGATCTTATTTGGATCAGCTCTTTCAGGCAAATGTGCTTCTGTGGCCTGCATTTGAAATCTTCAGTTTGTCCTTCTTTTCTGGAGACTCCAATAATCAGCAGACCTCAGATATAGGTTTTAGGGGGAGAAAATCCATGCTCTGGAGATGTGAAATGTCTTGAAATTTTGCTCAAAAGATAACTGGGTGCTTCTTAAATATTCTCTTACAATCATTGACGTGATTCATAGCTAAGAAGTGGATACCTAAGAGTAGTATGATGGTGAACTTCTGGCTTTCTGCTGCTTCCAGTTCAGTAAGAGCCTGGGGGCAAGAATGCATCTGTGACATCAACAAAATAAAATACTTTTGTGATTCAAAGGATACCATCAAGAAAGTGAAAGAACACTCCACAGAAAAGGAGAAAAGCTTTGCAAATCATATTTCTAATAACATGCTGGTAATTAGAATATATAGAGAATTATTACAAGTCAATGATAAAGAGATAACTCAATGAAAATAATGGACAAAGGATCTGTGTAGACATTTCTCCAAAGAAGGTATACAAATGTCTAATAATTTGTATTATTAGGCATTTATTATAGACAAATAATTAATTTGTCTAATAATAAAATCGTGTGTTCAACATTGTAAGCCATCAAGGAAATGCAAATGAAAATCAAGTGAGATACTATTTAATACTCACTAGGACAGCCTTAGTCAAAAAGATGGTAAACAAATTTTAAAATGATAAAAAAAGATAGTAAGTGGTGGTGAGTAAGTAGAGAAATCAGAATCCTGATATATTGCTGGTAGATTTGAAAATGATGTACTTGTTTTAGAAAACAGTCTGGCAGGTCTTCAAATGGTGAAACAAGAGAGATTTAAAAATAATCCACTGGAAATCTTGAAGGGAGAAAAATACAGAGGTTATATATGAAACCTCCAGTGTTCAAACTTACTTTTTTTAAAGTTTATTTATTTATTTTGAGACAGAAGGAGAGGGAGCGTGAGAGAGGGAGAGAGAATCCCAAGCAGTCTCTGTGCTGCCAGCGTGGAGACCAACGTCAGGATCGAACCCAGAAACTGCAAGATCATGACCTGAGCTGAAATCAAGAGATGGACAGACACTCCACTGCCTGAGTCAGCCAGGCACCCCTCCAATGTTCAGACTTCTGACCAAGCATGGTTATATCCCAGAAGTAGCTGAAATGGCACAAAAGAATTGTCTTTCAATGCTTTCTGTTTTTTGTAACCAAGGAGAAAACCTTGTAGGAATTATGGGAGTTAAATAATCCCAGTAATGGCCAAAGCAGGAAGTACACAGACTGGGAAATGAAAAGAAAAGAAAAACAGAGAGGAAACGACCCATTCTAAAGTGCAAGAAGCCTTTGAATCTGATGTTTTTGTTCTTCCTCCTTCCAGGGCCTGGTGGTCACTTTCTTTAGGCCTGTGTGTCTGTCCTTGGGAGATAAAGTAGCTCTGCCCATGGCTACTCTCCTTAAAACTACACCTTACTGAAGGTTTTTGGGTCACCTGCCTCTGTAGTGTGTTTGGGACAGAAACTGTTAAAAAGAAAATATAACAGTGAATCCACAGGCCAAAGCAACATTGGAAATCGTCCAGGCGTCCCACGGAGCATGCACAAAAGAGATGTTGAAAGCAAGGCTTCGTTGTGAAAGAAAACCCTTAAGGGAACGCGTTTTAAAATTCTTTAAAAAGTCTTTGTTTGGCACATGAAAGTGAAATGACCAAAGGGAAGACTGAAGAAGTTAGACACAGTTGAAGTCCAAACTTGAGGGCACTTCCCTGTTTTCTGTTCTTCCTTCTTGTCTTCCTCATTGGATCAACTATCCTGTTATTCATTATGACTTGAGTGATTGGTGAGTGAGAAAAAAGAACCCCATAAGCAAGTGGTGTAAAGTCCCTGTCAGTGAATTGGATTTAAATAGCACCCAGGTGGCTGGCAAAGAAAAAAACCCCATAACACAATCCATCAGAAACCTGCTCCACCTTAGAAGCGCATATTATATGTCTTAAGCACGGGATTCAGGATTATTGGAATTTTTGCCCTCCTACCCTTTCTCTGTATTTGGTACATTTGGTACAAGTGTGTGTTTGAAGAGCTTAATTAAAAAATATAAAAAGTACTGGGGGAGACTGAAACAGAAGTCCTTCAGAGCCAAAGCTCAAAGCTTCTTGCCGTATGCTTTCCTAATATGGCTTATCTGTGCTGTGTGCTTGTTGGCATATTGTTGTATTAATTGGTGTTGGCTTTTCTGCATGCTAATCAGTGGATACAGGCAGATATTGATGTTAATTAGTGTTCTGTTAAAAACACAAAACAAAAACAAAAACCCTTCTCACACGAGGCACTTCTTTGGAATGAGCATTTGTATTTAAATTGGCCCACTTGGGCTGACCTCTTAGGACATTAACAGACAATTTAGATTAGCGTAATACCCTTTGTACTATAGATGTTTCTACAAAGGAATTTACACCAGGACTGTAGAAAAGCCAAGGGGCCTGTAAATATTTGCTGTGCATGTCAAAATAGTTGTTCACAGGTTGGGCCTTTAGTCTTTGGGAACAGACAGTGGGGGTGATTTTGCTGTATCTCATTTCAGCAAGACACAGGGAAACAGGTGGACACCTGTACTCCAAGATCACATCATTGTACTCACCTTAGGCCTCTGGTGTACCTAGCACCTGCTGATGGGGAGTTGTTTCTCAAGTGGGATCTAGAGAACTTAGATTCCAGATGTTGATACTTTGATCTTGGACAAGTCCCTTAATCTCTTATGAACTCCAGTGTCCCTTTTTGAAGAAGATTGGACCAGAGGAATTCTTGCATCCTTTCTAGTTCTTGGATTTCTTTATTCTATGATTTCTATGCTGCTGCCTCAGGACTACTGTTCTCAGAACAGGTTAGGGCTAATCACATAAATTAAAATATAGACTAGGTAAAGCATATGGGACAGGGACATTATGCTTACCTTTGTTTTCCTTAATAAAAAAGGAAAATATGTTTGCATGTGCACAGACACATAAACGCCATAGACACATAAAGTCTTTTTTATTAGCGATTGAACTGAACTTTGCAGATACATTTTAATTGCATTAGCCCTATTATTTGTGGCTGTGTTACAAATTTCACCAGCATGCAAAACCAGTAACCCACCAAAGCCAACTACTATCAATCCCTTTCTCAATTAACAAGCAGTTATTGTGCATCCAATATGTATTCACACTGTGCTAGGAACTCTAGGACAATTGAAGAAATGTAAACTTAGCCCAGTTAAGAACAAACCAGTGCTACATTCTTTGGTGTTAATTGTATACATGATAGGGTTTTAAGACAGAGGAAAAAATAGAAAGTGGTTCGTTTCTTAAAAATACTATTTATTTTCAAATTTATTTATTAAAATTCAAGTTAGTGAACATATAGTGTAATATTGGTTTCAGGAACAGAGCCCAGTGACTCATCACTCACATATAACAACCAGTGCTCATCCCAACAAGTGCCCTCTTCAATGCCCATCACCCATTTAACCCATTCCCCCACCCATCTCCCTTCCAGCAACTCTCAGTTTGTTCTCTGTATTTAAGGGTCTTGTATGGTGTTCCTCCCTCCCTGTTTTTATCTTACTATGTTTAGAAAGTGGTTCTATTTAGAGAAGATGTCATTAGTGTTTGTAGCCCATGAGTTGAACTCTGAACATTGAGTGTGGCATGGACATTCTGGTAGGAAGATGGGAGACATAAGCAAATGAATGGGGATGGTACCAAGCATTCACACACAAAGTGAATTTGCTGCTTTCATGATTCTCTCGTTGCCCGAGTATTTTGTGAATTTGACTATGATATGCCTTGATGATGGTCGGTTTTTGTTGAATCTAATGGGGGTCCTCTGTGCTTCCTGGATTTTGATGTGTGTCTTTCCTCAGGTTAGGAAAGTTTTCTGCTATGATTTGTTCACGTAAACCTTCTACCCCTATTTCTCTCTCTTTCTCTTCTGGGACCCCTATGATTCTGATGTTGTTCCTTTTTAATGAGTCACTGATTTCTCTAATTCTTAAATCACACTCTTTTGCCTTAATCTACCTCTTTTTTTCTGCTTCATTATTCTCTTTAAGTTTGTCCTCTATATCTCTGATTCTCTGTTCTGCCTCACCCATCTTTGCTGCCACGGCATCCATCCATGATGGCAACTCAGTTATAACATTTTTTATTTCATCCTGACTAGTTTTTACTTTTTTTTTTTTTTATCTCTGCAGAAAGGGATTCTAATCTATTTTCAACTCCAGCTAGTATTCTTATTACCATGATTCTAAATTCTGGTTCAGACATCTTGCTTGTATCTGTGTTGGTTAAATCCCTGGCTGTGGTTTCTTCGTGCTCTTTCTTTCGGGGTGAATTCCTTCGTTTTGTCATTTTGAAGGGAGAAAAGGAATTAATGAGGTAGAAAAATTAAAATTAAAAAACTTAAAATTAAAAAATATTAAATTTAAAAATACACACACACAGAAATACCGAACAAATGATGCTAAATCCTAGGTGTGTTTTGGTCTGGGTGTTGAAAGTGGCTTGACACATTAGAGAAAAAAAGGTGGGGGAGGGGGGAAGAAAAATCGTTTGAGAATTTGGAAAAATGAATACAGTGAAGTAGACTAAAATGAGGTGATGGGAGTAAAATAGAATTTGAAAAAATTTACACAGAAGTATAGAATATCGTAGAATAAAAGAAAAATAGTTTTAATAAAAATTAAAAATAAAAATGAATTTTTTCTTTTTCTGTATTCAAGAAAAAGAAAAGAAACAAAAAAGAGTAAAAAGAGAAAAAAAGGAAATCGTTTGAAAATTTGAAAAAGTGAACACACTGTAGTAGACTAAAATAAAATGGTAGAAGTAAAATAGAATTTTAAAAAATTTACATAAAAGCAAAAAATATAGTGAAAAATAAAGAAAAATATTTTAATAGATTGAAAGTAGAAATGAAGTTTTTCTCTTTCTGCATTCAAGAAAAAGAAAAGAAACAAAAAAGAAAAAGAAAAAAACAAAATCGTTTGAAAATTTGAAAAAGTGAATACACTGAAGTAGAATAAAATAAAATGATGGAAGTAAAATAGAATTTGAAAAATTTACACAAAAGTAAAAAATATAGTAAAAAAATTAAAGAAAATATTTTTAATAAAAATTGAAAATAATGAATTTTTTCTCTTTCTTTTCTGTATTAAAGAAAAAGAAAAGAAGTGAAAAAGAAAAAAGGAAAGAAAATTGAATAGATGGACCTAACAGATTGAAATAGGACTGAAATTACTTTGTTTTCCCCTAGAAGTTAGACTGTGAAGCACTTTATAGTCCATAAACTAAGTAGGAAGTGAGACTTGTGTTCTTGAAGAACGAGGTTGGCCGAGTTGGGCAGGGCTCAGTGTAATGGCTCCGTTTTCCATCAGATGGCGCTGCTAGCCTACTGGGGTAGAGTATTGTGGTGCTCGTAGGTGTGTATGCACATGCGTGGGAGCAGTGAAAATGGCGCCACCGAGCTACCCAGTCTCTAGTATCGGAAGTCTCTTCTCCCTGATCAGCAATCGCGTACCCATCCTCTGTCTTCAACTTTTGTCCACTCCCTGCTTTTTCACTGTCTGTGACCAGGCCCCAGGCAGTCCCTCTCTCCCGAGTTTTGTCTCAGATGCGGCTGTTTTCCCTGGCCCCTTACTTCTGAAGGACTGTGGCTTTGATCTGTTCTGCCCCTCTGCTGGAGGGTCTCACCAAGCAATGGCCGAAAAATGGCTGAATGTCGGCTGCACCCAGGAACACTTGCTGGACCCTGCTGCTGCCGGTGCCCCGAGACTGCAGCCAGGTGCCTGCCTGCCCCAGAAAAAGTTCGCGAGATAGTGTAGCAGCAGCGTTTCAGGGATTATGGAAAATCACAACACCCATCTGGCACCAGGCTTCACCCTTAACAACCTTGTTCCAGCACCAGCGAGTGTGGCTGTTTTCTGGGGTCTGCCGGGACCAGGTGGCTTCAACAGTCTCTACCAAATGCCCTTCCAGCAGTGGAACCGGTTTTCTCCATGTGGCCCAAAAACCTCCTGGACCCCACTCTGCTCCTGGGGATTTGCCCTTCCCACCAGAGCACCGCCAGGTATCGAGCTGTGGATTTGCAGCCTTTGTGCTCCCCTTGTTTAGAGCCTTAATGTAATTTAAACCCTCTCCTTTCTCCTTTCTCCTTTCTCCTTTCTCCCTTTTTAGTTTAGTCCCTGTGGCTGTTTCTAATTTTCCTCTTTCTCTCCAGCTGCTTTTGGGGATGGGTGCTTTTCCCGTATTCTCCCTCCCTCCCCAGTCTCTGTCCTCTCTCTGCCTGCAGAAGCAGTTCCCTACCCTCCATAGCTTCTCCCTCCCCATATTCATGTCTATGTGCCACATACCTGCTGAATTCTGTGGTTCAGGTTGTGCAGATTGTTGTGTTAATCCTCCAATCAGTTTTCTAGGTGTGCAGGATGGTTTAGTGTTGGTCTGGCTGTATTTCATGGATGTAAGACACACAAATAACTTCCATGCTGTTCTGCCCTTGGCTCCTCCCCTGAAATCTTAGTTAAGAAGCCTTTTTCCACCTGCTTTCTTAAGTTCTACTTTACTGTACATAGATTTCAGGTCTGCTTACATTTATTTTTTCCTTGAGCATTTGGCCCCTAAATGGAATTTTCCACATACACTTGTATCTCATGACCTTTGTATATGCTGCTTCCTCTAAATGTGATGCTTTTTGCTTAGATGTTTCACTTCCATGCTGCCTTTAGCTCATTTTTCCGATGGTACTGCTTCAGAAGGCCTTCCATGCTCTAGTAAAATCTTTGCTTTCTCTCCACCACTTCCTATGTCTTTTTCCTACTGCATTTTTTCCCCCTTAGCTATAAGCCATCTGATGTTCCTAGATTTTACTTTTTTGTTTCCAAAGTGCCTTTATCGCCTAAAACCAAACTCCATGAGGTGGACCTTTCTTTGCCTTTCTTTCTTTTCTTTCTTTTTCTCTCTCTTTCTTTTTCTCCTTTCTTCCTCCCTTTCTTCCTTTCTTTCTCTTTCTTTTTCTCTCCTTTGTTCTCTCTCTCTTTCTTTCTTTCTCTCTTCTTTCTTTCTTTCTTTCTTTCTTTCTTTCTTTCTTTCTCTTTCTTTGTCTTTCTTGAGAGAACATGTGCACACAAGTGGGAAAGGGGAAGAGGGAGACAGAGACAGAATCCCAAGCATGTTCCATGCCCAGCATGGAGCCCAACATGGGGCTCAATCTCATGACCGTGGGATCATGACCTGAGCTGAAATCAAGGGTCACACGCTTAACCTAGGTGCCCCATCCATGAGGTGGATTAAAAAAAAATTAATAGTATATATCCAGGGCTTAGAATAGTACTTGGTACAGAGTAGGTCTTGACAAATTTGTATTGCATGTTTGAGGGAAAAATGGATATGTTGTTAAATGCCATGTCCTCAGTGCCTAAAACAGTTCCCAGAAGAATGGGAGCTGAAAAAATACTTGTTGAATGAGTGAAAGTAACACAATATTAGGTGAGTTTTGGACTCAAATTCCAGTAAACTCCAGTGAGCTAGGATTCCTTTTACTTGGGCCTCAGACAGGCTCAGATCAAATAGGCCTTAAGATCTGCTGGAATATTACTTGGTGATCAAAACGAATGAAATCTTGCCATTTGCAACATGATGGAACTAGCATGTATTATGCTAAGAGAAATAAGTCAGTCAGAAAAGATAACTATCATATGATTTCACTCATATGTGGAATTTAAGAAACAAAACAGGAGAGGGAAAGGAACACATAAGATAAAAACATGGAGGGAAGCAAACTGTAAGAAATGCTTAAATACAGAGAACAAACAGGGTTGCTGGAGGGGAGTTGGGTGGGGAGGTGGGCTAAATGGGTGATAGGAAGTAAGGAGGGCACTTGTTGGGATGAGCACTGGGTATTTTATGTAAGTGATCAGTCACTAAATTTTACCCCTGAAGTCATTATAACACTGTATGTTAACTAACTTGGATTTAAATACAATTAAAAATTAATTAATTATTTAAAAAATAAAAGAACTGCCCTATGTTTTCCCCAGTGCCCTGCCAGTGCTGTGTTGGAGCTAGTTTGTACCAATTCTGGAGAGACCATTTAATTCTTAGGAATTATGCTAGCTAGCTGTTAAGCTTGAAACTTGGCCATGATGGGAGTATTTATAGCACAGTATTTATACTCTCCATCCTCCCATGCTCCCTTCTCACTATGGGCTTGGAGAGCTGGTCTTTTACTGGCACATCCGTGCTTACGAAGGAAATGGGAAATTTATTTTTTTCCCTTGGTAGTTTGCAACTGGGAGCATACTTTTTTTTTTTTTTTTTTTTTTTTACCTGGTGAACTTAAAATGCACACACACATGCACATGCATGCAGATTTCCAATACCTGGGTTCCCTTCCAGACCTACTGGCAAAAGCAGTGATATGTTCATTGCCCATTGCTGCTGTAACAAATCAACATAAACTTAATGGTTTAAAACAACCTAAACTTATTCTTCTATAGTTGTGAAGGTCAAAAGTCTAAAAATAAGGTTCAGTGTCAGCAGAGCTCCGTTCCTACTGGAGGTTCTAGAGAGAATGTATTTCCTTGCTTTTGAATGCTTTTTCAGCATTGACAGGCCACCTCCATTCCTTGGCTCCTGATCCTTCCTTCACTCCATCCTCTTCCTCCTATTACCACATCTCTTACTACTGACTCTGAATGTCCCACCTACATCTTACAAGGATCCTGGTGGTTACACTGGGCCCACCTGGGTGTCCAGGTAGTCTCATCTCAAGATCCTTAACATAATCATATTTGCAAAGCCCCTTTGCCAGTTAAGGTAACGTATTCATAGGTTTTGGGAATTAAAACCTGGTCATCTTGGGACAGTTATTCTGTCTACCATAGAGGTTTTCAACCTTGACTGAACACTAGAATCTCATGGGGAGCTTAAAAAATTCTTATGCCCAGGCTACATCCCAGGACAATTAAATCAGAATTTCTGGACTCAGACACAGTCTTCTCTTAAAAACTCTTCAGGTGATTCTAATGTGCAGTAGTGAAGGTTAAAAAACATGGGCTTAGAGGTGCCTGGATGGGCTGCCAGATACATGTTAAAAAACACCTCCAGAGGTGAAATCTGAAGAACACCCTGATTTAGAACTCCTGCCTTTAAAACTGAGAGGATTTATTAATTTATATTCTGTTTATGTGTTGGCTTAACAACCTAAGCAGATGGTGAGTAGCTTAGGTTCAGGGCCATGTTTTTGCTCATCTCTGTCACCGCAGGACAAGTATTTGTTTAATGCATGACTATATTTTTTTTAAAAAAGCAGTCTTATTTATGTATTTCTTTGCCCCGACACTGTCTTCTACAAGATGCATGCATCTTTCCCATGTTCCTGGACCCATACAAATTTATTAGGAGTGCCAAGACGGGATAGAGAAGACTGAATCATTTCAGTGGGAGAACCTTTGCCCTGTTCTCATCTCTCTTGCCTGGTAGCTAACTCATTTTCTTCACACATTTCTCCCTCTGCTTTGGACCACTCAGTGTCTGCCTTTTCCTAGTGTATCCTATGGGACATACAGTCTGTTCATTCAGAGCGAGGATAATTGCATGCCCCCAGAAATATGAGTGATAGAAGTTTAGGAAGATAGCCCCCATCTAGAGGAAGTCATACAAAGTAATGTGTGTCAAGATTTTTAAAATTGACCTGGGCAGCCACTTATTTTTTTTAGAGGTCTAGGAACTACCCACACACAGATGCATATTATCATGTTTAAAAGGGATATGATTCTATTTTGAGTGGGAGACAGTGTCCATCAGCAAGTAGAGAAGACTGGGTGATGTTCCAGAGGGGCCTGCTCTTCCCCTGTTCTGGCCACACAGGCCAGCCATCACTCACTGAATGTTCCAGACAAGGTCAAGTGCCCTTCGGCCCAAGAGCCTTTGGTTGAGCTGGCTGCCTTTTCCTCTTGAATGTACTTCTTCAAGATGTCTACTTAGCTAACTCTCTTGCCAAGTTCAAGTTTCCTCCAGGAGGTTACCTTCACCATACTCCTGTTCACCTTGTCCTGGTCTACTTGTCTCTTTTTTCTAAGGTACTGACCACAGTCTAGTAACATTTAAGCTGGATATTCATTTTTTAATTGCTTTGCTTCCACTTTCTAGAATGTAAGCTATGAAAAGGCAGGGATCTTAATCTGTTTTGTTCACCAACGTACCTCCAGCCCTTGAACAGTTCCTGGCACTTTGTTGGTGCTCAGTAAATAGATGTTGGATGAATGAGTGAATAAATGAGAGAAAAGGATTCCAATAGTAAATGGAGAAATGAGAGAAGCCCAGAGCATGGTATGGAAGAGATACAAGGCAATGTCCAGCATCTGTAGGAAGAGAGAAAATTTATATCCAGGCCAGTGTAAGAGGAGATAAAGAGAAGTCAGCAATGAGGAAGGAGGTTGGGATGTCAATGCGGTTTTGATTAAGGTTAAAAGGCAGGAATTATGGTCCAATGGAAGAGACTTATTACTCCTGAGGATTCCAAAAAAAGGCTAAAGATGGTAATTTAACTTAGGAATTGAAGGGGGAAGTGTATAGGTACTAATCATTTATATGCTAAAAGTTCAGGGCTTTGGAAATAGGGTAGAGAAGACAAAAGGGCATTTAAAGAGACTGCCTACAAGCAGTGCCTGGAAAGAATTGTGCTTAATATATTTATACCTGAGCTGTCACCAAAAATGGTAATGGTGCGATTGAGTGCTTTAATTAAATCTGAGCTGTGCTGACAATACACTGCAAAAGTGTAAGTGTCGTGCTTCAGTGGGATGTGATCTGGGTGAAATTCCCTCGCTCTGGCTGGTCAGCTGTCTTGTCACCCACTCAGCTCCTGGGTGATGATGCAGGAGGCGGTATAGGGGGAATAGCTTTAGGGATATTAGAAACAGGGGAGCAGGGATGGCTGGGTGGTTCAGTTGGTTAAGCATCTGAGTCTTGATTTCGGCTCAGTTCCTGATCTCATGGTTTGTGAGATTAAGCCTTGCATTGGACTCTGCACTCACAGCGTGGAGCCTGCTTGGGATCCTCTCTCTCCCCCTCTTTCTGCCGCTCTCCTGCTTGCTCTCTCTCTCAAAATAAATAAATGAACTTAAAAAAAACCCCGTGATTAAAAAAAAAAAAAAAAAGAAACAGGAGAGCAAGTCAAAGCCAAGAGTATGCAGTAGTACAGGTAGGCATATACACGTACCTTTGCACACATGCCTGCACATTCCTATAATGGCCAATCAGGACCAGTAGCAACCATATTTTACACTATTCCTGTTTGCCTTGTGGTACTTAGGAGTGGTAAGAAAGCCTTCAAAATTGATAACATTGATGTTGGGGATGGCTGGTAGCACACAGAGAATTCTTTGCAAAGGATTCAAGGAATGTGGATTTGAAAGGTTGCTGCTATAGTTCCCTGCTCCACCCTGCCTTGTACTGGAAATAAGCAGGCAAATGGACCCTAGGACTATTAGGTAATAGCACCTGATGGACAGCTTAGACATCGGTGCTATATGTCTTCCCAAGGGTAGAAATTTCTTTAAAATCTGCCCACCACTATTGGATCCTACATGTACATGAGCAACAGTTGTCTTTTTTTTTTTTTCTTTGCTAGTCTGGGCTAATCATGTGTTTCTGGTAAGCGAAACAATTCCACCTCTGTCCCAGGACTGGTGATCTGGAAGGAGTAGAGGGTGAGAGGGCTGGAAGGTTAAAGTGAAATAGCACTGGTATATACTTACAGCTTTCTCCTTAAGTTTATTCCTCATATGAGTCCTTCTGAAATGCCTCTTACAAATAAGCAAATGGCCACAAAGACTACTGTGCAAAGTCTTTTAAACTTACAACACCCCTTTCTCCTTGATCCCTGAATCTCACCGAGGAGCTTTCATCTCCGGCCTTGTCCCAATTTTGTTTGGCTTTGATTGCTGACATCATGGATATGTTGTTATTTTCTGTAAGCTCTGCAAGTAGGTCTTAAATAAGCTAATTAGCATTGAGGTTAATTAATAGGGAGGAGATTGGCTTCATGATAAAAAGGACAGATATGTATACCATGTCATTACACATCGAAGGCTGGAAACTGAAAGAGGAAAATATGGAATTCTGGGCTTTAGGATTAATGAGGCTAGGCTCTGTTTATGTACTTATTGAGAAGTGTAATACTTACCTGATGTGAAGAACATTCTGGAAACAGCTAAAATCCTCTTCATTAGCAAGATGCTATGGGAAGCTTTTCTCTGCTAAGTTATTTCCTCTTTAGTGCTATGGGGAGATAGGATTTTAAAAGCTGGAAGACAGAACACCATGCTCTCCCTGGCCCCAGGACATATACAAAGGGATAAAAAGAGACCAACCTAGACAGCATCAGTGGATTAGCCCTGTGGGTATGCACTGTACTAAAAAACAGCAGAGAAATATTGGCTTTGTTGGAACAAAAATACATGGAACTTGTAATGTCAGTCATGGCTCAGTTTCCAAATGAAAATCACTATATTTTTTTGCTCCCTAAATAAAAATTATGACAGAAAAATGACTCCATAGTCTGGATATCATACTGATATTTCTAAACAGTGAACCCAGACCAGTATGCGTAGAACACAGACTGGTTTGTAATTTCATTCTCGCCCTGACAGGGAACCAAAAGGACACATGCTCTCCCATTCCTTAGGTCACCAGGCTTCTGTTGTCAACGCTTAATATAAACAACAAGCAATTTACTACTTTTATTGAGTTCCCTAGGAGCTTCCATTATTGAGCACATTAAGCAGTCTGTTCACAAAAAACATTATGATGGAGGAAATTGAAGAGCAAAGACCAAAAGGTACCCTCAGATCCAAAGTATTAAGACAGATTTAAAGTATGAAAAAAAAATCCGGAAGTGGAAGCAGGAAGTATAAAGAAAGGGTGTTGCAGGAATTTCAGAGAAGTTGTTGCACTTCTCAGGCAATTTTATTTTATTTTTTATTTGAATTACTTTTATTTTTTTTATTAAAAAAATGTTTATTTATTTTGAGAGAGAGAGAGCAAGTGAGAGAGAGTGGAGGAAGGTCAGAGAGAGGGAGAGAAAGAATCCCAAGCAGGCTCCACACTCGAATTCAGTTCAGAATTCAATATGGGGCTTGAACTCATGAACCGTGAGATCATGACCTGAGCTGAAATTAAGAATTGGACACTTAACCAACTGAACTACCCAGGCGCCCCTTATTTTTTATTTTTTTTTATTTTATTTTATTTTATTTATTTTATTTTATTTATTTATTTTATTTTATTTTATTTATTTATTATCTCATCTCATCTCATCTTATCTCATTATCTTATCTTATCTCATTTCTTTACCAAAACCTCATCGATTACATTTTAACTCACCAAACTTAAAAATTTTTAAATAATAATTCTAGGCCCCAATCTAGACCATGAACCTACTATCAATTTTAAAAATTTTCTGGTCTTCCTAAAAGAAGTGTGGTGTTGTGGGCTGATAGATCAATACCATAGATCAAACCTATTGCCTGGTACACATAACACACATCTTGACCTGGTAACATAAAATCATTCTGGTAACCTAAGAGTCTCTGTGCAGCACCTGCAGAAAGTCGTCGGACATAGTGCCAAGAGGTGCACCAGGACGTGTCACTCCGGGGGACAACTAGGCCTCTGCAGTGGTGGCCTTGGGCAGTTTTATTTTCAGCAGACTTGAAAAGGTAGAAAATGGTAGCTGTGGATCTGGTCCCAGAGTATCCAAGGTAACACTGGCCAGGAAGACGGCTGGGGGAAAGATACACACAGTGTGGGAAAAGGATTCAGGAGCCAAAAATAGATTTGGTTTTTCTGTTTTGTCTAATTTCTAGGCAGAAACTTCTTTTGTGTGTGTGCCTGAGAAGAGATGAACATACATTCCCTCCTACCAGGCTGAACGTTTGGCCAGAAAACACAACTCACCCGTTGGCGGCTGACAATCCAGGTACCCTTAGCCAACCCATGTCTTGATAGTACAGTGTGTGGGGACACCTGGCTGCCCAATGTCGCATCTCGACACTTGGAATAGTGAAGTTAAGACTGTTGACCTTCTTAAAGAACAGTTTTGTGAAGGCAAGAAATGCTCTCTGCTTGTGTTCACAGACTGCTTAGTTTTAAGTTGCTCTCAAGGGCAGTGTTTGAGGCTTCCCACCATCTCTGATGGCAGCTGTAAAGACATTTGCAGTCTTATTGTACTTTCTTACTTTTTTTCTTTTTCTTTTTTCTTTCCCTTTGGCTAGTCTTTCAGTTCAGGACATTTATCAGGGCCCATTACCTGCTATTTACATTGGCTTGTTACTTAAGCCTCTTTGGGCCTTGAGAATGTGAAGTCTTGAGAAGAAACGAATCATAGATTTTTAGGGCTGGAAAGAGACCACGAAGGTCAACATTTATCATTTTTATTTACTGTAAGCTTCTTAAGACATTTTACAAAGATCATTGTGCCTGTGCTGGTGAATGAAGTGGGGCTAAAAATGAAGAATCTAGCAACCCATGAGGTCCAAATTTGCTCTAGGGTCTAGGTTCCCTACTTTGGGTTTCCACCGTTCAGGACTATTGGCAGAATCCAATCACTTGGGAAAACAAGGAGTAACAACCAATGGGCCTTTTAGGGGCAAGCGTGACAATGTGCCAAAGGTGACTTTGAGGGGGGTTTCTCTCCTGCAGGCATTAAGTGGGCTGTGCAGTGTGACGGGAGAGTAATGTGCACTATCTGGTCTTTGATACTGAAACATAGGGGAGACCCCATAGCTGTGTTTAGCACCCATAACAGGTGGCTGGTCTTCCCTACACACTTAAAATAGACATGCACCCTTTCCTGGAGAGACTGGGAGGCAGTTTAATGCCACTGAAACAGGAGGAAATTTCCTTAACTTGTAGCAGCAAAGAAGAAATGCTGGAATATACTTGTACTATGCCCAGATCTGGTACTGAAATTTAGCAGGTGAGAAGAAAGGCTGCATATTACTGAGTTATTTAATGATCTTGCTCAGAAATTGTATCCTATTGTAGACCACCCTGGAAAAGGACTCAGGAGTCTTTCTAACCTAAGGATCTCCTATAGCTAGCTGGGAGGCAAGATAGTGAGGACTCATGTGCATGTACATGTCCTATCTGTCGAATGGGTCGAATGGAACTGGAGTTTGTTTGGACCTGCCATGTGGCAGACACGGTGCTGGACCCTGGAGATGGAAAAACAGAGAAGACTTAGTTCCTGCCCTGAGAGGGAAAGCCCAAGACAGGCATAGATGGGTATCCTGCTGCTGATGTCATTCTTGTCACCCTTGGCAGAGTAAGTTGTTTTTCAGGCACTCGAGGTAGGTCTCTTTTGCCAAAGGCAGTCGTAGCCCCAACCCTCCCTGCCTCAATTTAATTTCCTCTACCAAGGAGGCAGGTAGGGTTGATAACCTTTAGTAGGTGAGTGGAAAGCCCTGTTTTCCAGGATAAACAATGTAATCGGAAGTCTATGGGGATGCCCCTTGTACACGACTGTTAACGGTATGGTGTGTGACTTGATTATCTGGGAAAGGAGATGGACTGACACATGTTGCATTTCAGGAGACGAAGGGGAAAACAGTTTTTACTTTAGGTGATGAGAGTCTCCTAGGAGGAAAAGGGGGTTGAGACCAGGTCTGTAAGGGCAGACAATGAATCTTTTCTGACATGGCATTCCTGATTTAGCTAATGCATGGGTTCTGGGAGATACAGGGTTCTCAAAGCCTTGGGAACTCAGGTCTGGGGCATTCTTGGCTGAGGTTAACTTGCGAGGAGTGGATTTATGCTCTTATGCCATTCCTTGGATGGCCTGTGGAAAGCCTTGGAGCCCTGCCCTCAACCTCAGCATAGGATATCCCAGATTAATTAGGAGCATTAGGTGAGCATCTTCTCAGCTTCCAAATCTCACTTCCTCAGCTTGCCTGATCCCCTTCTTTGGTAGTACAAGTGTTCCTTCCCCTGGCAGAGTCCAGGCCTTCCTGTCCTTCCCAGTGCATTCCATGATTAGCCATCCCCTCTCTAGCTTGTGGGTTTACCTCTAGCTTCATCTCATTCCACATCCCAACACCCTCCTCTTACAGGTTCTTGAAAACATTAAGTTTCCTTCTGCCATGGGTTCTTCTTTTCTTTTTTTTAATTTTTTTTTTTTTTACATTTTTATTTGTTTTTGAGAGACAGAGAGAGACAGAGCACAAGTTGGGGAGGGGCAGAGAGAGAATGAGATGCAGAATCCGAAGCAGGCTCCAGGCTCTGAGCTGTCAGCACAGACAGAGCCTGATGCGGGGCTCGAACTCACAAACCATGAGGTCATGATCTGAGCTGGAGTCCGATGCTTAACTGACTGAGCCATTCAGGCACCCCAATGCCATGGGTTCTTTGCTTGTGTCGTGCTCTCTGCCTGGAAGATCTTTCCTACCTGGGACTACACCACACTGTAAGGGAATACCCTTACGGTTTGAAAAAAATGTGGATTGGAACTCAGCTTAGGTCATTTTCAATTTATTTGTTATTGGTCAAGTAAATGTAGATCAACATTTCATGATAATATGAGTGGTGTCCTCTTTCTCTCATGCAGAAGGGGAACCCAGGGAGTTGAATGACAGAAAAGGGCCTCTTTTCGGCTGGCTGTAGGAGAGGGCAGCAAACATCAGAATTCAGTCATAAAAGGAATTCCTGATTGTACCAGTTATGTGTTTCTGGGCTTATTCACTGTTCACTATGACTGGATATGGCCTCCCAGGCTCTCTCATCTTGATACCTTCTTATCAAGGTTCAAGGTTGATTGAAACTTTACTTCTTCAGAGAAGTCTCTAGATTCCTCCTCTGCCCTTCCTTCTCAAGCAGTTTATACAGGGGATTCTGTTGCACATCTCAGGACTGCAAGTTTGCTTAGTAGACTCAGATGTGGACGGTGTCCCTTTGAGTTAGATACAACAGCTGCTCTTGGCTTAAATGCTGAGGCCAATTTATTATCTTACATAAGGGATAGATGTGTATGCATGCCGGGGGAGGGGACTTGAAGTTTGCTTAATTCACCTCAATGTTGGCATCAGCCTTTGTCTATCTTTTTTGTTGTGTCATTTTAGTTTTCCTCATGGCTCCCAGATGTCTGCCACAGAACATATACAGTGAAAGAAGAGGAACTGGCCCTTGCCACATGTGTCTTTGTATGAGCAGGACCCTATATTTTAGGTGCGATGCTGGCAGTCTTATCTTCTATCTCATGAAGCTGTAGGCATATATGTGGTAATTGCTGCAAAGGTAATGGTGTCATACTTGTTGACATACTCCATTGTAGACTTGGACTTGGGCTCACCATAGGATCTGAGTCATATGGAGGGAGAACACCTAAGTAGAATGAAGACTCTGCCACCCAGGAAGAAGAGAAAAGAGGCTGTCGTGCAGGCCACCCACTGTGTTGGTGATATCCCCAGTCTGCGAGGGTACTTTGTACAAGCTCTTATAGAACTATGATTCTTTTCTCCAGGGCATTTCTCTCAATTGGTCATTACATATTTACTAGTGTTACTGCTCAAGTGGTCTCCTTAGCCCATCTAAGTTTTCCCTGAGAATAAACTGGTGATTCTCAGTCCCTGGCACTTTGCACAGAGTCTGGCTCGTAAGAGGCACTCAGTAAATGCATGTAGAATGTACGAACCAATGAGCCACCCTCTTCCTCTGGCTTCCCCTTCTGAATGCCTTAAGTCCCTGGGGATCTTGGACCATGATGGGGTGAATCCTTAAGGGAGATCCCGAAATTCTACCTACAGTCAATCCTCCTCATTTGCAGTCTGTCTTTGTGAGTCTGCTTACTTACAAAATGCGTTTGTACCTGCCTTCCCCTGCCAAATTAATAAAGCACTTTTGTAGTCATTTGAAAACATTGCAGAGAGTGACAGAAAATTTGAATTGCCTAATCTACATGTTCCCTGCTGAAGTACAGTAAGGTGATGCTCTGTCTTGTTTCAGCTCTCATTCTCCAAGTAAGTGTCATTTTTATGATCTATTTAGTGGCATGTTTTTCACAGTTTTGTGCTTTTTCTTGGTGACTTCACTGTTTAAATGGCCCCTAAGCATAATACTGAAGTACTATCCAGTGCTTCTTAGTGTAAGTATGCTATAATGTGCTTCTAGAGAAATTACATGTGTTAGAGAAACGTCATTAGGTATGAGTTATAGTGTTGTTCACAGTGAGTTCAATGTTAATGAATCACCAATATATATAAAATAAGGTGTCTTTAAAGAGAAACACACATAAAACAAGGTAATGCATTGATTGGTTGATGAAAATATTGTGACCAGAAGCTCACAGGAACCTAATACTATATTTCCTATAGGAGCAGAGGTTCAGTATTTGCTAATTCAGTGTTCATGGCAACTTTATAGACCATAACTACTATGAATAATGAGAATCGACTGTACTTTGTTTTTTTTTTAATTTTAGTAAAGAGTAAATGAGATAGGACTGTATTAGTATTTGTAGATTATAGAAATATTCATAAAGTTAAATGGTTAACACTAAATCTTTGTAGATACTCTGACAGAAATGATGTATACAGGCATGCTCCTAACATTTTTGGACAAGAGAACAAGTGGTTTTCCCAATCTAATTTTTTCCCATCTCTGGTTTTATCCTACACCATACAGAGCCTTACATGTATGTGTGGACAATTCAAACTCTATGTCCAAGTGCCATTCATACTCCTTGCAAGTATTTGCCCCATGGTGATATTTATGGTCCAGGAGTGAGTATGCTGGTGGCATTGTCAGTACTTGGGAGTTGGGCCAGAGAAAAGGCTTCTGCAAGCTATAGAAGAGGGCTCATGGCCACTTACTGGATCTGATTACTGGGTCTAGAAGGGGCAGGGAGATGCAGACTTTGGGTACTTGAGTCCTCTTTACTTCTCCTGGATCTTTGTCCCAAATGGGAAAGTCACATGCATTTGGACAAAGTAGGACCTTCTAGAGTACTGGGCCCAACATAGGAGACTGAGTTTGCTGTCTAAGGTAAGTACTGTGTATGGAGTATGATGTGGCACAAAAAATGGCACAGGGAATTCCTTACAGAGAACCAGTATTTTAACTGAGTTTTGAAAGATGACTAGAGACTTTCCAGGTGTGCCAAGATAAGGACTGGGTTGGGAGGAGAAAATATTCCAGGCAGTGTGAACAAAATCAAAGAACCAAGTAATGTGATAGTAGTTTCAGTGAACTGTGAGTATTTCAGTAGGGCTCCAGCATTTTATGAGGGGCAGGTGGTGGTCGGAGGCTCAGATAGTGTCAGGGGCTGGGTCATGGAGGGCATTGCATGCTGCATTGGAGCGTTTCTTCCTTACTTTGCTGGTGCTGGGGAATTTTTGAGTGACACAATCCCACCTCTGTTTTAGTTATAGCAATATACATATTGGCTTGGAGAAGCATGGGGTTGGAAAGAGGACTTGGGAGGTAGTTATAGGTGTATTGTAATTTGTCCAGGTGAAAGATGAAGAAGGGCTGAACCTTGATGATAGCACTGTGGCGTAATGAAAATGTGCAAGAATGATGAAAATATATTTATTATGTAAAAGGAACTGTCCCAGGTGTTTTACAGACATGATTTAATCCTTATATAGCATCCTGAGCAACCGGTGCTATTATTCATCTCTACTTTATAGATGGAGAAGTTTGGGCAAGGAAGGGCTATAAACTGCTTACTATAGACTGAATGTTTGTTTCCTCAAAACTCAAAGGTTGAAGACCTAAATCCCCAATGTGATGGTATTTGGGAGGTGATTAGGTATGCAAAGGTCATGAGAGTGAACCCCCCATGATAAGGAGGAGTCCAGAGCGCCCTCTCTCCACCATGTAAGGACACAGCAAGAAGACAGCCATATGGGAGCAGGAAGAGGGCTGTCGCTGAGAACCATGCTGGCCCCTGGTGACAGACTTCCAGCCTCTAGAACCGCGAGAAATAAATGTTTCTTGTTAAGGCTTCCAACTTAGAGTAAGTATCTTTGTTATAACAGCTTGAGCTAAGACCCTGCTCAAGGTCGTATTTCTAGCAAGTTTTGGAGTCAAGATTTTAACTAGATATGACTCTAGAGCCTATTTTCATTACCAGCAAGACGAAGTAAAAGTAGAAATGAGACAGAATTTGAGAGGTTAGAGAGAGGTTGAATCTTCAGAACCTGATACAGACTAGATATGAAGGATGAGGAACAGAAGAAGGTGGTTCTAGAGTTGATTCCAGGTGTGACTTGAGAAGCTACCGGTGCCAGTTTGAAATGGAGAATACAATAAGTGGAGTGATTCCGGGAGAAGAAGCCATGTAGAGTTGGAGGCATTCTGAGTTTGAGGTGAGGATGATGCGTTTGACTGGAGACATTGAGCTGGAAGTTTCTGGAGCCCAGGGAATAGGTCAGTCAGGTGGTGGCCTGTGGCGAAAGGTAAGGGCTTCTCATCTCTGACAAGCAACCTTTAGCTATCAGAGGAATGGAGGAAAAGTGGACACATTTAGCCTTGAAGTGACTTGTTTGCCCAAAAAGTAGCATAGAATGGGCAATAGGACAATAAAAATATAAACCGTGAGCTTTATCACATATCAGCAGTCCAACCACAGTGAGTCGTTTAACCTTTCCAGGTCTCACTTTTTGAACCTGGAAAATGGGGATGATAAAAAGCTGCCCCACATAGTGTGATCATGAGGATTCATGAGTTCATACTGGAAGCTATTCACAGTAGTGCTTAGTTCATAATGAGGGATAAGCAATGCTTTTATTAATGGGAGATTTTTCTACAAAAACACTAATTCCAAAGCAGAGTCTCTCTCTTCCTGTCTCTGTCTCTTTTTCTCTGCCACAATATGACAATATTTTGGAAGCAAGTCCATCATAATCCAGGTCTCTGGAAAACAGATTCCTTTATGCCATATTGAAGTCAAGTAATAACAGGTACACACTACATTCAGGTACTCATCCAAAAAAGTCGCTTATTTTTTTTTCTATAAATTTCTTCATCTTCCTGAGCTCTGCCCTGCAGAGTGCATGAAAAGAAGGAACATTTAATCCAACACACAAATTTTAGTTCTCTTCAAAAACTTAAAGCAGTGATGACTCATCGCCCTCTCGGATAAATGCTAATAAATTCAGACTTTCTTCCTCTTCCTGTTTTGTCTCCAAGATGGAGTCTGGGTTATTAGTGTTGGGGTGGAGCTTGGACACCTTTGAAGTGGCAAGAAGGTGGCCTGAGACCCATTGTGGGGCTTTATCCTTTCCTCTGGGCCTCTGGTTTCTGAGGTCATCCTTGTCTGCCTGGTGTTGCCATTTAATCCTCACGTCTATATGACTCGTGAATTCATGACGGAGTCCGTTGGCCTGATGAAGTACAGGCTTAGTCCTGACTGGCGCTGGCCCACTGCCTGAGCTCTAGTTATGGCTCCTTTAAGCCCCCAGGCTGGCTGACCTACTCTGAAGCTCTGAACGACAGAGTTGTTTCAGGCCATCACGACAAATCCTGAGATGACCTCCTGAGACGGACCAGCCTTGACTTCTCTCTGCAAGCCCATGGTATAGGAAACTCTCCAGGTCCACGGTGGCTGGAGAGCCCAGCCCAGATGCTTTCCCTTGCTAAATGCACTGTCCTGTCACCTCCAATCTAAAGGAACAGGTGGAGTTGGGTGTGTGAGGGTACATGCTCTCTTAGACACAAACAAGAATGTGGCCACAGCTCCAGTCTGCTTTGACTTTTCTCTTCAATTTAATCGTAATTTCTTCTCCATGACTTGAGCCTCTAGACTATGTGTTCAGGAAGGCCTTGTCTCCTTTCCCCTTATCTCTAAATCCAAAGGGGATGTAAAGAACAGGCTTTTCATCTCCCCTTTTGTTTTGTGGGACATTCTCCATGTCATATCCATTTCCATAATGGTGTTATGTTTTCTGCTCCTCTTTCCTGGAGCTAAGGGAGAAATGAGAATAACATTGATTTTTCCAGTGATACCAGTGAGGGGAGCCTGTGTTTCTGATTAAAGATGGGTTGTTATAAGCCACCAGAACCCTTGAAGGAAAATAGGATAGCCATAAAACTCTACAAACATGTATGTAATAAAGCTGTTCTAAGTCTTATAAAGTTATTTTAACACACTTTATACCTTAGTACATGTAAGGGATTCTTAGTACACTATCATAAGTGTTACTTCAGCAGATAAAAGGATACTCAATTGTGTCATAAATTGGACCTCTTTAAAACCAATATGCTAACATAATAAGCATTCATTAAATATTTAACTAGCAGAAATTTAGCCTGCTTTTAAGAATGTGCTTACGTCTCCTATGGGCAGGATAGTAATTAATGCATACTCTTACTAATGTGTTCCTAAAAAAGTTACTTAGCTCTTTGTCCATAAGATGCCCCAGTTGTTTGTAAAATGGGTATATTAATAATACCTACATCATAGGGTTATTGTGAGGATTTGATTGGAATAGCACCAGCACTTAGTAGGTACTATATTAGCATTTGCTACATACATTATGATTTGGGTAGGCTGAGCCTTAATCTCTTAACCAATGCTTTTCCTTCACTGTTGCAACCATTGGTGTTAAAATTTATCTTTTTTGATGATTACTGTTTTTATTCTTTTTTACTATATGTCATTGCAGCTGCTGAACATTTGAGATCACCTATGATACCTGAGGGTGTTAAGAGTTTGGAAAACAAAAGTAACTTTCCTCAATGTACAGCTTCATTTACATTCCTTCACTGTGTTTTAGATGTCTGAGGTCCTATCCATTCCGGTATGCCATGATTCTTTTTACCTCTTTCTTTCTCTCTCTCAAATTCTTTGAACATGAAATAAGTCAGTTAGTACAGTGATTTTTAGTCATTTTCCACTCTATTTATATTCAGAATTCTTTCAAATGGTAGAACATAGGATGTCAAAGCATTTGCTAACCATAGCTATACCTTTAAAGATTGTATCCAAGATGAGAAAAGCTAGAAGACATGAATGTTGGGTGTTGGAGGAAGGAGAGAGCATTACACCATTTTTTGGTTTAAATTTGCCTTTCTGGGATTACTAGGAAGGTGGGCCCCTCCCCCCATTTGTTTGCTCACTATTTGATTATTTTCTTTTCTAAATTCTCTGTTCCTGCCCTTGTCCATTAATCTGTTGGGATTCTTACTGGTTTGCACCTTGATTTACATGAGCTCCTCAAAATGATTAAAACTTTCTTGGTCATGTTTATGGCAAATATTTGTTTTTACCAGTTCAGATATGAAAAAGTTTTGATATTCCCCATCACGAAATCTGCAGACCATGTGTTTTGAGACCGCTTCTGTTCCTTTAAAGACTGGATGATTTTCTTCTCCCTTCCTTTGGCAGAGTCATTTATATTATTCTAACATTGGTGAATTTTGTTTTATTAAACAATTTAACTTGTTTATATCCTTGGAGCTTATACTGCTCGCTGATTAAGATATATATATATATAAACGTATCAAAAGGGAAATTGTTTGCTTACTGCTTAATGAATTCATGGTTGTTTTTTTTTAATCACATTTTCTCTGTACCTGTACTGCCCAACACTGTAGCCTATAGCTGTATGTGACTCTTGAGCACTGGAATATGGCTAGGCCAAACTGAGATGTGTAAAATGCGTACTTTGAGACCTTAGAACAACAGCATAACAGCAGAATGTAAAACACCTTGGGGCCACTGGGTGGCTCAGTCAGTTAAGCGTCTGACTTTGGCTTAGGTCATGAGATCACATTTCATGAGTTCAAGTCCTGCATGGGGCTCTGTGCCGACAGCTCAGAACCTGGAGCCTGCTTCAGATTCTGTGTCTCCTTCTCTCTCTGCCCCTCCCCCCTCATGCTCTGTCTCTCTCTCTCTCAAAAATAAAAGTAAACATTAAAAAATAAAACAAAAAAACCCCAAAATCCCACCTCAATACTGTTTTGATACTTATGATATGTAAAAGTGATAATATTTTGGATGTAATAAAATATATATAACATGACATATATTAATGACATGTAAATAATGTAATCTACACTATTAAAATCAACTTCACTTTTACCTTACTCTTTAAGATGTGAGTATTAGAAAAATCTCAATTCTCTATGTAGCTCATATTGCATTTTTATTGGACACCTGCTCCATACCTGAGGGTTTGTTTCTATAGAATTGTGTTTTTTTTTTCCTCATGCCTTTTTCAGATTCAATGATGGTAGCTTTATAATATGTTTTCAGATCTGGTTGAACTAATTTCATTTCTCTTCTTTAATATTTTCTTTCCTATTTATATTTATCTGTTTGTTCTTCTAGATAATTTAAGCATTTTTGCCAAATTTCAAGAAAATTAAATCCCTCTGAGTCTTTGATTTAAATCAACATAAAGTCTGTAAAGTTATTTTTAAAGAAGTGATATCTATACAAGGCTAATTCTTTTTTTTTGTCCAAGAAAATAGCATCTCTCTTTATTTTTGTCTTCTGTGTTTACATCTGTCTAGCAACCTTTGTGTTTTTCTTTATATAAATGATAATGCACATTTTCTCTTTGGATTATTGGTAGTTATCATGTTTTTATTGCTATTGTACATATTATTATGTACAATAATATACATATTATAATAATTGTATAATGTTACATATATATAACACATATACACATTATAATAATATGTATAATAATAATATGTACTTATTATTCCAGTACATTTTCTAATTGGTTTATGTTAGTTTACAAAGAGTTTGACTTTTAAAAATCAACCTTGTAAGTTTTTTTACTGAGCTTTTGAAAATAATTCTAATAGTTTTTCAGCAGACTCTCTTGAGTTGTTTGCCTTTTCAAATTAAAATGCCATATCACACTAAGCTTCACATCAGCTTCTAGAGTTCCCTCCCAATTTTTAGCTGTAGAAATCTAATTTTTGAAAAAAAGTGGAATGTTTAGGTGTAAAATCCTATTGTTTATTTTAGATGGTGTTTTATCAGAATTTATCAGTAATGTTGGAAATCACAGAGGTGGAATGTTTCTCTACTGTGTCTTTCTTGTTTCCAAGGACTTGATCCAAGGGCTAGGGAAAATAGTGTATGATACAGTGACCATAGCTAATAAATTAATAATGTGTGCCTGTGTAAAGACTAGTTCTAAGGAGGGGCACCTGGGTGGCTCAGTTGGTTAAGTGTCCGACTTCGGCTCAGGTCATGACCTCACGGCTCAAGGGTTCGAACCCTGTGTCGGGCTCTGTGTTGACAGTTCAGAGCCTGGAGTCTGCTTTGGATTCTATGCCTCCCTCTCTTTCTGCCCTGCCCCCCTACTCTTGTGCGCATGCAAAAATAAATAAACATTAAAAAAGAAAGACTAAGGGAGGGAGGCAAACTATAAGAGACTCTTAAATACTGAGAACAAACGGAGGGTTGATGGTGGGTCAGGGAGAAGGGAAAGTGGGTGATGGGCATTGAAGAAGGCACCTGTTGGGATGGGCACTGGGTGTTGTATGGAAACCAGTTTGACAATAAATTTCATATTAAAAAAAAAGCTAGTTGTAAGGAAAAATTGTTGACTTCTGATAGTTGCCTTTTGCTGGGCATTTCTGCATTCATCACCCCAGATGGTTACAATGGCTAGCTGAATTATCTTCTCAGTTGGGATTTCACCTTGAAACTTTCAGCCTTTCTCCTGGATCTCTGAGAGCCTGGGACTTAAGTTTAATTCTTGCTACATAATTATAGGAATTCAATTTTTTATTTTATCTTAAACATCTTTCCTTTCTGCTCTCTGCCCATATCTTTTTACTAATGCCTTGAAAAAGCTTTCTCTCTTTTGTGGATTGCATGAATAACACTTTTATTTCATTCAAAAATAGTAGTTTATTTTTAATAAAAATCTTTGAGCACAACATTGCTGAGGTATTACAATGATTTTAGTCATCTCTGAATCTACTCATATCCAGAATTATTTCTAATCACAGAAATTGTGAGCTGTTGTATTCCATCATAGTAACTGCAGCAATACAGGGCAAGGCAAGAAATAAAAGGGCCTGAGGGGAGGGCCATGTCCTCAGTAGAAAGGAATGTGGATAATCAGCACCATTAGAGATCAAAACAAATTAATGCCATCTTTCAAAAGATGACACATATTTTTAGATTACCTTCAACCCTTGCCTTGAGGGGGAAAATCAGTTTTCTCTGTTGATGTATTTAAACAAAGTTACATGACTACACATAACAAAAGGTGTCCTCTTTAGGTAACTTATGGGGCAAAGGGCAGGCTCCAGACTTTCCATGTGTCCATGTGGGCATGTACCAACTTCCCCCACCCCCTGCCCCATGAGATTTCTATCAGCACGCTGCCACCTGGCTGGCAGGAGACCCCTTCATTCGCTGGGGTGGATTTTTAGCATCCTTACATGGAGGTCTCCTCATTGGGTGCTTTTGTTAGCCCCTGCCTGGTACCAAAGGGAAAACATGAATGTGACCTTTGGAAACATGAGATAGCTGTTACATTTTATATACCGTGAGAGTATACTCACGTGTGCCCAAGCACACATACACAGGTACATGGTGTGATGTGGAATGAAATCTTTAATGAAAAATGTTATCTTGACATGGTACAGGTGTGTGTGTGTGTGTGTGTGTGTGTGTGTGTGTGAGCGTGTGTATGAGCATGTGGTGTGTGTGTGTGTGGGGGGTGCTGGTGGTGGTGGTAAAGCTATAACATTCCCATCTACTGGGATTTGTATGTAAAGAGAGTTTATTTGTATGTGGGGGGTATGGGACTCTCCTGCCAGGTACTCAGGTTGTTTGGCTTATTTCCTGTGTAATATAATTAGAAAGGCAAACCCCACAGAATTTAAGGTGTTGCACATCTCTTCAGCTCTGAGTAAGAAATCACGTGCCACGAGACAAGAATATATTCATTTTTATTCCAAGCAGAGATGGAAAAATATCTTATAAATTTTTAATCCACCAAGTGGCATGTATTATCCTGAGCTATTGTCCCGGGTCAGGCAGCATTTTATACCTGCTTGTCGTCCGTTTGAAAAGGAGACAACTGTGATGCAGAAGACTGAGTCACTCCTTCCCCCAACTCTCAACCTCACTAAATACCCAAATGATGGGTTTTAATGAGGAGGTAAAACTACTGGGTTTATTCTTATTCATAACCTTTTCTACCAGTAAGTTTCAGTGAAGCAATGTGGATTTTTCTTTCCTCCATCCCAACACTGAACCCAAAATGTATTCAAAACTGGAAAAAAAAGAAAACCTCACAGTAAAGAAAGGAATGTATACATATGTATTTTAGGGTATGTTTTAAAATAGAATATATTATATTACTACAATAGCAAGGTTCATGACACTGACTACCTCAAAGATATGAAAAATGGAAAGCATTATCAATAATGATCAATTATTAATTTTAAATGATTAATAGTATTTATTAAGATTAAGTATAGTCTTAATAAAATACATCATATTTTTGTAATTATTAAATTCTATCACACAAATCAATCTTCACCAATTAAATCCAAATGTTTACAGAATAGAATAAGATAAATGTATACAGAATAAATTACTAAAAAGTTATATAATATCAAATATATTGTTAATTTTCTCCTGCCCACTTATTTATGGCCAGGAGTAGGAGATTGAAATATCTTAGGAAATCTTGTAGGTGAGTATGAATTTATCTTGCAACCAGAAGGCAAATAAGGATATATGGTACCAGGACTGGATTTGGCTAGGATTGTTTATATAATTCAGGTGTGGAATTTACATATTTTAGGGAAGGTTTGTGTATTTCAGGGAGAATTTATGTATTTCGGGTTTAGAGTATTTAGCCCACTGGATGTGTGTCTGAGCTTAATAGTATGGTAAAAAGAAGATACTCTAAATGGTTGAGTGGCTAAAACTCTCCTAAAACCTGTCCTCTACCAATTTCTCCATTGTGATTTCGTGACTTAGGGCCTAGTGTAGTGCTAATATACTTAGTTATTCAGGCTTTTCCGTCAAGGATTAAGGATATTTTTGGAGGATGGAAAAGGGATTCTCTGGGAACATCACTGAAAGAGGAACCAGGAAGAATGTTTCCAGCCTGAAATGTCTTGTTGAATGATTCTGCCACTGGCGTTCATTCTGTGAGCTGTGATGATCGCAGACGTCAGAGAAAGATGCTTTTGTTATAGTGAAGTGTTCTTAAGACAAGCGTTCTTATAAAATAGCATTTGGCTGTCAAACCCACGATGCAATAAAATGTCTTTAAAATTGTCACTGATTAGAGTTCACCGGGCATCCTGGGTTATGACATCCTTCTCTGAGACAGAAGGTCAGAATTTCAGTGGTGCCAGAAATGACGACTTAATGAAGCGTTAGGTCATGGGAATGGTCTGGTCCACAGTGGGAAGGGGAACCCCCTGACGGCTAAGAGGACCTTTGATGTTTTGCCCCCCCGCTGGCTTTGCCTCACCTCTGTTTCTGATCTTAGACCGAATAACCTCCTGACTAACCTAATTGGTGGTCCAGCACCCTTCTCCTGCTGGCTCCCTCCAACTCAAATGAGGAATGGCTGGATAATTAAGCCCTTTCTTAGCTGCCTCCATCCTGGCCTTTGTGACAGCGTGGCCGGCAGGCTGGCTGACCCTGCAGAGCCCCTTTGCCATCATCCCCTCAGTTCATTAAGGTGGATTTTTGGCATCCTTGCACGGAGGTCTCCTCATTGGGTGCTTTTGTTAGCCCCTACCTGGTGCCAGGCAAACCGCTCTCTTAACACTGGACATGCCCAAACTATTAAAGTGCCTTAAATTACATCCCACGGCGGCCTCATACTTGACTGCCTTCTACCCTTACCTTGTTCACCTGCTACGACCCTGTTTGAATAGCCATTCTTCATTCTACATTCTTAACAAGGTTATTTGCTCTGCATGCCCAATGAGATTGTGCCTTATGTGATAAGTTCTCAGCTTTGAGATATGCCCGAGAGGGCAGACTTTTCAGCTGCTAAGAGAATTAACCTTTTAGTTGAAGATGCCCCTTATTGCTAGATGTGCCTTCATAGCCTGAGTTTGTGACCATTTAAGAATGTCACAGTGGTATACAGCGACTTTTACATGCCCACCATCGATCAGTTTCACGAGTCAGGGTGACCAGGGGTGAGTAACAGTCTGAGCCAGCTGTGTGATTACGTATGCCAATTTATTTTTAAAAAATGGCTCTGTAGAGTCACCTCGATTATTTATGAAAGTAGGAGAAAGGAGTGACAGTGATAATCAGAATCCACTCGTAATTTGAGACCTCGTTTGGGTGAGTCCAACCCACTGTCTGGCTGCTAGAGGGTTGGAGAAGAAATAAATGGGTCAGGTCGGGGGCTCAATAGATTCTCAGGATCCTTGAGTACTAGAGAAAATGTTTCATAGTTTTGTAACCATGAACTGAGTTGTTTAGACAAATCTAGGGCTCAGCATAGGGTAGGTATTCTCCAAATTCTAATTCTCTTAATGGTTCTTGCCTTATGTGTGTGTATGCTGGTATGCTGGATGCATTTATTTACCTTGATAACAACCGAATACTAGCTGTGTCCCAAATACTCGGTACTAACGTTTCTCTCTGTCTCCACTTTAGATACAGTAAAACCTTGGATTGCGAGTCACGTGTTCTGTGAATGTTCCACAAGATGAGCAAACATTTCTAATAAATTTTAACTTGATAAATGAGTGATGTCTTGCAATGTGAGTAGTACGTGATGCCGAAGGTCACACGATACAATTGAACCAATGGTTCTTCTCTCTCTCTCTCTCACACACACGTACATGATGTAGGTTTGTGGGTGATTGTCTCCCATGCTCTGGTGCTCAGTCTCAGGCCGCGGTATTTGGCAGAAATGAGTGATTTTTCAGAACGTTGGAAGGTGTCTACGACTGACACTAGTGTATTTTTTGTCACTTCAAAGCACCTATGGACAGTCCTTTGCTTTTCCACACAAGAGCAAGCTTAGGAATGCTTTGCTTCATTCTAGGTCAGGCTGCCTGCAGAGAGGGACCCTTTCCTCTGCCGCCTTATTGCCAGTTACACTAAATACAGTGGATGATAAGAGTTCATTAAAACTGTACCGTAGTCAACATCCATTTGTGATAGTGAAAATTGTCCTACACAATAATCCTCCTCTCTCGTCTCCCTCATACCAGCCACAAAGGTTTTCAAAGGCAAGTGCAAGTTAATTTATTTTTCTTTCTGTTTTGTATTTTCTGTGTTATTTTGTATTATATAACATATAATCATTTTTATATGAATATTTTTGGGTGGTGGAATGAATCATCTAAGTTTCCATTATTTCTTATGGGAAATTCGCTCTGATATAAAAGTGCTTTGGATTACAAACACGTTTCCACAATGAATTATGCTCGCAAACCAAGGTTTTACTGTACTGTGCACAAAGGGGCACAACGCTTCTATTCTCTTCTTCCTCTTTTGTCCGAATGTATTTCCATTTTGTTTTTTCTTGCTTGTCAGTCACGGAATAGAGGACTAGTCCCCAGTGGATGGCAGTGAACAAGAAGGACAAGAGACGGCAGCAAGAAGTAACATAAAGGCCTTAAAACTTGGTACAGCTGCAGACTTTTTATCTTCAAAAGGTGCCTCTTGAACATGCGTCAAGTGGTTCTTGCACTTTGTCCCTACTTTTTAAAATTTTTTTTTTATGTTTATTCATTTTTGAGACAGAGACAGAACATGAATGGGGGAAGGTCAGAGAGAGAGAGAGGGAGATATAGAATCTGAAACAGGCTCCAGGCTCTGAGCTGTCAGCACAGAGCCCGACGCAGGGCTCAAACTCACGGACCGCGAGATCATGACCTGACCCGAAGTCGGACGCCCAACCGACTGAGCCACCCAGGCGTCCCTTGTCCCTACTTTTGACGGCACTTGAGGGCACCATCGTGATTGCAGGGTCAAGGGGGAGTAGGAAAATTGCACAGAGTAGATTCAGAATCATCTCAAACACAAAATAGGAAAACAGTGATGTCACAAAATTACTGCGTGAAAAATTCTGAGCGTGGAACTCTACTATGTTACTCTGGAGCCTGCACTTAAAATGGAAAAAAGGCACACACCCTTTGGCTCTCTGGGCCTTGTACCTGCCCCTCTACAGTGAGGCAGTGTTCTAGAATTGAAGGTTTGAAGAGAGGAAGGAACGCCAATCCGGTAGAAGGAGGAAATGGCAGCTTTGTGTGGCTCTGGGGAAGGAACCACACTGGGGCTGCTTGCAGATTCATCGGAAATTCTCTGAGTTATTCTCCTGAATAGAAGCGTTCTCTTTGCTAAAACAATCATGGAGAACAGTCTATTATTCAACAATCTATTGAAAGACAAGTTAATGGGGAAAAAGGTGTCAAATCTTTGGCTTCTGCTGCTGTTTGTAGTAGAATCTGGAATAAGTATATAATTTAAGTCCAAATGATATCATTTTATTTAATTTTCTTATTTTATTTAAAAAATATTTATTTATTTATTTTGAGAGAGAGAGAAAGAGCATGAGCAGGGGAGGGGCAGAGTAAGTGAGAGAGAGAGAGAACCCCAAGCAGGCTCCTCACTGCCAGCACGGAGCCGAACGCGGGGCTCAAACTCATGAACCGTGAGATCATGACCTGAGCCGAAACCAAGAGTCAAATGCTTAATCCAGCAAAGCACCCAGGAGCCCTACAAATGATAGCATTTTCATCTCAGCAGCATGCCATCGTGCAGTGCTCTGAGAGAGCTCCTTGTTGTCATCAGTCCTGCATCTTGGAACACAAGATGTAGTTGCAGGTGCACAGATCTTGGCCTTAGAGTCCATCCTACATAAGCCCTTCCACTTCCTGGCTTGCTCTTCCTCAGGGAGCCCCTTCACCTCTCTGGATCTCAGCTTTTGCTGAGATTTGCCAACTTGGGATACTAGCAACTACAGCATCAGGTTGGTAGGTAGGATGGTTAGTTGCAGTGATGTACGTTTCAAGCGTCCAGCCTTTGTCATGGTGTGAGAGTTGTATCTGTGCACAGTATAGGTTTTTACTTTTTGTCTTTACTTTTCCTGAACAAGTACCAAAATCCACAACTGAACACAGTTTTTCTTTTCAAGATTTATTTTTTTTTAATTTTAGAGAGACAATGAGCACATGAGTAAGTGGGAGGGGGCAGAGGGAGAGAGAGAATCTCTCCACAGCAGGCTCCACAGCACACCCAGCAACCCAGTGCAGAGCTTGATCTCACCATCCTGAGATCATGACTTGAGCAGAAACCAGGGGACCAATGCTTAATCAAATGAGCCACCCCTGTGCTTGGAGGAAACACAGTTTTTTAGGGCATTTGGATTTCTGTCAAAGTAACCTAGGCCAGTGTTCTCAGACTTTCATGAAATCTTGCAGATAAAATGGAGCTTAGGTAGGGGACCTAAGTCTCCACGGTTCAGTCCCTCAAGCAGGATTTACATGGTGACCTGTGGACAGCACTCCCAGCTCCTTGGAAAGAGTGACCCTGGAGTTGTGCACTGAAATGTATTTAGTAGAACTACTTGTTCTCCCCTGATTTGCTTATTTCTCTGAGATATTTTAATGGTACCACTACTGGATTCCCAAAGAATATTTTGGAACTCTGCACCACACATTCTCCCTGAAACCAAAGGGAGAGAATCTCATGCTTAGGGGATTCTGAAGCACCACGTGTTTGGACCCAGGATATGCACCCAAGATATTTCCTTGAGGGCATTCCGTTTTTAAGCAATGCAAGTCGGCTATCAGCACAATTTCTCAAGGATTATGACTTGTCCTTGGGTGAACTCTGACACCTGAGGTCAAGATGAGCTAGAATATTTACTCAATCCCTGGCATGTAGTGCCTTTCCTGCTGATAATTTGTAATCCATGGATTTTAGTGGAAAGTTACAGAATATTTTTCTTGAATAACCAAGTTCCCCTATATGTGCTCACTGATGCATACTCAGTGGAACATCAGTCCCGAGAATATGAAATCCTTTTTACACAATTAGATTGTACACTTTATGCATACTAATAAGGTGTGGGTATGGGATGTTTATCTCCTTCCTGAGGATTATAAATTCTTTTGTCAGGTACTGTCTCTTTCTATTTCACTGTGTAATATGTGCCCAGAGGCAACTATTCTTTGTCAGAGTGTATGCTCCAAACAACCGAAATCAGTGAGGCTAAAGAATATCCTGAAATGGGTGTCTTAACTATGTTGCATTTTCCCTCGCTGGTATATGCACCAACCACTTGGTGGCTTTCCTCCAGCAGCTGTTATACTTATCATGTTGGTTTTCAAGATAGATTGTTTATTTTATGATCATTTAAAGAAGAAAACTGAAAATTGGTGGAGTATAGAATGCCGTACTTGGCTTTTGATTTGGGATAGATACTTAAGTGGTGAATGCGAGAGCCAAATTAAAAAAAATTTTTTTTAATGTTTATTTATTTTTGAAAGAGAGGGAGACAGAACAAGGGAAGGGCAGAGAGAGAAAGAGAGAGAGAGACACACACACAGAATCCAAAGCAGGCCTCAGGCTCCGAGCTGTCAGCACAGAGCTGGACATGGGGCTTTTAAACCCATGAACCGCGAGATCGTGACCTGAGCTGAAGTCAGACACTTAACTGACCGAGCCATCCAGGCACCCCTGCAAGAGCCAAACTTTCTTTCTCAACTGCAGTCAGCGATATTTTGAGGTCTGGAAGATATTCTTATGCTGTCACTGTATTTGGTTTTCCTTTGCTTGTTTTGCTTTTGGCCATCTTGTATCTTTGAACTGAAGTAAAGGTTTTGGTTACCAGTTCCTCTGATGTTTCCAAGCCAGTCTAGATCAGGCAGTTGAATGAGAGGTAATACTTTTGGAGTCAGAGTTCTGGATCAGCATGCTCTCAGCCTATTCTTAATCGCAGGGGAGTAGTTCTGGGTTATAGACAGATAAAAAAGAAGAAGGAGGAGAGGAGGAAGAGGAAGAAGAAGAAAAACTCTCGTGAATCTGCATGTTCTGAATTCAGTGGCCCATATGACTGTCCCAGCTGCCTGCAAGTGGTCAGTGCTATTTTGTGGATATTATGTAAGTTGACATCCACCAGTGTAGTTGTATCATATTTTTTGGGTCATCGTTACAAATTTGAAAGCAATGGTGTGCTCTCCTCTCTCATGATTTAGTAATAGATGCTGCATAATTGTCTGCTAGGCATCCAAGGTTGGGCTCTCACAGTTGTGGTGGGGACTGTGTGCTTACTACTGGCAGTACATCAATTTGACATACTGGTTATTTGCTTCCTCCACTCTGCTAACCACAGTGGATCTCAGCCCTTCTATGCGAAGCCGGCAGAAGTGATTTGAAATGAAAATGAATATTAATAATCTATCACATAGGTGGCTGCTGGCTGTAATTCATTCTGAGTAATGCTGGCGAGGATTCTGAACACATGCCTGAGAGTCTTCAGACATACAACCAATTCTATCACACAAAAGCGGCTCTGCACAACTACACCGTGGTAAGCGTCAGTGTGTGTCTGCCTACCTCAGTTTTAGGAGCATCATTTTCTTATATCTGATATCACCAAAGATAAGCGTGCCCTCATTACTCTTGTCACAGAGATTGATTTTGGGGTGTGGTGGTATTATATGTCTACTATGAGTGCCAATAGGTTTTAAATAAAGGTCTGATGATTGTAGACATTATCTTCATTTCAAGGATGAGTAATTTGGAAGTTGTGTGGAAATACTGCGTGCCATTATATATATATATATATATATATATAAAACATAAATATATATATAAATATATATATAAGTAGTGTGTGCCATTATATATATATATAAAACATAAATATATAGAAATATATATATAAATAGTGTGTGCCATTTTATATATATAAAACATAAATATATATAAATATATATATAAATAGTGTATGCCATTTTATATATATATATAACATAAATGTGTATATAAATATATATATATAAATAGTGCGTGCCATTTTATATATATACATATAACATAAATTTATATAAATATATAGTGTGTGCCATTTTATATATATAATATAAATATATATAAATATATATAAAACATAAATATATAAATATATGTATAAATAGCATATGCCATTTTATATATATAAAACATAAATATATATAAATATATATATAAATAGTGTATGCCATTTTATATATAACAAATGTATATATAAATATATATATAAATAGTGTGTGCCATTTTATATATATAAAACATAAATATATATAAATAGTGTATGCCATTTTATATATATATACATAAATGTATATATAAATATGTATATATATAAATAGTGCGTGCCATTTTAAATATATACATATAACATAAATATATATAAATATATATAGTGTGTGCCATTTTATATATATATAATATAAATATATATATAAATATATATGTAAATAGTGCATGCCATTTTATATATATATAAAACATATATATATAAATATATATATAAATAGTGTGTGCCATTTTCTATATATATATAAAACATAAATATGTATATAAATAGAGCATGCCATTATATATATATAAAACATAAATATATAAATATATATAGTGTGTGCCATTATATATATATAAAACATAAATATATATAAATATATATATAAATAGTGTGTGCCATTTTATATATATATATAAATATATATATTATATATAATGATATATAATTATACATATATTATACAAAGATATACATATACTTATGTAAATATATGAATTTATTATATATTTATACGTTTGTGTATGTATACGCACATGTATCAAAATTGCATGTTTAGGTGCACCTGGGTGGCTCAGTTGGTTAAGTGTCCGACTTCGGCTCAGGTCACAATCTCACGGTTTGTGGGTTTGAGCCCCATGTTGGGGTCTGTGCTGACAGCTCAGAGCCTGAAGCCTGCTTGGGATTCTGTGTCTCCCTCTTTCTCTCTGCCCCTCCCCGGTTTGTGCCCTCTCTCTCTCTCTCTCTCTCTCTCTCTGTCAACAATAAATAAATAAACTTAAAAAAAGAATTGCATGTTTGGGAAAAAAACACATTTTTTCCCCCTGCATTTGCATCAGAGGTCAGGAAGGAAAAGTAGAAGCTTGTTCACCTTATGCACAAAGAGATAAACTCACTGGTGTTGGGCTTTCAGTGGGGAAGTGAATCCTAGAAAGAACTGGGAAAGGTAGCTGCCAGAGGATCTGGAAGCAATAAGGGCAGGGACAGGGCTGTTCTTGCAGTGTCTCACGGACCCAGGGAAACCACCTACTCTCCCGTCTCTTTGGTGCAAAGGTTGGTAATTTTTCTTCTTCAAGGCAAGAAGGAAGTGTGTGGAACAGAAAAAAAGAAAAACAGTGCAAGGGAGGTACGAGGAACCAGGAGAAATGTGAAGGTAAATCTTTGCAGGTTGTTAAAGAAAATCCTCCCAGAGCACCGGTGCTGAGTTTGTGCAGTGGACAGCTCGAGGCCCTAGGGGGATTCCAGCCCTCAGCAACAGAGCAAGTAGCCATAACAGTAAAAATGACGAAGGTAGCAGCAGCGACTGATCGTATGGGCGGCTGACATTTATGGGACAATCTCTAGGAGGAGGTTACTGTGGTTAGCATTTGACATGCGTGATCTTATTTAATAATACAGTTGCCACAGAGAGATGATATTATACCCATTTTACAAATGAGGAAATTGAAGTGCTCGATTAAGGTCATACAAGTAGTAATAACAATAATTTAAATTTAATCAAAGAGGAACCAAATTGCTTTTAGGTGTTTGTAGCTCTAAAGGTTTTTTTTTTGTTTTTTTTGTTTTTTTTGTTTTTATGGAAGAGTAAAGCAATTGCTTCCCAATTTCAGCTATGCTTTAAATTTTTTTTTTAATGTTTATTTATTTTTGAGACAGAGAGAGACACAGCATGAGCAGGGAAGGGGCAGAGAGAGAGGGAGACACAGAATGTGAAGCAGGCTCCAGGCTCTGAGCTGTCAGCACAGAGCCCTACGCAGGGCACGAACTCAAGAACTATGAGATCATGACCTGAGCCGAAGTTGGACGCTTAACCGTCTGAGCCACCCAGGCGCCCCTCAGCTATGCTTTAGAGTCATTTGGGGGAACTTGAAAAATTGGTACCCGATCCTACCTCCCAGACATTCTTTAGCTCATCTGAGGTGTGACTGGGAGGCTTAAGAGCTCCCGGGGAGATTCTAATGTGCTGGCCAAGGTTGAAAACCCCAATACGTTCTCTTCTGTTTTGCTCTAGACTTTCATTGGATGCCATCATTTAATTTCATCATAACTGGGCACATTTTATTTAATGTCTGATAATGTGTTTTGTCTCTCCCTTCTAGCACGACATAGACTCCATTCCTGTATTCTCAGACTCTAGTTTAGTGCTACATAAATGAAAATGAGTGTCATCTCTCTGTAAAAATTGTTAATTACCAGTCAGAAAGTATCCATGTGTCAACTATTTTAAGGTTATATATTTTGAAAGAGAGAGAGAGAGCAAGAGCGGGAGAGGGGCAGAGAGACAGAATCCCAAGCAGACTCCACGCTGTCAGCCCAGAGCCTGATGTGGGGCTTGAGCTCACGAACCATGAGGTCATGACATGAGCCAAAGTTGGACACTTAACCAACTGAGCCACCCAGGCACCCCTCCGTGCTTCAGTTTTTAAAGCCAGCATTTAATACTTTTCTTGAAATAGTCGTTTACTTAAAGGTGTGAGGGGTGCTGGCAGTTTCTCCTTACATGCGACCATATGAGATAGTCCGATGGAGGAGGAGATGGGGAGGAAGAGAAAGAATGAGAGCCCAGTGAGGTCAGTGGTGTGGTGCTGTGTTCCTGAGAGGGGCATTCATCATACAAGGATTTTTCAGGATGAGAAGTGGGCTTTTATTTGGCTTAAAATGACATTTTAAACTTCAGTCTACTATTTGATTCATACTCTTACAATCAAGGGACCTTGATGGACTCTGCAGGATGGGTGAGGACAGGGTGGATAGGGATCCTTTGGTTTACCCAGGCCTGCAGGGACAGGAACCTACTTTCGCCCAGTGCAGGCTGGTATGGGCTGGGTTGGGCTGTGCAGAAGCAGCACTGTCCCGTGTCTACTCTAGTTCTGGACTAGGTGATTAATACAACCAAAAGGCATCTTTCAACCTCGAGAATAATTCAGGCCCCAACAGCTCATCAATCTGCTATTGCTTTGCAGAGCAAAAATTTAATACATAATAAATAATTTCTCACGGCCTCAAAAGGAATGAAAATTTCTTTGTAAGAATATTACCGATTTTAAAGTTAACCATCATCACACCATTAATGCTTGATCATGCACTTAATTTGAAATCCAAATACTAAAGATTTAAACTGAAATTCTACTCATGAAATGAAATGATTAACTTAGTAAGTTGTGATTTCTGCATGTAGTTCCACTACTGACAAAGATAGGATGTGGAGGAGGAACTGGAAGTAAAGCTGAGTGGGAAACACACTGAGTCAGGATATGTGTTTATATAATTAGTGTCATGGACTATTTTAAATTTTACTTAATAGGCATTTGAATAATACTTAGTACGTACCAGGCACTATTACAAGCACAGTACAAATATTAACTCATTAAGTCATCATGTCAGCTCTATGAAATAGATAATATTGGTATCATTCCTATTTTATAAACAAGAAACCAAGGCACAGAGAGGTTAAGTGACTTGTTGAAGATCACACAGCACATGAGTGATACAGCCAGGACTCAAACCTTAGTTGTCTGGCTACAGAGCCTGCGTACCTAACTACTGTGAATATCGCCTCTCTAGGAAAAAGCCTCTCACGTTCACATGATCCCTTGTTACAGCTGAGAGATTGCTTCCTATGGAAAAAGGTGATTCTTGTCATTTGAAAATGTCCCATGCGTGACATGAAATCTGTAAGATGTTGAACAGTGACGATTGGCACCATTGGTTCATTCTGAAGGAATAGCCATCCTGGCTGTCAGACATTCCCTCATCAGATCAACCCTCCCATCCCTGGTAGGTGTGGTTAAGACCAGAAAGACGAACTCAAACACTGGTCTGCAGGTATGCTAAAAGAGAAAGAAAACATATAGGGGAGGGATACAGAAAAAATATCCTTTAGGAAGTGGGTTGTGGGATGTGGCAAGTTGGAGACTCACTTTTCCTTATATATTTTCCATAATGCGGAAGTTTTTCTTTTTCAAAACTGTGCAGGTGTTAGTTTCATAATGTTTTCATTGAAAAGGGTTATCACTCTGTACATGTGTCAACTGGGGTAGGACTGGAGTCAGGGAGGCTAGGTGGCCTTTCCAGTGATAATGTAGAAATTGTGAGCATCTGAGCAGAGGGAAAGCAGGTGAGGACAGGAGGGTTTTGGGGTTTGGGGCTGTTAGGGAGAAGAGCCTTGAGTCCTCAGTGATCGGAGAGTTCTACCTCATTGAGCTACACACCTGCTGGTAGGAAGGTGAAGTGCATCTGGCATGTTTAAGTGCTAGTGATGATAGAGCAGATGGAGGCTGAAGAGATTCTGGAGAAGGGGCGCACACAGGTTAGGATTCATGACATCTGTGGGGCCAGTTGGCATCTGCAAAAGTGAGAGACTCAAGCGACATTGCTACTTGATGCACATACACTTGTTTGGACTGTGAACCCTGGGCAGACCTTATTTGGACAACTCGCTGGTAGCAAATGTCCATGGGAGGTAGCCTATGCCTGTCCAAGTTGACCGACATTTTTGCTTATGGACATGTCTTTAGGTCTAATAGGAGAATTAGGTGTCATGAATATATTAGAATACATACAATTAAGTATGTTTCTAAAGCTGTGGTTAATCAGATCATGACAGAGTTAAGTGAATAAGTTTAAACCCTTATTAATGCTTCTAATGCTAAGCATTTACAGTTAAAATCAATATTTTTCTCAAAGTAATGACTCTAGGTACTGGATTATATCATTTAAGCATAAAACTTTCTGTGATAAATATGCATTGGGAAATAATTTCACTTCTAACTTTTCTTTTAGGAGAAGTGGAAGACTTAAAGGGTTTGCAAAACCACCCACAGCAATTTATTATTTTATGTAGAAATAATTTTTTTCAGTAATTAATATGCATTTAAAACATTGTAAAAGTATGAATTCTGTAACACTACGAATTCTAAGAAGGCAAGAAAAATAATTGTATTTTTTTTTTAATGAGATGGCCTTTTGGGGTGCCTGGGTGGCTCAGTTGGTTGAGCGGCCAACTTCGGCTCAGATCATGGTCTCATGGTTCGTGAACTCAAGCCCTGTGTCAAGCTTTGCGCTGACATCTCAGAGCCTGGAGCCTGCTTCAGGTTCTGTGTCTCCCTCTCTCTCTGCCCATCCCTCGCTCACGTTCTGTCTCTGTCTCTCTCTCTCAAAAATGAATAAACATTAAAAAAAATAAATGAGATGGGCTTTCTTATTTATTTATTTACTTATTTTAATGTCCACCTATTTATTTTAAGAGAGAGAGAGAGCACAGGGGAGGGGCAGAGAGAGGGAGAGAGAGAGAATAGAATCCCAAGCACCCTTCGTGCTGGAGCCTGGCAGCATGGAACCTGACGTGGGGCTCGATCTCATCAATGATGAGATCATGACCTGAGTCATAATCAAGAGTTATACCCTTAACTGACTGAACCACTAGGTGCCACAAGAAAAATAATTGTTAATCTACTGTTGGATTAACATTTATTATAACTATAAATTTATGTTTAGAGTTGTCAAAATATGATAGAGTGGAATTGTATATTTTATATGCTATAATACTTTGGGATACATCATGTAAGTAATGTGTCGGCATTAATAAGAATATCCTTTGAAAATGGAGCTTAACCATTTTGTTCTTTGCATTCTTTGTTTCTCTATGTGGATGTAAAGTATAAGTTCTTTCTGCCTTCAAGTAAAGAGGAATTTGGAAAGTTTGTTGAATTTGATAATTAAGAGTGTGAACTCTAGAAACATATTGCATAGATTACAATCCCACTCCAGTATGTACTAGCTGCATTGCCCTGGGAAAATTATGCATTTTTTATGTGCCTCAGTTTCCTAATCATTAAAAGGGGAATAAAAACTGTACCAACATTTATAGATCTGGGAATTACATGAGTTAATACTAAAGCAATTAGGACAATGCATACATATAGTAAATGTTCAGTTAACATCAGATATTACTATTTGTAAAAAGCTAGTGAATACTAATAGCTCTTGATGAATAATAATATCTCAACATTTTTGATTCAAGATCTTGGAAGAATGTGCTATTAAGGCCTATTATGAAAGACTAAAGAGAGAATACCAACTCACTCTTGTTGAGTGCTTACTGTGTATCAAACTCTTTTATAGGCATTTCACATGTATTCTTTTTGTCTGTGTTCAGAAATAAGGAATAAAAAGGAATTAACAGGCACAGAAAAAATGTCATAGATAAATATAATGGAGATGAATTTTCCCTAAACCTAAAAGATCCCCTAAGTTGGCATGAGAGAACTTGGGTCCTGGTAGGAGAATGACCTTTGGCCCCAGCTTCTTAGCAGCACAGCCCAAAGAGATACGGTTGATTGGTGTTTCTGAGCCCATGAGACCATAGGCACTTTTGTAAAAGGTTCGGAATGGCAAGATTTCCATCGCGGAAACCTCAAAGGAGCTTCAAAGTAGGGTCGCTGTTCCAACTCATCTTGTACTGCAGATTGGACAGCTGTCACTAGAGGGCGCACCGCCCACGTTTGCACATAAAGACTAGGGCGGCTCTCCTGTACATGGACATCAGGGAAGATTTCATTTAGAAATCTAGGGCACTGCTTCCATCAGGAGAGGTACCTGCTTGATACAGAGACTGCCCTACTCCATGTGTACATCCATCCTCTTCTCACACACTCCAGCACATCCATGACCAGAAAGGGTGGTGTGGCCCTGATCACTCAGAGGAATGGGTTGTGTCCATTGTGGGGTGTCACTGAAGTCACTTAAAACCCTGAAGTCAGACATCATTTAATGATCCCTACCTACAATGCATTAATATTTGGTATATATTTATGCTTATTTCAGAGACTTTAAAAAAAAGTATACTATGTCCTATAGCAAGACAGAAGAGGTAGATTCTATACTTAGATTTCTCTAAATCCATGTGGACCTAGGGAAATCATTTAATATGACTTGTTTTCTTCATCTTGAAGAATCAAGGGCTGGATTATAAGATGATGTTAAAAATTTCTAACAGTTATGAATACTCTGTGAGTTAGAACTCAGTTGATGATTTTGAATGCTTGTAGAAGATCAGGGTTAAATTTGGGAAGCAAGGTTGTAATGTAGGGCTATGATTTGCAGATTGACAAGATGAGGGCTGATAAAAGGAGAGCAGCTTTTGGGGACAGGGACAACGAGCTGATCAAGGAAGGGAAAACAATAGTCTGGAGACTAGAAACAGGACGGTAACTGCTGCAGAATGTGATTAAGGGCCCTGCCCTCTGGTGACATCGGGCAGGGGTTTGGAAATCTTTGTGCCTTGGTTAGATTTGCAGGATGATTTTTTGTTTGTGGACAAGACAATACCTTTACAGCTTCTTTCTGATTTCCTTATTTGATTTTCTTAACCCCAAGAACTTAAAAGAATAGAAAGCTATGCATTGGGTACCTGGACAAAAGGAAAAAGATAGGAACAGTTGGAAGAAATAGTTTCTTTGCCTTCTGGACCCCAGGGCTTGGCTCCAGGATGCAGTCTTCCACAGATGCAAGCATAGTTTCTTTAGGGAGGAATGTGGCAGAGTGAAGGGATATTAATCACTCCTTGTGGACCATGGTTATAGCTGTGTGAGTGGCACATATAACTGTGACCTTGAAGAGAACCAAGGAATAGAAATAAGTCTCAGGGGATAGATATCATGCCAGCTGTAGCCCCTGTGGCTCTCCCATCGTTTGTGCATCAGAGTCGACCATCTTCTCCCTGGTTTTTCTTCTCAAAAGCATCAAAGGTGCATGTTTATCTCTCATTGGCTTATTTCTTCCTCAAACTCATAAAATGGAGAATGCATCTAATTACTTTCTCTTACATAAGGATTCACTGTTTTATAAATTTAAAAGGCACTTTTTTGGAGGGGGTTGGTCTCAGCATATATCTTTTGATACATAATACTTTTTAGATTTTTCACATTGTTGTAGTGTTTTTTAAAATAAAAACAGATAAAAATATCCATAGAGGGATGTTTCCTTACTGAAGTTGAAATCTCTTATTTATTTGTTTTTTTGTTTATTATTTTTTGAATGTTTTATTTATTTTTGAGAGAGAGAGAAAAACAGAGTGTGAGCAGGGGAGGAGGAGGAGAGAGAGGGAGACACAGAATCTGAAGTAGGCTCCAGGCTCTGAGCTGTCAGCACAGAGCCTGATATGGGGCTCAAACTCACGAACCGTGAGATCATAAGCTGAGCTGAAATCAGAGGCTTAACCGACTGAGCCACCCAGGCACCCCTGAAATCTCTTTTTTTCTAAATTTTCTCACTCTAAGTACTTAGGTCCAGACAACACGTATTTATACTAAACAACTTAATAGATGTTTGAAAAAATAATGTACATGAATTAAAAAATTTTTAAATATTCTTTAAAAAAAATTTTTTTAACATTTTTATTCATTTTTTGAGAGACAGAGAGAGGCAAAATATGAATGGGAGAAGGGCAGAGAGAGAGGGAGACTGAGAATCTAAAGCATGCTCCACGTTCTGAGCTGTCAGCACAGAGTCTGATGTGGGACTTGAACCCACAAACCGTGACATCATGACCTGAGCCAAAGTCAGATGGTCAACCGACTGAGCCACTCAGGTGCCCCCCAAAATTAAAAAAATTCTCAAAAAACCACAATTACTTACTAATGGGATATGTATGTCTCTTTGGCAATTCTCAGTTTCTCAGACTTTGGAATCAGACTTCCAGTTGCATATTGATTTTCATAAAATACTTGCGGTTTATTTCAGCAACTGCCCCAAACTGTAGCTTTGCAAAGATGTGACCATCATCAAAAGGAATAATATAGTGTGACCTAATGTCAACAATATGCACTATCTCAAGCCAGGAATTTGTGTTGTGTATGAAAGATATCAAATATCATAATGTTTTCCTCAAAAAATTAAAACACCTGAGATCACTGTGGTGTCCTAGGGCACCTTGGTGCACGGTTTGGGAACTGTAACGCTAAGGTTAGATGGCGGAGCTTGAAAAGTGGAATTTAAAGCAATTCCACCATAGTAGAAAGTTAAACAACTAACAACTTCTCCATTGCCTGTCACTCTCCAGATGGTGGGAAGTTGAGAAATTACTATTTGAGCAACCAGGAAAGCAGGTGTTATACTAGTAGGAGGAAAGGATGATGGCTGTCTTGGGAAGGGGCTGAGGAAAAACATCTTGGCTTATTCTGACTCAAGGAATACAGTGAAGGTCCTAGAAAGGATAATTTTTTTTGCCATAATTTTTTAAAATTTAAATTAAAGTCAGAGAACATATAGTATAGTCTTGGCTTCAGGAGTAGAACGCACTGACACATCTCTTACATATGCCACCTAGTGCTCATCTCAAAAAGTGCCCTCCTTAATGCCCATCACTCATTTAACTCATCCCTCACCCCCCAACAACAAACCCTTAGATTGTTCTCTGTATTTAAGAGTCTCTTGTGGATTGCCGCCTGCTAGTTTTAGTTTATTTTTCCTTCCCTTCCCCTATGTTCATCTGTTGAGTTCTTAAGATTCCACATATGAGGGAAAGCATATAGTTGTCTTTCCCTGACTGACTTATTTCACTTAGCATAGTACTCTCTAGTTCTATCCACATTGTTGCAAATGGCAAGATTTCATTGTTTTTCACTGCCAAGTAGTATTCCATTAACCTGCATCTTAAAAAGTTAATATTTGAATAGACATTAGGTGATCAGATCTCTGATTTATCTGCTACTGTCTTCTAGGTAGGATTACAACTTCTAGCTTTTTGAAACTGTAGCTGTGGGAAAGTGCCATCTCTGTTAAGTTGGTTCTTTTGCATATTAGTTTTCTGTAATCCATGATGGTTAAAATATGGATCATCTGTCTAGTATTATTGATTTTCCAATATCCTAACGCTGAGTTATGTCTATAGCATAGTCCAGAATTTGTGGAGGATCTCCTTCAAGTGAATGCTTCTAATTCATTAGAATATAACAATGCATATTTATTTCTAGGTATCTGTAAAGTCTCCAAGCCTATTAATACATGCATATTTTCCTTTAAAGTCCTAATGATATGTTGTTCACATAAGTTTGTGCTCCCCATTAAAAACAAAACAAAACAAAACAAACCAAACCCTCTCTCTTATCTATCTTTTAGACAAGTTGGGGGGAAAACACCAGAAAATGCAGAGACCAAAGTATTACAAAATATAGCAGATATGGTTTGAAGTCTGTTAGCTCCATGGTCATGGTAATCTTGAACACCAAAATTAGGCAGACTTAACCATTCAATTCAAGTCAGCATTAAAGTGAGGCAATCTTCTCCCTGCAGAGATAGGCCCTGCACAATTTATGCCACGGGGGAGTAGAGGAAAATGTATGCTTTCCTCAGATAAAGCCCGGTCTACCAAAGAAGGATGGGGTGAGCATGCCTCTTATGCTCCCCAAATTTCTCAGTCTCTAGGAGTAGTGTGAGTCTGGGCCAGCAAATGATCAGGGCTTACTCTGATTAGCACCCTTCATAGAAGGGAAACGTTGGGAGTAGGGGAGAAATATTCCCAGTCATATCTAAATGTTAATGGGAAGAGCTCAGGGAGTCCCCATGTGGGGCTGAGATCATCATGTCACTGTTTAGAGGTTTCCAATTCCTGACTCAATGTTTTGAAGGTTTAAGTTTTGGAAAGCTTGCTCGAACAATTCCATACTCTTAAAGAAAGCAGTTGTGTATCTAGTCTTTTGCTTATGGTGGTGAGCAAGGACCTACTCAATCTAAACCAGAAAAAGAGCAAGCTCTAGCTACCAGTAACAGATGACAAGAAATGGGAATGATGGCCCCGTGCTTATAAAAATGGCAGCCATGACATTTCACATAAAAGACTATAAGGGCATTACTATCTGGCGTCAGCGTTTCTCTTTCCCATACAGAGGATGTCCAGCTTGGTGTTGAGGGGAAGCTATTTAAGAGCATGGTATTATGCTAACAGCATGGGCGCCAGCGCTTGGAGTCAGGCCCACTAGACTGCATTCTGCGTGGCTACCACTGGGGGGCGTGGTGGTGGCGGGGTAGGGAATTTTGGAGGTGGGGACAGGCCATTCATTGCGCATACTCACTCCAGTAACAGGGCGGCAGGTGCGCATGCCAGCCCCTAAGCTCTCATTTCTCATGAAGGCGGTTTAACACCTTAGTTAGGACTCGTTTTAAGTTAGCCAGGTCTCTTTTCAAAATCAAAACCACTGAGCTGGTGAGAAGGATGCTTTCACATTATGAAAATAATTGGTAAGGGCTTTTGTTACAAAACTGTTTGAGAGGTACTAGAACCTTGGACCACTGGGAACATTTGGTCTCAAGTTAAGAATTCAGGACAAGTTAAGGGGCGCCGGGTGGCTCAGTCGGTTAAGCGACTTAAGCTCAAGTCATCATCTCATGGTTCGTGAGTTCGAGCCTCACATTGGGCTCTGTGCTGACAGCTCCAGGCTTGGAGCCTGCTTTGGGTTCTGTGTCTCCCTCTCTCTCTGTCCCTCCCCTGATCCCTCTCTGTCTCTCTCTCTCTGTCTCTCTCCCTCTGTCTCTCACAAAAATAAAATAAACATTAACAACAACAAAAAAAGAATTCAGGGCAAGTTAAAAGAGGAGTCTGTGTAAGCCTGTAGTAGGAACCCAAGGTGAGAAACAAAATTTGTCACTGGCTGCTAAGACTTAGTAAATGAAAGCAATAGCAGTCCAGACACTTGTATTTCTTTACATCTCATTTTAATTGAATGTCTTAAAAAATATACAGAGGCTAAGAATATTGTTTAAAATAAAATTTAGTAGACTTAATATTGAGTTTATTGGTATTTTTATTTTCTTTTTTTAGATCAACAGGATTATTGAGTAGCAAAAGTATCCCTTCTTCTGTCTTCCCGATTTCTTCTGTTGAGTTCACCACACTTACAGCAGTACTGAATATACAAAATTTAGTGCCTTAACCATATATCCTTCTTCTTTCTGATCACCACACATCCAAATAATAGACAAAATATCTAAGAAAAATTAGTCTCTTTAGTGTGGAGTTTTTGGTCTCAAATACATATAATGAAAATATGTGTCTATATAGTGGGAGTAAGGGTTTACAGAAATTGAAATACCAGATGTGTAGCCATGATTATTTTTCCAGATAAATCTAGAAAAAATAAATTGATTCCATTAAAGAAATGAAAAATTTCAAAGGGATTTATTTAATTAAATACTTTATTTTGCAAGTCTTATTCAGGGTAATAGAGGTAAGGGCTAGAAGTTCAGGACTAGCGAGAGCCCATTTCTGTGGACACAGATTCTCAGGATGGAGCATTGTTACATGCAGGGACTGTGAAGTTTTGCTACCTGGATTTGAATATGGCAGCAGTTAATTCTGGAAACTGAAGGGCATTGTTGGAGGCCAAGCTGACCCGCAGAGAGCGGACTGGAAAAGAGCTGGGAGGAACAGAGGCTGCACCCAGCACAGCTGAAAGAATTTCACTTCTCCCACACGCTGGTTAGTGACACACAAAATCAAGCATGAAAACAGGAAAAAGTGGTTTTGAAGCTGAGGCAGTCCAAGCCACCCACGATCACTTTGAAAAACTTTTAGCGTTCACCTCAGGAAGTGACCCTTCACATTTCTTGTTCATGTTCTGGCTGGGAGCCCAGAAGTGGGGGGAATCAAGGAAGATGATTATAAAATTCAGAACTCGCTTGAGTAAGGCCAGAGGAGTTTGCGGGTTTCATATTAAATTGGTCCAGTGGCGTGGTGGGAGTGGGGGTGATGGCGAGGAGTGGGAAGGGGAGTTAAGATGAATGGTTTTTAGTTTTGATTGTTTTTAGCTTAGTGCTTAGAAGTGTATTGTCCAAAGTCTTTTAAGAGTTAATTTTGACTAACTGGAACACTTTATAAAATATTTCAACTTTGACATATTTGACACAATTTGGGGTAAGATTGATGGAAATGTTAAATCCGTGGATGTTGGGTGCTCGGGTGGACATCTGAGTCACAGAAGATTAACTTGGGATACACTCTACCTGCCCTCCGGCCCAACTAATATACTCTGTGGTTGTGGAAATCCTATCTTGGAGAAGTTCAATTTCTAAAAATCTTACCGCGACTAGCACCTGAATTATTTGTCTTGGCATCTGGGTCTGGCTGTCCTTGGTCTGAAAGGCCTGAAACAATGGTATTGTTACATTGTCTCCCAGGCTAAACTGTGGAATCTACAGCAGGGGCCTCAGAAGTTCATGTCTTGCTGAGTTCAAATGAATATAATTGCAAAGTTTCCAAGTCCCCAAGGATCTAAAGGGAGTGCTATAAGTAATAGGATTTCTTCGGATAAAAATTTTAAAAGTTGAATGGAAACCACTTTCCCCAAAGTTAAGTGGGACATTTTTAATCCTTGGGTCAAACAGGCCACCTGGAATGGTGAGATCTTATTGAACCAGATGGCATTTCTGCCAAACGCGTTTAGTTTACCTTGAGCCCTAACTGCCTTTGGCTGAAAGTGATAACTAAAGCACTTCGGTGAGCCTGTGATTGGCCCGTTGAGGTATCCATTTGTGCAGATTCCTGCATCTGTCAGTAAATGTGTCCTAAATCACCACGTTGGATTTGGCAGGGTAGCCCTGACAACCCAGATTTTCATGTGGGGTTGGGACGTAAGTTCTGTGCACATGGGAAGTCGTGTCATCCAGGGCTCATACAGTTGGCTCGTGAATCCTTTCCTTTCAGGAATCTGACCCAACTACCAAACTGCAGGTTTCCTTTAAAAAGTCACATTCAAGCCTAGCCATACAAACTTTGGACACTTATTACTGAACTCTCACACTTTGGTTTGCCTGTGAATTGCAAGGTTGTGCATATTGGCATAAGGAGAGTGAACTTGGGGCTGGCATAGAAAGGCGTGCTGAAGGTATATGAAAGTCAACTCAAGACTTCTTGCAGGGAAGCCTTGGAAGGGAGAGTCAGCTGAGAAGAAATGGAGGAGGAAAAGGAAGAAGAAGAGGAATGGGGTGAGGAAGGTGACGAGGAGGAGGAAGAGAAGGGGGGAGAATGCGTAGAGACAGTAAGTGTTGTAGTCATTAGAGTCCTGTGCACCAAGAATGTCCAGCTCTCCTTGCCTTTGAAAGTGGATAATTATGCTTCTCCGTTTCTGATGTTAACCATGGCCTTGTGGCTTGCTTAGCTCCATATAACCTGAGTGGATGTGCTATGTGCCCCTTACGGGCAGAGGTATAAAGAATGTGGTTCTCCACATTTCCTTCTGTCTCCTGTGCTCATAGCAGTGCCTGCTGAGATGAGGCCCTGTCAGCTTCATCCCTGAGTGACAGTCATGAGCACAATCCCTCTGCCGAGCTGCACTGGACATGTTGTGTGAGCCAGGAAATAAACTTGTGCTAAATCATCGAGATTTTGTTCCCATACCATAACCTGACATATCCCATCTCATGTAGAAATTAGGACCTAGAAAGAGGAAGCTGACATAACAAAACTATAAAACAGGTGGTCTTAGAAAAATTATCAGAAGCTGGACAGGCCATGATCCATTTTATATAGTGTCAAAACATTTGGTAGAAGTATTGCTTACAGTAACTTTGAACACCTATAAATCACTAAAGAAAACTCCAGCAGAACCATAACGTGTTATACAAACATGAACAGTTAACATCTTAGTCTGGATCCTCTGGGACATGGATATCAAGACAGGATTACATGTGTGAGATGGAATGCATTTGAGAGGAAATGGAGAAGGAGCTGGGAGAGGCCGGGCCGGTTCTCAGACCACGATGTGAATGTGATGCTAAGTGAAAGAAAGTTTGGGCAAAAGTGTCCTAAGCCACCCTACCATGTAAAGAAACTCCTGCAGGATTGTTGGAGAGTCCCTGACCGAAGTCTCCCTCGGAGGAGTCTCATGGAACAGACCTGCCCCAGTGTCCCTGCCATGCTTGGTCATTGGCTGGGAGCAGAGGGCGACACAGCTGGGACCCTTGGTTCCTTTCAGCCCCTGTAGTTGTAGGTCTGCAAGAGACACTCTTCTGGTTATCACTGGTAGCTTCAAGATGTTAGACACAAGACAAGATGGTAACCTTCCTCATACTGAGTAGATTTCAAAATAACACAAGAAAAAATTTTCATCCCTCATGTAGGTAAAATATTAAAACTATTCAATAATATATGATGGGGACTGTCATCCTTTATTTCTGAGACTGTACATGGATATAACCTTCTCAGAGACAATTTTCCATAGCTTTCAAAATCATACATGAGTATACCTCTGGCCTGACAATCCTATCTTTCTAATCTATCCCACAGATGCGTTCACACACGCACAGAATGTTATGTCCTGAGATATTTACTTAAGCAGTGATTGTAATAGCACAAGAGTGGGGACAAATTAAATGTCCGTCAATAAGGAACCAAGTATATAAAGTATGTCTATCCATAAAATTAAATGGGTACCTTTAAAATAATAAGGCAGGTAATGATAAAGGCACACTATCTCAGATTTATGTTAAAAAAGAAGATACACCGTTGATAAAACATGCTGAAATTTTTGCTTTAAAAAGATAGAGTCCTATAGATACATGTCACTTGTATCCCTGGATGACCGCATAAGAAACTAATGATGGTGGCTATCCCTGCGGGCATATCCAATTATGGAATATTAAAGGATAGGAGTGGAAAGGAGACTTAACTTTCGCTCTGTTTCCTTTTAGTCTTATCTGAATGTTTGACTATGAATATGGATGGCCAATTAAAAAATTAACAATTAAAAGATAAATAGCACAATAAAAAAATTTTTTTTCTCTCCCTTCTGCCACTCACAGCCACTGTGTCAGAATTATTTCTTATCATCCTGTTCCATGGTCATGTAGAGCTGTTCTTGGCTGGCATTAGTACATATTATTAAATTGAAAAGGAAAAGAGCTGAAATGTTATTTCAGCCACGCTGGAATCTTGTAGGAGGACATTTTTTGCTGTATTGGGAAGATTTGCCTTTTACCGGGATCTGCCCAATAATGAACAGTGCTACAACAATCTAGACAGAAACCAGAATATGGTTTTATAATCAAGTTTTGGGATATGGTTTTAAGCTTCCATATATCATTTTGCCAAAGATTTTTTTGAAAACAAAACCGAACTCCACATTTCTCTTGAAGGTCACACACTAGTATGAAGGTGGGAAAGCTATTAACAAAGAACAGAGTGTGACACACTCCACTGTTTTCAAGGAAAATCAGAACAAGAAGCGTTATTTACTTTTAAATGTTTATTTATTTTTGAGAGAGAGAGAGAGAGAGAGAGAGAGAGAGAGAGCGAGGGGGGAGGGCCAGAGAGAGAGGGGGACAGAAGATCTGAAATGGGCTCTGTACTGACAGTAGCCAGCCAGACGTGGGGCTCGAACTCACGAACCACGAGATCATGACTGAGCCAAAGTCGGACACTCAACCTACTGAGCCACCCAGGCACCCTGAAACATTATTTTTTTAAAAAAGGGTATGACCCATTATTTGTATTGTTCTTTTTGAACATCTCTTCTAGGCTCCTATCTGCATGTCTGAGATACGGTGTTCCAAAATCACACAACTGAAGGGATCTCAGAGATCATCTGTTTTTCTCTGCTTATTTTACAGATGAAAAAACTCGGGCCTAGAGAAATTAAATAAATTTTCCAAGGCCACACAGCCAGAGGTGTCCGTTTCCAGTTTTCCTGTATTCGGCATCAGAACAGTTAATGTTAGCATGGCCCCGTCTTTACAAATGCACTGTCCCTGACCACTTCTGACCACACATCCAGAGGCTCGGGAAATGATTCCGGTGGGCTTCGTGTGTATGATGACTTTCCCACCTCTGCCTAGGCGTTTCCAGAAAGACTATCTGTTGGTACACGTTTGCTGGTAAACCAGATCCCAAGATCGGCCTGAAGAATGGAGACTGCTTGTTGCCCTCCACTTCAAAATTTATCTTGAGCCTTTTTTTTTCTTCTTTTTGTGATTACCACATGAGTATTGATTTTAATTAGTTCTGTCTATTAAGATCCCCCTTAGGTTCAAAGGCCAGCCTGGTAATTAACTGTTCAGCTTTCCTCTTGCTGGCAGTATTGCTGGGTGAGTTACTGCCCTCTGCCATAAACTGGGATTGATGTTCCTCTATGGATCCACCCTTAAGACTTCAGACCCGGATGGAGTCCCTGTCTCAGGTGGTTTTCCCTGTCTTGTTACCGACACGGGAGTAGGAGAAGGTGGCTCTCAGATTCTGTGATGCTTTTCCTATTCATTAAGGCAGATATATTTGTACCAGGGCCTCCAAACGGTGTGTGTGTTGTTGGTAAGTATTGCGGTGATGTGCATGGACTTTTTGAAGCTTGCCTGATATCAAAAACTGGCAATGACACAGTATCAAACCGCACCCCTTTGTTTTGTGAATAAACTTGGTACTTGCGCTGGGTGGGTCAGGGCTTGGAGCAAAGGTTTATGGTCCATATTCTCTTCAGCTTTCCCGCCATCTTGAATTCTGGGAAAGGTAGAGAAGGCTCTTCAGTAATTTGTGGAATGTGTGAGAGCTAATCTCCCAGAGACTGTGTGTGATGTTTAGGGTTTTAGAATAATCTGGGGGGCCTCAACTCCCAAAGTGAATATTCTGTGCTTAAGCAGATTTTATCAACCAATTTGTGTTTGGGTCTGTAGTTATGTTATAATAGGTGTTTGGGATGATGATGGTAATTCTGGACTTTGTTTACAACTGATCAATTAATACTTGAGTGACAGTCCTTTTAGATTAAATCAAAATCTCTGCCATTTTCTGGGGTCTATTATTGAGTGCAATTCTTTATTTTTAATGAAACAGGTAAACGGTTTAATGTACCCTTTGTAATGTTCACAAGCTCTGGATTTACTGAGACAACAAAATTCTTTGTGTTTTCCTGAGCAAATAGTGAAGGTGGAGAACGTCCAGGCCCTTTGCTTCCTTACATGCCGGGTGCCCTTCCTTTATAATTACCCTTCCCTCCTACAGTGTCCTGTCTGCCTCCCAGACTCTCTCTTGGGTACCTTGAAAACTTTGCAGTCCGAGTTTATTTCCTGAGGTTGGTAGCATAATATTTTTAAATAACTATCATCTGGCAGGCTGAAATGAGACACTGTGTGTCCTCTGTCTTATGTTTAGCAAAATATAACTGGACAAGAAAAATACGGGAATGCATTACCATGCATTGTGAGTCCAGTTAAGCAATTTACTCTTTGATTATTATTTATTGAGGGCATAGTGTTTATATAAAAACATCGTGACACCTATAAAATAAACTATGGATTTCCTTCCCTCAAGGAGAACATAGCTAGGAGCGAAGTAGTGTGATCAAAGACAGAGAGCTGTCTGTGAAGCAAATGAATGGAAGTAGACCAATGGCGAGTCTGTGAGCAGCTGTCACACGGATGAGCCGGAGGAAAGAGTATTCGTGCACTCAGCTCAGAAAAGACTTGGGTCGCATGTAACTGCGCGTAGGAACATGACTCACAGCTGGATTTTAAGGGCAATTATGCAACTATGACAATACTAAGCAAAATCTGATTTCCCCTCAGACTGGAGTCCTGCAAAATAGGAATGTGTTATCTATCTCTTTTCACAGCAATGCTTAATGATGTGTCTGTGCCACAACAGAACAATCCTTTAAGGGAGAAAGTGAGTGACAGTCATTGACAAAACTTGCTGGGAATTAATTTTCGGCAGTTCCCTAGTGAGCACATGCATTTTATATTTCAAGATCATTGTTGCAGATGAAAGAAAGGTAGGAAAAATGGGCTATATTCGATTCATGTTAAACATAATACTTTATGCTTCCAGGGGAAAAATGTTCACATTTGTTCCAAAGAAGGTTATAGAGAGACTACAGTTGCCAGTAATGAAACATTAAATGTTTGAGTACTAACCCACCTTGAGATGGTTTAATAGTGTTACATTCCGAGGCCTGATTGCTTCAGGTGTCTGATGTATGGTTATTTCCAGTGTTCCTCTTCGAGAAGATGGTACTCCTGGGAAGAATAAACAGAACTAGGAAATAAGTTTTTTTTTCTTTTTTTTTGCTTTTAAGTTAGTCACAGTTTATCCTCTGAAAAAATTGCATTAGAGAAGTAAACAGGAGGCTAAATAGGACCCGAATCCAAGTTTGGTATTACCAAATGACCCTAAAATAGTATGGTAGATTAAAACATAGCTCTGGCATCAGACTGCTGGACTGGCTTTGAAATGTGGCTCTGATGCTTGTTAGCTGTGTGATTCTGGCCAAGTGAGTTAACCTCTCTGTTCCTTAAAAGGCCTATCTCATAAAGTTGTTGTGAGAATTAAGTAAATTTAATAACTGTAGTTGTATATCCAGGATGTATTGAACGTGTATTGGAAATAGTCTTGAGTATTTCTGCCTTAGAGGAAGTGCTCAAAAAGTGTCGTTGAACTTGAAGCTAACATAGCATTGTGTGTCCACTATACTCAAATTAAAAAAAAAAAAAAAAAGGTTTTTCAAAAAGGGCTGTGGTCGCGCTTGTCCTTATCTCAAACACTAGGCATTCGCTGTTCTGTCATGCCCAAGGCCACCAGAGTTCATGTCTGTCAGCGGCTGCGTGACTTTGCAGCCCCAGAAACATTTTTAGTGGCCGTGGAATGATTACGATTCCTTACCTGAAGGCCTAGGCTAATTTCCCGAGGCCTCCTCCTCTTTCCCCAATGTGACACGTTGGATAAGTTTCCCTTTGTTTACTTTGTATATAATTTATTCTCCGTTTCCAAAAAGGATTCAAAGTGTTGAGGAGAGGCCTGAGCCCTCCAGCTGCATTGGCATTTCCTGGCGGGTCATTTCACAGTTGAGCACAGAGACCTCATTGTTCTCTGCGGCCAAACGTGACACAATCATTTTCTTGTTGGAGGCGAATCTGTGGCGGGTTTGCTGAGTGTGGGATTTCTGTTGCGAAATCTCACGTGGGGTCTAATGGATCCTCTTTGGCTCCACAGAGATCGCAGTTGAACTGATGTCGGAGTGTTTGGACACAAAAGCTACCGCCCACCTGACCCAGGCTGTGGATATTTCCTTAAGCACCTGCTGTGTGCAAGGGAGAAAATACTTGTTTGCTTTCAGGACATCGATTTCCAAATCAGAAAGCACGGCGTGTCAAACTTTCCCTGTGGGGTGCCAGAATAGATGGGGTGGAGAGTTTCTGTGTATTGTATGGAGCGACACAACAAGACAAAATGTGGAACAGTGACTTTCTCTCAGTCTCACCTGGTAGGAAGTATCCAAGTGTATTAGAGTGCCGAGACTAGGGCAGTTAGAGAAAGGGGAACAAGACAGGGTGCCCAGGCCCCCTTATTTGTAGAGGGTGTATGGAGACAGGCAGTAGAGCTCCCCTCCGCCCTTTGCCCATTGGTTGGTGGTTTCCATCATCACTGCACCCGCTGGTAGACTGTGCTCGCCATTATGTCCTCTGCCTCTACCCCACTTCTTGGGGAAGCCAGCACTCTTGGACTCCTTCTTCTTCCCTATACAAATCTTGTTAGGCTCTGTCCCTCTGCCGTTTTCATGCTCTGACAGCAGAGAAATAAACAATGTTGCTCACATTGGTTACCACGAGGTCATTTTAATTCCAGAGTAGGCTGTGTGTCTGTGCATTTGTAGGAGCTGGGAGAGGTGAGGATCCACAGATATTTAGGAAAGAATGTAACTGTTATTCTGTTTCTATTCTTTTTATTTTTTTATTGTTTATTTATTTTTGAGAGAGAGAGAGGAGAGAGGGAGGGAGAGAGAGAGAGCGCGCACAAGTGGGGTAGGGGCAGAGAGTAGAGAGAGACACAGAACTCAAAGCAGGCTCCAGGCTCTGAGCTGTCAGCACAGAGCCTGACGCGGGGCTCGAACTCATGAACCATGACCTGAGCCAAAGTTGGACGCTCAACCGACTGAGCCACCCAGGTGCCCCAATGCTATTTCTATTCTATGTTATTGTTCCTCTCAATAAGGTAGGACAGTGAATGTTGACTGGATCTATCTATCATCTATCTATCTATCTATCTATCTATCTGTCTATCATAAAGCACAATTTGTCCATTATTCTACTGATGGGCCAATTGGTTGTTTCCTAGAAGAAGTATTTAAAGAGATGTGCAGATGAAGTTGAAGTATACCAGCATGCATGGGTTAAAGCAAAAAACTCTCAGAATATGGAGAGAGGGAGAAAAGGAAAGGCTGTGTCTTTATTTTGTTTATTTTTTAAAAAGCTTTCTAAATGATCTCATCATGTGTTAGCTATATTGACAAAGAAAAAGAAATTCACCCTGACAGTGTGTGGGGACACATTCTTGATCTGTACCTGAGTGCTTACCCTGCTGTATGCTCTTTAGAAGCCATGAAGCCAGGGCTCCTGGTCATGCCCACCACTGTCTCTTTCTCTTGGTCAAGGGGAGATTTCTCTCACTATCAGACCCATCCAGGGGCAGTTTCTTGGCCTTTAACTGCTGTGAGGCCCAATGTCAATGTCCTTCTAGCTTGTACTGCTCTGGAAAGGAAGTCAAGAGGACTGCCACATTATGTAATTTAGAATCAGAATGATCCTAGGGGATCCAGGGCACAGACAGCAGGCAGTGTTGCAAAGTCCTGTACTGGCTTACCTCCAGCCGCCACTGCTGGGTTGAGGAGGAAGGGTACCTGTCAAAGGTCTTTTCAGCCTGGTGTCCTCCCCCTGATAATGGGGGACCACCATCCACGTGGCATTATTTACAGGTGTTGACAATCTCTTTGCTGGCTCATTCATTTTGCTCTGACATTTGGATTGTGATATGGATATTATTTTATAGCTATACATTTACCTTTTGTTGTTTACAGCTAATAGATCTACTCATTTAATTACACACAGTGTTTTGGCTTATAATTAAGTACAAAGGGATGGAACACAAACGTGGAACAAAGATCCACGGGAGCAGGATTTAAGGGGAAATAACAGGAAGAGTACTGGACTAGGAACCCCAAGGTTTGGATTTGAGTCCTGCTGTCCAAGTTCCCATGTCTCGGGGCTGGTGCAAGGATATCTGAGGCTCTGTTCATGCTTGGTTCATTCTGTGTAATCCCTGTGTTGTCCCTGTCTCTATTGTCTTGACCAGCTACATGTTGACTCTCTTTTGATTCCTTATAATTTTTCTAGACCAGAAGCAGGGTCAACTCAACTCTTCCCTCCCCTCCTCTCCTTTCCTCTCTTCCCCTCCTCTCCTTTCCCCTTCCCCCCACCTCCCTCCCTCCTTCCTCTCTCCCATCCTCCCTCACTCCCTTCTTTCCTTCTTTCTTTCTTTCCTTCCTTCCTTCCTTCCTTCCTTCCTTCCTTCCTTCCTTCCTTCCTTCCTTCTTGTTTTTATTATCGTTTATCAAGCTTCCCAAGAAGGGGATGGAGAAGTGAAATAGTATTTACTGAGGGTCTTCTATTTTCTAGGAACTTGACCTATATCCTATCATTGGATCCTTGAAACAATACTGAGTGATTGGACTGATTATTTTCACATTTTTATTATTTCAAAAAGAAGGAAACTGAACATAAGTGATGTTGAATACCTTGGCCAAGATCACATGGTTGGTGTTGGCAAATCTATATCTATCTACATCCAATACTCTATGATCTTCCCATCCAGAGCACTGCCTCCCCTTGAGAGTGTCCTGCCTCTGGGCTTTCTATTGCCTTTAAGAGTTAACCATGTTCCAGTTTTGATGACTAGAATTTTGGTGCATCATCCAGGGCCCTTCTGTCATCCCCATTCCTAATTCCACACTAAGGCAAACAATTCTAATTTTTTTTCAGGCTCATCAAAATAAATGTGGGGTCCCCTTCATCTATAGAGGTCAGTATTCTTTTTTTTAAACTCTTATTTATTTTTTAAGTATTTGTTTATTTATTGATCTATTTATTATTTTTTTAGAGAGAGAAAGAATGCCAATGGGTGAGAGGGGCAGAGGGAGAGGGAGAGAATCTCCAAGCAGACTCCATATTCAGCACAGAGGTCAGTGTGGGGCTTGATCCCACGATGCTGGGATCATGACTTGAGCCGAAATGAAGAGTTGGACTCTCAACCAACTGAGCCACTCAGGTGCCTCACAATCAGGATTCTTAACCTTTTACAGGTCATAAAGGTAGAAAATTTGATGAAAATTAACCTTATGAATTATCGCAGGTGTTCGTGTGTGGTACACACACACACACACACACACTTCACACTTCATACTTTTGCATAACAGTTATGGGGAATTCAGAGAACCCCAGAGGCCTAACTCTGGACCCCTGTTAAAGGTTGTTTGATCAGGAAGATTACTTTTCACTGGTCAGGGCCTGGGATAATGTCTCATTTTCTCTATCCTGGGTAGGAAAGGAACTCATTTTCAGCATCGCTCGAGGGCATGGTGGACATTCCTTACCTCGGGTGGCTTTTTTCCTAGGTGGGTACTTCCTGTGTTCTGCACATTTGCTGGCTTCCTGGGAGTGGTCAGCTCAGTGGGGCCATACACTAAAGAGGATCAACATGTCTGGGGTCCGTATCCGTGTGCCACCTTCTGCACCTGAAATATTAACATGATTCCTGTTTTCTCTGCTTCTCAGGGTGAAAGCAAAATGAGATAAAACATAAAAGCACTTTGAAAGTAAAGCTCTGTGTCCTGGTGTCACTGAAGAAGATTTTCTGAGCTTGGCCATTTTTTTTTTTTTTTTTTGCATCGTCTACTCTTCCAACTCTTCTTCTTGAATCATCTTGATTCGAAACAGCTGTCGCTGACATTTCTGAAACTTTCTGAAGGAAGGGAAAATTTGGTATTCCACCTGAGGCTTTGCTAAGGCCCAGCAGCCTGCTGTTGTACTTCCCAGCTGCTCAAACCCTTCATTTTAAATGCACTCTGAGGCTTAAATTGGACAGACCCTTACATTTTGCTTTTTTTTTTTTTTTTTTTTTCCTCCAAGAGCTACCCAGTGCTGCTGGCAAATTTATAGCTGGCTGGTTTGGTTAATTAGGAAAAAAGTCTGATGCATGAAGATTATGTAAGCCCTGAGCACTGTAAAGTAAGCATCTTTCGGAGTTCACAATCAACCCAGGGAAACATGACACCTGTCCTTAAAGTGCCTGACACGGTAGTTTCATGTTATGGATTTGAAGTTTGGGATATGTCATGGTAGTCTTCCTGCTGGGCGGTTAGATGTGTGTCCTGCGTCAGGTAGAGACACGACACTACCCAAAGCCATAACACGGTCTTATTATAGGAATGGCTCTGGAGTCTTCAACAGAGTGAGCAATTCTGATCCATTTTCTCATTGTGATGCAAAAGATACTTGCAACTTTTATGCGGTCTTTGCTGCCCATTGGAGCCCTTTTTAGGACTAATCATTTGACTTTGCACTAATGAGATTAAACCCAGCAGGGGCAGATATTTTCCTTTTTAATTTTCATTCCTGTTATTTAATTGGCATTACACACACATAATGAGACCAGAAAAAAAACACCCTGTAGCAATCTGTTCAATACAAATAACTCAGGCAGATGCAGCCAGATGTATCCATGGTGACCTCCTTGACTCTGTCACTACCTGCACATTAGGGAAGATGGCCCGGAACACTTAACTCCTTGTTTGCTGAATGTATCTCAGAGGCGCTTCCTCCCTTCTTCCTTCCAAGGGAAAAGGCATTTAGCCAAATCTATGTGTTTCTCCATATTGGGAGTTGTCTGCTCAGCATCTGTGTGAGTGATATAGCCTGGGGTTCTGAGTGGGTGCTGGTCCCTGGTGTTTGTGCTGGCTCACTGCCGGTTCCAGTGATGTGGGCAAAGACATTATCCATCTGTTCCCAAGGCTCCATCTTACAATATGGAGGAGAAATACTGAACCACACGTGAAGCCATCAGAACAGGTAATAAACAGAACACATCCTTTTCGTGTACTAGGTTTTTATATCAAGACCAGTCTTCTGAAAAAAGACATTGTGTTTTCGAGTCTGATATGAGGAGGTCCACTCTCATGAGCCATAGTGGTTTTAATCTTTCTGTACTTAATAATTCAGGATCCCAGGGTCAGCCTCGTCATCCCCTGGTGTCCAACAGTGCACCATCATGTGGTGGTGACCATGGGGCTTCCTTCAATGCACCATAAATACCTCCTTTCTTCCCTAAAACATCAGGTGACCATTAATGTAAGCTCCACATCCCACGGAGCAAATTGGGTGATTCTGAAATGTATTTTGGAACTTTCCTTTGTTTACACAGCATGTGGAACATAAAAGTTTCCACGCCTATAATAGACGGGACATTAACATGTTACTGTCCATCTTGTCACTGAAGGAAAGATACAAAGGCAGGAATCCTCTTGCCACTTCATTAGGCTCTGTTCTCTCTTGGGATTTTCTCTGTCCAAAGCTAGTTCCCTTCCAATGTTCTCTGTTTCTGTGAAACGTACCAACATCCTGGTGATATGTTCCCGTGAAATGTACCAGCATGCTGGTGATATGTGTCCGTGAAGTGAAACCTACTAGCATCCTGGTGATGGGGAAATAGGAGGCATCTTTCAGACTGCTTCCCTCTGGTCAGTGCATTTACTCGTTTTCACTTCTGCCATGACCACGCACCTCCTGTAGTACGGGACCAGGAGAATAACCACCCAGTTGTTCTTCCTTTTCCAACTCTTGCCTTTTCGCTGTCCATGTCGGCAACCTGACTGCTGTTTTAGAGACCCAAGTCAGATACATTTCATTTTAATATTCATGACCTTTCAATGGCTACCCTTTGCACTTCAGCAAAACAAAGTAAAAAACCAGACTGAAGCAAAACCAAACCCCAAATACATTAAGTCCATAACTTGGCTCACGGGCATTATGTGGCCTGGGGTCTGGCTCTGCTCTATGAAGATGCCGCCGTCCCTTACAATTGCATCTTACTGCAATAGTCACTTCTTTATCGTTTCATCCTTAGGTAAAAACAAAACGATTAGCGTCCCTCCCTGGCTGTGCACTGTCTGTCCTTTGACAGACACCCCAGCCTCACCTTGCTCTTCATAATCTCTGTTCCAGCCACTTCCCTCTGATTTCCTAGTGCTGGTGCTCTTCCTTCCAGGACTCTACCCGCTTGGGACTTTACCTGGAACATCCTTCACAATCCCCTGACTCACCTGCTTCTTGCCAGCAGCTTAAGGTGTGTTTCTTCAGAGATGCCTTGCTGGCTGTCCAGGCCACATGCTAAGCTTTGTCATTTGGTCTCCTAGGACAACAGTAGTCATTCCTACTCACCACTGGCCATAAACTTCCATCTGTAAGGTGGCCCCAATCTTCTCTTTTCTCAGTGAGAAGATAGATCTATGTGTTTTTTTTTCTCAAACAGGAATAAGTAAACTTGAAGAGCTATAGATGAGACAGTCAGGAGCCTAGATATGGGGGCACCTGCATGGCTCAGTTGGTTACGTGTCCAATTCTTGGTTTCAGCTCAGGTCATGATCTCATGGTTTCATGAGTTTGAGCCGTGCATCGGGTTCCGTGCTGACAGTGCGGAGCCTGCTTCTGAGTCTATGTCTCCCTCTCTCTCTGCCCCTCCCCTGCTCACGCTCTCTCTGTCTCTCTCAAAATAAATAAATGAAGGTAAAAAGAAAAGAACCTAGTATGGTATTTAATGTAGGCATGCTACATGTTTACAGTCACATCGTACAAAACAGTGTGACTGTGGAGACGTGGTTTCTTCTACTTTCATTGTTTCCATGCTCTTCATTTCATCCTTGACCTCGTGTCTTCGTCACCGTGAGAGCCATTTTTTGAGTTCCCTAATGCGGTTTTGTGAGCCATGTCACCTTCACTTCTATCTAAGTTGTTTGACATACAGCACTTTGTGAATCATGCATGATGCTGTCGCTGGAAATTTATCCCGAGCCACTGGAACCCATTTGTGTAACATTAGGATAGGTTTTTTTTTTTCCCCCTCATTCGTCCCATGAGTATGTATTTATGATGGCCGCGCTCTGGACAATCACTGGATTGCTTTAAAAGTGATCTTTAAAAGGCTTGTTTACAATGACTTCTAGCATTTACAATTGTTAGGTCATCCCTCAGGGACAATTACGAAATCTTCGTTAATTCCACTCCTTCTTTATTGCCAATTATGTCCGTTCTAGGTTAATTTGCTGAATGACAATTCAGTGAACGACCAATTTGCTTAATTTACCTGTTTCTTTTCACCATTTAATTTTTAGCCCACAGGCTTTTTTTTCTTTCTTCGTAACAGCACTGTAAGGGATGTGAAATTGGTCTCTGCCTCAGTTCCCTCTTCTCGGACTGGATACTGTTTGGCCCCTCGGCACCCTCCCACCCCTCCCCAACACTTTTTTTTTTCTAATAGAACCTCCCTTTTCTTTAGGTAACCGCCCCTCTCTCATAGCCTTGGACCCTGGAACCACTGACCCCATCTTTGTTTTAGGCATATTACCTTAAGTGAGATAAGGTGAGGCCAGATGCGGACGAAGAGAGAGAAACCAGAGTTTCACAGTTTTGTTAGACCACAGACCCCTGGGGAGAGCACGGTAGGACACACAGGAACAGTTAGGGGAAGCTCTGAGGGCCTTCATGAGGCAGGGCGAGGAAGCAAAAACTGTGGGCAGGCATGGTGATTATGGTGTTTCAGTGGGAAGGGACGCAAAAGGCAGAATAGGCCATTTTAGGACTGGATTTCTGACTTTGAAAGTGGTGACACCCCCTGCCTCCTATGGAATTCATGTTCACTGTGATGTTAGAGTATATGGTTTGGGGCTCTCTGAAGTTTCAAGATGTTTTTGGGCGAGTCTGGGTTTATTTGGGCACAGCTAGTAGCCATTTCTGTAGATGTTAAGGTGTCGATTTTCATAAATGAAAGAGAATGCCTAATCCAATCCCTGCTTCGTGTGTGAGTCCTCATGAATGCAAGCCATATATGGCATTTCCCTGGTGATATATGCAGTGTTTGCCCAATCCTACTTTAGGTTGAGAAGAACTCGGAGAGCTGGACCTGGCCCTCTAAGGCAATGGTGGGATTGTGGACTTCACACTGGATGCCAGTATGGAACACTGAGATCCAGATGAGACAAATCACATCTTAGCAGAGGCCAGTGTGGGCAAAGAATTGTCATGGCCATGTTTTCCCATTCCCCCTGGTGCCAGCAGATTGTACACGGAGCATAGATCACCCCCAGGAAGAAAAGAAGGAGAGGTGAGAGGCAATCAGGACTTCATGTGTATCCAAATGAGTCTGTGCCGGGGAGGGGGGTATGGGCCCAGGATATTGGAACTGACATGCTCAGCTTTCCACCAGGAGGGTCTGAGAGCTAAGCTGAGATGTTCAGAAATAAAAGAAGCAAGACTATCACATTCATCCCTGACTGTAGGAGACATTCTATCTTGACATCTTTAAATGGCCTTTTGTGTAGAAGTTCATAGCCACATTTCTTCTTGGTAAGTCTGGTGTTTCAGTTGGCTTTACCTATATTTTGGCCTACTCTCTGTTCTTATAGTATGGGACCCCTTGTGGGTGTTTGTCGAAACTAGTGGGGTCTAAGCCATCAGTGACTTGTGTTACGTCAGATCTCCTGGTTTGGCTGTAGTAAGTGGAAGTTGACTAAAGACAGCCTTGTCACATTATTTATATTGGCTCTTTTGAGAAAACAAATGTCAACATAAAATTCTTTAGTCTTTCTATGGGGCGCTTGGGTGGCTCAGTCGGTTTAAGCGTCCGACTCTTGGTCTCGGCTTAAGTCATGATCTCATAGTTCGTGGGTTTGAGTTCAGCTTTGGGCTCTGTGCTGGTGGTGTAGAGCCTGCTTGGGATTCTCTCTCTCTCCCTCTCTCTCTCTCTCCCTCTCTCTGCCTCTCCCCTTCTCTCTCTCTTTCTCGAAATAAATAAATATTTAAAAACAATTCTTTAGTCTTTCTAGACTAAAAGGCCACAGTATTTCAACCTCTAGGTGGATGTCACTGATGGCCTGTCAATCACCCAGCAGGTATAGAGGCTGGCAAACATTTTTTTCTTCTCTGTCTCTGCCTCTCTCTCTCAGATATATAGATATTATGTGATAATACTCTTCAGGTTAAGTCCTACTTTCATATTTTTACATTATCACTTAAAATTTTTCATTATATATTTAAATGTTCCAAAGGATATAATTTTGATTATTTGGCAAATATTGACATCTGAAAATAAACTTTAGATGACTCTTCTAAATGTACCCAACAAATAGGAATGCTATAGTAATTTGATTCTCACTATCATCTAAAAAAATTTTTTTTAATGTTAATTTATTTATTATTTTGAGAGAGAGAGAAAGAGAGACAGAGTGCGAGCAGGGGAGGGGCAGAGAGAGAGGGAGACACAGAATCCGAAGCAGGCTCCAGGCTCTGAGCTGTCAAGCCTGATGAGGTGCTTGAACCCATGGACTGCAAGACTATGACCTGAGCTGAAGCTGGACGCTCAACTGGCTGAGCCACCCAGGTGCCTCCTCGCTATCATTTTTTAAAAAAATGCATGAAGAATCTTTTTTGTAACAGCAGGGAATCTTGCATCATGTCTTCTTGTGCTAGGAATCGTATTGTTGTATTGTTCACAGAAATGTATTCTAACATAATACATTGTTATGTTTGAAAGTCTTTCACCTCATTCTACTTTTCTAGGATTTAATGTATTTAAATTTAAATACATTTAAATTAAAAAAAATTTCTATGACCTTAAGACTTTAAAATGTGAATACTTTTCTTCTAGATGGACTTATCATTATAATAATTCATAAACACTGGATCAGAAAACATGCATTTATTACAAACTGTGATAAATTATCATACATAGAAGTAAAAAATTGAAAAGTTTACTTATTTATTTTGAGAGAGAAGGAGGGGGAGAGAGCAGGGGAGAGGCAGCGAGAGAGAGAGAGAGAGAGAGAGAGAGGGAGAGGGAGAGAGAGAATCCAAAGCAGGCTCTGCACTAGCACAGAGCCCGACCTGCGGTTTGATCCCATAAACTGTAAGATCATGACCTAAGCCGAAATCAAGAGTCAGACACTCAACCCAGCGAGCCACCTCATGGGCCCCACATAAGTAAAATTTTTATTGAAAATGCATTCCATAATGAAATGTATTAGAGAAGATGGTTAAGATGCCTTTTGCTTAAAAGAACATTCATTTTATCTCATTTTTCAGTTACCCAGTTTGGCCCTTTGGGAAAACGGACCGGGATAAGGCTGGCCATGTATTGTGAAAGGCGCCGTTCAAGGAAACCAACGTTAAGAACGTGTGCCTAGAGAAGTTGAGGGTTGATAATCTGCCTCACACTTCTCAGAGTGTCTTCATGTTATCCTTCGGGGTGTCCATAGCCTGCTTTGAAGACCAGTGTCTTTCACTGTGGGAAATGTGGCAGAGATGTATTTCAGCAAAATATCACTTTCCACTTTCAGGATCCTCTCATTTTGGGAAAGATGGATACCAGAACAAGCCTTGGTCTACTCTGCAGACTTGGGATGCTTACCGTGGCAGTTAGGTACCTGAAGTAAAACGGTGATTCTGCATGGCTGAAAGAGTAAACTCATATATTTTTTAACATGAAAAATTTCTGGAAAGCAAGTTAAACATGATAGATGACCATTCCTTGGAGAAGAACCAAAATTTTCAGGTGCTAGGGAATTAGCATAACTCAGTGAATGCTAAAACTGAACTTATTTTTAGAAATCTATAGAGATTTGTTCTGATACAAAGCAACCGTATTATTATGAAGGGTAAAATAACCCCAGAAATCACAAGATGTTCTGAGGTCCAAATCAACAAAATATCAGAGCGGATATCAAAGGGAAATCTGAAACGATTTATCATGAAAGGCAGGAATGCCTTCGGGGAAGGTTTCTTCCCCCCAGGTTAGCTGATACACAAGTCAAGTGGATATGTCAAATGTAAGACAAATAATGGTCTTAATAGAATTGCACAACTGAACTGCTTTGATGGAATTGGATCAAGGGAAAGCAAGAAAAGGAACACATTTGTACAGGGTGAAGTATTATCTTGGCATACATTGTCTCATGAGATTTGGCTTTCAAAATGGGCTCAATTTAATTTTGTGAATGGCCGTTTGAATTGAAAATAAGCCTTTAGAACCTGAAGAGGAATAATCAGAGCACTGGGTTGAGACAGTCTGGGGCTTTTACTGAGGTTTTGTGGCAAGCTTTCCCTGGACAGGTCTGGTGTTCCTACTTGTGATTTTGACAGGTGCACATGCTGGACCACTGTGCCAGATCTCTTCCTCCAGGTCCCAATCACAGGACACCCTCCTTGATAACTTTCGTATTGGGCAAACAGTTACACAGTAGCTAAGATCACCAGTGACCTTCTGCTTTCACCTTGGTCTTTTGGCGGATGTGATAGACTATTTTAATATAGAAAGTGTTATAGAGTGTGAGGTTCTGGACACTTCAGCAATTTTTTTTTTTTTTTATGGGCAAGTGCAAGGGGTTTTTCTCTGCTTTTATTTATGTTCTTGCTTTCTGATGATGGACCTTTATTGAGGAGATGTAAACATCTCTTTCTGTTCATTTATTTTCTGATATCTCTGGTGGCGGTGGTTTTGTTTTTGTTTTTGTTTCAGTTCTGCTTCTAAGGAAGGTAATTGTCTTGAGATTCTGTTATTTTCTATCCTTGGGGGTTTCTGGTAATTGAAAATGATGTCATTAAGTACCTGAAAGGAGAAAGAGGTCATTATTTACAGTTAAAGGGTATACTTTAAAAAGTATTGTAATTATCTACAATAATTCTATGCAGTTTTTAGTATCTTTTAAAAATATTTTTATTTATTTTGAGAGAGAGAGAGAGAGAAAGAGAGAGAGAGAGAGAAAGAGCAGGGGTGGGCAGAGAGAGAGAGAGGGAGAGAGAGAGAATCCCAAGTAGGCTACTTGCTGTCAGCGCAGAGTTGGATGTAGGGCTCGAACTCAAAAACCATGAGATCATGAACTGAGCTGAAACTAAGAGTCAGACGCTCAACCAACTGAGCCACCCAGGTGCTCCTCTCTGCAGTTTTTAAACTCATTATATGACAGTCGTTTATTATTATGATTTTTAACGTTTATTTATTTTTGAGACAGAGAGAGACAGAGCATGAATGGGGGAGGGTTCAGAGAAAGAGGGAGACACAGAATCTGAAACAGGCTCCAGGCTCTGAACTGTCAGCACAGAGCCTGACGCGGGGCTCGAACTCACGGACTGCAAGATCATGACCTGGGCCGAAGTCGGACGCTTAACCGACTGAGCCACCCAGGCGCCCCTATATGACAGTAGTTTAAAACTCAGAAGTTAAGTAAGGGAAAATGGGTTACATTTCCTAATATTGTTGTATTTTGCAGAATCCAGGCTCTTCTTTGGGGACACCATAAATATTCGATGAAAATCTCATTGATCCAAATAGTGTTTACTGTTTGATTCCATGAATATTCTAGCCACATGCATGACAAATGTATAGTATCATCATATTCATATTCAAAGTAATTATGAGCATCATAGATATATGACTTGAATTACTCCCCTCAGAATTTTGCATATTCACACCATCAGGTCACCTTGAGCAATAATCACTAGAATATTTCCATTTTGCTCCTGCTACAGGTACAGATCACAATCTCCAGGAAAGCTAAAGGGAACAGGGAGAGGGGTGGTAAAGACGGGGCAGCTTCATAGTTAGCAAAATGCTTACTTGGGATTAAATGACCTTTCCTATAAATCAGAAGGAAGGCTGTCAGCTGGGCGCTTTCTCATTTGCAGCATGTACAAGCAGCAGGAAAATGAGGCAAAGCATTCTGTGAAGCAAAACATTACCTGCGACGTGATCTGTACTCACTGTTGTCTCTCTCCTCCTAGAAGCCATTAGTGAAGATAAATCAGGTGAGGCCCCAGTACATCCCACTCGTCCACTGGTGCTTCCTATTAGCAGCATCTTTATTTTCCTACCTGAAGCGCTCTTGTCCTTCCAAGTGACAGGAAGGAGATAAGGTGAGCTTATGCTGAGTTGGCTTTCTTGAAAAAAAAGAAAGAAAGAAAGAAAGAAAGAAAGAAAGAAAGAAAGAAAGAAAGAAAGAAAGAAAGAAAGAAAGAAAGAAGAAAAGAAAAAAATGAGAACATTTTGCAATACTACAAACAGAATGTGTTTGGGTCACATTATTCCAGAGGATGGTAGTAAGATGCTTTTAAATTTCTCCAAACTGCAAAGTGACGGTGCTCTGCTCTTCCCAGAAATCCTACGTATCGGGCTGGAGCCATGGGCACCTTCCGGGTACCCTCAGGAAGTCCCACCAATCCTGGCCATCATTTTAGACCCCTAGAAAAAGATCGGCAATCCCAAATGGCCACATGAGAAATGTCCCAGATGTTAGACTGCCTTCTTCGTTCTCTGGGGAATAAAAAGTTTTATAGTTCACTGCTCATTTTCATGTCGCTCCCCCATCTGTCCAAGCTTATTTCTGCTGACGTTGGATTTGCTGCTTCTTCTCCACCAGTCAGGCCATCTTCTTTTCCTGGTGGTTCACTTATCATGCTCTTGTCCACTCTAGCCCCTGCTCGTAGCCCCCTTTCTGCCTGGCTGATCCCCTCAGCTGTCCAAATTTTGTGCCCCCCACCCACTGCAGTGAGTGCCTAGGGACCTGGCATTTTCTCTGCAACCCACACACTCTCTACAATGCACATTGTCTTCCCCAGGGTGAGTTACTTTAGGGTGTTGGTGGAGAAAACACTCCTAGAGAGACACAGGTGTATCTTAGCAAGAGGGGACAATAATGAGATGTCCTAATAATGGCCAAAATTAGATTGTTCGCTTATTCTCCTTTGATGCCCATTTTGTCTTGAAAATCATGTCCCTGAATCCATGTGGCCCTGTTTCAGCAACCCATAAAAAGAAAGAGCATTGGAATGATGCACTCCTTCTAACGACCCTAAAGAAGTCATCTTGCGTATGTTTAAAGAAAATGGTCATCTTGCTTTTTTTTTTTTTTTTTTAAGGGAAAATTAAGCTCTGGTCTTGTCTCCTGGAAACTCTCTCATCCCATTCCTGTGACTGGGGCAAAATGAGAGAGGGTTTTCAGGGACTCTGACTGTGGTGTGGGTGGACGTTGGAGGTCTGGGTGCTGTGCTCAGCAGACGCCAGTGGCTGCTGTGCTACAGGTAGAAAACCCCAGTCACTCCCCAGTTCAGCAGCTGGTGCCCAGACCTCTTGGATTCCATTTGCTCTCTGGTTCCTTTTGTCCCTGGATAGGCCATAGGACTTGAAGTTTCTGCATCGTGTGTTTTGGCGGACTTGACTATATTAATTATATTAATTGTGAATTCCCGTCTCAGTAAGGAATTGGCACACACTTTTAATTGGGTTGGGTTAGAAAGAATGCCATAGCTAATAGGTGCCGAGTGCTTATGCTGGGTGTTGATTTGCATGAGCTCATTTCCTCTTCGTGATGACAGGAGGAAAAGATGAGTGATTTTTCGCCAGGTCACTCAGCCATTGAGAAGTGGGGCTGGGATCTGTCTCTATCAGCCTGACCCCAAAGCTGGTGATCTCACCCACGGGTGTCCCTGGTGGTTGGAACCAGTTTAGTGACTCAGAGGTGTCAGGGCCAACACCTCGGCCAGTCTCCTGAGCTTTCCCTCGGAGGTGGCTGCTGTAGTTTCTGCTCTCCCCTCCCATCTCCAAGGCCAGGAAGAAGAGGGTGGCTGGCATTGTGAGATTTCCGGATAGGTCTGCTAGAGCTCTGCCACATGGGATCTCTGGCTCTCGAGGAAGCCACCAGGGTGAATGTGTAGCTTTTCAACCTTTACTCTTGCACAAGTAAAAGGGCATGGTTTGGGCCCAGTGACAGTTGATAGTGTCATCCACGTGCCTGATTTGTTAGAGGTCTCTCTTACTTGGCTTTGAGGCAGGAGCCAGGGAGAGAGCATTCTCTTTCCCTGAACACTACTTTTCCTTGTGGAAAACTGAATAATGCCCCCCACTGATATCCAGGTCCTGATCTTGGGAGCCTGTCTTTGAATCCTGGTAGCTCTTAGATGACAAAGGGGACTGTGAAGATGTCATTAAAATTAAGGATCCTGAGATGGGGACATTGCCTGGATTATCCACATGGGACCTAAATGGAATCACCAGTGTTCCTCTGAGGGGCAGCTGAGTAAGATTTGACTGGAGGGTCAGAGGTCATGTGGTGACTGAAGCAAAATGTTGTGCTTCTGGTCTTGAACATGGAGGAAGGGACCATAGGCCAAGAAATGCAGCTCTAGGCGCTAGAAAAGGCGGGAAGCAGATTCTCCCCAGGAGGCCTCTGGGAGGAGTGTGGCCTTCTTGACACTTCGATTCTGATCCAGTGAAACTGGTACTGGGCTTCCGCCCTCTAGAACTATAAGAGAATAAATGTGTGTTGTTTGAAGTTACTAACTTTGTGGTAATTTGTTGCATAGCAGTGTGTGTGTGTGTGTGTGTGTGTGTGTGTGTGAAAGACAGACAGACAGACAGACAGAGACAGAGAAATAGAAAGAGAGAAGGCAAGACGCAGTGACATGGAGTTGGCCACAACTAATGGAAATTCTCTGCCCTGGAAAGTGGTTGCTTAATGCCTTTGTTCACAGCTATGGCCCTTAGTAATTAAAGCTGAGAAAACCGGGGTGGGGGGGAATCCCATCAGATTCCATTAGGCATTCGATACTATCCTGTGCCATCTGTAACAGTGAGGTCTATCTAGAACAATCGGGGCCGGGAACTTTTTCAAAGGCAAGAACCTTCATATGTAAGTACAAGGGGTCGGTTATCTAAGTAAGATTTCTATTTTTCACTTCCGCCCAGACTCAGGTAAGGGATCCATTTGACAGCAGGCAGTACTGTGATTATGTAATCAGCTGTCAAAATGGGAGTCTTAATTTTTGCTGAGGTCCTAAGGGCCGAGTAGAAAACAACAGAAACCCCACATTTCAAAGTGAGTGTCAGATCTCCCACGCAGGACTGGCTGAGGAAGTGGCTGAAAATCGGTTTCACCACCTGACCTGGAGGGCACCCACGAGAGGGGCTGAAAGGAGGGGGAAGACCATGGAAGAGCCGTGGGCTTCTCTTCCCTCCCCCCTCGCCGCCCTCATCTCACGCTGAGAGGGGTTTCAAGAAGTCCGCTCGCAGGTTGCCAGCTCTCCTGTGGAGTCCATGGGCACGAGGGATGGGTGTCTCACCACTGCTGAGGAGGTAGCTAGAGCTGTGTACCTGGTAGCACGACACCCTCAGAAGCCTACGTGGGAGCCATTTCTCCCCCTTCAGTAGCAAGACCGAAGGCATGCGTCTTCCTGGAGTGCATGTGGGTCTGCAAGGCTGGCGGCAGAGGGGAGCTGACCAGGATGTGGCCAGGGAGCCCAGGTGATATGACAACACAGGAGAGTCTGCATGGGTGGTCTGCTGGGGGTCGGGGAGCTGAGAGGGTCAGAAGTGGCCTGTCAGTGGAGGTGGCATCACCCACATCTGAGACCTTGCTTCCAGGGGGTCTCCGCGTTCCCCTCCACTGACCTCACGAGACAAAGAGCAGGGTTAATGATCGCCAAATGTTGGATCACCAGCCAGGCTCAGACTGTGTCCAATTCCTGAGTGCCTTCCTCCCTTGGGCTGGACTCTGGCTCGAGAGAGGAGGCCTGGAAGTGTAAAGCTGGGAACGTGAGAGCCAGTGCAGGAGGCCTCCCCTCCACCCCCCCTTACATTTATTTCTAGGCCTAAACAACAACAGTGGAGATGGAAAGGGACTCTAAATTAGATAGTTTGGTGTTGATTTTCGTGTTTGAGTAGGCAATCATTGCCAAAACAAAACTGTTCTTGTGCTTCAATCAAACTGAAAAAAAAATTGAGGGCTTTTCCGGAGATTTCCTCCAAGAGGCAGGGAAGAATGAGCGTGCAGATGAGGTTTGAATGGGTAGCAAATGAAGCATCAGTTGTTTTCGGCTTGTCTCCTGTGGCATGTGACTTGTTCCGTTGTGTGAGTAGAGCTGTTGCTGTGCGACTCCTGGTTTACCAATGCAGTGTCGCTGGGGTGCTCTAGATGTTCTGGGTCATCTTTGAAAACGTACTTGGCTAAAGCATAAGAGACTCTTAAAAACTGAGAATAAACTGAGGGTTGATGGGGGGTGGGTGATGGGCATTGAGGAGGGCACCTGTTGGGATGAGCCCTGGGTGTTGCGTGGAAACCAATTTGACAATAAATTTCATATTAAAAAAAAAAAGAAAACGTATTTGGGCAGTCTGAGTAAAGGGGAAAGCCCCATGCATGCTAGGGGAGCTTTGCTGAGAGGCTCCCTTGGGTAACTCCATAGCAGATCAGGGCAGGGCATACCCCGTCTCTCTGCCAACCCCTGAACCCACAGCTGGCCTCTTCTTCCTCCTTTGTTGATATGCAGGCTCAAGACCTTGAGTGCTTTGCCTCTGATCCCATTAATGTTCTTAAACGTACACTGTGTAGACATTATCTCTGTCCTACTGTCTGCTTTGACCCTACTTTCCCTCAGTCATTGCCTGAAGTGTCCTTTGGATATAACAAGGATTGAGGTGAAGCTTGGTAGCAAGTGGGGGTCCTAGTCAAAGCCGCAGCCTGGGAGGAAGACGAATTTCCCTTTCCGCTGTTGTTATGGGGACTTTGGCCGAAATAGAAGGAGGATAGGGGGTGAAATTGAGGAGGTGGTCTGTATAAAAGGTGGGGGATCCACTTTTGGCTCAAATTGTGAGTTCATCTCAGGGAAAGACCGATTCCTGTATGCTTTTTAGAGGAAAAAAGATGGATTCAGTGAGTCATTTCTGAAGCGCACTGCAACATGCATTTGTAGGCTCAGAGCTGTGCGATGGATTGATCCCGACTTAATGCAGTTCAACAATGCTTGTTGAAGCAATCACCGTTAAAAGGATACACTAGCAATGCTGAAAAGCTGAGGGTTGAATGGGTTTCAACTTTCCTCAGCACTGAGCCAGAAACTCCTCATTTGTTTTCCCTTTCTGAGAATCACCTCATGCCATTCAGACAAGGTGACAACCGTGCCTCAAGAAACTCTGTTAAGCCAATTTACCTCAGGCATGTGGCTGCTGCAGATTTCAGAGGAAAGCTGTGAGCAATGAGAGACTGTTTTCCCAGCTTTCCAGTGACCAAATAACTGAGCTCTTTTCCTCAAAAGAGTCGTGGGGTTACCCTGGTGACTTTGTTTCCCCTTCTGCCCTTCACAGGCTGTGTGTGTGGCCTTGGGAAGTCATTTAATCCGACAGGTCTTGAGTGACTTCACGTAGAAATGGCAGAAAGTGGGCTAAAGCTGGAGGCCAGGTGTTCGACAGTTCTCTGATTTCTTTTCTGTTGCGAGGCAGTGTGAATACCTGGGTGATTTTCACCTTACAAGGGCCTGTCTTGTGACATCACAAATAAGCCTTAGTGGCCGAGGTGGTCTGACTGGCAGGTTCTCACCTTGGTATTTGAAGACCCACCCAAGGTTTCACCACTTTCATCATCCTGCCTCTTGCTGCCCTGATGGGAACTGCATGCAGATTCCTTATTCAGAGAAATAGACCTAAGTATTTTCTTTTGGAGTGAAAAAATAGATCCTAGAAGGGCACCTGGTTGACTCATTGGAGCATGAGACTCTTGATCTTGGGGTTGTGAGTTCAATCCCCATATTGGGTATAGAAATTGCTTAAAAAGAAAATCTTTAAAAAAGAGATCCTGGATTTCTTTCTTTCTCTCTCTCTCTTTTTTTAATGTTTACTTATTTTTGAGAGACAGAGAGAGACCGAGCATGAGCAGGAGAGGGGCAGAGAGAGAGAGGGAGACAGAGAATCTGAGGCAGGCTCCAGGCTCCGAGCTGTCAGCACAGAGCCTGACACAGGGCTGGAACTTGTGAACTGTGAAATCATGACCTGAGCCAAAGTTGGAGGTCTAACTGACTGAGCCACCCAGGTGCCCCCTGGATTTCTTGTTTTTAAGTATTGAATATTACAACACAGTGTTGTAGTATTTCCATCAACCCTTTAAAAGAATTATATAATCAGACTCAATTCATTATTCCTAGATAAGATACAAAGGCTGTATGTATTATTGGTTTTGTTTAGTGGACCTTTGTTTGCTCTCAAACCTTATTTTGGGGGGAGGTGATTTCACCTCCTTCCCTCTGCTGGGTGTTGTGATGTGTGCTGAGAGCAATAAAACATGACTCCTGTTCTAAAACACTGATGGGAGAGCTGGAGATAATATGTATGAACCACAGTTCAACGACATAGAAAGGAGGTTCCTCACCAATAAATATAATGCTCCCAGGTGTGGAGGGCCCAGAGGAGGACTGGGTGGTATGTGAGTAGGTAGAGATGTACTCAATAACATGTCTCACTATGTATGGTAGTGGATATTTCTGCAAAGCCTTGGTTTCCTCTGTCCCTCTACCCACTGAGAGTGTGTGGTCTTTTGGGTCGGTTAAGTCTAGGAGTCTCTGCCTTTGGAGTCTCCTTGGCCCTCTCTGTGTGTCTCATATTACCCTATACTTTCCCAAAGGGAGTTGTTATACCCTTGATTCCTTGTCCACTTATCTCTCTTACCAAATTGCTATACACCCCATGGAGGGTCAGATCTATCTTGCTTACTGTGGTTTTCCCAATGACTGGCATTTATTGATTGAAGTACTTATTGATTGAGAAAAATCATTGATAATTTAATAATCTGCTACTCTTGAAAGACTACTTGAAACTTTCCAGGATAGGTTTAATGATTTTCTTCAACCTGGCCTCTCTGTAGCTCTATTCCCTTTCTCCCATGGTAGATTGAACATATTATATGCTATTTATTAATTCAAGATAAAATGATTTTGTGTATCATTTTGTGTAATCATTTCTATGTATCAGGAATGGTTCTGGTTCAGAGTTTAAAGGGGTGAACAGGAAGGAGACAAGAAAATCCTTGCTGTGTTGGAGAGCAAGAGAAGAGATACAGAAACTAAATAAGCAAGGAAATAAACAAGGACATTTTAGATAGTTCTCTGTGCTTTAAAAACAAAAAAGGCAGTGTGATGTTGTAGAGATTGATGGGGTGGGTGGTGTGGGAAGGCCTGAGGAGAGAATTCTTGACCCCTGAAAGATGGGGAGGACAGGCATGTAAATGGCTGGGAGTGGGGTAGGGTAGAGGGGATAGTTTAGGCAAAGACAAAAGTCTAGGGATAGGGACAAGCTTGAAATACTTAAGATCCATAGAGAAAGCCCAAGTGGCTTGGGAGGAGGTGAGTGAGAGTGGTTTCAATAATATGAAGTGGGAATAGGAGGCAAAGGTCAGATCATTCAGGGCATTTTAGGCCATACATGGCAGGAAACCAAAGGCACACTAAAATTGGGTTATTTGGAGAGGGTTTTGATGTGGGCAGGGTTAAGATAAAGCAACAGGGGTTAGTGCAGTATCCCAGGGCTGGTGACTGTGAACTGGCAGGGAGGAGGCTTATGGGGGGTGGGGGGAACGATCCCTTCATTCCCTTCCGTGTTTCAAAGCTCCCATGGATTCCTCCTGCTGGTGAAAGGAACCAGAAGCAGGAAGGCAGGGGAACCCAATGATTGGAGGCCCAATGATGGAGGCCACCCAAGAGGAGCCCACCATGGTCTAGACAAGAGTCTAGCTCACCCTGCTTACAAATTTGGATTTTCATCCCATGAATAATGGAAGGCCACTGGGGGATACTGATAAGGGGAGTGACATGGTCTGATGTCTGTTTTGAAGACGTTACTGCAGCTGCTGTATGGAATATGGCTGCAGGCACGCTGCCCTGTTAAGAGACTCATCCAATGGCCTATGTTTGCACACCCCCCCCCCCCACCCACCTTGCACAACAGGATCCAGTCACTGTAAAGGGCTGCTGGCACTCCCTTTTGTGGCAAAGCTGGTGGATCAGCTGTTCAGGGCCACCCATAATGGCTGGATGTCTCTTGAAGTTCATGAGTGGCATGGGGGAGGTGGGACGGTAATCACACAGCTGTGTGGGGGACAGACCATGACACTCTTTCTAGTTTTCAGTTTGGTCTGAAACTCAACTCTGGGTTGCCTGGCTCACAGTGGCCTTCCCTCACAGAAAACTACCCTGAGTGCTGCATGTCCCTCAATGTGCAGGCAGAGAGCATCATTGAGGAGGAGCTCAGCTGAAAGGGGTCATCTCTTGTCCCCCAGTAGGGACTGTTTGCTAGGGCTCTTTGCTCTTGTTTCTGTTTATGGCATCATGATAATCTTGGCCATTCCAGGGATGTGATCTCTCTCAATTGGGCTTTCGTGAAGGCAAATTGGATCTGAAAGAAATTTTTTTAGAGAAAATGTCATAATAGATGGGCCATCCTGGAAAGAAAGTGTACAATATGTGTGTGTGTGCCTATGTGTGTGTTTATGGGGAGTTGGGGGCAGAGGAGGAGGGAGTGGCACAGAGGGAGAAGAGAGAACGTGCAAGGTTTTGACAACAGTTTGATGAGTTCAACTTACCTTCCAAAAATGTTTTGTGGAAAATGTCGTAAGTTGCCCAGATTGAGGATAAGGCAAAATTTTTGAAACTTAAAAAGCAACACACACATAAAACTTTACTTTTGGGTTACAAGTGTTTGACTTATCAGTCTGAGGCATTGTGATGCTGCTTATAGTTTGTGTTGCTATCTGTACTTCTGATTTTAAGGGCGGGTCATGCTAAAAATCTATAGAAGGAGTATTTATTGTAGAGTCAAAAACCAACTTAACTTTTGACTCCATCACAAGTCTCAGGCTATCCTAATTTGGTTGGAAGCTTGAAGTATGAATGATATATTTCTGTTGTCAAATAGAATTTTGATAACATAGAAAAAAAATGACTAGGTTTTAAGTTAGTTTTAAAAGATATTTTTAGGGGCGCCTGGGTGGATCATTCAGTTAAGTGTCTGACTCTTGATTTCAGCTCAGGTGATGATCTCACAGTTCATGGGCTCAAGCCCTGCATCGGGCTCTGTGCTGACACTGTGGAGCCTGCTTGGGATTCGCTCTCTCCTTCTCTCTGCCCCTCTCTTGCTCACACTCTCTCCCTCCCTCTCTCTCTCAAAATAAATAAATAAATAAATAAATAAATAAATAAATAAATAAATAAATAAATAAATATTTTTTTTAAATAAAAAAGACATTTTCAAAGACAGATCACAGTTTTCCAGATTGGAATTACTAGTGAATAAACCAAATGTTAACGATGGGTAGTATTTTAACACTCTGTTACAGATACATTGATCTAAATTGTTCAAGAATCTTTGAATAGTTAGTTCGTATTCAAGGGACAGCTATCATGTAATGAGATGGCTTTTAACAAACTCATTAAAACGCATTCAATTGGCAAAAAATAAATTGAATGTGGACTATTTGTAAGGCAAGTGAACGAAACTGAAATGCATGAGGCACAGTCTCTGCCCCCAAGGAGTGTATGTATTGTAATAATTTTGCACTTCAGTATAATCATCTTGGGAAGCTATCGCTTTTTTCAGTGAGATCACTTCTGCTAAATGTCTAGGAACTCCTTTGGATTTGGCTTCAGAGCACTTTAACACATTTGCACATGTGCATGTACACACACACACACATCCCACCACACATGCAGGTGTACCTGTTGACACTTTCCAGTCTTTAGAAAAGGGTTCAGCCAAATAGGGCCTCAAGTGAAATCCAGCCTACTGCCTGTTTGGTATGACTCCAGAGTTAAGAATGGTTTTTACATTTTTAAGTGGTTGAAAAAGAATCAAAAGAAAAATAATATATTGTGACACATGAAAATTACATGAAATTCACATTCCAATGATCAGAAATAATGTTTTGTTGGAATACAGCAATGTTTATTCATTTATATACCCTCATATATGGCAGCTTTCATGCTACAATGGCAGAGGTTAGTAGTTTTGACAGAGACCATATGGCCCTCAAAGCCTGAAATATTTATTATGTGGTCCTTTGCAGAATCCTGTTTTTAGGATCATATCTAATTTGTTTTTTAAAGATTTTTCAATTAGATCCTCTACCTTCTTTCAAAGATTCGACTCTGAGTTACTCTTTTACTCTTCTCCCATTTTCAAAAACCTCTTTCTCAAAATTAAAAGATTTCATATCGCTTTATGGACATTCAGGAGAATCTTGATCAGGTTTTGAAGTAATCCCCCAAAAGTTCCCAAATACTGTGAGCAATGGTCACATTATTACTACACTGATGGAGGAAAGTCCCTGAGTTCGTTAGGATTTAAGGAATATGGAGAAGAAGAATCCCCCTCAGTAGACCCCCAAGAAGACCTCAGAGATACATGGAACAGTGTTCAGGTACCAGAGAAACATATGAGTCCACTCTCTTTGCCCTAGTGTGTCTCTGCCTCTCTGTTGTGTTTGCTGTGATTCTCTCCTTCTGAGGCTGTTGACTGCCATCTCTCTTTCCTACAATTCCCTACCCCATGGCCTGTATTTACTGGTGGCTTCCATTGTCTCATTGCTCTGGCTTCTTCTCTCTGGGTCTTTTGTATCCTTCTTGGTGTCTCATGCTCAGATGTTCTAGAAAGGATGATCTTAGTGGGACTGTCAGTCAGTACTCAGTGAAGTGTATCTTTGATGCACAGAGTGATTAACCTAGGTCCCTCCCACTTAGTGGGGCAGTCCATAGATGACTGTAGGGCAGGGAGAAAAAGGAGCCTGAATAGTGACATGTTATCCCCATTTGGAGCCTGTTTTCTCTTAGTCATCTGTTTGTCCTTAATATGCACTGGCATATGGATGTCCAGGCATCAGGGATACTGCTCAAACTATAGGTGTCCTCCCCATTATTGAGGCCAACAACCAATGGATATCAACTTGGTGAATCAATATGGTGAAGAAATGCTAGCTGTGGCCCAATTACTGGGAGCTGACTATAAAATATTTCAAGAGGAAAACAAACACAGATGTCATTAGGCATTATATAGGTAAGTTGAAAGGAGAGCAAATCAGGTTAAGGCAAGTTTGAAATACTCAGTAGTGGTCACCCTGTAACATTTAAACTGGGATTCCAGTATAGCCTAACCCAAACCTGTTTACATATCTGCAATTTTAGTTCCCTGCAGCAAAAATTTGATTTGGTTTTTAATAAGTTCATCAGAAGATGCAGAGGTCCTCATTTGAGATCGAGAAATTTGAGCCTTTAAAATAAACCATCTGTACTTTCAAATTCCAGCCCTATTTACTATGTCCTGGACCCATCCCTCTATCTGTTGTCATTTTCTCCCATTTTACATAGAGTCAAAGTAAACCAGAAGATAATACATTCATTTCAGAGACAGTTTGCTTTGGTCTAGACAAGGGTCTAGGACACACAGAAATGAATGTGACTTCGCCCCCTTAGGCCACATTAGATCCTCCCAATGGCTCTGCACAGGTAACAATCCCTAGTTATTGATTTCTCTATGACAGTCACATCTGCCTTTCTAGTACTTCTGGGACCCTCCAGTGGTGTAGATGGGATTCTCTCTGGAGAATTTAGCTCTTTTTAATGCTGTTTTGAATCCATCTGGAACTTGGATCTCCTCCTCTGGGAAGCAAAGGTGAAGGAGGTGGCCATAAACACTCTGACCTTGGTACTATCGCAGGACCAAGTGGCCATGACTTGGACAGTATTAAAGGTAGATACCCACAAGGATTATTGTGTATTAGGAATTAAGAATTAAAATGCTTCTTAGGGTTGTAGCACAGGAAGATATATACATTTTGGAAAGGGTAAGGAAAGAGGTTATTTATACATTCTTCTATGGCATTTTTAAAATTTATTTTTATTATTTATTTATTTTTTCAGTGTTTTTAATTTTATTTTTCTTATAGCAATGGTGGTCTCTGTCAAACTGTTTCTACTTTGATGTTTTTTTTAAATATGAAATTTATTGTCAAATTGGTTTCTATGCAGCACCCAGTGCTCATCCCAACAGGTGCCCTCCTCAATGCCCATCACCCACTTTCCCCTCTCCCCTATCCCCCATCGACCCTTAGTTTATTCTCAGTTTTTAAGAGTCTCCTATGGTTTGGCTCCCTCCCTCTCTAACTTTTTTTTTCCCCTTCCCCTCCCCCATGGTCTTCTGTAAGTTTCTCAGGATCCACATAAGAGTGAAAACACATGGTATCTTTCTTTGCATGACTTATTTCACTTAGCATAACACTCTCCAGTTCCATCCACATTGCTACAAAAGACCATATTTCATTCTTTCTCATTGCCAAGTAGTATTCCATTGTATATATAAACCACAACTTCTTTATCCATTCATCAGTTGATGGACATTTAGTCTCTTTCCATAATTTAGCTATTGTTGAAAGTGCTGCTATAAACATTGGGGTACAAGTGCCCCTATGCATCAGCACTCTTGTATCCTTTGGGTAAATTCCTACCAGTGCTATTGCTGGGTCATAGGGTAGATCAATTTTTAATTTTTTGAGGAACCTCCACACTGTTTTCCAGAGTGGCTGCACCAGTTTGCATTCCCACCAACCGTGCAAGAGGGTTCCTGTTTCTCCACATCCTCTCCAGCATCTACAGTCTCCTGATTTGTTCATTTTAGCCACTCTGACTGATGTGAGGTGACATCTCAGTGTGGTTTTGATTTCTATTTCCCTGATGAGGGGTGACATTAAGCATCTTTTCATGTGCCTGTTGGCCATCTGGATGTCTTCTTTAGAGAATTGTCTATTCATGTCTTCTGCCCATTTCTTCACTGGATTATTTGTTTTTTGGGTGTGGAGTTTGGTGAGTTCTTCATACATTTTAGATACCAGCCCTTTGTCCGATATGTCATTTGCAAATATCTTTTCCCATTCCATCGGTTGCCTTTTAGTTTTGTTGATTGTTTCCTTTGCTGTGCAGAAGCTTTTTATCTTCATGAGGTCCCAATAGTTCATTTTTTGCTTTTAATTCCCTTGCCTTTGGAGATGTGTCAAGTCAGAAATTGCTGTGGCTGAGGTCAGAGAGGTGTTTTCCTGCTTTCTCCTCTAGGGTTTTGATGGTTCCCTGTCTCACATTCAGGTCCTTCATCCATTTTGAGTTTACTTGTGTGAATGGTGTAAGAAAGTAGTCTAGTTTCATTCCTCTGCAAGTTGCTGTCCAGTTCTCCCAGCACCATTTGTTAAAGATACTGTCTTTTTTCCATTGGATATTCTTCCCTTTGTCAAATATTAGTTGTCCATACATTTGTGGGTCCAATTCTGGGGTCTCTATTCTATTCCATTGGTCTCTGTGTCTGTTTTTGTGCCAATATCATACTGTCTTGATGATTACAGCTTTGTAGTAGAGGCTAAAGTCTGGGATTGTGTTACCTCCCACTTTGGTCTTCTTCTTCAATATTACTTTGGCTATTTGGAGTCTTTTGTGGTTCCATACAAATTTTAGGATTGCTTGTTCTAGCTTTGAGAAGAATGTTGGTGCAATTTTGACTGGGATTGCATTGAATGTGTAGATTGCTTTGGGTAGTATTGACATTTTAACAATATTTATTCTTCCAGTCCATGAGCATGGAATGTTTTTCTATTTCTTTGTATCTTCTTTAATTTTCTTCATAAGCTTTCTGTAGTTTTTGGCATACAGATCTTTTACATTTTTGGTTAGATTTATCCCTAGGTATTTTATGCTTCTTGGTGCAATTGTGAATGGGATCAGTTTCTTTATTTGTCTTTCTGTTGCTTCATTATTAGTGTATAAGAATGAAACTTATTTCTGTACATTGATTTTGTATCCTGTAACTTTGCTAAATTCATGTATCAGTTCTAGCAGACTTTTGGTGGAATCTGTCAGGTTTTCCATGTATCTGCAAAAAGTGAAAGCTTCACTTCATCTCTGCCAATTTTGATGACTTTGATTTCCTTTTGTTGTCTGATTGCTAATGCTAGAACTTCCAACACTATGTTAAACAACAGCAGTGAGAGTGGACATCCCTGTCGTGTTCCTGATCTCAGGGAAAAAGCTCTCAGTTTTTCCCCATTGAGGATGATATTAGCTGTGCGCTTTTCATAAATGGCTTTTATGATGTTTAAGTATGTTCCTTCTATCCTGACTTTCTCTAGGGTTTTTATTAAGAAAGGATGCTGAATTTTGTCGAATGCTTTTTCTGCATTGATTGACAGGATCATATGGTTCTTATCTTTTCTTTTATTAATGTGATGTATCACATTGGTTGATTTGCAAATATTGAACCAGCCCTGCAGCCCAGGAATGAATCCTACTTGATCATGGTGAATAATTCTTTTTACACGCTGTTGCATTCAATTTGCTAGTATCTTGTTGACAATTTTTGCATCCATATTCATTAGGGATATTGGCCTGTAGTTCTCTTTTTTGGCTGGGTCTCTGTCTGGTTTAGGAATCAAAGTAATGCTGGCTTCATAGAATGAGTCTTAAAGTTTTCCTTCCCTTTCTTTTTTTTGGAACAGCTTGAGAAGGATAGGTATTATCTCTGCTTTAAATGTCTGGTAGAATTCCCCAGGGAAGCCATCTGGTCCTGGGCTCTTATTTGTTGGGAGATTTTTGATAACTGATTCAATTTCTTCACTGGTTGTGAGTCTGTTCAAATTTTCTATTTCTTCCTGTTTGAGTTTGGGAACTGTGTGGGTGCTTAGGAATTTGTCCATTTCTTCCAGGTTGTCCAGTTTATTGGCATATAATTTTTCACAGCATTCCCTGATAATTGCTTGTATTTCTGAGGGATTAGTTGTAATAATTCCATTTTCACTCATGATTTCATCTATTTGGGTCATCTCCCTTTTCTTTTTGGGAAACCTGGCTAGAGGCTTATGAATTTTGTTTATTTTTTTCAAAAAACCAACTCTTGGTTTCATTGATATGCTCTATAGTTTTTTTTAGATTCTATATTGTTTTTTTCTGCTCTGATCTTTATTATTTTTCTTCTTCTGCTGGGTTTGGGGTGTGTTTGCTGTTCTGCTTCTGTTTCCTTTAGGTGTGCTGTTAGATTTTGTATTTGGGATTTTTCTTGTTTCTTGAGATAGGCGTGGATTGCAATGTATTTTCCTCTAAGGACTGCCTTCGCTGCATCCCAAAGCATTTGGATTGTTGTATTTTCATTTTCTTTTGTTTCCATATATTTTTAAATTTCTTCTCTAATTGTCTGGTTGACCCATTCATTCTTTAGTAGGGTGTTCTTTAACGTCCATGCTTTTGGAGGTTTTCCAGACTTTTTCCTGTGGTTGATTTCAAGTTTCATAGCACTGTGGTCTGAAAGTGTGCATGGTATGATCTCAATTCTTCTATGCTTATGAAGGGCTGTTTTGTGACCCAGTATGTGATCTATCTTGGAGAATGTTCCATGTGTACTCGAGAAGAAAGCATATTCTGTTGCTTTGGGAGGCAGAGTTCTAAATATATCTGTCAAGTCCATCTGATCCAATGTATCAGTCAGGGCCCTTGTTTCTTTATTGATTCTGTGTCTAGATGATCTATCCATTGTTGTAAGTGGGGTATTAACTTACACTGCAATTACCACTTTCTTATCAATAAGGTTGCTTATGATTGTGATTAACTGTTTTATATATTTGGGGGCTTTCTTATTCGGAGCATAGACGTTTATAATTGTTAGCTCTTCCTGATGGATAGACCCTGTAATTATATAATGCCCTTCTTCATCTCTTGTTACAACCTTTAATTTAAAATCTAGTTTGTCTGTTATAAGTATGGCTACTCCAGCTTTCTTTTGACTTCCAGTAGCATGATAGATAGTTCTCCATCCCCTCGCTTTCAATCTGAAGGTGTCCTCTGGTCTAAAATGTGTCTCTTGTAGATAGCAGATAGATGGGTCTTGGTCTTTTTTTTTTTTTTTTTTTTAATCAATTCTGGTACCCTTTGTTTTGGTTGGAGCATTTAGTCCATTTACATTCAGTGTTATTATAGAAAGATATGGGTTTAGAATTGTTGTGATGTCTGTACGTTTTATGCTTGGAGAGATGTCTCTGGTACTTTGTGGTCCTTGCAACATTTCACTCACAGAATCCCCCTTAGGATCTCTTGTAGGGCTGGTTTAGCGGTGATGAATTACTTCACTTTTTGTTTGCTTGGGAAAACCTTTATCTCTCCTTCTATTCTGAATGACAGACTTGCTGGATAAAGGGTTCTTGGCTGCATATTTTTTCTGTTCATCACATTGAAGATTTCCTGCCATTTCTTTCTGGCCTGCCAAGTTTCAGTAGATAGGTCTGCTACTACCCTTATGTGTCTACCTTTGTAAGTTAGGGCCTGTTTATCCCTAGCTGCTTTCAGAATTCTCTTTATCCTTGTATCACAATTTCACTATGATATATCTTGCAGAGGATTGATTCAAGTTACATCTGAAGGGAGTTCTCTGTGCCTCTTGGATTTCAATGTCTGTTTCCTTCCCCAGATTAGGGAAGTTCTCAGCTATGATTTGTTCAAGTACACCTTCATCCCCTTTCTCTCTCTCTTCTTCTTCTGGAATTCCTATGATATGGATATTGTTCCATTGGATTGCATCACTTAGTTCTCTAATTCTCCCCTCATACTCCTGGATTTTTTTATCTCCCTTTTTCTCAGCTTCCTCTTTTTCCATAATTTTATCTTTTAATTCACTTATTCTCTCCTCTGCCTCTTCAATTCATGCTGTGGAAACCTCCATTTTATTTTGCAGCTCATTTATAGCATTTTTTAGCTCCTCTTGTTTCTTAGTCCCTTGATCTCTGTAGCAATAGATTCTCTGCTGTCCTCTATGCTTTTTTCAACCCCAGAGATTAATTTTTTCTTTTTTTTTCAATATATGAAATTTATTGTCAAATTGGTTTCCATACAACACCCAGTGCTCATCCCAAAAGGTGCCCTCCTCAATACCCATCACCCACCCTCCTCTCCCTCCCACCCCCCATCAACCCTCAGTTTGTTCTCAGTCCAGAGATTAATTTTATGACTATCATTCTAAATTCTTGTTCTGTTATGCTGCTTAAATCAGTTTTGATCAATTTGTTATCTGTCACTACTCCCTGGAGTTTCTTTTGAGGAGAATTCTTCCATTTCGTCATTTTGGGTAGTCCCTGCGGTAGCTCCAAACTGCAGGGCCCTTCCCCTGTGCTGTCCGGAGAAACATGTGTTGGTGCACGGGGCCACCGTCAGACCCAATGTCTGCCCCCAGCCCACCACTGGGGCCATAGTCAGACTGGTGTGTACCTTATCTTCCCCTCTCCCAGGGGCAGGAGTCACTGTGGAGTGGTGTGGACCCTGTATGGGCTGCTTGCACACTGCCAGTCTTGTGGTACTGCTTTTATGGGATCTGGCCAAGGGCGTATTAGCTGGGGTGGATCCGCAAGGTGCACAGGGGCGGGAGTGGCAGGCTTAGCTAGCTTTGCTGTATGCCTTTTTTTTAAAAGAAATTTTAAAAATGTTTATTAATTTTTGAGAAAGCACGGTGGGGGGAGGGGTGGAGAGAAGGGGGACAGAGGATCCAAATCAGGCTCCATGCTCACAGCAGCAAGCCTGATGTGGGCTTGAACTCATGAACTGTGAGATAATGACCGAGCTGAAGTCAGGTGCTCAATCAACTGAGCCACCCAGGCATCTTCTATGGTATCTTTTAAAACATAACTATTATCATTTCCCTTTCTAGTGTCCTCCCTCCAGATGATCTTACCTTTGCCATCAAATGGCCTGAGTTGTCTCAAACACATGAGTGAACTTTGAGTAGCTGCCACTTTCTACCTCACCAAGTAGTTACCACCTAAATGCTCCTCTTCATGAGAGAATAAAAAGCAAAAGCAAAAACAAAAACAGAAACACAAAAAACCAAAACCTACCACAGCCTTATCCCCTTGGCCATACTTGTTTGTCTCTGTAGGAACATGGTGTAAGGGGACTGCTGTGGTAAAGCTAGACGCCTGGCTGGTAGCGCAGCTTAACAGCATGCTGGGTGAAGTTAATTAACCCATCCAGATAAGAGACAGAAGCAAGAAGCACATTTCAGAGTGCCAGACAGTTTTGAGCATCAGGATAATTTTGGAGGGAGTGAGATATTTTGAAGTTATGCAGGGATCGCTATTAAAGTGATAACAGCTGGTACCAGCTTGACGAATCAAGGAATTTTTATAAGAAAGACAAACTGCACACTTCCTGTGAAACACAGCCAGACTAATATTATCAGGGATCACGGCAAAAGCACTTGCTACTGTCAAGTCAACACACGGTCTCATTGACCTTTTAGAAAAGGATGACAATAGGTTTAGCAAAAGCCAGCAAACTATGTTGAAAGGCCGAGGTGAATGGTGGGAGGTCTGAGCAATTTTACTAAACCAGCCAGTTGACAATAATGGGTAAACGGTCTTCTCCCTTGAGAACCTGGGGATAGATGTGGTCGCCCATTGGTAAGCCTGCGCGTTGCTTGCAGGGCACTTCACTGACTGTCTTTGCCTTTTTTGGAAGGCATTTCTTTCAGGAATCTGAACCTCGTGACTGATAAGTGTTCTTTGGCCTTGACAAGAAAGGCTCAGCTTTGCTTCAGGATTTGTTTTCTGCCAAAGCCACGGCCTTGAAGCCCTGAGGTATCTGCCTCACAGCCCAAGGCCATTATCCGGGCAGCACATTTCCATTTCCTTGAACATTATCTCTTAAAGGTGTAATGAACCTTTGTGAGGAGATCCCACCATAGTTGTTATCTTTCTAGGGGGCCATAAGGAGTTTTGTCAGTATAAGTCTAATTTAGGTGCCTGTTGCTTGCCTTTTTCTGTGTCAGGAACACACACACACACACACACACACACACACACACAGCCGGCTTCTTATTGTACTTGAATACAATTCTTTCGTTTCTTCTTCCCACCCTCAGCCAAAGGTAACAATTGAATTAGGTCCCGTGGTATGAAATCCATTTCTCATTTGTGAGCCCGAGCCCACTTCTTCTGCTGAGCGCAGAGCTCACAGAATTTCCTGAGTGACCCTCCTCAGGAGACTTGACTCCAAGGGCAATGGGGCCGGCCTCTCCAGAGGAACCGGGATGCCGATGGCCCCATCTTTCTCTGTGGCTCAGTAATGAGGCCCATTATTGACAGTGCCCTCTCTGCTCACTGACTCGCTTAGCATTTTTCTTTTCAATTTGGATCTTGGCCCGCACTGTGCCCCTCTCATGAAGCACGTGCCATTAGGATTTTAAAATAATGGGGAGAATGCTATGGCACCGCTTGCTGGCGATACGACTCTCAAACTGTCTACAGATTGCCGAGTCAGTGAAATGTTTTGACAGAGAGAAATATGTGTTGTCAACATTGCTTTCCCCGTGCTTGAGAAGGGAAATTGAAACTGTTCTTCAGCAGGGTTCAGATGTTGATGACTAGAATGATCTCCTCAAAACAAATGACTACAGACCATTTTGTTTTCCTTTATGCCTCATTCTTCTCTAATGAAATGCCCAATTAAAAGCAGGGCTCATGTGCTTAAAAAATAAAAGGCTTAGGAAGGATTCTGGGAAGCAGCTGTGACAGGAGCCATCCCTCATCATGGGAGAAAATCCCAGTGCCATTGTGAAGAAACAGTCTGTGTTGTGACCTCCAGGGTCCTGTGTAGAGATTTTAAAGGAGACTCAGAATAAGTGTAACCTTTTAAAGACAGAAGGTTGTGTGTGTGTGTGTGTGTGGGGGGGAATAAGTGTAACCTTTTAAAGACAGAAGGTTGTGTACATATGTGTATGGCGGGGGGGGGGTGTGGAGAGATGAATTATTTGTGATACATCAAACGTCCAACACCGGCTAGAAATAGGGAAAAAAAAATTCCTCGGTAGAGTGATATGTTTAGGACAACTTGTGAATTTATCTGTGGGATTAAGTGGAATATGGAACTGTGCAGCTGTGTGTTGTCTCCTTGCAAAATGAGTTTCTCTCTGTTTCCCTGGCAGGCGTGTTCTTGTTAAGAGCTTGTTCGGAGTGGGAACACGGGTAGCTCTGGGAGCCCTGCTGACCATTATCTTCCCATTCAGGTCTGTATTGCAGAAGCTGCTCTCTATTTTCTCATGTAGAGAACATTCTTGATAAGGGAAAATGTTGACAACTTTGCCTTTTTTTGAGAGTCAGTCAGGAAACATTTCTTCTTGTCAATCTCCTTTTATGTGCTGGGCAGGAGAAAGGAAAGGGGATATTGCTTTGGGGAATAACCTTGACTTTCAACAGGCATTTAACAACCAGTATTTTCTTGAGCACCTACCATGTGCAGGAGTATTTGCTAGTCCTTGCAGGTCATTAAAAGGTGAATGAAGCTAAATTCCTGTTCTTAATAGCTTAGCAGATTTTCCTTTAAAAATTAATTTCCTGGTGGCTCAGTAGGTTAAGCTTCTGACTCTTGGTTTTGGCTCAGGTCACGATCTCATGGCTTGTGGGTTTGAGCCCCATGTCAGGTTCTTGGCTGACAGTGCAGAGCCTGCTTGGGATTCTCTCTCTCTCCCTCTCTCCCTCTCTGGCTTGTGCGCGCTCTCTCTCTCTCTCTCAAAATAAATAAACATTTAAAAAAAATCTATTACCTAATTGGAAAGACTATAAAATGGATACAGATAAAATAATAAGGGAATTGGTATGGGTTGAACTTCCTGTGGCTCATTCTGAGGGTTCTGGAATCAGGCAGGCCTGAATTTGAACATTGACCCCACCACCTATCCCCCATGACGAGGGTTGGCACAGTGTATTTTAAGCTAAGTATCCATTTTTCTCCTTTGTTAAATGAGGATAATGATACCTACCTTACAGGGGAATGGGATGAGTAAATGAGGTACCAAGAGTACAGCGTCTAGGGCATTGCCTGGCATGGAGGAGTTTCCTGGAATGTCAGCTGTCTGCACTGTGATTTTATGCCACGCTCCACCCACTGTCAGTCATACTGATGCCCGACACAAATCTGCTCTGCACTTCACAGGTGGCCTACTGACATTATGATGACATCTCAACTGTGTCATAGCTCTGCAATGTAGGGAAATCCAACACAAATAAGCACGTAATAGTGAGGGTGGTTCTGTGAACACTAACTTTCCAAAGTTTATAAGGCTGAGTGCATCTTGTCGTCATCAAACAATGATCACCCAGGGTGGGGTGCAGACTTACATCCTTCCACCAATATCCTGACGTTCCTCCCCGGAACCTCCAGCATTATACCCTTGTTACTCCTTGGAAGTTAGGCATTCCAGGTGATTTGCTGTGGACAGTGACATGTGATCAGAAGTGACTTGTCTCACTTCCAGAGGAAGCTTTAGAAGTTTCCGTTCTCATGGCCAGCATGAGTGAAAGCACAGGTTGCAATGGAGCTTGTGTCAATCTGGGCACATGAGATACTACAGTGAGCAGGATCCCTCTTATAATCCATGTGAAAAATGGAGCATGAGTGAGAAACCAGCTTTTGTTGCCTTGCACCACTGAGACGGTGGGGTTGTTTGTTCATAGTCTGTCTGGATTGAGTAGATTGCACACAGATTCTAGTAATTCTGAATTTGCTCAAAACACTTCAGTGCTTCTCCTGGTAAAAATTGCTTTCAGAGGACAACCACAGTATCCATGTAAAGCCATATTTGCTCTCTGCCCTATGGCAGTGTCACCCGGCTTCATCCTCTATGTTATTCATTAGAGTTGACTGATTGTAGCCACTGAGAAGAAGAGATTGGACCCCACTGAGCAGTTGGCATGAATGGACCTTCAGAAGCAGTGGTGAACAAAGACTAGGGGTGGGAGTGTGGCTTATGGAGGCAGTTCACCCAGGGTGCTGGCCATAAGGCAATAAGAGGGAGTCTGTTTATAGAACATTTAAAAACAATAGAACCCACCAAGATGTAGTCTGTTTTTTGTTGTCACTGCAAATGTGCAATTCTAAGCAATGTTAGGGAAGAGTACTTCTCTATTCTACACTCCTATGTTCCCCCTTTGTTTTTTTTTAATGTTTATTTGTTTATTTTGAGAGAGAGAGAGGGAGTATGTGCACACATTCTTGTGAGGGTGAGTGGGGGAGGGGCAGAGAGAGAGAATCCCAAGCAGGCTCCATATTCAGCGTGAAGACAATACGAGGCTTAAACTTGAGAACTCATGAAGATCAATCATGACCTGAGCTGAAATCAAGAGTTGCACCCTCAACCAACTGAGCCACCCAGATACCCCTACTTTCCCTCTCTGTTATGTACCTGCTCAAAAGCAGTTGCAAATAGGTTTCAAAACTTGTGAGCAACAGAAAAGTAATTGGAATGCACTGCAGTGAGTGTTTTGGAAGAGGTAATATTCTTTTGGGATATTGATTTAAAGAAAAAAAAGAAGTCATTTCACGGGGTGCCTGGGGTGGCTCAATTGGTTGGGCGTCTGACTTCAGCTCAGGTCATGATCTCATGGTTCGTGAGTTCGAGCCCCGCATCGGGCTCTGTGCTGACAGCTCGGAGCCGGGAACCTGCTCTGTCTCTCTCTGTCTCTGCCCCTTCCCCACTCACGCTCTGTCTCTATCAAAAAATGAATAAATGTTAAATAAATTAAAAAAAAAAGAAGTCATTTCACTCTATAATGGCCCTTTGTTTATTCATTTGGATGTTGGTTTATGAATTTGTATCTAGTCTTATGTGCATTTGTCTAAATCCTGCTCTTTGGATTGTTACAATCTATAAGGGCAGGGCTGGGACTCGTTCATTCTTAGGTGTCCCTAAGGTCTCATCAGTGCTGAACACTTAACTGGGCCCCCCATGTATGAAGGATGACTCAAACTATGTTAGCAGAAAACAGTATTTTCCTTTTGTTTTTTGTCCCTCATGCTTATGAGAATCAGGGGCAGGCTTTGAGGGAGGGATCTTGTTGTTGATGGGAGGGATCTTGATCTTGATGCAGACAAGCTCTAGGAGACTGCCCTTTGGAAAGTGATACACTCCGGCTTCTGGAGCTAACAAAGATGCAAGGCTGCTGCTTGCACACACATGAGATGCCACACATGCCCACCTATGAAGGAAAATCAGGAGCGGATGACTCCTCTGTGTCCATTACACACGCCCAGGATCACTCTTGGTGAATATCACTCTTTGTTTGATGTTCTTCCTACATCCTGTTATTTTCATGCAGTGAGCATCAAGAAGGATGTGGAAAAAGAAAGAAAAAATGTTGATTTATCTCAGGAACCACACTATTTCGAAGTGTGAATCTTTAGTGCAGGTAGGATCATACAGGAGCCAAGAAGGGAAGTAGGCTGGAGAGAAGTTTGGATGTTGGCTGGTTAACTCCAGGCTTCAGTTTTGGAAAGTCTGAATGAATACTGGTAAAGACAGTGATTAGGACCAGCCCACAGTAATCAGTAATTGTGGGCTGTTCCTGGATACCAGGTCATAGTGAGCTTGGCCTTGGGAAGAAAGATTACTCTCCTGAACTCTCACTGTTTTATGGAGAAGTTACGATCATGTAAGTGAGGGTTTGGGGAAGCTTGGGTATGAGAAGGAGCCTTTTTGCCATTTTGCATGCCCACCTTAATGTTTTCTGGGTGAGAGTCTAATATTGAAGAGAATATGTGTAGCCACTGGCAGGAATCTATGCCATCTTCCATGGGACCTTTCAGATGGAGAGTGGCCTTGGGAAGACCATCTTGTGAACTGGAGCAGGTCTCCAGGATTGGGTGGATATCATCTGCAAGTTTCAGATGTGGCCCCGATTCTGGGATAATGAAATGAGGAAAAGGCAGACAACTCAGGGATTTTCATTTCTGATTTTTCCAGAAAAGTGTAGGGTAATTTTGAGCTCCTGGGATAAGAGGGTAGAGGATGAAGAGGCTGGAAAATATGCATATTTCTCTATTGCAGAGGCTCTGTTCATTGGGGTTTGCCAGTAAGAATATAGGTGATTGACATATAAGTACTTCTGTACTTGAAGGCTTGACATGAGATCGAAATGAAAGAGGCGTCCAGATGTTTGGCTTTGTGGCTGCTCCCTGAGAAAAATTCCTAGACTTTTTTTTTCCACTATCCTTTCTGGAAAGAACAACTGAGTGGGCAACCCAGAACTGACACTCAGTGAATCAGGTATACCTGGCTGAATGTCTGAGTTTTAAAAAATAATTCTTGCCTTAGGAGATGTTGTGTGTCTATTTTTCTTGGATGTCTGATGACATGCTTTGGTGCATAAGTGAATTCAGGAACTGTTATTACCACCATTTTCTTTACAGGAAGGCCTTGGGTAAATTGCCACATGATCTCCAGTGTCCACTTCCCATTTGTTATTCGGACAATAAAACGGATATAACTCCACGCATGACCTTGGGTAAGTCACTTACCAAGTTTAAGCCTGTCATCTATGAAATGTCAGAGGTAGACTCAGTGACTTCTCAGGTTCCCGCTAACACTAGAAGCCTGTGACCTGTTTGCAGGCAGGGAGACAGCGGTCCCAGGCAAAGGTATATGTGCAACCCTCACATTGTTCCCTCTCTGTAACTTAAAATTTCCTTGGTGACTCAGTGATACTATTTCACAGAGGCCGCCCTTCAAATGGTGTTTTCTCTTTTAGCTCTAAAGCAAGATTTTAGACTTTGCAAGAAATATTCTGGATAAAATGAAACAATTAAAAACTTGATCAAAACATTCGTTGTAGCTCTGCACATAATTTCACAAACCCACTCCCCGTTGTCTCTTCTTTGTTAAAGGATTTAGGCAGCTTGCTCCTCTGGCATTCATCAAATATCTTTTTTCTCTCTAGTTCAAAATGAGCTCTGTTTGCTTTTTCCTGGCTAGATGAAAGTCTGTGTACCCTGGCCTTCCTGATACCACCCCAACTATGGTGGAACCACGGTTCGTGATGCTCCAGATTGTCAATTTCAAAGGCTAGTTCGGAGACGGGGGATGAAAACCGAGCGTCAGTTTTCCTCTTCAGATCTCTCAAAACACACTGTCTCTGTATTATTTCAGAAAACCCATTGAAAAGTAGACTGTTTCCTTCCCTGACTTGGCACCAAATCAAGAAGTGGCATATAATGTATTGTTGTGTTTATTATGCATCATTTTGCTGCTGACACCGGGGCCATCAAATATTGGGAAATTTACAGCCAGGGAGGTCCAGCCATCATGCCTGAAGTGAAGGACAAAGTATTCTGCTATTTATCTCCAGCTCTGGCCCTTTATGGTCAGACAGTGAGCAATATACTTATCAAAGTCAACATAACCTTCACTTTAGAAAACACACTTGTCTTTAATTGCCAGAATAAGAGTGCTTAAACAGCTTCTGTCTTAATAATAGGGGAGAGGCAGAGTTGATGTAAGTTTTGAGTATTTTGTTATTTGCCAGTAGTGGTGTGCTCAATTAAGTTTTAATTCACAAATGATGATTATATATTATGCTGGAGAAGTGGAAAAACTTGTGGAGTTAAAAATGTTCATACTGTCTAAATATATGTCATACTTATGATTATAAACTTATATTTTATATTTTTAGCTGGATTATATGTATCATAAGATTATAATTACATAATTATGGTTATACCTACATACTTATGACATACATATTTATGTTATGCAGTTTTTTGTTTTGTTTTGTTTTGTTTTTAGTCAAAGCTGAGGCCAGTAGTTCTATTGTTGTGCCCTGGCCCATAGCAATTAGGAGCCCGGATACTAGAGGCAGAAGAATATGAGTTTAATAGTACCTCCTATATGGAGGTGTTTTAAAGATCAAATGAGATTGTGCATGTGGGAGAACGCTTAGCACACCTGGTACATTAGAAGAACTTGAAGAATATTAGCCATGATTAGTACTGCCCCCTTCTTATTATTGTAAAAAAGTATTCTACAGAAAAGACATATTGCCAAGTGCTTTATGTAGTAGAAGAGGCAGGAGGCACACCTGGGTGGCTCAGTCAGTTAAGCACCTGACTCTTTGTTTTGGCTCAGGTCATGATCTCGTGGTTTGTAGGATCAGCCCCGTGTTGGGCTCTGTGCTGACAGCACACAGCCTGCTTGGACTCTCCCTCTCTCTCTCTCTCTCTCTCTCTCTCTCTCTGCCCCTCCCCTGCTCACACGCACACATGTGAGATCTCTCTCTCTCTTTCAAAATAAATAAACAAGTAAAAAAAAGGAGAGGCAGGAAGAAAATGTTATTCTGACTTCACAAAATATGTATACCTATGTGTGTGCGTATGTATGTATGTATGTTATGGCACTCGATGGTCCTTGAGAGGCATATAATTCCAGAAAGTTCACTGAGATGACTCAGAAAACCCAGCAGAGCATTGAAAATAATTCTTGGTCGGTAAAGCACTTGTGCTGACCTCAAGTCTTACCTGTTCTCTTAAAAAGGTATTACTCTTTAGAGTTGGTTTGATCTGTATAGTGGATGTCTGAGCATGGAAAGGTGGCAATGTTTCTTTGGAGATAGGCAGATTCTGGAATGTGGTAGTAAGCCTTGTGCCAGACGAAAATCACAGAACACAATTAGAAGATGAACTCCAATGCTATTCTGGGAAAGACCAGGAGAATCTGTGGAATGTGGTGTCTCTTCCTAGCTGAGACCCGGAGGTCATACTAATTGACAAACAGTCTCTGAACATCAAGTCAGAGTGACAGCATTTGCTTCCTTGGGTTGTCAGAATTCCCATGTGATGATGGTAGTTGAGTTGTCAGATGGCAAATTGGAGGAATAAGCTTGGAGATATCAGGAAAGAAAATGACTATTATAATTACAGACAGTTGACTTGAGAGTTTTTTGTTGTTATTTTGCTGGCCTTTTGTTTTTGTTTTTGTTTGTTTCTTTGTGTGTTGTTTCTCTCTCTCTCTCTCTCTCTCTGTGTGTGTGTGTGTGTGTGTGTGTGTGTGTGTGTGTTGGTGTTTTGGGGTTTTTTTTGGTGTCACTATAGGATGCACTTCAGGCAAATTAAGTGTCAATGGGCTACAATTTCAGGCCACTAGTCTATTCTGAAATCACAAGACAAGCAATAGATTGCCCTGTTTGAAATGAGAATTACAGTTTGAGTATTTATCTCTCTCTTTTCTGTCTTTAGACTGAGTAGAGCGGACAGGCAGAACTGTTAGAATCGGCTCATGATTTATCTCTCTCTCTCTCTCTCTCTCTCTCTCTCACACACACACACACACACACACACACACACACACACACTCTAAAACCACAGGGCAAAAGTCTCACCCAAATCTGCTGAAAAGTCCTCCTTCAAGCTACATGTGTATTATATAAACATGGCTGGGGCTTTCCCAAGAACCACCTTTCAGAGAAGAGAAACCATGATGCATATTAATAGGTGAAGAAAGCTGTGGGGAAGGAACATAAAACCGTGGAAGCCGTAAACTCTGGAAATGGATTCCAGAACGAAAGTGCTCTAAAAGCCCCGCACGCAGGCTAAGTGTGTGTGGGGCCGAGTCAATAAAGTTTGTTGTCCTCAGTTGCCACGTACAGTTGGTGCCTTGTCTCCTGGGCTCCTCCACCTCTACCTCTTCTTCCGCCTTTTCACTTGTTGCTTTCTGTGTGTGACCCTGCAATTAATGGAGGATGTGAGATTTAATGGCATTGGAAATTTTGGCTGGATAAATTTTTTTTTTTTTTTTAAACTGTAGATTTTAAAGAGGTATCTTGGCTAGCGTTTCGGACTGAAAACAACAGCAACAGAAAATAGTCATCAAATCAGTGTGCTCCTCTTCAGAGCCACGGATCTCTCCAGAAGATTATGCCTTGTGGACACAGCTGCCTCTTGGGGCTGGAGGGGTAGCTCACCTCTGGCTTATTTGGGGTACATTCTGGAAGCCTAGAAATGATTCTCTGTGAGAGTCAGCTTTCCGAGTGGCCTCCCTCTGTCCCGACACTGCAGCCTTAAAGCGCCTATGTTTTCACCATCTTTTTAAGACCAGTACAGAGTGCTTGTCACCAGGTTTACAGCTCCACACTGGGTCCCTGCTAGAGTTTCTGCCAAGCTCTGGGGGTCCCACCTAGGCCTCCCTCCGTGTGGCCACAGCACATATGCTTCCTGAGTGAACTCAGTGCTGCTGCCTGTGTGCACATTTTCAGCCTATAAATTGTCTACATTCCTCTGCCTGTCTGCTAGGCCTCCAGCCAGTGCTAGATTGTATGTGAGAATGCCACATTTCCCAAGAGAGAGAGAGCTGAGCACTCCTGCCTGGACGGCGTGGATCAACCCTCAGTCGCTGAAAAGGAACAGGCTATATAGCTTGTTCAGTCCTCTCCTTTGATCAGTGTCCCAGGGCAGGGCCCAGGTGCTCTGTGTGCAGATGAGTTCAGCTGCCCCTGACAGTGGGGTGTGTGACCACTCTGCTTCAACGATAGAAGAAGACAATGTATTTATTTTGTTTCAGGCTTCGTTGAGTCACAGACACTCTTCTTTCCTTTCCTTTCCTTTCCTTTTTTCTTTTCTTTTCTCTTTTCTTTTTTCTTTTCCTTTCCTTTTCTCTTTTCTTTTCTTTCCTTTTTTCTTTTTCCTTTTTTCTCTTCTCTTCTCTTCTCTTCTCTTCTCTTCTCCTCTCCTCTCCTCTCCTCTCCTCTCCTCTCTTCTCTTTCTTTTCTTTTCTTTTCTTTTCTTTTCTTTTCTTTTCTTTTCTCTGCTCTGCTCTGCTCTGCTCTGCTTTTCTTGTTTTTTTCACTGCAATATGATGATTGGGCTTCCCTAGGTTGACCAGACCAGCAATGAAACCATCTCCTGTAGAAAGTCAAGCCATGGCTTGAATAAAGAGTGGATGAGTCCTTGGAGTCAAGAGAGCAACATGTCACATATATTGGCTTTAATCACATGATTGATTTTTTTCCCCTGGGATTGTAACAATCGTGTCATCTTTCACATTTAAAATTTTGAAAGGTGAACAAGCCATTGGGGGCAGCTAGGGTTGGAATAGGAGAAATAGAGCAGGTCAGATGCTGAGTATTCCCAGCAGGGGTAACGTGTCACATCATAAATATTAGGACAGGAAGTTACTGAAGGTGGGCTTATTGGTACCAGTCAGGCGAAACTGATGCATCCCCTGCTTTGAATTTCTCGCTTAGGAATAGAGATGGTCTTTGGGCAACCTCAGGAGGGGAGAGAGAGGGTGGAGGGGAAACAGGTATATCCAGGACAGATTCTAGAACCATAAACAGAATGCATATTGTTCCTGGGCCAGACAATAGAGCTCTTCTTCATTCAACACACTTTTACAGACTGCTTGCTCTATGCCAAGGATCTTCCCCTGGGGATACTAGCTTGTCATCATTAGTCACGTCTCCATCTTTATTAAATGTTTCCGTCAGTCCATGCTTGCTAGGTGCTCCAAGGGAGTTAACTGGAATCAGTAGTGGCCTCCCTGAATTCCGTGGAAAAGACCAGATGCATATGCTTCTGCTATTACGGTGCTCAGTGTTTGGAAAGGAGCAGTTTTGCATTGTTATGCAAACACCAAGGTAATAGAATGTGTATAAATTACGGTAAGTGCAATTACTCACAGGAAAATTTGTTGGCACTTAGTCATGTCATTGTGTTCACTGCAGATTATAGCTTGTTACTTTCTGTTCCTCTAATATACTTTACACACTTAAGTTTTGAAATAGAAATGAAGTGCTGGTGTATCATCATTTTGCCAGAAAGATATATATGTTTCTCTTATTGCATTAGACAGGTTAATATGTTTTTGCGTTTTATAACAGGGAACTTTATTAGCATGATGAAATTAATGCATGCAGGGCAATATCTTCCGAACCAGTTGTTACCAGTAGATAAAGTCTGTTGTGGTAATTGCTAACTGAATGTCGGATCAGGGTTATTACTGAAGTAAAATCATTCACTATGGGATGATCAGAGCTACAGTGTTGTGAACGATGAAAGAACTGCCTCTTCTCCCTAGTTTTAATTAGCTGTTAAAGAGGTGTCATGGGTGGTTTTGAAAGGCTCATCTTATCAATACTGTTATTTAGAAATGATTTATAATATTGTTACAGAGTCTGCTGATGTTTCCATCATTAAAAGTCTTAAAAGTCTGTCATGGTTTCCATTATGAGCTCTGTTGTTTGAAGGCTTTGCAGACAGAGCTTAAATAGTCCCCTCAAAGTTTTGCGTGCATCTTTCTCTGAGACATCGTAAGGTCTTAAACCCAGGAGTTACTGTTTGTGGATGGGCCACAGTCGATCTCCATTCTTATGACAATGCCCAGTTTCAGTCCCATAAAGAGATGTAAGCCTAATTTTATGGAAGAAAATACCTTCTTTCCATAATCTATTCATTGAGTTTGGAAGTGGGTCTTGGTCCCCCTGGAAATCTGCAAGAGCAGATTTGATGTAGTGTATCTTCTGCCATTTAATTAGCCAATAGGCTTTCTACTATTAATGCTTTGAAACATTAATACAGTTTCTGTAAGTAACTAATTTATGGTGTGAGGTGGTTCCCAAGTGAAATTTCCATCTTGGTCAATTCCTGAATAAGTACAAACAGAAACATTTGTGAAGAAAAACATTTTCCAAAGCGTTAGAGCTCACACTGTAATGACTATGTTCCTGAATAATCTGTTTGCAAAATCACAGTTCGGTAGCTTAAGACGTATCATCGTCCCTGCATTTACGCCATTACGTCATTTCCTAGGAACAGCTGCAGGGCTGTGGCCTTTGGATTCATGGTTGTGCAATCCTTAGATTTCTAGATCTACCAGGTACCCATACTACACAAAGGTCATTTTTAGGGAAATAATGAACTTTCACAGAAGTTTGAAATTTGAAGGCACCGTAGAAGTTACCTAGTCTTATTTATGGCTTACAGTTCAGAAAAATGAGACCAAAAGAGACTGAGTATTTGTCTAGAGTCAAGGATCTATTTAGTTAAAAGACCCTGTACAAGAATCTAGCCTGGCATAACAGTATTTCTTTCTGCTAACTGCTTGCCTTGCATTGTTATTATTTATATGTATAGCCACACACACACACACACACACAGTGGTAATAAAGTAACTTAGCTAACAAGTCACTGTAAGATCAAAGTTCCTTCATTATTCAGTTATGGAATTTGAGCAGATTATTCTGGCTCTGCCAGTTTATTCGACTCTCAGTGGAATGAGCTAGTAGGCTTCAGGGATGGTGTCTTTCTGAGGATAAGGTACAATTTATGTCACAGAAGTCCTCAGAGATAATGGGTCCAAATGAGCCCAGAGGAGATTTTGTTGCCACTTAAGGGTGTTATCAATCTAAAGGCAAATGCATCTGTTCCCTTTTTAGTAGTTCCTATAAAAAGATGTCGACAATCCGAAATAACTGGTACCATCTTTCCAGTATATCCCAGTGACATGTTGGTGCAGGATTGCCCATCAATTACTCTAGTGTGGCATTTCATTACTTTTCCCCATATTATTCCACAGGTTTGCAACGTGACCATATTTATTTATGGCCTCTGGAGAGATGTACTACTTCTAGTGCTGACAGAGGTAATCAATGCCTGAATGAGTTTGTCTACATAGTCAAGTGATACCTGGGGGACTTTCTGAGGTAGTTGAAGTCATAGGATGCCTGAAGTTATGTTGTAATGGTCACCTGCATCTTCTGAAGCAGTTCTTCCCAACTGTGGTGATACATTAGAATCAATGGAAGACCTTGTACGAGGTCCCAGTGCCAGTGTCCCAACCCTGGTGATTCCATTTTGGGATGAAACCTGGGCAAAATAAGTGTTGAAAGCTCCCCAGGTAATTCTAACAAGATCCGCCTTTTTATTTTTTTATTGTTATTTGTTTTTTAATTTTTTTTAAGTTTGTTTATTTTTGAGACAGAGAGAGACAGAGCATGAACGGGGGAGGGGCAGAGAGAGAGGGAGACACAGAATCGGAAGCAGGCTCCAGGCTCTGAGCCATCAGCCCAGAGCCTGATGCGGGGCTCGAACTCACGGACCGCGAGATCGTGACCTGAGCTGAAGTCGGACGCTTAACCGACTGAGCCACCCAGGTGCCCCAAGATCCGTCTTTTTAAAAGCTTCCCAAGGGGCACCTGGCTCAGTCGGTTAAGCGTCTGACTTCCGATTTTGGCTTAGGTCATGATCTCACAGTTGTGAGATCGAGCCCTGCATCTGGCTGACGGCACAGAGCCTGCCTGGATTGTTTCTCTCTCCCTCCCCTGCTCTCTCTCTCTCTCTCTCTCTCAAAATAAATAAATAAACTTTAAAAGCTTTCCAGGAATGCAGGAAGAGTTGAAACCTACCAATGGAAAGCATAGCCCCCTTTGCAGCATTGTTTAATGAGAGGAGATTCTTTTATTATAAACCACCCATGGTTTAGCAGTCTGTGTGCCATCATGAAGAAAGAGTTGGAGCTGATAGTCTTATTATACACTGTCTCAATATGATGGCTATGTTTGTTAATATTCAGATGTTCTGTTTTCACCTCAAGGGACTAACTATACCTTATTAGTTTATGTTTATCCTGACCACAGTAAAAATATGAAAACAAATAGACTACAGCAATGTGTATGTTACCCAAGGAGATGAATTTTTTTTTGTTATTTCTATTCTATTACTATGATATGTAACTAATATTAACAGTGGCTTCTGGGGCACCTGGGTGGCTCAGTCGATTGAGTGTCCGAGTAGGCTCAGGTCATGATCTTAAGGTTTGTGAGTTCAAGTCCCACATCGGGCTCTTTGCTGTCAGCGCAGAGCCCACTTTGGATTTTCTGTCTCCTTCTCTCTCCTTCTCCCCTGTTTATGCTCTCTCTCAAAAAAAAAAAAAAAAAAAAGGAAAAAGAAAGAAAAAAAAGAGTGACATCTGTTTATATTAATAAGTAGATGTTTGGGATCCGTTCATTTATTGATTCAAAATGTTGGCTTATCCTTTTTATGTATCAGGAGCCAGAATAATCAGTCTTATAAGGCAATACATAATTATCTTGAAAACTAAAATTTATTGTGGAAATAGTCAAATTATTTTGTAGAGTTACTTTTGATGCTGCAACATCTTTGAGACCAGCGCTTTAAAGTGTCGTGTGATAGGCAATTGTATGGCTTTTTCAACAAAGGACATCTGCTAGCTTTTACTTTTGTTGGACAACAGGTATTGGAAAACTGATAGTAGTGACTCTAGAATTTCTAATATAATTTGTAAACTCTGGTGCTCTGGTTCTAAACATTTTGTTCTTAAGGCACAGACTTCTGAAGCAGAGAATTTTTGATAATATTCATGAAGGGAATAAAAGATAAAGCACGAATAAAAAGTAAGCACAGAGTTATTTATAAGAGAGAAAATTAAAGAAGTAAAAACACCCAGTGAAAGTGGTTAGTTAACGGTCATGACACATCCATAAGGTGGGATGTTATGATACAAATTTAGAAAGTTTAAAGAAAATGGGAAAATGCTCATATTATGTAGAGAAAAAGCTGAATATAAAATGGCAGTCATAGTATGATGCTGTCTCAAATGCACAAATATTGGGGTGCCTGGGTGGCTCAGTAGTTGATTAAGTGTGACTCTTGATTTCAGCTCGGGTCATGATCTCATGATTCATGGGATCGAGCCCTGCATCAGGCTCTGCACCAAGCATGGATCCTGCTTGGGAGTCTCTCTCTCCTCTCTCTCTTCCCTCCCCTCCTCTCAAAAAATAAATAAGTAAACCTCAAAACAAATATAATAAAATGCACAGTTATTCATGTTGACTTTGTTTTTCTCCATTCCTTGGATGCTTTGGAGTGATGGCAAAGTCCAGGAGATCCCCAGATGGTCTCAGTTGTCCCGGACACCTAGCCAGGCACAAGGCATTTGCAACGCTGCTTTTCCCAGGTGTGGGTTTTCAGTTTCTGGCGATTCCTTCCAAGTGTGATGCTGGATTCTACTGGGGAAGACTGTGTGGGTATGTAGCTAAAAGATTTACTACCTAGCAATGACTCAGATCAAAGTCAAGTGGCAAAGTGATGGGTCAGCATTCCCTTACGATTCTTTTAGCTAATGTAAGCCATCATTGCCACTTACCACATCGTATTTTGTAGCACAGCACCCCTCTCAAATCCCTCCAAAACTATCCCCCCAAGGGAAGCTCACTAAACCAAATATGCTTCCATCCCTCATTAGTGTTTTTCTCCTTTGTGGTTGTTTTTTTTTCTCATTATAATTAACTGAAAGCAGTGGTTCTCCAAGGGTGGTTCCCTGGGTCTGCAGCATCAGCAGGGAGTTTAAACTTAAAAAAAAAATTTTTATGGGGTGCCTGTGGCTCAGTCAGCTAAGCGACTGCCTTCAGCTCCAGTCATGATCTCATGGTTTGTGAGTTCGAGCCCTGCGCTGGGCCCTCTGCTGTCCTCACAGAGCCTGCTTCAGTTCCTCTGTTCCCTTCTCTCTCTGCCCTTCCCCCACTCATCCTCTCTCCCTCCCTCCCTCACTCTCTCTCAAAAATAAAAAATAAATTAAAAAAAATTTTTAAATGTTTACTTATTTTTGAGAGAGAGAGAGAGCAAGAGCACGAACAGGGGAGGAGCAGAGAGAGAGAGGGAAACACAGAATCTGAAGCAGGCTGCAGCCTCAGAGCTGCCAGCACAGAGCTAGACATGGGGCTTGAACTCACAAACTGTGAGATCATGACCTAGGCTGAAGTCGGATGCCCAACCGACTGAGCCACCCAGGTGCCCCAAATATGACAAATAAATTTAAAAAAAAGTTAAAAAAATTGTTTTACTTGTTAACGATGATGTGTTTCTTTCCTATATAATATTTCTCACCCAACAACTTATGGAATTATTATAGCTAATTATAACTAATTTTCACAATCACATTATGAAGCAGGTGCTATTATTTTCCTGTTTTGCGGAGAAGGAAACTGGACACAGAGAGGATAAGTAACTCACCCCAGGTCGTGCCACTATAAAAAATGCTCACAGGTCAAATACTGGCAGCAAATAGAAAAGTGAGCAGTGGTTATATCTGGGTGTGGGACTACAGATAGCTTTAAATTTCTTCTCTGTGCTTTTCTGTATTTTCCAAAACAAATCTATATTACACTTGTCAGCAGGAAAAAAGAATCTAAAATAGTATTGCCAGAACTAAGGTGGTAGTTTCAGTGGAGACTTGGTGTAAGGGTGAACCAGAACAGGAGAAAGAGGAGTTGTGTTTATTAAAAACCTTCTTTTGCAGGTCAGGTCTTCCAGGATCCTGGCAGCTGCTGAGCAAGTGAGGAAACAAAGAGCCCCCCAGTGTGGTGGGTGAGCGTCAGAGCCGGAAATCCAGGGAGGGCATGACATTGAGCCTTCCAAAGTCCGATCTTTCCAACGTCTTCACAGGTTTTGAAACTTACTGTCCTTGTAGGTGGCCAGTGGTAAAGTACATTTTATCACAGTATGTCCAGGAGACATTTGAGGAAGCAGAACTCAGCTCTCTATGTCCAAGGTTTAAGGAAAGTTTGGCCATAAAATAATGCCCTGACTCATCTTTAATTAAGTGTGCAATGTGGGAAAGGAATTAGTGTCTTCCGGTGTATGGGATGGAGAAACAGCTATAAGTTTTCAAAATAGCCCATTATTAGCAATCTGCACTGAATCGATTGGTACCCACAGCTCAGTCAGCCTTTAAACAAGCTGGACAATAGCTGAAGTAATTATTTGGGGTAAATTATTGCCGTTGTAAAATGTAATCAATGTTTTATTACAGCAAAAAGAGATGTTTTTTCTTAATTTCTCTCTTCATTCCACCTCTCCTCAGCCGGATCTCCTTGTCAGAGCTCTGGAAGAATGGTATTTTGTTTCCTCCCCTCCATTGGCAAGCGAGTCCCAGGCATCCAAATGCAGCAAGACAGGACACATCTTGTAAAGGTTTTCCATTTTAATATCCCTTAATGACCAATAATGAATTCTTTATAGTTAATCTGCTGTTCTCATGAAAACAATCTAGATGGTTAAAAAAAATCAATCATTAATGAGCAGTAAATGACAGCTCCCCAACAACACAGCTGTATTTTTGTAAAAGTGATTAAACATTGTCTGCATTCATAATTGCATGGTTAATAAGAATGTTGAGCACCAAGTCAAGCATTATTGCTAATGATGACAGATTACGATGCTACAAACGCTTTGGAGTTATGGGGCTAAATTTTCAAAGGCATTCCCTGGAACGGAATGCACACAGACCCACTAAGTATTCAATTTGCATGGACCATTACCAGGTTTGTGAGAGGCATTTGGGAGCTATGCAGTTGAGACTCTTTTGAAAATCTGGCCCATTATGACAGAAAGCATCTGTAATTAACAGTAACTGATCTCCCTTTGCCCAGTTTTGGGGAAAGGTGTAAAATGCTCTGTGTGTGATTTGATGGAACCTAAAGGCTCTTTGGTGAGGAGTCCTGAAAGCTGGAAGGAAGGCCAAGAGTCTCTGGGGTTGTTTTTCAGCCTTAGATGTAGGTGTAAATATCAGAGTTTTGCAAGCAGGCGACAGAGTGGGTAAGTCATTCAGAAGGGGACTTGGTAATATCATCATTGATGATTTGCCTCTCTTGTTTTGGCCTTAAACATACTCACTAAACCTTGGGGATTCCTGGATTGTCATTCACGGGTCTGTTGAAAATCTGAGATTGTCCCATGGTCCACTGGGGATTGACAACTGTGCTGAGGGATGGATTTTAATCTTTGCCAAGCTGTGGGCAGAGTGAGTCACTGAGTGATGGAGCAGGCCCCATCTGGTGCCCAGTGTGTCTGTATTCGGATCAGGTATGATGCAACTCTATGTACAAAGCCATTCATGGTCACAATTTAGGAGGAAAACTGCATGCTGAAATGTAACTTAGAAATTTGAGCATTCTTGGAAAACCCTGGTCTCCCTCTGGGATGGCGAGGGACCCAGAGAGACAGTTGGGGGTTAGTTCGGTAGTGTGATATTTTGTGCTGTTGTTGACTTATTCTAGTTTGCATGGATATCTTACCTTGGCCTAGAGAACACAGACCGTGTGTATTATTCTTCTGACTTCACCTCACTCAGTGATGATTTTTTTCTGGATCAGCCATCCCTTGTCTGAGCAGAGGGTTACAGAGTCTCAGTCTGCAAGACAGGCTGACATGGGATTAAGACCATGGTTATAAGATGCCTGGGGTTGAAATGCTCCTCTATCACCCGTTGGTGACATTCTCTACCCCTGAGGCCTCATTTTTCCTCATCAGCAAAATAGGAGTGACATTAGTAGATACTTGTAGGGTTACTGCGAAGATTCAATGAGGTATTTGAAAGTCTTAGCCGAGTGCTCGATACAAGTTAGTTGTTCCTGTATTTATCATTGTTATGGCCACAGGTCTGGGTCCTGAGTGAGGAAGGACTGCAGCTGAAGGTGGGATTCCTTCAGCTAGGCTGGGTCATTTTTTATAGATCTAAGAGGCAATGAGGGGCTGCCCTTAATCCATGTGCTAGGTGGCTGTAGCCAAGAATAGTTACTTATATAGTATGGGCTGAAATGTGTTCCTCCCACACTTAAGAAGGTACATGTGTGTTATGGAGGGAGGGAAGAGTCACCAGCCCAAGCAGACAGGTCAGCCTAGAGGCGTGGCAGCTGTTCTAGTTAGAGGGTCCCCCAACCCTTATCTCAGCCTAAAAACACACCCAGCGCTCTTCTAGGGCCCCATTCAGGACCGGTGTTGAAATGTTAGTAGGTCAGAATTTCTGGAGCCTATGATTTCCAGCTCAAGCTTCTGGCTGTTATGTCAGTGGGCAGGGGAACTTCTTTCCTCCCCATACCCTACAACCAATCTTACTATTTTTTCTTCCATTGTTTATTGTTTAAAATACGAGGAAATGAGTATACATAGATTTCTTTCCCAGCCCTTCTTGTCACATAAATGTGGTATACTGTGCACAGATTTTCACTTTGCTTTTGTTTACCTAACAATATATTCTGCAAATGTCTTGGAAAAGTATGTATCAATCTTTCCTAATCCTTTTTACCATGGATTCCATTGAGTGGATGTACCATAGTATAGTCAACTAGTCCTCCAATTGATGGATATTTGGGAGGGCACTTTCTTTAATAAATAGCAGAGTCTGGATGGCAACTTAAACATCCTGCAGGCTCTAGTACTTTCTTGTTCCCCCTTCTTGCTCCTGGGGTTGTTTGCCCTCTAATGACTTAGCAGTCCTCCTCAGAGATGATGGTCAAAAAATATGCGCTGAATGAAGGTGAATCACAAAGGAAAAATGGGTTTGTGTCTTTGTCTTAGTTCTCTCTTCTGTTCCAAACCCCTTGTATTCTTCATCTGTAGCTTCAGAAATCCTAAAAATATGACAGAGAATTAAAACCAGAGGCAGACAGTGATATATGTCAGTTGTTTCTTAATAAAACTAGAAGAAAAGAAAAAAAAACACCTCAAAGGCAGAAATAGATGCATGGTGTCATAAAATTTTAAAGAATCGCATGAGTGCTCAACATTTTAAAGTAATTAAAAAAATGAAGTGATGTAGGAGAGTGTGTGGCTCCAAGGAGTTAATGAAAAACTTGAAATTATAATTTTAATACCCATCTTTACTTTAATGCTCAATGTCTTCATCTGGCAAATGAAAATCATACTGGCTGTTACTTCTCTTGGGGACAGAGACTAGTGGCCACTAGATTATCAGAAAGTATTTTGTAAATATGAAATGCAAAACCACAGTAGTAATTTGCATGGTGATGATCTTCATACCTCATTGGCATAAGTGATTAGCAAGAAGATTAGGCAGGACCATGCATTCTTGGGATCCTTCCTAACGGCAAATGCCAAGGCATGCAAATCTTCTTTCCTGAGGCTGAAGTAAAGTAATCTCAGACTGTATGAACATTGTTGCATGTGGACATTGTCCCACTGGGAAGAACTTATGCTTTGATCCAATCCAGTAGCAACTTTCCTCTTTGGGGAGGCCAGGCATTGCCCCCTGACATCCCTGACCTTTGTGACTACCCTTCTTGTTTATCTGGCTCCTTCCCGCTTCTTGTGTTTGTTTATATTGTCCCCGAGCTAAGAATTGGCTCTTTTTTGTGCAAGATCTGCCATGAGAACCCATCTTCAAACCAGTTCAACCTAGTGTTACATCTTCTCGTGCGGCACGGAGACTGGTACACCTGGCAGCGGGACTTTGGGTCCATTTTCTTAACTTCCTCGAGGCTCAGCTTCATGGTCTGCAAAACACGGAGTATTGATGATATTTACATCTCCAGATTACTCTGAGGATTAAATGAGATAACACGAGCAATTAGTGGTCAGTAAATTTAGTTCTACTCTGTGATACTCTCTTTGATGAGTCTGCCCTTCTAATGACACACCACTTTTGGTTAGGATGCCTGTTACATTTATGAGACTTCAGTCTGACACACATCTTGATACTTGACAAGAATGGCTTTGCATTGTCGTCCTGCTGTGTTATAGGCAAAAAAGTTTACATCCCATATTTTTCAGATTTCCTTCTAGAGAGCAGAGGCTAAGTTTTTATTGAGCATCTATTGACAGTCAAAATAAGGCTTGCAGGTTTTTAGAACTAGAAAGGGATATAGGGATGTGTCATGTTGCTTTTTCTGGGATGGTCACCACAATAACATTCATCTGTCATGTTCTTCTACAGTGTGGTCTTGCCACTTTACCATCTAGAGGTCAAGTCTAATTCTTCTCCCTTGAATCTGAGAAAGCTTCAACCAGTGGAATACAGTAGAAGGGGGCATTATATGACTCCCAAAATTAGGTCATAAAATGTCATGTAGCTTCTCCCTTATTGAATAGGATCATCACATTTTGGAGCTTCCAGTCTCTCTCAAGAAACTCAGACTCCCTGAGGCTGCCATCCTTGTGAGGAAGCCCAGATTACATGGAAAGGCCACCAGACATGTAAATAAATAAGTTCTCTTGAAAGCAGATCTTCTAGCTCCCACTGTTTCAGCCTTAACCTCTGGGTATCCTCATGGAAGCCCCAGATATAATGGAGTAGAGAAAAGCTTCCCCACTGTGTCCTTTCCAAAGTCCTGACCCACAGAACCCATATGCATAGTAAAATGGTTGTTGTTTTATGCCACTGAATTTAAGGTAGTTTGTTGGACCACAAAGAAAATTGGAACAAGTGATCACAATTTGAGTACCTTGTTGTGGAGATTACATAGGCTTAGAGAGGTTAAATAAATCATTTTATTCAAACAAGGGCTTAGTGGTGGGTTTCTGTCTTGAAACCCCATGCCCTCATGATTCCTTGTGTCATATACCTTTCTAGCTCTTGATGTCAGCCCCATGTATTAGCAAAGTTAAAACTTGACTTCAGGCCCCTGTCCTCCAGAGATAATACATTTTAAGATGTACTCTACTCATACAGTAAGCAATGAGGCAATGAATTACATTATAAGCCTAGCATGTAGGAGTCTATTGCAGACTTTAGCTAGTGAGACATATTGGGAGCTCCTAGAGAAGGGACAAGGACAAAGAAATGGAAAAGGAGAGGTGACACAGTCTGCTGAAGTTGGAGCCTTGCAGGGGAGGGAGCGGGAAGCAGCACAGCAGGATTAAGATCACGAGGCACTGGTAGGGAAAGAAGGGTTGAAATTGCTTCAACTTTATTGAGGCAAGCAACTGTGTGCTGACAAGTTGAAGGTTGATGAGCAGCTTTAGCCAACCTCTTGCTGTCTACAGCTAGAGGGGAAGTGAGCAGGGGGTGGCACATGGAGCCAGAAGGAGCAGAAGGGGGCAGCAGGGGAGGGGAGAGAACGCTGCAGGGGGGATGGGGAGACACTCAGCAAGTCTATGGAAGCAACCTGGTGAGGTCTACTGAGGAGAGACATGGGGAGCCCAAGAAAAGAATTGGGGAACAGTTGGCCCTAAGCGTGCAAAAAGAATAGAAAGAATTGGAGACGGTGGGAGATGATGAAGGGAATAAAAGCACCAATAAAAGATGTTCAAAAAGAACATTGGGAATGGAGTTCAAAGGCAGTTGAAGAGTATCTGGAAATAGATGGGAAAAATGGTGATTGAAACCTATTTTGGGTGAAAATAGTCAGTTGATTCAGTTTTTGATAAAAGACAATAGTTTGGCTAAGAATTTAAGTGGCATGGCGTATTTTAAATACCTTGCATACAAAGAAGGCCATATTGTATTTCTAAGATGTCCCCCAAAGTGAGGTGGTACATGTTGTTTTATTATAAGAGAAATCATACGTATATAAAATTTTTCAGTAGATGGGCTGAGAATTGCATTTTCTTGGATTACTTGGAGAAAGAAATAACATTAAGAATAAAAGCCTATAATTGTAATGACACAATAAAAAAATCAGTAAGAGAGAGAGTTTATTGTCTAACCAGTGCCTGTATTTGGGACTAAAGAAACAAAACCATAAGGAGGTAATTGGTCTAGTTCATACTCTGGAGTTCTTCCTAATAATCAGAGACCTTCTGGTCCTTATATATTGACTTCAACTATGAAATCTTGATGATGACGATGATGTTGATGAGGATGGTCGTTATCGATGGTGGTGGTAAGAATGATGGTGCTTCCTATATGACAGGCACTGTTTTAACTGCTTTACATATATTAACTAATTTAACTAATTTAATATATGGATGAGTATACCAAAGCATGGTTCTCTTCTTTTTTCTTCATCCTATTCATGTCTATTTCTACCTGAGTAACTGGGGAGGATTAGAAAAAAACCCTATACATGATAAATAAAAAGTAGTTGTCTGCAAGATCCTGCTTATCTCAGAACCTTGTCAGCTCCCTTCACCGAGGCTCTGCTTAGGAGTGAGTCATGTGTCTCTGTGTTCCATACTGCTAAGGTATTTGCTTATCAATGGAATGACTAATATTGTCAATGGAGTGTTTGTTTTTTCTGATGGTGGGAAAGTGGAACATTATAAGACTGGGGTTTTATTCTTTACTGGCTCTCTGATATAAAGGAAATAATAGGAACTCTGGAAATGGACAAGGCTTCACATTTGAATCTTGGCTCCACTTCTCATTAACTGTTTGACTTTGGAAAATTTATTTATCATCTTTCTATTGGCTTGTAAAATGGCAGGGTCTTTTTGAAGATTAAGTGAAATGAGACATGAAGTGCCTAGGAAGCTGCTTGAGAATTAGTAAGGGTTCAGAATTGTATTCTGCTTTTTTGCTTTTTTATAGAATTGACAAGTGGTGATTGCAGGTATCTGATATTAATCAAATCGCATGTTGATAAGTCCTTTGTAGGTGAGGCTGAAAACTTCAAATTTTCATATGCCCAAGGATTATGTTTCTCCATTATGAAATGATCACTGAATGAAGGGTTAGGAAATAATGATGAGTTTTAGGCACATGAGAAAAGAACACCCAAGAGAGAAAATTGTGTCTTTTAATTTCAAGAACGTTTCTGCAGTAGTCAGAATAATGACTTCCCAAATGTGTCCACATCATAATTCAAGGACTCTGTGAATATGTTACCTTACATAGCAAGGGGAAATTTACAGATGAGATTGAGTTAAAGTCCTAGAGATGGAGAGATTATCCTGGATACTCTGAGTGGGCCCAGTCTAATCACTTGGATCTCTCGAATCAGAGAATTTTTCAGTCAGTGATCAGAGCAAGAGATGTGAGGGGAAAGATAGTCCGAGAGATGTAACATGGCCAGTGCTGAAAATGGAGAAAGGAACTATGAATCAAGGAATGTGGATAGCTTCTGAAAGATACACAAGGCAAGAAAATGTATCCTCCCCTAGATTCTCCTGAAAGGAACACTACCCTGCTGACACCTCAATTTTACCCTGGTGACAGCCATGTTGGACTTCTAATCTACAGAATTTTAAGGTAATAAATGTGTGTATATAAGTGGTATAGTGATGCCTACTGGAACTAATCTTAAGTATGGCGGTTTCTTAGCCTTTATAATAAGGGCCTTCCTCTGGATAGAGTCCTTTTTGAAGATATGGTATATTAGACTATTAGGCCCCTTTGGAGTGACTTAACGTGACCTCCTTTTTCTGCACCCTGCCCCCTTTTGACTTAGATGAACCACTCACAGTCACGTTTGCTCTTTGGGATTGCCCACTTGATCATATTTAATTTGAACAGAAGAGTTATGTGGCTTAATGTGGGCCAATGAGCATCGCTTTCCCAGGAGTGTGGATTGGGTTGAGGCAGGTGTTAGTCACAGCCTCTGCATGTGGCTTGGACTGAAATGATGGTGTGAACTTGGGGGCTGGGTGGTGGCTGTGGGCATGGAGAAGGGAAATATCAGGTCTGTGGGAAGAGGAGGTTGAGCCTGCTAGACAGTAAAGATGAGGGTGAGGGAATGAAGAAAAGGCCAAGAAGGTTATGACCTTGTTCCTACTGGCTCTTAGTCAACATTTTTACCCCTACTGGGGTTCGGGTATATATCTCTGCCCCAGATTCCACAAGACAACATTTTACCATTGAACAAGAAGTCCTCTTTCTCCCCTTAACCTTGCTAAGAGGTTTTCTGTTCCTTGTAAACAAGAGCCTTGACAAAAGCACCTACTATGATAAGGATGAATCAAGATGATGGAAGGAGGTTCCATTAATGTCATTTTGGGTTCTCTTTCATGCTTTATTCCAAGGAAGCTTCATAGAAAGATTTAGAGCAGTATGATTATGCCATAAGCCAAGGAGCATTTTGCACTTCTACAGCTATAGCTGGAGCTCGTGGCAGGGCTTGCCTTGTAGGCTTTGAGACCCCTGGCTGTAGAATGCTTCTTTAGTCTCTGGTCAAACACATCTGAAGTTCACATACAAAATTAATGTTGGTAGAGGGGTGTTTTTAAATCAGGAGTTTGAAATTCCAGGTGACTTTCCTGCAGCAAGTTTCAACATGTGGACATAGCACTTTGAAACCCAACCTTAGTGCTTTTCTGTAGTTAACTTGATTTTGAGAACATGCCTGGAAAAGATTTTGGTTTCTTGGTGGAGAACTTGCAGCCAGAAATGTCAGTTTTCCTATTCATCATCATCAACTCATAGAATTTAAAAAGTAATCATAAAAATCAAGTTATTCAACTTTTTATTTAGGGAGACAAGGCAATATCCTCAGAAGGGTTAAATGGCTTATTTTATGGTCTTGATGGGGTCTGTACATGTATATGTATACAGAATTATGAAACTCATGATTATCCAGAGAATGAATTAAGTATCAGAGAACACATAAATCTTTGGACTGAAATATTTCTATGAATACCAAGTAATTTTTTGATAATGCATAGAAAATATTACCTTTCTTTTTATGAACTGGAATTATTTCTATAAACTTGAGTGTGCCCAAAGAAATACAATTTCTTTTATGAACTCTATGTTATTAACAAGAAGTTATATAGCCCTAGAGATAAAGTATCCATGCATTCATTCATCTTCCTTCTCTTTTTCCTTCCTTCCCCCCTTCCTCCCTTCTACCCTTCCTTCCTTCCTTCCTTCCTTCCTTCCTTCCTTCCTTCCTTCCTTCCTTCCCTCCTTCCTTCCCTCTTTCTTTTTTTCCTTGTAATTATTAATTATTGAGTGGCCATCATATACCTAACAATTTCTAAAATCCAAAATCTTGAGATACAACAGTAAAATAGTATGCCCTAGTAAGATTCTCTTCTCATGGAGCTCCTACCTTCATGGAGCTTACATTTGAGCTGGGGAAAATAGGCAAAACCCCACACAAATACATATATAAGATAATTTTGGATAATGATAAAGTGCTCTAAGAAAATAAAAGGTAGTAATGTAATAGAAATAAATAGGCTAGCGTAACATAGGGTATGATTTTTTAGGGGGAGGAGGTAATAGTTAACTGATCTATTTATTCTATCTATCTATCTATCTACCTGCCTACCTTATCCTATCCTGTCCTATCCTATCCTATCCTATCCTATCCTATCCTATCCTATCCTATCTTCTCTGATTACATAAGACAACATGTTTATCTGTTGATTCTCAGTAAACAGAGATTAAGCCACCTTCCCAAATCACAGAGTTCATGATTTTAAATCTAGTTTTCTTTCCCTTGCTTCTACTGCCTCCTCAAAAGGGGACTGGCTTGAGAATCTTTTCTCAAAAAATTCAGATTCAACTTGGAGGGAAAACACAAATATGGGATGATATTTGAAAGTACCAGTTGATTTCTTCCTCTTCTCCATAATCCTTGAAAAATCCCCTCCCTTGTATCCCAAGGATTTCTTCTATTATTCCCACTTGCTCCCCTAGAACCCCCAAACATAGACATGGGACAGATAGAAGCAAATCCTACCAAGACTCAACTATTCTTTTGGAAAGCTGCTGGTCAGTGTGAAGGGAAAGATTCAGATGCACACTTTTACATTTGTTTTTCCTGATCTCAGAGTCTAGACTATAAAAACTCTATGGTTAAAAAATAATAATGATGGTAAAAATTAAAAACTCTACTGTTACTGAAGCTCTGAGGAAGCTGAATCACCACACACTTACTGCTTTCATTGCTGGACCTTGAACATCACCAGGAGTCTGCTCCAGTCATCCAGTGGGGACTTGTGGTTGCCTGTATGAGAAAGTCTTTCCAGATCTGACCTGTTCTATTGACTAACCCAGGAGCATGCAAACTCCACAGTTGGGACAGTAGAGGACAGTGGTGACATGAAGGGGAAACTTCAGTTTTGACCAAGATGGGGCTAGGTAATCTCTGAAATCACTTCTTGTATTGTGATTTGCCATATTTATTGTGTGTTGCCACAATAAAGCCTTATAACAAACCACCCCGCATATCAGTGGCTAAAAACAATAAGCATTTATTTACTTAGTCTGTGGGTTGATGATGTAGGCTGAACTTGGCTGATTTCTTTCGGTCTCAGCTAGGCCCATTCCTATTTCTGGTGTTGGACTTTTGGCTGATCTAAGAATGCCCCTGCCAGAATGACTGGGGACACTCAGTTCTTAATATGTCTCTCAACCAGTAGGCCAGCCTATGCAAGCTGTCATGGCACTATAGAAAAGTGAGAGCAGTCAAGGCCGATTACATGAGTGCTTTTTAAGCAAGCATCTTATTGGCTAAACAAGTCTCATGACCAAGGCCAGAGTCAGTATGGAATGGAACCAAAGATTTGCATGGCAAAGAACATGACATGTAGATTCAAGGACAGGTGAAAAATTGGGATCATTAATACAATCACAATAGCATGACTTCTTCAGGATCAGAATGTTAAAGGTTACTTATTTGCCAAGTAAACTGGGCATAGTTTGAAGGGTAGATTGGAATAAGCAGATATTGGAGGTGGGAAACACAGACAGAAACCAGTGCAGGGAAACAATAGCAATGCCTGAATCTGGGGTGACTGGGACAATTGGAGGGGACTGGTGGGAGATTTTGCCCAAGATGGCTGTGCTGTGGTTGTGGAAGGTGCGAAGGAGATGGAGGAAGCAAGGTGGACCTTGGAGTCACTGATCTGGAGGGTGATAGTGACCATAATAGGCAGATAACCCACTATGCCTAGTAAATGAAGGCCTGGGAATATCTTATGAAAGAAGAGGGAAGCTTGGTGATGTGAGTAGGTCAGGTATGTGAGAGACAGAGCAGCAGAAAAGCAACATGGCGGGAGGGTTGTCTGATTAGAGCTTCAAGACACGTTGGGAGAGTAATGGCTGTGAGTACTGGAGGTGTGCAGAGGCAAAGGAGTCAGGGAGCTTGAAGTTCATGGACCATAATTTAATTCATTATGTTCAAGAATTGGGAGTTTGCCAGGGCTCTGAGGATGGTGTGCATCTCTTGCTGGGTTACCCTCCAGTGTTCCCAAGATACCTTATCTAAAGGGTCACACTCAAGGAGACCCCCGAGTAGGTGGGGATGTGTACCCATATCATGACTCCCTGCTCCCCCCCGCCCACAGTTGCTGGGCTCTGCTGCAGGTCTGATCAATTACATTGGCTTAACTTTGTCCCCAGCCACCTGTCCCAGCTCACATTCAGGAGCTCCCTGAACATGTCTCTTTCTTTTATTCTATCTAGCTCAATAAACAATTGTAAAACCTGGCAATCAGGATGAAGCCAAGCATTCTAAATCTTAACTTACTTCTGTTTTTCCAATAAAAAGCTCTTTTCAAGACACCCAAAGTGGAAAGTATTTTGAATTACTTGCTTTGACTGACTGTTCTTGAATTCCTCAGGATCGCTGTCGATAACATTCAGAATGATTTCTGGGACACAGCACTGGGCTTAAAATAGTTTGAAGGCTTCTGGGGCAACCGCTTGATATGAGATGTGATTTGTTGTCCATGTTAAGGAAGAATCAGATGTCATGTTATGCAAGGTTAATGAGAAGCAACTTGGTTTCATATCTCGAGCATGGCCCATACCACCTACCCTGGTTTTTGCCCATTCCAGAGAGAGTCCCAGTGTTGTAGGCAAAATAGAAGTTATTAAATATGGATGTTATTTTTTTCTAGGTCTTAGATCCGCTCAATCAATCTTTGTCTCCTTTGCCCTTGTGAGGCAACTCCTGCCATTTAAAGGAAGCGAGTCTCTGTGAAGGGCCTGGTTGCTTTTGCATTGTCAAGGAGACCAGAAAATAGAACCTGGTTGGCAAAACAAACCCTTTGTGGGAGTGGGTGTTGCTTGGATGTGGAAAATCTGAAACCACATAGTATTCCTGCTCCTTCCCAGAGCTGACTTCTGCTGAGGTTTTGTGAGGGGGCTGTCAGAAGACTGATGCATTTCTCCTCTCTCCAATCTAACATTAAGCAGCCATTGTGTAACCACCAGTCATGAAATAACTGTGGTTGTAAGTCTATATTTCACAGAGTATGGTCTGTGGGCCTGTGGCGTCAGAATCACTTGTGAAAATACCTCCGCATTTGGCTGTGGGGAATCTATGTATTTTTTTAGCATGCATCCTAGGTAATCTCAGACTCCTTGATGGATAAGAATCCACTGTCCTTGGGGACAAGTGCCCATTTACTTGTTATTATTCAAAAGAACACATAGTAGCAGCAAATAATTAAAAATAATAAAAAAAATACTTGTGGCTATGCAGAACAGTCTAAGTTGACCTCTGACTTTAAGGAATTATCTTACAGTTACTTACCCTTCATTGGTTGCGTTAGTAGGGTGTGATAGAGTTGACCAGTTATTCATTGACAATTCATGCTCTCCTTTCCATGCAACACAGAATTGCTCCTAGACTACTTGGCCCACTCGAATCCAGGAATGGCCCGGATGACTAGCTCAATGAGTAGGTCTTTGATGGAATATAGCTGACATGGTGTGGGCCTATTTCTTTCCCTTCTGCCTGGGTAACAGGATTCTGAGGCCCAAGTAAGGATGAATGGAGCCCGGATCGTTAAATTACCAGGTGCGAAGGGTACTTGCTTGGACTTTTACCTAAGTAAGAAGTAAGATTTATAGTGCTGAGTCTGAGATTTTGAGGTATCAGTAGCTTTTGTTACCCAAAGTAATTCATGGAGGTTGACCTCTTACTTAGTTTTAGCTGAAAACTGTGTTCTTTGCCAGCTCAGATTCAAAATACAAAGGGTTTCCTCAAACAAACCTAGTAATCTTCTGAAAAGTAGAGAATCATAGTAGACAGAGCACTGGTCTTAGAATTAGGAAAGTGGATCCAAATCCCACTTCTGCCACTTACTGGCTCTGCAGTTTTAGACAAATCACTCAATTACTCTGAGCCTCAGCTCCTTTCATTATTTAGTGAGAATAATAATATGGTATTATTTGCCTCTCAAGGTGTGTGTGAAGGTCATGGTTTTGTTCATGAAAACACTTCAGAAATTATAAAGCACTCTTCTACAAATGAGAGGGATGAGTTGGCTCTTGTTTTTACAGAGCTGGAACAAAATGCTATTTTCCAGCTTTGATATTTCCAGTAGCTTCCCAAGTCTCATTTTGTTTCCTTCAGAAAATGGGGATAATAAAGCTTCCTTGGATTATTGTGAAAATAAAAATGCGATAATGTATGTGATGGTGTCTAGCACAAGATCCAGCTTATTGCAGGAATATGGGAAAATATTAGCTCCCTTCCCTGCAGCTCTATGTGCTTGAGGGAGGTGATTCAAGAAGAGTCCATTTGGCTGATGATAAATATGAGCTGAGGTCTTCCATTGCTTGTATTTTACTCCTCTCTGCTAACCGGTGAGATGATTTCCACAGTATCATGTGGCTCATTCTTCCCCATGCTTGATGGTGGCCCCAGAGCAGCAGGAAAGATGGCCACAAAGGAGCCTGTAGTGTTACCTGCTTCTCTTGCTTCTCCTGCAAAGATGGAAACTCTAGTCTTTGTGAGTCTCACGGAGCACTTACTGAAGCCTCTTGCCAGTTGGACCCTGACACTCAGACCCTACTATTCCCAAGTGCTTTCTCATGCATGGCCATTACTTGAAACTCATCCTCTTCTTTCCCTGTTTTGTCTTCACTTGGGTTATTCTTTATCCCTGAGTCCTCTTTACTTGGATTTTCTTCAAGCTAATCTGCTTGATTAAAATTTCACAATGCAGAAAACTGGCTCTAAGATAAGTTGTTTTGATGACAGGAATGGTAATTCTTGCAATTTATTTGTATGCTGTGTTACCATTTTCAGTGTACCTTCATCTGAGTTATCTTGTTTGTTCACTGTTGGTTTTCACAGACTCATAGCAGCCTTTTATTTTTGCTTATCTCGGGTGCATTTATTGGGCAGAATACCATGGAAGACTGCTGGGAGGATGGTGTGGAGGGTAGAAGGGACAGAGAGCTAATATTGATCAATTATGCATTTGGGGGGGGGGTCAAGTTAGTTTTAATGGAAGTTACCTAATTTAATTCTTGTAATAATTTTTCGGAAGAATCACCAGTGCCTAGCCCAATACTCGTGAGTGTTTAAAGTTTTATCAACTGTAAAATTCCATCAGGAGGTTGAAAAACTTGTCCAAAGTCAAAAAGCAATGTGGTGATGGGGATGGGATTTAAATTCTGGTCTCACTGGTTCCAAAGTGCGTGCATTCCCTGGTGTTATGATCTCTAGTAGATGGATCAACAGAGATAAGTAGTGGCTGACCAAACAGTCCTGCATCCAGTTACTTGGGGAACAAAGATACAAACATTTTAGGAGAAAGATAGGGGAGCATTCTTCTTGTCCTTCTTCTTCTCCCTCACTTCTGTAACATTTATTATCTGTACTGTGACACCCAGTATTCCAGACTCTGGGGTACAACATCCCCCATCTTGTAGCTACCAGTCTAATGTACAAGACAGATAAACTGATGAGCAGCTAGACAAAGAATTTAATGTGTGGTAATGACAACTGCTGAGAAGAAAGCAGGGCGAGGGGGTAAACAGTGATGGAGCTTGTACATTAGATGTGGTGGTCGGGGAAGGTGACATTTGGGTAGGTGACAACGGAGTTGATGGTATTTGAGCAGACCTGCTCAAAGAGGAAGGCTTCGAGGGGCTGGGGTGGGGTGGAGAAGGGAAGAGCATGTGCGAAGCCCAAGGCAGGAGTGGGCTTCCTGTTCAGAGTTGGAGTAAGCTCAGGAGGGTGGTGGGGGTGAAGCTGGAAAGCTCAGGAGAGGCTTGAGGGCCTTGGTGAAGCATTTAGATTTTATGCTGAGTGAGGTGGGAAGCCTTTAGAGCTATGAACAAAGAAATGATAGGATCTGACTTAACATTTAAAAAGAAGCACTGTGGGGGCGCCTGGGTGGCTCAGTTGGTTGAACATATGACTTCACCTCAGGTCATGATCTCCTGGTTTGTGAGTTCCAGCCCTGTTTTGGGCTCTGTGCTGACAGCTCAGAGCCTGGAGCCTGCTTCAGATTCTGTGTCTCCCTCTCTCTCTGCCCCTCCCCTGCTTGCGCTCTCTCTCTCTCAAAAAAGAAACAAACTTTAAAAAAGGTTTTTTAAAAAGAAGCACTGTGGATACTGTGTGCAGATTAGATTTTAGAGACAGGGAGCACGGCTCAGTCAATGGAGGTTGACCATACTTGAGAAAACCCAACGGGAATGGTATGATAAACAACTATTGCAACATTTCATTCCTTCGCTTCTGTTCTTATCTTTGGATTTTTTGTTTCAATTCTTTGTAGTTCTCTTTAAATTGATTAAGTTCCCACTATGATCAAGGTACTGTGAAAACTGCCGTTTGTGTCTCTATCTCCTTCTTTAAACCTCTTCCTACAATCTGGATTTTTTTTTTTTTTTTTTTACCTAAACCAAATTACACATTGTTCCACTTATCTCAACAGAGGTAGAAAGAAATCAATTGCTTTGGTTTTTCTGATAGCACAAACCTAGCTGCAGATCTGAAGCAAAATGAAGTCGCATCACAGATAGCAGGCCAGCCTGCCGACAGCGCCCCTTCTCAGTGACAGCAAGCTGCTGCTGGAACCGGTCAGGACAAAGGCTGGAGCTTGTAATGAACTTCATACTTGGACCACATCCCATTTGGGTAGCGCTTGCTCTCCTCTGGCTGAAGTGGGTGATTGGATTGAGACTCTCACACATCAAATGCCACAAGAGCTATTAATATGGGTGGAATAATTGAGCAGCCAGACTTATTGGAAAATGTAACTACTTTACACATCATTGCAAATTGTTTTCTAGGCCATGCTGGCCTCCCTTCAGCCATGAAGACATTCAGATGTAAAAAGGAAAAAAAAGATGCATCTTGAACACTTAACCATAAAAGTAGAGGAGATTGCTTTAGACTTCTCTGTAACATTCAAACCATCCACACCTGGAAATAATTACCAACTCTGTGTTTGTTTAAATGTCAGTAGATGTTGTCATGCCAGCCTTGCTGTCTGGTAGCATAATGCTTACTTTTGTGCAAAGGAGTAAATAGCCCCATGCTCCTCAACATCATTTTTTGGAACATTCTTTCACTGAAGAATGGGTCTCTCCTAAGTACATAAGCTGATTTTATGTCTCCTCTCTAATTTGAACTATTCTTGGATTTTGAAGCTTGGTTATGTTCCTGTATGATTACTCTCACATTGCAACGAGGGGCTGAACTATGGGACCGACTCGGCATCTTGGGTACATCTGGGAAGAGCTTGACGCAGGTCAGAACCTTTGTGGTGAGCTATTTCCATGTATGGATGGTGCTTTCTATCAAAAGCCATCCGAAATCCTCCTGGCTTAAAGGTCAAGCTCAAACCTCACCTTCTTTAAGAAGCTGTGCTTGAGTCATTTAGCACATATAATCGCTGTCACTTCCCAGAGAAAAGGGGCAAAAATGGATATTTTCTTAGCAGCTACTGTGTTGGGTTCTCACATATCTCATCTGATCTTCACACAAGTACTCTGTGAGGTGGGTGCTGTTATCCTGGCTCAGCACAGGGAAAGGACCTGACGGATCCATGGTCACCGGGTCGGAGGTGAATGGTCAGAGTGTGCATTCAGGTCTGTCTGACAGCAGAACACTTCCCAACATGCCACGTGACTTCTTAGGGCATTCTGGGTGCTTCGGGGAAGATATACGTTCCTTGGCACGTCATCAAACACCGTTGCTTGGTATTTGCAGCTGTTGCATGTGTAGGTTTTCTAGTCCCAGTGATATTGCAATGTCCTTGAAGGCAGTTCCAGGAGACACAAAGAGGGCATGGCCTCTGTCTTATGGGAGTGTGACACAGAGTTACAGACTTGAGAAGCAAGATGTTTCCTAACGCATTACAGGGAGGCTGATGGGACGCTACAGGGGATACTCAGGCGATGCAAAGGAAGGGGATGGTCTTTTGTGCCTGTCGAGGTTGGGGTAAGGGTGCGGGGAGTGGAAACGGTTTTGTAGAGAGATGAAACTTCAATTTCTTCAGATGACCAGGTGTTTGTCAGGCACCTGGAATAGTCGGACCAGGGGGAGGCTCAAAAGGGAAAACATCCCAGGCACAAAGAAGTCACCAAGCTAGGAAATGCAGCCGGGTGTGGCACATAATGGTAAATAGCTCTCAGGGTGGGTTAGATCTCGAATAAAAAGAGCAAGAGAGAGGGACGGACGCCTGGGTGGTTTAGTTGGTTAAGTGGGTAAGTATCTGACTCTTGATTTCGATTCAGGCCATGATTTCAAGGTTCCTGAGGCTGGGCCCTGCATCCAGCTCCACACTGACAGTACAGAGTCTGCTTGGGATTATCTCTCTCCCTCTCTCTGTGCCCCCTCCCCACTCGCTGTCTCAAAAGAAAAACAAAAACAAAAAACAAGACAAAACAAAAAACTGAAAAAGAAAAGGGCAAGAGGGAGACCCAGAGAAGAAGCTAGAGGGTGAGGTGGGCAGAGACCAGGACATGAGTTTCTTGAATACTTACTGAGTTAGGATTTCATTTATCGTTTCTCATGCCATGGAAAGATTTTAAGCAAGGGCACAATGCAATCCAAAACAAAACATCCTGTTTAAGGCTGTATGTGATAGGGGAATTACTTGGCAGGTATTTGAAGAGTAGACAGGAGGGCAGTTAGGAGACTGTTGGAATTATCTAGGCAAGAGATGATGAGGTCTTGGGTTTGTGTCCTCCTAGGTGAGCAGCGATTGAAGGGAAGGTAGTCTACAGACACATGAAGTCTGGTTTTCTGCTGTGGGCAACCTTGAATGCTTCTTCTTCTTTTTTTTTTTTCTTTAAAAAAAAATTTTTTTTTAACGTTTACTTATTTTTGAGAGACAGAGAGAGGCAGAACATGAGCTGGGAAGGGGCAGAGAGAAAAGTAGACACAGAATCTGAAGCAGGCTCCAGGCTCTGAGCTGTCAGCCCAGAACCCTACACGGACGGGACTTGAACCCACGATCCATGAGATCATGACCTGAGCAGAAGTCGGATGCTTAACTGACTGAGCCATCCAGGCACCACCCCCCCACTTAAAAAAAAACAATTTTTTTTAACACAACCTTGAATGCTTTTTGTGAGCAGGAGGCTCCCCTCCTAATCAGTTGCCCTTTACCACACAGTCCCAAGCACGTGAATTCCGTTTTTTATACGCCTGCAATGCTCAGAGCTTCATCTGCTATAATAATAATGAAAAGAATGTAAGTGAAGGTGACTGTAAAGTACGGAAGTCCTGCTGCAAAATGAGGGGTGAAATTGAGCTCTCTTTTCTGCGGTGTCCCCATGTGGACAGAATTAGTATCATCATTAGGTTGGCATTGGTTCATAGATGAACCAGTGATTCATAGATGAAACAGTGATTCATAGATGAAAATAACTTTAGAACTTTTAAGAAAAGCCATGAGGAAAATAAAAAAAAAATCAGAATTATTACCAAATAATTTTCCTAGCAGAAAAATTCTGACCGTTTATCTTTTCATCTAAGTGGAGCTCAACTATATTAGCAAGAGGTAAAGCAATTTAAGTGTTCTTAACTGTGTGTCCTTGAAGACTATAATATTTGTGGGAGGTAGTTCCACTGCTGTAAATCTATATTGACAGGTGTAAATTTACACTAATAAATTAATAACACAAGTAAGAAAAACAAACCCCAGCTCACAGGATGCTGGATTAGTGACAGAACTAATGGTATCAAGAAAACACAGATCAAATGCCTGCTGATCGATTTTTCCTCTTGACCGGTCTAAGATTTGTGCAGATGAAATTGTAACGCTTGGTATTTTTCTCACCTGTGTTTTTCACTTATTAAACGTGTTCATCACAGCTCTCTACCATTTCTATAGCCAGAGTTCTGCTTTAAAGATGAGCTAAAAAATTAAATAAATACACAGTATCTTTCATGGTATGGAGTTTTCTGCTCTCTCTGTGTGCTGTGACATCTTGGACCTCTGCAAACTGTTTATCTTACAGTTTCCAGTTTCTAGGTTTTTCCTCCAGATTTGTGACAGCTCAGTAAGTGAGTGTTTTCTGGTTTGGGGTCCTCCGCACTGCATTTCTTAATCTCCTTATAAGAAGGGATTTAATCTTGTTCAGCTTTGATCATCTCCAGTTCCTAATAAAATGTCTTGGCACCTAATAGGGGCCACTTAATTTATGCTGGATGAATAAGGACAAATGTCTGCCCTTCTGGAAAAGGGAATAATTGTTGTTGGGGTGACACTGGGTGGAAGAAGGAGATACTAGTAAACTAAATTGATATAAATCATTGAGAAAATGGGAAAATATCTGCCATGACATATGATATGTTGAATTTTACATATGCTGAGTTCGCCAAAAACATGGCCTTCTACTAAACCATTTTGGTATGGATCTTAAGGATTTTTGGCTTTGTCAGCTCTGAACCCAGAATAATTCTTTTTAAATAATGGTATCCCCTTAAAAATTCAGGTGCAGAACAAGGATGTACTTCTTTCCTAAAAAAAGAGAAACCCTATAAAACCCTACAAATTCTTCATGGTATATACAGATGGCTGTGGTTACATTGCTATCTCTACCTGTACGAGTTGGACACCTTCAGTCACCTGGGCTGCTCTGCGTCTTCAGACTGACTGACTGGACAGGATGTTCCCTCCTCTCCCGCTGCGGCACGGGCGGTCTGCCCATGCTGGTTTCCTATTGCCGCCATCACAGTCACCACAAATATGCTGGCTTAAAACAACACCTACAGTCTGTGGATCAAAATATTTGTGGGGTCAACTGGGTCCTCCACTCAGGGTCTCACAAGGCCAAAAGCAAGGTGTTGGCCAGTCTGGGCTCTTATCTAGAGGCACTGGTGAAGAATCCACTTCCATTTGTCAGCAGAATCCATTATTGGTCATTGTAGGACTGACATTCTTGTTTCCTTACTGGCTGGTAGCCAGGATCCGCTCTCTGCTCCCAGGGCCCCCTGCATTCTTTCCCAGGGGCCCCCTCCGTTAGAAATTCTGTCTATCGTACTTAACAAAAACAGAGAAAGCTTTGCCAGATGGAGGCTAGTCAGTCCTCTGTAGAAGATATCTGTAGCTAACAGTCCATTAACAAAACACTGTCACTTTGCATATAGCCCCAACAAATTATCTTCACATCTGTTTTGGAGCATAGTTTCTGAAATTGAGATGGTCTGTTTGATTTCTAGCAAAAGAAACGAGGTGACCAACAATAAGAGGACCAAACCTTAGGACACGTTTCATGTGCATGGAAGAATTTACCCATATACAGATGGTATCAGTTCATCTCAGGGTCATTCAGCCACATTACTGATACTGGTAGTACCATATGCCGTGTAAATGCCTTTGAAAATACATATCATAGCGTGTTGCAGCACTGAATGAGAATGTGAATGCAGATAATTGTCAAATCCCAGGTAGTATGATTATGTCGTGGAAACCACTACTCTTTTGGATAGAGGTTCCTTTGCTCCTCCCAAGCTTGGACAGGCTTGTAGGAACAATTCACATGTCATGAAGGACTCTCATTGTATATTTGCCACCATTGCCAGCTTCCAGGTCATTTGTAAGAGAAGCTATTTAACTTTTAGTAACTAATTCAATAAAGAATTGCAATCGGCCAACAAATTTAATATAATCTTCCAAACTGTGGGAAGTCCAGATTAAGCACTGGAAATTATACCATCAGTCCTGAAGTTGCTAAGTAAGAAAAGATTTGAAAGAATGGCTTGTGAACAGTGTGTTATCTTGATGCTGTAAAAACATGTTGATGTCAAAAGTGGTGCTGGAGAAACTTTCGGCTTTACAATTGGAAGAGCACATACGCTCAAACTGATTTTATGCTGAAGAATAAAGGGGTTAGTATTTAGTATTTGTCCCCCAAAACATGTTGTTGAGTTGATATTACTGTTGCTAGAAACTGAGAATTGAGAGAATCAGAGAGCACAAAACCACACACCGAAGGTACTCTCAAAGAAAGATGCAGATAGTCAATATCTATTTAAGAGGCCTATTTGATACATTTCCCCCTGCTGTCTGTTTTTCAGGTTTGTATGTTTGTTTTTTAGAGAATGCACTTTTATGGAAGAAAAACATGCCATAATTTGGGATGGGAGAGGAATGTTATAAGAGTAAAGAAGGCATTAACTAGATTTATTACCATTTAAAGATAAATGTGTAGTGGAGTAATATGGATGATTGAATAGTGATCTGAGAAGCAATTTCCATACATCACTTCTGGTGACATCGTCTGATATTATGACCATTGGTGAGATACCAAATTCTGCAGACATTTCTGGGTCTTTAACCCGAGGATGATGGAATCTTCCTTGTATTTCCCCCTGTGTGACCACTTGTAAAAGCAAAGCTGATTGATGCGTATTGCATGTACTGAGCTCCTTTGTAGGGCACCTTTTAAAGCACTATTTTGATACAACCAATGATCGACTGCATTCCTGGGTTTGGGAAATCAAATTTTAACAGGAACTTGCACCTAGCTCCAACGCTTCACCCATAATTCATATCCCAGCAACCTTCGCCAAAGCAGGAAGCAGAGTCATGGTGTTGCCATGAACATTGTTTCAAGAGCTCAGAAATCCTCCAGGGATCCCGTTATCACTGCTTTTCAAAGAAGCCTTTATTCCTTTCTTCTCTTTCTTGCAAAGGGGGTTGTGTCCAATACCCGAGGACACGGCGAAGTCAAAAAGGACCTGAAGGCTCCTCCAGGACTATGATCTTCTGAATTGTGAAATCCGCCATTCTGATCGCTATCCTTTCTTCCCACATTGTAATAAACGCTACTGTTCTGTGAAACTTTACTGTGTAATAAACCTGCCTTTTCTTTTTTTAAAGGACTGAGCTCCCAGGACCACTGGCATTTGTTTTAAGTCTTCTGTGTAAAGGTCCATCAAATTCTCATAAAAGTAACATTTTTTTTTGGACTGTATTATCTACTTGAAGATCATTTTACTGTATTTCATTTTCTTTATTTTATGTTTCAATTCCAGCATAGTTAACATGTAGTGTTATGGTAGTTCAGGTGTACAATATATGATTCAACAATTCTATACACTACTCAGTGCTCATCATCTAAGTATACACTTAATCCCCATCACCTGTTTCACCCATCTCCCTACCCACCCCCTATCCTCCACCCCCCGGGTATCATCAGTTTCTTCTCTATAGTTAACAGTCTGTTTGTTTCTCACTCTCTCTCTCCATACAGTTTTCCTTATTACTAGGCACCAAAAGGTATCTTAATCTAAGTTAGCAAAGTTGACCTTTATGACAAGTATGTTATGCTTAGTTTTTTTCCCTCTGAAAGATATAGAGGCCAGAGATGAAATAGTAAAAGGGAGAGAAAAAAGTTTGTATTTATATTACTAATTACAGATACGAATGTAGATCCAGAGTTAATATGTGAATTTAATGTGTTTTCAGTAAGGTTAGGACTAAAAATTGTATCATGTATTTCGTCTTATTTGAGGTAGCTGGGAATTCCCATTTTCCTTTTAAAAGGAAAAATAGGAGCTTTTCAGCTTCACAACATTCTGAGGGAAACACAGATGTCCGATTTTATAGGGGACATGGAGAAAGAAAAAGTAAGGTAGACTTTTAAGAAGCCTAAAGATGGCAGGCATTGTGAAATATATTTATATTCAATCCCATAGATCATACGATTTTCTTCTGAAAAAATATTAACCTCAGTTTACATCTACATGCATTATCAGACTAGGGTCTGAGTATATGCTGGGGAACATGGATGTACCTGTGTATTGAAAGTGTATGAACCCACAGAACAATCTAAATCCATATTCTTATAGTGGCTACTGTTTCTACTTGATGGGATATAATTAAATATTTTTAAATGCAATATCAATGTATTTTATCCAAGTATATATAGATAAAATTATATATATCTATATATGTCTATCTATAACTATACCTATATATCTATCTATCTATCTATCTATGGTGAGATAAAAGCTAAATTTGTATTTATTTTTAAGATAGAACACTGGAATTCAAGACCGCTCATGGGGAAGCAAGTCTGACCCACGATGTATATATTCTCCTCTGAAATAGGGCTCTTTCAGTGACAAAACTGGAGAATTCTCATCTGGATGGTGGGGAAATTAGTGTTTGGACAAGAAATAAACTGATGTGTTCTTTTATGGTCTAAAGACAAAAATAATACTTGGCGCCAGGTATTTAGCCATACTGCACAGATCCAGGCTTACAGCGAAATTCCCATTTTCCCATTTTCAATTATTTGAGGGTTAAAAACAAAAACAAATAAATACCTCCACTGAGTATCTGCCACGTTCAAGCCAGAACTGTATGTAGTGAAGTGGCCAGGACGGGAAGCCTTCATGGTCATGGTTAGGGCAGGCCCTGGCCAAGCTTCAGGGAAGCTGGAAGGGTCTAGTCAGGTGGGTGCATCAGAATATGCATTACATATTAAAAACGGCAAGTGGTGACAGCTGGTGTCTTACCAAGGCAGAAGCCTCCAGCCGGTCTAAAAGAATATATTGACAGGCAGGTGGTACAAAGCAATGAAATGTCCAGGAGGAAGCCTTTGGAGAACAGCAAGGAACTGTGGTTGCAGGTAGGAAAACCGAGTCCTCGGGGACTGGAGAGGGCGAGGGGGCAATACTTGAACAGAGTAGAGGACTAGGGCACACTGCCAACCGGAGATTCAGTCTGTGGGGACCTACCAGGGACCAAGCCTGTTGATGGTTCTCAGGAGCCTGACTGGTGTTGTGCTGAGGCTGACAGCAAGCACTATTCAATGCTGAGGTCTCGCTACTGACTTGAGTGGCTCATGACAGTTACCCAGCCTCAGAAGGGACCAATTCCAGAATTCATAATAGGGAAGAAAATGTAGATGATGGTCATAGAGCCTCAGGTAAAGAGCAAAGAAAGTCACTGGCACCTCTCCAATTGTTTTGCAGGTGCAAAAATCATCTCATTTTCGCTTTGTGTCTTGAATGAATATTTAGTGGCATAAACACAATAAACACATTCAAATTAAATGTCACTACGTACCTTAATGTTTTAATCAATGTATGTACTAAATAATTTGAGTTTGTAAAGAAATTATGGAAACAGAATCCGACTTCAAGCTTGGCAGGAAATTAATATTTGGATAACGAATGCTGGTGCATTTGTTATAGCATATACTCAGATTTAGAAAAAAAATGCTGTTGTTTTTTCAAACCCATCTAGGGATATAAAACTAAATCTAGTTAGAATGAGGATATTAAATTACAAATAAGTTTGTTAGAATGGAATTCAGACCTTCCATGTAGAGCTGTGGGAAGAAGCACAGTCATCAGTTACCCATAAGAACAAACACCAGCCTTGACACAGGGAACATTGGAGAATTTGGTCCAGCAAGAACAGAGGTACAGTTAAGAACAGCCCTGGAAAACAAGACCTCTGACAGTTTTTTTTTTTTTTTTTTTTTTTTTTTTTTGAGAGAGAGTGATGAGTGGAGGAGGGGCAGAGAGAGAGAGGGAGAGACTGCCACGCAGGCTCTGCGCTGTCAGCACAGAGCCTGATGCAGGGCTCAATCTCACAAACCATGAGATCATGACCTGAGCCTAAACCAAGAGTTGGATGCTCAACCACGTGAGGCACTCAGGAGCCCCTGACAGTTCTTATTAGAGTTCTACTGGTAGTAACCATACAGTTGCTTATGCTAAACATGAGCTTTGTGTGAAGTCAGGATCTGGACACCACACCTCCCCCCTTCCCTGCCTATTCGGTTGCTGTTTGGGGGGCTTAGCATGCTGCCTGCTCACATGAGTCTCTGTTTTGTCCATGCCTGGCAATCGCTGCTTGGAAGCTCGCCTCTGGCAGCTAATGATTTCAAGTACCCAGACCTGTCATGATGCTCTCCAGGAGAGGCATCAGGCTGTCATCATCTATTAGGCAGCCCCCGGCTGACACACAAGGCCTTTCCGTGAGGGCCCCTCTCTCTTCCGCTTTTGAATTGCATCTTTTGATAGGAGCTAAGGTAAGAAACCAGTTCAGAATCCAAATGGAGACCTTCAGTCAGTCTCCTACCCACTTGGCCTAATTTGTTTAGTCACTAGTTTGTGGTTTGGCCAGTTTGTATAGTTTTCACAATTTCAAGACTTTAGATGTAGCCACTGATTTTTTGGGGGAACTGTTCCACAGGTCGTGGAAACTTAGCAGCTGGGCACTTTCTTCCCATCCTCAACATTGCCAAGGAAATGAAAAGACCAAGGATTTAACGACACTGTGCGAAGCTAATGTTTCTTTCTCTGAACCCAGCTCAAGCCCACTCCATTCTTCAGCAGAAGAATGTCAGGCCCTGCCTCTCTGAGGTGTTTCTCTTGTCACAGATAGGATGACGTGACCATATCATTACCAGACACTAAGACAGATTTGACCCCAGCATGTGGCATTTACAGAATTTGATCCAAGTCTCTTGTTGCTATTACTCTGCTACTGATCTCTGCCTCTTTTGTAATAACTAGGATTCAACCTTGTTACCAATTTTGATGAAATCATTTTTCTCTCCTGCTTTCCTGGGTGCTCCTGTCTTTGCTTCCTGTCCACATGTGCCCCCTTTTTTTTGGTAACGAGGATCCAAAATGCTTGTGTGCACCTGTTTACTCATGGCTCCCCCCTAATGATTTTACTTTCTTTGGTAATCTCACCCCAGATTTCTCCAGGATCCACACCTTCCCCACTTGCAGGTATAGAATACATGAACCCCTGGGGCACCTGGGTGGCTCAGTTGGTTGAGCGTCCAACTCTAGCTCGGGTCATGATCTCGCGGTCTGTGAGTTGAGCCCACGTCGGGCTCTGTGCTGACAGCTTGGAGCCTGGAGCCTGCTTTGGATTCTGTATCTCTCTCTCTCTCTGCCCCTCCCCTGCTCATGCTCTGTCTCTCTGTCAAAAATAAATAAACATTAAAAAAAAAAGAAAGAAAAGAATACATGACCCAGTTTTAAGTGACCCATGCTTCGCTAGCTCTTTGCATTGGTTAAAGGCCAAACATGTTACTCAAGCAGGGTCTATCAGAGCGAGAAAAAGAGCGCTTTTATAGACTCGGCCAGAAAGCACATGCTGAAGTCTTAGGCTAAGATCTAAGAAGCTGTAAGGTAGGCCTAAGGTCTAAAACTCCAGCAACCACTTTATGGGCCACTGGGAGGTGACTGTGTTAAAAAAGGAAGCTAATATGAAGAGGAGAGCAGAGCTAAGTCAAGATGACAGGTGGAACCACATGGTCTCTGGTGACATCATTTGAATCCTTTTAAACAGCTGTCTTAAGCCAATTCTGAGTCAGTTTATTTTTTACTTTGCTTCAACAAGTTTGTGTTGGATTTTCTGTAGCCTTTTTTTTTTTAATTAAAAAATTTTTTTTAATGTTTATTTATTTTTGACAGAGAGAGACAGAGCATGAGTGGGGGAGGGGCAGAGAGAGAGGGAGACACAGAATCCAAAGCAGGCTCCAGGCTCCGAGCTGTCAGCACAGAGCCCGATGCGGGGCTCGAACTCACAGACTGCAAGATCATGACCCGAGCCGGAGCTGGACGCTCAACCGACTGAGCCACCCAGGCGCCCCTTTTTAAAAATTTTTTAAAAGTGACTGACAGTTTCAGTCTAATGGTTGGGATTGGCTACTTGCTGCCAGCCTTCTTGATGTCATCTGTGGCCTACATCTGTGACCGTCTCCATCTACCTTCATACTTTCTGGGCTGGGTTTACCCTCCTGTTGGGACATGCCGATACTTGATATTCAATCCTGATGCTCTTTTTTAGACTGGATGAAATTTCAAGATATAGCAACTGTGTTTTCCCACTTGAGGATGTCAGGAAAACTTAATGACTCAAATAAACCATCTCTTTAATCACTGGAAGGGGGGAGGCTTCAAGGAATTTCACAAAATTGACCTGTGGCTATATAAATATATTAAGGTCAGTGGTGCTTTAGTTTTTCTTTTTCTGTTGTGGACATGGTTATATTATTTTACTTTCTTTGGTAGTGACCTTTGTGACATTTTTACCTGGCTGGCAGGTGACTTTATCTGACTGGCAAGTGCGCATAAAGGGAAGGGAAGAGATTCTGTAATAGATTTTACTACATAATGGGATCAGAAGGACAGGAAAGTCAAAGACATAGTTAGAGCCAAGGCAACCTCATGGTTCTCACTACCATGCATCTCATGGTTTTCTGAGAAACTGAAAATGACCTGAGGAGTGGGGTTGAAACAAGTGTATACTGAGATCAGTAAACCCTTAAGACTTCAGTCATTCACTGGGCAGAGACAGGCCTAAGGATCTTCTCCTCTACACATCCCATGGAGTATGTGAGAGTGGAGGTTGGTTCTGGGCATTGTACTGAAGCCCAGCATGTGTTCCAAACTCAGGGTCAACCTTATGCCTTTTAGGAATACTAAAAACGCCCTTTGGGAAAAGTTCCTGTTCTACTCCTAGAGGATATAGTACCTCTTTCAATTATAATTTTTTCTTTGGAAATTTCTCCCGAGCTCTTCTTTTTGATGGCTCATTCTGTGCTGAGGGGATAGAGAGGTATCATGGGTCAAAACAAAATAAAACAAAACATAACTTCCACAGTAAATTGAGAAGCAATTCCTTGGCCCTTTTTTGCCTTGTTCACTTCCAGCTCTCCTTCTCTTTCCCTTCCCCTAAGATCCTCTTCCTCCTTTGTGACTCTGATCCATTATGTCAAACATTTTAGCCTTGGTGCTAAGAAAGTAGCCAGGAAATAGGCCTACAATATGAGGGGCAGAGAGGTTCCTGGGGTAAGAGGGCTGACAAGGGCTTGATGCTCTTAGTTTGGAAACTCTTCAAAAATGAGGTAGATTATAAGCAGTTATGAAAAAGTGTCATCATGGTTTAAGTAAAGAAAATATAAGGATTACTAGGAAGGTAGGCCAGCTGGACAAGAGAGTCTACCTTTGTCAGTTAGAGTTAGATTTGGCTGCTAATAGGAAAAACTAGTAGCAATTTTTTTAGCAATTTAGTAAACACCAGTTAGTCCATATGTTGATATTACACACTGAACAGTGGTTTCAGTGCTTTCTGATCATCAGGGACCCAGTCTCCTCTCCTTTTTCTCTTATCATCTAATGGCATGGCTTCCAATCTCAAAGGTATTACCTCTTGGTCCAAAATGAGTATTGAAGTTCCAGTCATCCAATTTGTTTTGTAGTCAGGCAGGTGGAAGAAGGACAAAGGGGAAAAGAAGCTTTTCCCCAGTTGATTTGGTTTCCTTTATAGTGATTACCCAGAATTCCCATGTGAGACTCTGCTTATCACATTGGCCAGAGCTTAGTCACATGATCACATCCATCTGGCTGCAAGAGTGTCTGGGAAATGTCACAGTGAGTGACACCCCAAATAAAATTTGGGTTTTCTTAGGGAGGATGAAAAAAATGACTCTTAGCAACTTGTAGTTTCTGCTTCAAAGATTCTTGAAATCCATGAGTGATTCTTTAGAAGATGTGCTCAGTTGTTAGAAGTTTTATAGACTTGTAAGGAATATTGGTGTTCTTTTTTTTTAATGTTTATTTTTTTCCCCATAATACATTTTTATTTTTTTCTTTAAACAATCATTTGACTTTTAAAGAATTTTGAGAAAGAAAATTTCTTTCACATTTTACCATCCATCATTTCCAGTTCTTGCCTTTCTTTTTTTTAAATTTGTTTCACTTTATTTTTATTATGTTCCTATGCTATGTTTTTTTTATTTTAACTTGTTTTATTTTTAATTTTTTTTTTAATTTACATCCAAATTAGCATATAGTGCCACAATGATTTCAGGAGTAGATTCCTTAGTGCTCCTTACCCATTTAGCCCATCCCCCCTCCCACAACCCCTCCAGTAACTCTCAGTTTGTTCTCCATATTTATGAGTCTCTTCTCCTTTGTCCCCCTCCCTGTTTTTATATTATTTTTGTTTCCCTTCCCTTATGTTCATCTGTTTTGTCTCTTAAAGTCCTCATATGAGTGAAGTGATATGATTTTTGTCTTTCTCTGACTAATTTCGCTTAGCATCATACCCTCCGGTTCCATCCACATAGTTGCAAAGGCAAGATTTCCTTCTTTTTGATTGCTGAGTAATACTCCATTGGATATATATATATACCAAATCTTCTTTATTCATTTGGTGTTCTTATTTTCAGTGTATGAATTGGTTAGGGAGAGTCTTATTCAGAATATTGGCCTTGCATATAATGACCTGCAATTTCTGAGAAGGTGTCAATGGCGTTTGATTATGAGTGAATTATGGAAGGAGTTGAAAACAAGTTTCTAAAGTCTTTGGGACTCAGCTATGACAAAAATGGTCAAACAGAAGTTATAAAGAGATGGATAGCCCACAGTAAAAGATATGAGTTTATTTAACACTGAAGAGTTTGAGGTAGATTTCAAATGTTATGCTTATGGGTCTGGATGAGGTGGGAGAAGACCTGAAATAATGAGCTCCAGTTATGGAAGTCAAACCAGTGCATTTTTGTTCTCACCTCAGCCCTCTGGTTAAGAAGCAAGTCATGTAAAGTCAATAGGTGAAGGGGAATACTTGTAGCACAGTAGAGGATACTGGGAATTGTAGGGAAAAATCTGGAGGGGCAGCTACTTCTTGTCTGCAGCCAATTATTGCCATCACAGGAATCAGGCTGAGATCTTCCACTTTTTCAAGAGAAGCCAGAAATCCAGAATTTTACCAAACATTCCACGTTTAAAAATCATTATGCAGGCCAAGCAAATATGTCTAAAGCCTGAATTTGTCCAAATAACTACCAGCTTGCAACTTTTGGTCTAGTTTAACATCTTTATTTTACTGAGACTGGGAGAGATCAAGCGACTTGCTCAGGATCACATAGCTAATTAACGACAGGGCTGGGACGCAAACCCTGCCCGGCGACCCCCAGGTGTCTTCCTCCTGCCCCACATTCAGCATTGCTTGTTGAGAGAGCTAACACAGTCAGGTGGAATGTTTAGTGGAAAGAAATAATCAGAGGAATTAAGCTCTTTGCATAAGATCAACAGTTAACTCTTTAAGTGCCTGACAGTGCTTAGCATTTAGGGGGCATCAGTCAATGTTAGCTCAATCTCTATGTAAATTGTTAAAGTCATGGAACTTAATGAATAAAATAGAGGGAAAGAAAAAGAAGTGAAAGAATCATTGTCAAACCTTGGGGAGCCCCCATAATTAACAATGGAATCAAGATAATGAATTAGCAAAGAAGGCATCCAAGGAGCAGTCAGAAGCAGCCAAGATTGCTTTGAGAATCTCTTGCCTTTACCTTTGCCCTAATTACAGCTTTAGGCTGTAAATGTTTTAATTTGAGGATAATTTCCAGCCCTTTAATAAATTTCTTTCCAATTATACTGCTGTCTTAAACTTATAGCCTCATAAGAAAATGTGGTCTTCAGAGGACATTTCTTCTCCCCTTAGTAGAAATTAGATAGATTGATTAATTTTGGCTTAACTTTCTAAAAATGTGCAGTTGTATCATGAGATTATCCCACCATTAGTGGTTAAGCATCTCCAGAATAAGTAATAATTGTCACTTAAAAAATTAATTTCACCAGAAGAAATGTCCTCTGAAAATCCCCTTTTTGGTATAAATGTGTCTTTATGCAATACCGAAATTTGTTGGATTATCTCAGCACCATAGATCAAAGGGTAATAATTTTTGAAGTGATTGATTCTCCTTTAGGTTTTAATGTGCATAGTGAAATGCATTTTAAGGCACTGTTTAAAGTTCTGAGAGGTCTCTGGAAACTAGAAATTTTGATCTAGTGCTTATGTTAGAATCTTGATTAGTAAACACAATGGAAAGACCATGGGGGAATCTGGTGGATTCCTTAGGCAATTTATCTCAGAATTAACTGCTTTTGCAGTGCATTTTACTTACAGTGGTAGCGGCCTATATTTATAATTTGTTCTCTTGGCAATTATCACAACAGAACTGAGACACCTACGAGGTCAATGGTGCTAGACTAAGGTTCATACTGGTAACTCTTGTGTATTTAATTGGATTTATCCTTATAATACTCCAACTTAACAGTGCTGAAATGAGTTGGAATGTGGTCATTAAAAAGAGAAGAAAAGGGGTCTTTTAATCATATGATGTTTAACCATAGCCTTGAGCTTTTATTCTTCTCATTTTAGGTCCAAGGCACATGAATTGTGCCTATAGAAAATGAAACTATGGTTTCCACTATTTTCACTGGGGGGAAAACTCATATGAAACGTTCAGAAAGAATGCAAACATGGGCTGTGTTTTTGTCACTTGCATTTATTGTCATTCGGGATCCATTCAAATTCTTTTGGGCCCCATGCTACCAGACTAGGGGGAGGAAGGAGAGAAAGTGTGGCCCCATCACTGGGATGGGAGTTTCTTTTCTTTTCCTTTTTTAATATTTATTTATTTATTTTTGTGAGGGAGAGTGTGAGCTGGGTAAGGGCAGAGAGAGAGAGGGAGAGAGAGAGAGTCCTGAGCAGGCTCTGCACTGTTAGCTATGGGATCATGACCTGAGTCGAAATCTAGAGTCAGATGCTTAACCGACTGAGCCACCCAGTGCCCCTGGATGGGAGTTTCTGACATTGCAAGGGCAGAGATTCTGGAGATACAGAATATTCTTGATCATAGATCTTTGAAAGCAACTCTAAAGTTCTCAGAGTGGACAACAGAGGACTTTACCATCTCCATGAGTCCTGAGAAATGAGATGTATATTTGAGATGCAGCAAGAAGTTTCTTAACTTTCTTGGGGGTCACATGCTCCTTTGACAATATGATGAATATTATGAACATTTCCCCTGAAACAATAGCCATAAAGGCACACACATAGAATTTTGAAAACTTGTGGATTTACTTATAAAAATTTGAAAGCATTTATTCCCTAAATCCTTCTTTGGATTGTTTAGGAGTCCTGGAACCCAGGTTAAGAATCCTTGGAACTCTGAGAATGGTTGTGTGAATGTTCCTTGACATGTATCGTGTCTGTCTGCCAATTCAGGAACTCTACCTCCTGCAATATCCTTTTCACTTCCTCAAGTAATTGTATCTGGAAGTCCTCAAGACATTTCACTTGTGTTTATAAATAAGTCACAGGGTTTCCTCTGGGTCTTGATACCTTTGCAGGACACTGATGTCCTCTCTGTTGGATAACCTCTTCTTGCTCTGAGTAGTGACTGCCCCCTGTGTCCGGCACTGAGGCTCAGCCTGCACATCATTGCTCCTTTGCTGGGGTCCATGGTGTTCACCTTCTGCTGATGCACTGGAGCCCTTGAGGGTCCAAGGCTGCTTGCTATGTCTTCTCTAGAATCTCAGTGATTCCAGGCACTATGTCACAGAGAATGCGTTACTCTCTTCTGTGAAACTGTTATTACAATTAGATGGCTTCTAATGAGTTCTGGTTTGAGGGTCTTTACCATGATTTATCTTTAACTTTTATGTCTAGTCTTTCCCTTCTTGGGATGAAGGGAAAAGCCAAGTGGTCCTGGATTATACTCAGAATCCTCAAACCTCTCCTTTGATTGAAGTCTGTCTCTGGTCCAGGATTATTTGCCTGACTCATTCTCCCTTTGGGAGCTCCTCATGCAAATGCTATTCTCAGGGCCTGCCCGCCATTTTGTCTCAAATGCTCAGAATTGCTGCCCAGCAAGGAATGAATCCAGCATTGATTTAAACTAGGAAATGTAAGAACATCAATATTTAAGAAAAATATAGACTAAAGTGTGAACTTTGGGGCTTTGGCATATTATTTGTAGGGGCTATTTTTGAAGAACTTTTTCAGACCTCTGTGGTAGCCTTCCAAAGACAACCTCTTTGTAATTCAACTCTGTCCTACAGCCAAGCCAGTGCAATATCGTGAAAATAGCATTAACAAAATTCTAGGCTCTTACTGGAAACAAACACCTTCTTTATTGTAAATAACTCCATACAGCATCTGTAATAAGTTAGAGTCAGAATGATCTCTCTGTCATGATTCCATGTTTTTATACAACTCATATACCTCAAGTTCCACAGGAGTCAATAAAATATGATTCGGAAGTAATACTGAATTTTAAAGCTTAGTATGCAGTGTATGGAAAAAATGCCTCACCATATTTCTTGCTGTCTTTTGAAGGCTTAAGCGTAGACAGATTCATCACAACATTGGAAGCACATTTTTGAAAATGTCAATATCTCCTTCAGTTATAGATTTGTTATAACTGATGCCGACAGCTCCCGTGGTACCATTGTGCGATTCACTCACACCCTTGGTCCTCTCTTTGACACTCTGGACTGTGTTCACCCACCTCAGTGTGCTTTCTCCCCAGGATTCTGTAAACTCTCACCTTCAACTTCTTGCCGCATCCACTGGCCATCCTCAGACCAAACAAAGGAAATTTCCAAACGGGTCTTCATCCTTACATGTCCCATGAACTTTCTTTCCCTCCATGCCCATTGCATTTTCTCTCATAAACTATAATATTGAAGATATATATGTGTGTGTGTGTATGTGTGTATTTATATATATGTAGTATACATATGTGTATATGTATGTATATATATGTAATATTTGGGGAGAATCTTAGAAATGTAGCAGGTCAAGTCGGATGTGAAAATAAGATGGAATGTTGTCTTTCCTGCAATTGATATGATTTCCTCATGAGAGTCGTCTCCTTGGGTATATATAGGGTAGAAGAGAGCAATTGTCAAGTTGCAAATGAATCCCTGACTCCTTAAAGATGTCCTGTCTGGCATTCTCTTTCAGGTAAATGCTCAGTTCTTGTGTTTTCTCTCCCTCCTCAGCTTCTTTCTGAGATGGCAACTTGCCGTATGGAGGAGGGCCTGATGTCACCCACTAGTGTCGGGGCAGGGAGCCTCCTTGTCTGCCAGGCATCCTCTGTATCTTCTCTGTTCCGATCAGCCTAGAGTGCCCTGAGGGACATCTGACCCCACCTGGACTCTTGGAAATGTGTCCTGTTGCTGGCTGCTGAAGCCTGTGCCGTTGGCCATTTTGTTTTGATCAAGAAATCCCTGCATGCTGCAGCCCGATGGGACTCCATGCCTCTTGCCAGCCCAGCAGTTCACTCAGTGCCTCTGCTTCTCTTCACACGGCACTCCGTGAGCCCTCAAAGCCGGGTGAAGGTGGAGGAAAGCCAGAAGAACCTCAGACTCACCTGCTTTCCCACCTCTCCTGCCAGGGCTGCTTCACTCCCGTGCACGGTAGATGTGGCACGGAGCCACGTGCCGAGCTACTCCTAGAAGGTTACGGGTTTTCCAGGCTACCTCTGAGAAGGCTAACCATCAGCTGGACGTCCTTGTATTCCCCTCACCTCACTCTCACCACTGCCTTCTAGAATTCTCACCGAGGGCTGGAGGTAGGAAATTTCTGTCTAGCCATCTCTCCCTCCTTACCTCCTCTCCCTCCACTTTCCATAGAGGTTTTCCTTTGTTTCCTCTTCCCGTCTGGAAGGACATTTCATTGGGCTCATGATGGCAGAGAGGCTGCCAGGCATCTCGATTCCAGGTGGTGGTGAAGGGATGGGAGAAAAATAGGAAACACATCATTTAGAAAAATTTTGAAATCTCACCCCTGGAAACAAAATTATACACTGTCTGTAACTTGTGTTTCCTCAAACTACATATGGTCCCTAAAGAAAGATGGGGATTGACGTGAATGGTGGTAAGTACTGTTGTTTTGGGTCTCATCTTTATCTTCTATTTGGGGATTCTAGTCCCCCTTGAAGTTTTCTGCATTTATTACTGTGATTCTTACTCATGCATTTGTCTAAGTAGTGTGAGTGGATGACTAATCCTTCTCTGTAGCCTCTGCTCTCTGGGAAACCCCGTACATCCATGGTTATCCACCACTGACAGCAAGGGTGATGATGCTCAGGCCAAGGGCATTGTCTCCAGTTATCCTGGTGCCCTTTGCTGCTCCTGAAGTGCTTGGTGTGGGGTCCCTGGGGAACGTGAATGCCGTGGTTGTGCATCTGCTGTGGGGAGGGCCGTGCTTCCTGGTTGCTTCTGGTCCTGCTCTGACTACATTCACGAGGTGCAGAACCCTCCCCACCCTGGGCTGTGAGGAAGTGACAAGAAAGTTTCTCTCCTGATAATATTAGTCACACTTCTTGAAGTCTCTCAAGGAATTTTTGAGGGTTCAAAAGCTGATTCACTATTAACTTGCCACTCTGCTGTAGTGGCATGAGGGGCTAGGACAGAGCTGATTAATCTAACCTCGTTGCTTCTCTTTCAGTGACTGGAGGGTTGCTATTGGGTAAAGCCTGTAACTCTTATTTCCGCTTTTGGGATACTTTTTGTGTGTTTGGGAGTTTGTCTTTAGGACTTTCCTCAATTTCCAATGCAAATGCGTAGTTTGTAGGCTTTCCCAACCAGTTTTCCAGACACTATATCACTGTGGTAGTAAAATTTATTCTTAATCTGGGGCTCCTACCTCCACATATAACTTAAATAAATTACAGATTTACAACTTTCTGTTTAAATCTGTAAACGTTCCAAGCAGTCCCTTGTAAATCTTTTGGTCTCTTACTTCCTGGGTTGCCAAATGGTTTCAACAAATTAAAGAAACGCTTGAAATGTTTGCATCTTGTCCCCACTCCTGCACTGTTCCATGGTAATGAATGGATGTAAATGATTAAACAATCTCTTGGTGTGAGAGCTCTGTTCCAGGTAAAGGCTTGTTGTCTTTGGGTCTGTCTCCTCCTCCTGCACTTTCCAAAGATGTTCCTTGTATCTCCTCTCTTACACTGGGTTCTATGACTCTTTGAAAAGCCTTTTGCTTTCAAATTGGGGAAAAGTAAATTAAATGTAGTGAGGTGGAAGGAAACGACACTTCCCTACCCACCCACCCCACCCCATTAGGATCCTAAATAATCTTTTGGGAAACTGTGCCATCCATTCTGGTCGACTCAGGCAGAGCCATTCTTAGTTAACATGCGGGCTTCTGGTAATAAAAGCAGGAACAAGTAGGAGTCAAATGTTCCTTTAGTAAAATGATGTCAGGTATTTCTCAAAGGTTTCAAGGAGCAGCTTTTAAAATTGTCTTAACATGTTTCCTTCATGTGAGACCAGTAAACTGAACCTCCCTAGGATAATGAATCAATTAATTAACTGGTAACTAACGAATTCCTACTGTGATGAGATGTGCTTGCCTTTAGTCATGGAGGAACTTAGCACCAGGCTTCTATGGAAATAAACAAAGACCAACCAAATGACAAGAGCAAAGGCTATTTATTCAGAGCTTGCAAGGTTGTCAGCCACCCTCACTTTTGTTTTCTCAGTGTCAAAGGCAGCCAGAGGACTGGGGAAACATTACAGTGGAAAAAATGGAAGGCTTCATATATGCCCTGCTTGGAGGGAAGGTACAGGCGGGCTAACTGGAAACCGGTACTTTGTGATTGGTACCCATTGATTAGGGGTACATATTTGGCTTTCTCTCGTTGGCCCTAAGTTGGGTGCGGGCACAAAAATGTAAAAATTCATCAGTTATTAATCAAGTTCTGGCTATATGGGGTTGAATGTTACATGAATTATTGTTTGCCTTCCTAGGTTTGTTGCTAGAAAAAGTGGTCTGACTTCCTCCAGGTCTGACATAGTAGGCTGGCTTCCTACGCTGGTTACTATAGATAATGGGTTGGCGGTTGCTACAGATGGTGGGTCAGAGTTCTGTTTTGCTGTGTGGTCTGGCCATTGTCTATTTGTATATTTAGTCTTTCACTTTATTCATAGAGTTAACCAAAATCAGGCTATATACTATTTCCGTCCACACATTTACAGTACAAGAGCTCAGCCACCCTTTGAAGCCAACAGGAGCCTTAGGAAGAATAAAACCTACATAAACTTCTGGCTGAAGTTGAAGCCACTCGAAGTTGTAAGAAACAATTAGGAATGGGGGGCTGGCACTGCTGAAATGGCGGAGAGTGGGACTTTCTGGAGGAGGAAGGTAGAATGCTGGCTGGGAGACAGTTGCTTATAGGCAGGCTGGGGGTTGATGATGGGGGACAGCTGGGAAGATGAGGGAATTAGTAAGGGAAGAAGCATCCACATGGGGCAACCTCCCATGGCCCAAATGTTAACCTCTTGGGTCCTCCTTGAGTCGCCCTGAGAAAATGGGCTGGGAAGAGAGCCATGGTTCTCAATATTCTTTTTTGGATTTTCTTTGTGATGCATGTCTGATGCCTCAGTGAAAAAACTGCTCTGCCTGTATGTCGTTGTGGGCTCAGTGGGAGGATGGGATGTGGTGCTGGAGGACAGTCAGCTGCTTGGGCCTTGATGAGCGAGGGTCAAGGGGACTCCTCAGCTCCTCAACCGATGAAGACTGGTAGATGGGAAGAGCTTCAGGCAGATGGGCATCACTCTGTGAAGACAGCAAGCCCACTTCCCCTGATCTTGCTCTGCGGCTCTTTGGCAAAACAGAGGGAAGCCCGGACCCACCTGGGCAATGTAAACACTAACCCTCATCCCCCTCCCCCAACAAACTACGAGAGGATCAAAACAAAGCAAAAGAAAATCAAAGCTAGCTTAAAGGTAAAACCTTCACAAATTGTGACTCAGCTCTTACCTGAGTGTAGATTGCCCATATAATCATATGCATAAAGAATGTCTCTACTCTGGCTTTGATTTAGCAGTGGAAACAAAACATTGAGCTGGATTCATTGACTTTTGATAGGTAGGTTTTCTTTGCCGAGGATATTTTTTACAGATCAAAAAATAGCTTCTCTTAAGGAGAGTGGTTGTAATATCTAAGGCATCCAACTTCTTGATGTGGAAATGTTGGGGTACAGTTCAGAGCCCCTGGCCAAGAAAGAATTCTGGAGACATCTTCGGTCTAAAAAAGGTGGTTTTATTAAAGCACAGGACAGGACGCGTGGGCAGTGAGAGCTGCTCTAGGATTGAGACAGGTGATTGATTATATACCTTCAGGTTGGGAGGGAGTTAGGGCTAGCAGTAAGTCTCTAAGGAGTTTGGAAGCAAAGTTTCTAGGACCTTTAGAGGGGCTAGCTGTTGTTAGGAAAAGATCATTTATTACTGTTTAGTAAAACCTCAGTCATGAGACCCTTCAGATGTGTATCAGGGGACCATTTGCTTGGGGTATGATTGCCAGCATATATCTTGGAGGAATAGAGATAAAGGAAGTTTCCAAAGGAATTTTTATATGTTAAAGTAGACTCACAGGATCCTGGAGGTCGGGATAATGTTAAGCTAAGATTGCCATTTGCCCCCAGCAAAGTGTCATCATCAAGGCAGCTGAGCTCCTAGGTCATTCTGCCAGTTTCAAGGACTTGTCAGTGGGCTATAGGCAGTAAGGGAATTTCATTTTTTTTTTCTTTTGCCTTTGTTGCCCACATCACTTCTCACAGATAGATTTTGTAGGATGATCTTTTTCATGGTGAAGACATTCACATTTGATTTACTTAATCAAAAGAAGATTTCTTAGGATTAGTCATATTGAAGTCTTTTAGGGTGTGAAACAGTGAATTATAAAAAAGAAACCGGTTTTTCAGATATTTGGAGGCTTGTGTTTATACTTTCAGTTCTGAAATACAATGATTAACTTACATAGTCCTATAATGTGTATATATTATATATACTGTGAATGCACACACACACACACACACACACACATACAAACACATACATACTGTTTTTGGACTCAGGGTTTTTTTAATGTTTATTTTTAAGAGAGAGAGAGAGAGCGCATGTGTGTAAGAGCAAGCAGGGAAGAGGCAGAAAGAGAGGGAGACAGAAGATCTGAAGGAGGCTCTGTGAGCCTGATGTGGGGCTTGAACTCACGAGCTGTGAAATCATGACCTGAGCCAAAGTCAGACGCTTAACTGACTGAGCCACCCAGGAGCCCCTCATGGAGTTTTGATACTAGATTAAATAAAGCTTAATTTAAAAGATGAATTTGAAACTAAGAAGAAGACAATCTTGTTTGAATACTACCTTCAGAATGGGCACTATTTCCTATGTCTGTGTGGAATCCGTATTTGGGACTCATCAGTGCAAGTTTACCAAAAATAGCTGGGGACCCAGATATAAGGATCTGTGGCCAGGACTGGACCTGCAGCTCTAAAGAATTTCACCAGGGAAGGAGAAGGCAAAACCTCAGACCAAATGGCCTGGCTTGGGTGGCTGAGTCCCACAGAAGAAAGCCAGTGTCTTCTCACTCAAGTGTCCTCTGCATATGAAGTCAAAATAAAAAGGGCCACACAGCTGAGGTGAAGCACTGAGCCACAGCATTATTAGCTTGGAGCCCTTTAAATTCTATCTGCTTTTATGACAGTACTGGATCCAGAGTCTGGTATAAGATCAAACACACAGGTGAGCACAGACATCCCAGTTTCCAAGACTAAGGGGGTGTCAGGGCCTGAAGCCAAGCAGATCCGAGAAGATGGGAGTGTTTGGGGAGAGGATGATGGATTGAATGGGATGTTTGCCTCAGAGAAACTAACAGCCTAAAACAAGGGTAAATGTTAACCCGAGTTTCCAAAAGGAGAGTCAGAGTACTTTGTTTTAAACCAGAGATTTGCGTGTCTTTACAAATGCAGTATTATTAATTGGGGCACATGTATGGGATGCATGTGTCCACTATTATTAAAAAGTTTCAATTTTGGGGTGCCTGGGTGGCTGGGTCGGTTAAGCGTCCCACTCTTGGTTGTCGCTCAGGTCATGATCTCATGATTTCATGAGATCAAGTCCTGCGATGGGCTCTGCGCTGGCAACATGGAGCCTGCTTGGGATTCTCTCTCTTTCTCTCTCTCTGCTCCTCCCCCACTTGTGTTCTCTGTCTCTCAAAATAAAGAAATAAACAAACTTAAAACAAAAGTTTCATTACCATGCTAACACATGACTTTGGCAAGAACATTTCCTTCTATTTTCGAAACAATTTTTATAGGTTGCTAACTGATTGGTGGCATGGACGTCTGCACCTTACTAGGTTCCCCAAGAACATATGCATTTGTATGTGGCCTTCAGTGAGCACACCCGAGTTGTTCTGAGTTCGTGAGGTCATCACTTACCAGGCAGGCAGGACAGGTGACACACCGTTCTCCTCTCTTATGTCCAGTCTCACCAAGCCAACCCTCTGATTATTTTGAAACTCTGGTTTCCTCATCCCCAACACATCACCTCCCTCTTTTCTACCCTCGCTTTCAGATTCTGATGACACAGTCCAAAGAGGCTGGTTAAACTTTAATACTGTTCACAGCCATCCCATTAGTTCCTAATCATTCGCTTAATATGCCTGTTTAATTTGCCCTTTGCCATATTCCTACTGGACCAACTAGAACACTTGTCTAATAACTTGTCGTATTGCACTTAGATTATCACAGTCCCCTAGCAGGTCCTGCTGCTGGCAGTATCTCTCTTCCTGAAACCACTTTTTAAAGGATATTTCCTGCATAGGGTCTACATTTGTTGTGGGCTCAGTCATGCCTTGTATTCTAGATCCTTCACCAGTACCCCACTGCCTCCCCTGCTCTGTTTCCATGCTTCCCCCATCCTGAACCTGTATCTGGATAAACACTTCTCCTGACTCCATTCCCATGGCCTGAGATAGTCCCCCCTCTGCTCTGCCATTCTGATGCCACCTGCCAGGCAAAGCCCAACCCAACACTCATATTCACTAAGGTGTTTCTCCACTTGAACTCTAATCCACAGTGATATTCTCTGTACACCAATTTTCTATTTTCTCATAAAACACATTGCAAGGGAGCTTCTCCAATTTGAAAAAATACATTTTCATATACAGTCTGTGTACTATTGAGTGTAGTCTCTTAAGTTAGTATCCATTAGGCCTGTTTTCTTACCCCAATGGTCAAGCTTTTTTTTTTCTTTCCAATTATTAATTTTATTTTAGTTGGAGAGACTTTCTACATTTTGGGTTGAGACTAATGGTCAGTGCAGGGCTAGTCTCAGATTGGATTTTGAACTGAGTTATCAAGGAAAATGTGTTCTTCAGCTGGAGATAAGAGATTCAATTGATGACAGAAATGAGAATAGAACAGTTTTATGTAAGGACAGGAATAAATTGAGCTAAATTATTACACTTGGATCACATTACTGAACCTCAGGAAAAAAATGTAAACTGTATTAAATCAACAGTGACAAAATACATCATGAATTCTCTGTCTCACAGATTAGAAAATGATTCAACTGGATTATTTTGCTTTGTTTTGAGAACATATGACAAGCAATAATTTTCTGTTTGTGAAAGATAGTGAGCTCTGAACTTTTTGATTTATTTGCTCATAGGTTTGTAAACATATGTCTGTTGGCTTGGTTGAAAAAACACTGAGGAAGTTTTCGTTCAAAAAGGGTTTCTCTCGATAATACATTAACACATAGACATAGGAAAATATTTTATCATCTTTTAAAAACAGCCCTGTGAAAATCTGGAGGTCTGACCAAAGAAGTCTCTAAAAAAAGAAGTTTCTAAAAAAAATTATGTTGGGCTATTCCATTGTTGCAAGGAATATAACACCACTAATGTATCTCACACAGTAGACATTTTAGAAAGGATAGCTACAGAAATAAAGGAGGAAGGAATTATTCCTACAACTACAGGTGAGCCCCAAGCAGAACCAGGACATTGAGCAGGCTACAGCAGCTGCAGGCATGCTCTCCATTTAAGATGTCTCTTCAACTTTGTCTCTGCCAGTCACTATGGACCAACACCTCTCAGTTCTCTCTACCTAATGGGTTCTACTGTCTTATGACTTCTGCTGCCATATTGCCTTTCTGGCCTCTTGGCTTCTATCTACTGCATTCTCTCTGTATCTTTCCACTGTTATCCATCCTGATGTCTCTTGACTCTTGGAAGTTATGTCGAATTTTCCTAAGGAAAAGCTAACAGATTCTGTATTTTTGTCACCGGCTTCTTATGTCAAGGCTCTCTATAGTCTGCTGTGGTTTGGAGAAATCCATGGTCCACTTAGGTGTGGTCAGAGTAGGAGGCATCACGTTGTTCAAAGTCAGCCCATTACCAGCTTGCGTTTTATTGGTACCTTTATACTGGGCTAGAGTTGGCTTTGCAAGACCAGGAAATTTGTCATAATAGGGCCCCAGAATAAATAGATATGGAGATACTGCAACCGCACACTAATAAATGCATGAGACTCATCTGAAAGCCAGAATAGCAGGTTATTTACTTAAAATGAGAAATTTAACTATCATGCATATTAGATATTTGTGACCACTGGGCTGTTATGCCCAGAATTAGTGATCCCCAAAGACCACCAGGGAGCTGAGTCCGATGCAAAAGCAAAGAGCCTTTATTCGAGCTAGCTCGAGCTCAATCCCCTACCTGCACCGATGCAGCGGTGAGATGCTGGAGAGAGAGAGTTTCAAAAGCACAAAGGTTTTATAGGGGTTTAGGGGCAGTTGGTGAGGTAATGGCTGTGGCCTCAGCTGATTGACTGGGGAAGGGTTGGAGTCCTGTTACCCAGGTCGCCGGGCGTGTTTTGATCGGGAAGTTTGAACGGGTGAGCGGGAGGTTACTCAAGGGGCGGAGGTGTGGTCTGAGGTTTCTGCGATTTTCCTGGAAAGGGAGCATTTCAGGGACATAGTCACTCAAGGTGGAGGACACAGAAGAAGATGGTCGGCCGGCATTGGTCCACCCTTTCACGGGCCAATTCATTTTTCCTCCCCATAGGCAGAGCTGAACCATGGGGCAGATTCACCAGACAACTGGCCAGAATACCAAGCGACGAGATGTTTGAAACACTTTTGCATTTCCACATATAATCCCTCACATGACTGGCCAAATAGAATTGGGTCCAGTTCTGATTCAGTAAGTTTGTATGTAGTAGAGATTTACTGAATGTGAAAGTTCTTTACTGCACCTTTTGGTGGAAGTAGAAATCAGTCCTTGCCAGTGCCAATCTATCTCCTTGAGTTCTTTTTCAAAATAAACAACCATGTTGCATTCTGGACCAGGAGACAGAAGCCCAAGTGCTAAGACCTCCTGGTCTCTTGACATATAAAACAATAACCATTTGACTGACCTTTTACCATCTCTTATCTTGGGGCAGAGCTACCCTTCCTCAACTGCCTCAGGCATTGTGACTTTACCTTTGTTAATACCTTCATCCAAATTAAGGGCTGCCTAAAAGCCTGTTCTAGGATGGTAGGTGGTGGTAACTCAAAATCAATCTCTCCCCAAAAGGCTTGAGACATTAATTTAATAGTACCATTAATTTAACATTAACAACCTCATCCTAGACATTTATTCAAGATTTTTATCCTCTCACAATACCTTAAATCAATCATACATTTCTAACCTGGGAGCCTTTCTACTATTTTTTAAAAATTTTTTTAATGTTTATTTATTTTTGAGAGAGAAGCAGAGTGTGAGCAGGGGTGGGGCAGAGAGGGAGAGTGGGAGACACAGAATCTGAAGCAGGCTCCAGGCTCTGAGCTGGCAGCACATAGCCCGATGCGGGGCTTGAACTCACGAATTGTGAGATCATGACCTGAGCCGAAGTCGGATACTTAACCGACTGAGCCACCCAGGTGCCCCATGTTTAAGAGGAATTTACGTATTTCTGATGTAATCCATTATCCATTGATTTAGCATTCACATGGTGCCTTGGAAAATTATTCAGATTTGAAGCCCTGTGTTAATCTTAAGGCCTAATTCTTAGATAGCCAAACTTTCCCCCAGTTTTCCACAATTCCACTTTTCTGTCTCTCTTTCTAAGTCTTGAAGCCTTGCTGGAGTATTAGTACCAGGACCCAGCACTCTGTCTGACAGATGGCTGGGACTTAGTTGAGGTTTACTGAATCTGAAAGTTCTGTGTTGCTAACATATCCTGGCGATTTCTACAGTAACTGCCTCTAGATGCAAATTGAAGGTAGAGCTAAGGAATTACGGAACGTGGCAGAGGAGTCAACTTAAATCCCTTAATGTACAGACTTAGCGCCATCACTGTGAGAAGCACATCTTCCCTTTTCTGTTAAGGATATGATTTCAATATTGATTCAACTTCCTATTTGAGAGTAAATTGACAGAGTGTCAGCCTACACCGTGAGAAGATGTTAGAGTATATTGCTTAAGTATTTGGGTTTGAACATTCTATCGAGAAGTATGAAATGATCACCAGGCCAGCTAATGTCATGCTCTGTCATGTACTGTGATTCAACAAGCACACAAAAGGGATAAGACTCTTTTGACATATTTGCTCTTGATGTGGATATATTTGCTCTTTGTGTGTGGTGACGATTTATCCCAATCCGAGATTCACTTCATTTCTAGAGAGATGATGATGCCCTTTGCTTTTCATAAGAGAGCTTTACTGTGACACCTTTCAGTGAATTCAAATATCTATCTATGTATAAATCTATAAATCTAAATGTATATACTTTAAATGTATTTTTATATATACACACATCATATCTATATATCTATATCTATATCTATATCTATATCTATATCTATATCTATATGTATGTATGTGTACACACACACACACACATTTCTTCTCTTTAACCATCAAAGAGTCAAGCAATTGCTCTCTCTTTTGGAGAGCCATTACCTACTATTAGCTGCAGTACAAAGTATGCTCTTATATATTATCTGGTACACTAATTAAATTGAATGGGGTAGTGAGAACGTATTCACAGTGTTGGAGCTAATGACCCAGTGCATTAGTAGTGATAGAGAAAGCACACTGGAAGACAAATGTCTTGTTTTAATTGCACTATTGTACCATTTGAATAAAGAGAGTGACATTTCTTTCAAATTGTCTGTAAGTAAAGTCTGTCATTATATGAATGGTAAAGTATCATCTCTGCCTCCAGACTAACTAATGTTTAGTAAACAGTTTTCCTTTGTTGATTATATGCGTTCGGGGACTGTAAAATCAGTGCTGCTAATGTAATTCTAAATGGGTATTGATACCAATTATGGTTATTATACTGTTGAAAAATTAGGCAGGGTGAGAGCCTCAGAATTGCGTTAGAAAAGCTAGTCTACGTGAACTTTCAAAAAAGTCACAGTGCCAACTAACAACAAAAGCCTGTGTTCAGGACCCCATGACAGAATAGACATAGAAATACATAGCATCATCTAGGAATGTGGGCTTCCCAAAGAGTGGGGTTCTGTTCACTTTGTGAGCAGCTTTGTCTCTAGCATGCAGAACGCCTGGCACGTAGCACCTTATCAATATGTATTTGTTGAATGAGTACAAGTCATATATGGTCTCCTATGATTCATTTTCTCATGAGTACCTAAGATTTATTTCTGTCTCAGTGCATTTAGGCTGCTGTAGCATAAATGCCATAGATTGGGAAGCTTTCACAACAGAAATTTATTTCTCATAGTTCTGGAGGCTGGGCGTCCAAGATAAGGGTACCAGCAAATCGCCTATCTGGTGAGAGATGGCTTCTTGGTGACTTAGGTGACCATTTTTTTTTCCTCTGACCTCACATGGCAGAAAGTGTGAGGGAGCTTGCTGTTTTGTTGTTGTTGTTGTTGTTTGTTTGTTTTTTAATGAAGGCATTAATCCTATTCATGAGGGCTCCACCCTTATGATCTAATCGAAAGGTCCCGCCTCCAAATACGGTCACACTGGGGCGTAGGTTTCAACATATAAATATTGTGAGGACACAAATACAGTAAAATCTTGGTTTGCAAGCATCGTTCATTCCAGAAACATGTTTGTAATCCAAAGCACTTGTATATCAAAGCGAATTTCCCCATAAGAAATCATGGAAACTCAGATGATTTGCTCCACAACCCAAAAATACTCATATAAAAATTATTACAGTGCTGTAATATAATGCAAAATAATAAAGAAAATACAAAGTATAAAGAAAAATACACGAATTAACCTGCACTTACCTTTGAAAACCTTCGTGGCTGGTGTGAGGGAGATGAGAGAGGAGGGTTTATTATATAGGGTGACTTTCACTATCACTCATGGAATCAGTGCTATCTTTTGGCTCAATGAAATCTTTTTCTGCATGGGAGCCATTGTGTATGCTTGCATGGATGCTGACTGCAAGTACAGTATTAATAAACTCTTGTCATGTACTGTATTTAATCTAACTGGCAATAAGGCAGCAGAGGAAAGGGTCTATATTTGCAGGCAGCCTGACCTAGAATAAAGCAAAGCATTCCTAAGCTTGCTCTTGTATGGAAAAGCAAAGGACTGTCCATAGGTGCTTTGAAGTGACAAAAAATACACTAGTGCCAGTTGTGGGCACCGTCCAATGTTCTGAAAAATCACTGATTTCTGCCAGAAACTGTGGCCTGAGACAAAGCATCTCGGCATGGGAGATGATTACCCACAATCCAGAGAGAGAGAGACAGAGAGAACCATTGGCTCAGATGTGATCATGTGACATTCAGCATCCCATACAGCTCATATTGCAAGAGGTTGCTTGTTTATCAAGTTAAAATTTATTAGAGATGTTAGCTTGTCTTGTGGAACACTCACAGAACAAGTTACTCACAATCCAAAGTTTTACCGTATTCAGGCTATGGCAGTTTCCAAACTATTTACTGTCTTAGTTTATTAGGATTGGACTTGGAATATAGTCCAATCCATTCAACTCCCTGAGTGCCTCTTCTCAAATAAATGTTAAGCAGGAACTCTTCAGTGTTATTTGAGAAACTAGGTTGTAAGAAGTTAGGAAATTTGGCCATGGTTGTACGGCTGTGACACAACATGGCTGTTTTGCCCTCTTCCTCACGCTTTCAGCTTCTACCTCCCCTGGGCAACATCGTCCACCCATAGCTATAGTAGTAATAATGTCGTGGCTCCATTCCTATAAGAAATAGAATCAGAACAGCAGTATGCAGGTAACTGATAAGTTTAATCAAACTGCAAGCTAGGTTTGTATTATTACAATTTTATACAGTAAAGAGAGATAATTTGTTTCCAATAAACAGCAGAACTCTAGAACATCATGAAAAGAGACTTTTTTTAAAGTTTATTTATTTGAGAGAGAGAGTGCAAGAGTGAGTGGGGGATGGGCAGAGAGAGGAAGAGAGAGAGAGAATTCCAAGCAGGCTTTGCATTGTCAGCACAGAGCCTGCTGCGGGACTCGAACTCATGAAACAGTGAGATAATGCCCTGAGCCGAAACCAAGAGTTGTACGCTTAACTGACCGAACCACCCAGGTGCCCTGAAAAGAGACTTTAAGTACTGGTATCTGTCGTAGCCTTCAGGTGTCAGTGTATTTAGTGATTACCCTGACAATCTGATATCTGAAACACTAGGCTCGATGGAGAGGAATTCATTTATCTGAGTTGATTTGAGTCCCTAGATTTTTCTAGGTTCTGTTGCAGCTGTTGACAAGTGATCCGAAATCTCTACAGGTTTCAACAGTCTTTATGTGGCACATTCTGCTGATGCATAGGCTAGAGAAACAACCCCAGGATCAAAGAACAGTCCCTATCTGGGACCTACCTTCCTCTAGGCAGAAGGAAAAGAGCAAAAGAGGCAACAAAAACACCCAGTGGTTCTTGAAGCTTCTGCTCTGGTGTGGCAGACAGCATTTCCATTCACCTTCTCTTGGCTAAGGCAAGTCATGCGGTCAAGTTCAAGTCTCTAGTGGTGTGGTGAGGTATATTCACTACTATAACATAACTCCTGTCTCTTCCTGGGCAGTCTCCATAGAATAGCCAAATCTATTTATTTATTCATCAATAATCTGATCATATCACTAGCATTCATAAAACCCATTAATGGCTGAGCTCTCCCAACAGGAGGACAATGAGACAAGAGGCATCAGAAGCCTCTGTTCTTGAGTTGTTGTGGGATTTGTCCAAGGGGAGAAGTACAGAAAGCATCTGATTCCATACACAAGCCCAGCAGGAGGCTCCTTAAATCTGAGGAGAAGGGCCTGTCTCATATTGTTTTTTCTTGATGATTCTTTTAAGGGAGTTCAAAAATCCTGGATGGCGGCTTGGAATAATTAAGGGGAGTCTGAATAGAAACAGGGCACTGAGGTGGGAAGAGGTGGTTTGGGGAAGCAAGAACGGTATTATCTCTGAGATGTGCAGCATTCTTGCTCCGTGGTAGGGTTTAGCAGGGTCACTGGAAAACTAATTTCTAGTTTTCACTTGGTTAAGTGTTTGGTATTGTCCAACCCAAACAAAAAGCAAGAAAGGATTTTTTTCATTGGAGAATTATACCTAGAGCCTGGTATCCACTCCAGAGAAATACTTCAAGAAGGAAACAGACCAAAGCGTTTGGCCTCCAGGCATACTCTCCTAACAATGAAACTGGCTGCCTTGCAAGCTATTTCAAAGACATTTCCTGTTTGAAGCAGTCTGCCCACTCTGTGTGAGAGGATGTAGCTGATTTTCTTCCTCTAAACAAGGGAAAGACCTCAGGTGGTCTGACTTGGAAGGGAAACCTGGCCGTGGGAGGCAGGAACCTCCAGGGCTAAGAGAAAAGGCGTGAGAGGAAGCCAGAGGAAGGAGATTTAAAGCATAAAATGAACAGGAAGCAATCCACACAAGGTGTGCTGGGAAGGTACTGCTAGCGTTCCTCATTCTGGGAATGCTCGGCCCTTCTCTGGTTGAAGGACTCAGGCAGCTTATCTCATCGACACAAACCGGTGCTGTGTGCCATGCAGGAAAATGTCAGATCTGAGGGCACGCCAGCAAAACATGGTACTGTACAAGTTTTGACTATTTTGTGTAGCGCCTGGTTTTCTAAAGCAGAATATAAAGGAGAGGTTAACTCGCGATACCAAAGAAAGAAAAATGCACTGGATGTAGTTGAACAGGCCTGAAAGAGTAGGATTGAGAGGTTGAACTGAACTCCCCTGAAACAAAGGACAGGAGTGTTTTAAGTGCTGAGGTGAGCTGGCGGCAATTACTGGAAGATGCCCTGGGGGGAGGTCCTCAACGTGACTAGGTCAGGTGAGTTTGCTAATTGGTGTTGACTAAGCTCCTACCTGTTCATACAGACTGGCAGAGGGGGACACTATTTCCCAGGCTTAATGTTGCAAAGGGATGGCTCTCAGGTCCTCCAGACATTCCTGGGTTATAAAACTGGCAAGAGGCTTTTAAAAAGATTTACGTCTCATGGAGCAGACAAAGAACTGACATTAGAGAATTTTCTCAAGTAAGTTCTCTGAGAAAGATCAGGATCTTTGGTCAGAAAGAAATATGCCTGAAGTTCAGGGAAGTTGGGGGGAATGTGAAGCCCCTCTTGGTCAACAAAGTTTAGGGGTCTGATGGTGTGTTTTAAGAGGTCAGTGAGAGCAGGTAAAGGTATTGGTTGCTTCTCTAAAAGGCAACTCACTGAATTCGTAAAGAGAATGTATTGTTTTATGTCATGAAAACTTCTGGGTAAAGTTTGATTTGATGCAGAGCAGAAGTTTCCTTTTTCAATATCTCTGCTTTGTTTCCTTGACCGTGACACCAGTGTGAGGGAGGTTTTCCCTGTAGGGTTTCAAGTTGGCTGCCCTTTCAAGGGCTAGAGCATGCTTCTCTACTTCCAACAGGAAAAGGGAGTTTTGTCAGAAACTCAGGAAAACGAAGAAGGAGGTTTTCTTACCCAGAAGCCCAAAAATATCTCCTTAAGTCCTGTTTGTTGGCTCTTGTGGAGTCACACGTGTATCCCTTAAGGCAATCCCGTGGCCAGGTAGATGGATGTTGCTGATTTCCTTGAATTAGAGGTTGATGGTATCCTACCCAAAGAAATTGGCTGAACATAAGGACGGTATGTGTATTGGTTTGCTTGGGCTGATGTAACAAAGTACCACAAACTGGGAGGCTTAAAAATAATATAGATGTATTCTTTCACAGTTTTGGAGGATGGAAGTCTTAATCAAAGTATTGGTAGCACGATGATCTCTTGAAAGTTTAGGGGAGAATTTGTTGTATGTCTTTCTCTTAGCTTTTTGGTGCTCCCCACAGTCTTTAGCATTCCTTGGCTTGTATGTAGCTGCATAATTCTGATCTGTGACTTTGTGACCGTGTCATTCTCCATGGGTCTGTGTCCACATTTCCTTCTATTAACAAGGACATTGGTTTTATTGGATTAGGCCTTACCTTAATGACTTCATCCTGTTTGATGATATCTGTAAAGACCCCCTTTCCAATTAAGTCATATTTACAGGTACTGGGGTGTTGAGACTTCACCGTAGCTGCTTTTGTGGACCCAATTCAACCACACACAGGATGGATTCCCTTAATAAGGCTTCTTTTGTTTTGAAAAGGGGAACAAATGTTGCACAGGCCATTGAAAAATAACCATACATTGTTGTTAGAAATAATTGTGATTTTAGGCATCCTGCTCCCTGATTGCCATCTCCTAATTTAACATCCCTCTTTTTCTAAAATACCTACTCTAGTAATTCTGTTCCCCTCAAAGGATCTCCCCTCCATCAACCTGGTCCCCTCACTTCCCTCCCTACTTGGCTTGGATTGCTAAATTCTCATTATAATGGCTCTCTTGCTCATACCCTCAACACATTCATTCTCCTAACCTTGGTGCAATGCATTATACAAAACTGTGACCCTAGTGAAATCTCCCTCTTGGAAAAGGACACTTAAATGCTGACTGGTCTCATTTAAAATTTATGACCATAAATCTCGAATGGCCTCTCAATATTGCATCCTATTATATATGTGAAGACATATAAATATATATGTATCTTCCCTTTTCTTCAACCCTCCTACATTCCTCTCACATTCAGGATGCCCACTGATGCCCTTGTTTCTTATTTTAGTGATCAAACAGGAAACAAAATAGAGCCCTTTTAATCCACCAATCACAAAATCTACTAAAGGGCCCCTGACTGTACTCGTATACTGTACAGTCCTTCCTGTAGCAGTGGGTGCCTGGGCTCCCACCCCAGGTAATAAAGTAATAAACCTATCTAGCAAAGCTACCCTCTGCTTCTGGCGTTCCTCTGTCCCCGGCAGTATTTCCCTCCATCTACAGGGTCATTTCCATAAGTATATAATATGCTGTCATATCTCTATTATTTGAAAAGTTATTGCCTGTCTTCGTATCTCTCTAAAGCTCTTTGCTCATTTTTCCTCTTCCTTGTGGAGCAAAATCCCGTGAAAGAATTGTCTTTAGTCACTAGTGTCAGCCTCCTACTGCAGCCGGGTTCTCATTTCCAAGACTCTACGTGAACAGTTCTTGTACGGTCCCCAGTGATCTCTACCGTGCCAAAACCACTGGCCAGTCTTAGTCCTTGTCTTACCACCCTCTTACAATGTATTTGATACATTTGTTTGCCTTTTTCCTTGGGACAGGCATTCTGGGAATCACACCTTTGTAGTTAAACCACAGATCTGGGAAGAACACCTCGTCAGTATCTACTCCTCTTCCCGACATTATATGTTCAAGTGCCCTGGAGCATGGCCCTCAGCCTTCCACTCTCTCTCCAGCTCTCCCCTCACGTCCTTGGTGATCTCATTCCCTGCATGACTTATATGTCATCTAAATGCTCACGACTCCAAAATGCATGTCTCAGGCCCTTACCTCTACATTGAACTCTAAACTCTTGTGTCTAACGGCCTCCTTCGCATTTCCATTTAGATATCTGCTAAGTGTCACAAAATTATCGTCTCAAACAGAAGTCTTGATTTCTACCTCCAATCCTTTTTCCTTTCTCTGGCAGCCTCACCTTATAGGACAGCAGCGTTCATCCTTCTGTCTGGAGTCACGCTTGATTGGTCCCATCCTGTTCTGCTTCACATTCTGTCTACCAACCGAACTTGCCAGGTCTAACACCAGACGATAGCCTGAATCCAATCGCTCTGACCATGTCCACTGTGAATCGACCCTAAGCTACCGCACTGTTACCTCTCTTCTGTGTGATTTTGACACTCACCGTGTCAAGCGTGGATTTTGCTTCCACTCTTTCCCCCTTATGGTCTATTCCCCTTGCATAGCTGCAGCCAAAAAATTTTTTTAAGGTTGTTAATCAGATCGAATTATTCCTTGATTATCACCCAAAGTGCTCATCATAAGCCCATGAGGCTTCACATGATTTAGCACCTGTTCTTTCTAATTTCATCTACCCTCCTCCTACCACTAGCCTTGGCTCCCTCCATCACTTGAACTTACTACTTTGTTTTTCGTAGCACCCAACATTTCCTAAATACTATACTATGTATGTATTTGTTCACTGCTGTATCCTTAGCACTTAGAGCCATGCCTGGCCAGTAGAAGGTGCTCTATAAACATGGGTTGAATGCTAGTAACACTATTACCGACAGCTCATAGTTCAGCATTTTATATATGCTACGCCCTTGCTGTTCCACATGGGTTATTTCATTTAGTAATGACAACAGCTCTCTAATGTAGGTTCTATTATTATGTCCATGTAAAGGATTAGGACACTGAGTCAGATGCCATGTCATACCGCATCTCAATGGTAGAGACTGAATTTAAACCCTGGCTCTTGGTGTTCAGAGCTTTGTTCTGGAATGCTCTGCCTCTCCCAATGCCATACTCTCCATCCTACATTTCAAATCCGGGTATAAAGTCAGAGACATTTGCAGCTCTGTTTTGGAAGACCAAGTGGAGATGAGTCACGTAAGCACCTGCCCGATCTCCACATGACCTCCGAGCTTCCCCTTCCTACCCTAATCTCCAGGTCCTTCTGGAAGCATTTACTTCTGGAAGGCATTTCATCCCCATGACCCTGAGACAGCCTATTAAGTCTTTTAGGAGTTTTTGTGCATTTCATCTCCAGGTGAAAAACCGATTCTCATTTGCCCACTCCTATAATATTTTCATTGCCACAGGGATACAAACACATACTTTTAGGCACATGAGAGTGCCCTGAGATGAAAGGAATTGAGTTACCATAAATAATTAGGCATTGACTATAGCTAAAAAGATATTAGGCCTGTCCTGGAGACTCAGTCAGTATTTGATTAATTAGTAAAGGACTACCAAGAACAAGAATATTGTTGCTTTTCATTTTTAGAAAATGAATTTAATATAATTATTGCTTCGAGAATTACCTTACCTGAAGTGCCCCCTGGCTTGGTCGGTTAAGTGTCCGACGCTTGGTACCAGCTCAGGTCACGATCTTGAGGTCGTGAGATTGAGCCCTGAGTCAGGCTTCACGCTGAGTGTGGAGCCTGATTAAGATTCTCTCTCGGGGCGCCTGGGTGGCTCAGTCGGTTAAGCATCCGACTTCGGCTCAGGTCATGATCTCGCGGTCTGTGAGTTCAAGCCCCGCGTCGGGCTCTGTGCTGACAGCTCAGAGCCTGGAGCCTGTTTCTGATTCTGTGTCTCCCTCTCTCTCTGACCCTCCCCCGTTCATGCTCTATCTCTGTCTCTGTCTCAAAAATAAATAAACATTAAAAAGAAAAAAAAAGATTCTCTCTCTATTTCTTCCTCTGCCCATCCCTTGCTCACACACACACAGTCTCTCTCTCAAAATAAATAAATAAACATTAAAAAAAGGAATTGCTATCCCTATGCATAATAGAACTTGATGTATATGTTTTAATTGCCAAAAATATGTTTTTAAATTTATTTATTTTTGACAGAGACAGAGACAGCATGAGGGGGAGAGGGGCAGAGAGAGCAGGAGAGAGAGAGAGAGAGAGAGAGAGGGAGAGAGAGAGGGAGAATTCCAAGTGGGCTCCATGCTGTCAGTGCAGAGCCTGACACGGGGCTTGAACCCACAAAACTGTGAGATCATAACAAGAGAAAAGTTGGACACTTAACTGACTGAGCCACCCACATGCTCCGCCAAAAATAATTTTTTTTTGTGTATGACTATCACTCCTAAGAAGGTACAAGAGTGAATTGGAAGAAATTTTCTCTCCTACGTGTGTCTGAAATTTTATTTTTTAGGAAGAGCTATAGTGGAGGGATCAGGCAGCTTATTATAAGAGAGGGCTATTACTTCCTTCAATACTTGTCTTCCTACAGAATGTGTTGTGTAATTCTGCTCTGTGCTTGCTTACCTTGAGTGTTTAACTTTAATCCACTTACCATCCTGTAGAATGTTCACTAGCTATGTGTTTTATTTCGTAGCTGGAAAATAATCCTTTAGGCTGTTTTTTAAAAATAACACATTCACTTTAAAAAAATTTATTTACATTTATTTATTTTTGAGAGACAGAATGAGACAGAGCATGAGCAGAGGAGGGGCAGAGAGGAGACACAGACTCTGAAGCAGGCTCCAGGCCCTGAGTGAGCATTCAACACAGAGACCGATGTGGGGCTCGAACCCACAAACTGTGAGATCATGACCTGAGCCAAAGTCAGACACCTAACCGACTGAGACACCCAGGTGCCCCCTAACACATTCACTTTAACCTGAAGTCAGCTCACTTATTCTTATTTATGGTGAAAACCTCTTCTTTCAGAGAACTCTCTCCTGATACTCGAATATTCAAATAACTGGTTTTGCTTCCTGCTTTTTGGACCTGGAGGCTTGCACTGATTCCGTAGTAGATTTTGATGCTGATCATAAGATAAAACCAGTTTTTATTATTATTTATTATGCTTTCATTATTATTACTATTATTATTATACACGCATGTGTACATGCACGTGTGCACACATGAGTGGGGAAGAGGGGCAGAAGGAGAGAGAGAATCTTAAGCAGGCTCCGTGGCAAGCGTGGAGCCCCACGCGGGGCTCAATCCCACAACCCTGGGATTATGACTTGAGCCAAAATCAGGAGTCAGATGCTCAACCCACTGAACCACCCAAGCACCCCTTTCTTATTCCCCCCCCTCAAGAGGAGGTGCCTGGGATATTATTGGAAAAAGCAAACCAGTGACTGTCTTCTAAAGAAATGGTTCTCTTGGTCTTGGCCCACCATGGCTTATTTTCTGAGGACTGTCCACTGTTAACCCACTTTGTTCCCTAAAAAATGATGTTCTCACATGTTCTCCTGGCAACACACAGAGTCACCGTCCAGTGAGCAGCACACACACGCGCACATTCACACACTCAGGAATATGACTCTCCTCCTGACACACGGGGCCAAAGTTGAGAATGAATTGCTTGGAATCGCTTTGCCAACAACAGGGACAACAAATTTGCTGATTCGCTCAGTTCTTGAGGAAAAATCAATTGTGTCAAATCATCTTGTGGTACGATCGGAAACATGGTGAGCACAAGTCAATTCGATATTCATTTAGTACTTTGTATTTGACACTGCTTGACACTGAGCTGAATCTGACTGTCCTGCCCCATAAAGCAGGCACGATGGGCTGTACCTTGATCATTTTACTACCGTCTACCCCTATTTATACCACCATCACCCTAATAGCTACTGTCGCTGCTTCTACAACTACCAGGAAACTTATATTAGGCACTCAGTTTATGACAGGCACTGGTCTGATTATTTTCGCTTAATACAACAGCTCTGTGCCGTAAGAATTATTAAGATGTCTAGGGGCACCTGGGTGGCTCAATGGGTTGAGTGTCCGATGTCATCTCAGGTCATGATCTCACAGTTCGTGGGTTCCAGCCCCATGTCGGGCTCTGTGCTGACAGCTCAGAGCCTGGAGCCTGCTTCGGATTCTGTGTCTCCCTCTCTCTCCCTCTGCCCCTCCCTCCCCCTCTCAAAAATAAATTAACATAAAAAAAAAGAAAAGAACTATTAATATGTCAATTTTATAAATGCACAAATCCCTCACAAAACAGTTAAACAGCTTGCTCAAAGTCACATAGCTACTGAGTGGCAGAATGGGGGTATAAATTCTAGCTCCAGAATGTTGCACTACCCTGTACTCAGCATCTAATTAACAATAGCATGCAGGGTGGATGCTTCAAAGGAACATTTACTTTGTATATTTTAATGTTAGTGTAAGCACTCTGAATGATTTGCCAGTATGGCCTGCATATGTGATCCTATTGTTTTATTTTTTTAATTAATTGCATGAGATCAGCCCACTTTTATGGGCTATCTATCTTGGTACTATCTTCTTGAAGCTTTCTCTCCCCTCTTTCCCTAAATGTCCAAGAACCTAGAAGGTCTACTCAGTTCTGTAGGGATGGTTCACCTTCCAGGTGGACAGGGGGTTACCTGCTCAGTTCTCTCCTACTTGCCTTTCCTCCTCAATGCCCCATGGTGTTGCTCTTGATGACTGGTCCCCTATCATGCTATAGAGCACGATTCAGTCTTTTGCTATAATTATGTCTTAACAGTTCATTCATTGTACTCTTTTTAGTGACCACGTATCATGTACCTGGCCCTGTGCTGTGCTACCAGCTAAATTACAAAGATAAAGAGACAACAATGCCCTCTTTATGGAGCTTACATTCTAGTGGGAAAGGCTGACAATAAAAAAGGAAGCCAACGGGTGCCTGGGAGATTCAGTTGGTTGAGCATATGACTCTTGATTTTGGCTCAGGTCGTGGTCTCATGGTTCGTGGGTTCGGGCCTCGCATGGGGCAATGCGCTGTCAGCTTGGTATTCTCTGTCTTATTCTCTCTCTGCTCTCTGCCCCTCTCTGGTTCACGTTCTTCACACCACCCCTCCCCCCCAAAGGAAGCCAGTAACTAAATATACATCATTATTAGTGCTTGAAGAAAAGAAGAAGGAAATAAAGGGTGTGGGTCTATTACAGATAATCAGGGAGGACAGCTGTAAGGAAGTGCCTTTTAAGCTGAGAGCCACAATTATACAAATGCTCTAAAATTAGATCATGTGGTGGTTTCACAACTCTGTGAACATCCAAAAAACATTGAATTGTATACCTTAGTCTGGTGAACATTAGGTTATACAAGTCATGTGTCAATACAAATGTTAAAAACAAAACCAAAACGCGGACATGCAGAGCTATGACCAGAGGTACACTCCTCTGTATTTGCTGCTCTTGTACCTTTTGAGGATTCTATTGTATGAATTGGGAAAATTCTTAGTTATCCTCATTGATTGAAAATTTGGCTTTCTTGGGGTCCCTGGGTGGTTTGGTCGGTGAAGTGTCTAACTCTTGATTTTGGCTCATGTCCTGATCTCCGCATTGTGAGATGGAGCCCCGTGTCAGGCTCTGCACTGAGTGTGGAGCCTGCTTGGGATTCCCTCTCTCTCCCGCTGCCCCTATCCCACTCATGTGTACGCATGCACGCGTATGCTCTCTTGCTTTCAAAAATAATGAAATAAAATAAAATAAAGTAAAATAAAGTAAAAATTGGGCTTTCTTGAGTGGGTTGTCATTTGTCCATAGGCATTACCTCTTTTACTTCTACTGGTATTTTCTCTTTGTTGCTCCCTATCCCAGTGAGTTTATGCCCTTAAAAAAATTTCCTCTGCTATGGTTTTGGTGAAGTTCAAAAGAAAGCAAAATTGGATGGATTTATTCAATCTGTAATCCGAGCTAAGAACTCCCATTATATTTTCTAAACGGTTACTGTGTATATAGCTGAGGAGTGTTGTTCTGTATGCCAGCCACCATACTTAATTTTCTTATCACTTCTAATAGTTTTTTCAGTCAATTTTCTTGTGTTTTTGAGTATATAATTATATCAAGTGCATATGATAATCATACCTATATCTTGCCGATATTTATGTTTTATTTCTCTTGGCAATTGCATTCACTTTTAGAAAAAGTGAAATAATGTGATAATGGCAGTCTTTGATTTGTTTTCCCTGAATGTTAATGGAAATGCTTCAAAGGTTTCATCATAAAGCATGGTGATTTGGTTTGAAACACATCTTTAGAAATAAAACAAAATAAAACAAAACAAAGAACACAACAACAGCAAACCTGAATGTTGGAAGAAGCCAGCCACCCAGAGAGGCATCATTGAGTGGTGAGTCAAGAAGACTTGGAGACCAGTGTGGCAGAGCTTGGTGAGCATGGGGAAGAGCAGATAGGATGGGTTGTTGACATGGGCATGCCTGCCATGTAGTGATTTCTAGAATGCTGGATCTGTGTAGACAGAGGTAACAGTTCCTTGTCATTTCTGCTTCAAGCTTGGCTTTTATGATGTCTTCGAATCTGCACGAGTCACTTCTGCTTCTAGCGAGTGGCTCCACCATTTCCACTGCCCATCTGTACTCTGTACAGATGGATTAACTGTAGTGTAGTAGTGGAGGTTGGGGAAGAAAGCACTGATATTTCTCTGCTTGAACAATCTGCCTTGTGGTTTTCAGCCACACAGTTACTTTGTGTTTTGCCGAGGGGTTATTCTCCCTACTCACCGTCTCCCTTGCTGTCCCGAGTGAGCTTATAGCCAGTACCCTCATCTGTCTTCTGCACTGTCCTTGGAACGTGCAGGAACATCTGAATCCCACTGTTCAATAGATAATATTATTTCACTTAATTATGTTACATGGCAATTTCCCCTTCACTGTTACTCTGTTTCACTGTGAGCCTTTTCCTAAGGCATGTGATACTTGTCTAAGTTATTCTTTAGGAAGTAAGGTAAGTTCCCTGCTTGGTGATTTTTCCAGAATTCTATGATTGTTTTTAATATCACTATCCTGGATTTTCAACCTAGAATATGAGGGTGAATGTGGGAAGCCAGGCAAACCATTTGATCTTAGCCTCATCTGTCTGCATCCTACAGGACTTCTTACTCATCCAGGAAGGTATTTCCCACTTTTTTCCACCATCTGCCTCTCTACCCTAAAGTGTCCAGGGAAATTCTCTGCTCAGGCCTCCTTGCTTTGGATACATGGAGTGAAGCTTTGAGTATTTTGAGGACCCTGTCCTTTCTCAACCATGTTGGCTATGTTATCAACAATAATCTGAATGGAAACACCAAATCAAGACATGACTTCTAAGTTCGAGGCTGGGCCCAGCCTTTGCTATGGAGAAGTCATGCTCTTGTTTCGATGGGTGAGTAGCTATAGGGAGTAGGGCAAAATGACTTACCTGGAATGAAACATTTATCAGTTTAACATTGAAAGCATTCTTCCTATTCTGTGTGGAGAAGGTTTTGAGGCTGAGCCAGGCTAACAGGTGGCATGCTGGGCTTGATGAGTACAGTGAGTCACTGGCATAGAACTTCAGTGGGCTTTTGGTGCTTACCTAACTTCTCTTCCAGTCTACCAGAACCCACAGGTATTCAGGTGTCTGCTCTTTCCCACTTGGCTGTTGGAACTCAAGAGGAAACTGAGCCCACCTCCCCCATCTCCCACTGCAAGAAGAGATATTAGTTTTATTCAATCCTCGTGATTACATTCCAGCTGTCAATAATCTAATCCTGAGGGAATCTGTACATTTCTCCAGGTGAATTTCATTGGTAAAGGGTTTCCACCTGCCCTAACTTGACCTAATCACACTCAACGGAAGTTCTTTTCTTTCATGACTGGCAAAGAATCCCTCTCTTTTTTTGGATGTGCCGAAGAAGCCTGTGTGACCCCGGCTGCTTCTGAAAGCCTTCTTGTGAGTAAGGTAAAACAGCCTTGGGGTGAAGCAGATCCTGTAAATGCAGAAAAAAGAGAGACAAGGAGCCAGGGTAAGCCGAACATCTCTGAGGTCTCCTCTCCCTTTGAACTTGCTATGCAAGACAATACATTTCCCCCTTGTTTAGGACAATTTGACACTGGATTTCTGCTTTGGTTTTGTTTTGCAAGCCCAAATCTTTTATCTGGCACAAATGGGTTGGAGAGAGTAGTAGCTTGGCATCAAGTAAGTGACATTCCTTCTAGAGACATTGAGACACTGAGTTAGAAACCCAGAGGAAACCGAGGATAGTTTGGGGAGGTGCGTAAAGATACCTTTTATCTCAAGTACGGTGGCAACAGTAGGTTGGTAATGTTGTACAGTTGCCACGGGGTGTGGAGAGAGTAGGTGCAGGTAGTGTCTGGGTTAGAGGAGGAGAAGGAATAAAAGTAACTAACATTGAGAACATAGGTTCTTGGCACTGATTTCCCTTTCGGATACACAATCATATTTTTTGCTTTTCAACAGAGATAGATGTTTAGAGAGAGAAACCTGAGATTCTTAGATACTAGGTATCATTCCTGTGATAGTATAGCTGTATGATCTCATTCCATTCAAGCTTGCCTGGCATCCATGGTGCTTTCTATATTCCTCAGCATCTACGGTACGGTTTAATAATTTAAGGAAGCAACAAAGCCCAGAATACATTTATTTTTTGTGTCTCTTAAATCTTATTGATTTTATTAATTTATTTTCAATTGTAGTATTGTTGACATAAAATATTGTATTAGTTTCAGCGATCTGACTTTTAAAAAATGTGTATTTATTTTTGAGAGCGAGAGAGAGACAGAGCATGAGTCGGGGAGAGAGCAAGGGAGACCCGGAATCAAAAGCAGGCTCCAGGCTCTGAGCTGTCAGCACAGAGCCCAACACGGGGATGTGAGATCACGACCTGAGCCAAAGTCGGATGCTTAACTGACTGAGCCACCCAGGCACCCCTTGACATTTGTATAAATTGCAAAATGCCCACCTTCTGTCACCATACAAAGTTATGACAGTATTATTGACTATATTCCCTGTGCTGTACTTGACATGTTTTAAAATGATTATTTGTTTTGAGAGAGAGAGAGCATGAGCAGAGGAAGGGCAGAGGGGGAGAGAGAGAAAAGAGAGAGGGAGAGAGAGAGAGAGAGAGAGAGAGGGAGGGAGAGAGAAAATGAATGAATCCCAAGCAGGCTCCATGCTCAGTGCAGAACCCAACACGGGGCTTTGATCTTAAGACTGTGAAATCATGAACTGAGCAGAAATCAAGAGTGGGACTCTCAACTGACTGAGCCCCTATACTTCACATTAAAATTTTTCTTTTTATGTTTTATTTATTTTTGAGAGAGACAGAGACAGAGACAGAAAGTGAGCAGAGGATGGGCAGAGAGAGGGGGGACACAGAATTTGAAGCAGGCTCCAGGCTCTGGGCTGTCAGCACAGAGGGGGCTCAAACTCACGAACCGGGAGATCATGACCTGAGCCGAAGTCAGATGCTTAACTGACTAAGCCAACCAGGTGCCTCAATATACTTCACATTTTTAAAAGAGGTCTATCAAAAGTGATAACATGAAGAGGAGACATGTCTCCCAGCTTTAAGGAGCATTGGCTAATTCAGAATAGATTCAGAATAACTCATTTCTTGAGGTTTTAGATTCTTTGTGTTAATTGTTTCAATGTTCTGAGGGCAGAACACTCTGAGCTTTTAAATACTTAACCACAAGCCTGAAAAACAACTCAGTCATCTGAAAGATGTCAGCACAACAATCCATAGATCTTAGGACTTTGGGGAAGCTGTTTTACCTCTTTTATGCAGCCAATACCACAAAGCCAGGCGGAAGGCGCCCCACAGAGCCCTGCTGTTCAATGTTTCTCCAAATGTTGCTGGAATTATTGAGAAGATAGACGAAGTGGGTGAATTTAGGGCATATTCATTGTGTAATGTTATCATCTATTGTCCTTTCCAATCGTTCTCTCCTTCAGATCCTTGCTTTTAAAGGTGAGTGAGAAGAGACGAATCCTGTAGGGTTCTGGGCAAGGAGAGTTAGGATGGTTTGGGTTGCATTTTCTGTTGTTTCCCTCCCCCCGCCCCAGAAGCATTTTCGTTTTTACTAGGAATCTTTTTCCTTGGATCAAGATGACATACAATGAACTTCTTGCTCCTCTGCTAGTTTAGCTCGACAGGCCAGAGCCCCATTCTTCTGGGAAATCCTACATTGGATTTGGAGGAATTCTGATACCTTTTCCCATAGGGAGAGTAATTAATTACCCGTAATATGTAATTACACAGAAGTTTTCCTATTCAATTTCTATCTTAAATATTCAGTTTCTTCTCCCTAGTAGCTTATCTTAAACATCTGGCTGGTTCTGGGAGAAGATTTCACATGAAACTACTTTTCTTATTCATTAGCTCTGCCTTGATAATTCAGAGAGACCCTCAAGGTATATGTGATTATTATGAATAGTTGAAAAATGGAACTCTTTTTTAAAAATTTTTTTTATTGTTTATTATTTTTGGCAGAGAGAGAGAGAAAGAGAGAGAGAGAGAGAGAGACAGACAGACAGAGACAGAGAGCAAGCAGGGAAGGGGCAGAAAGGGAGACACAGAACCTGAAAGCAGGCTCTGAGCTATCAGCACAGAGCCCTATGCGGGGCTCGAACTCACAAACGGTGTGATTATGAACTGAGCTGTAGGTGGCCGCCCAACTGACTGAGCCACCCAGGTGCCCCCAAAATAGAATTCTTTTTTTAAATTAAGTGGTATGTTTGCTTTTGGCTTTTGCGTTTCAGAGGTAGTAGGTGAGGAGCTTGAACTTTCCATTTGTGTAGGTCAAAAATGATCAGATACTAGCAACTTTGTTAGGTTCGCCCTAATTCCATGTGTTCACATTCTGCATGAAGTTGTTCTCTCATAAATATTTCCTCTTCTTTCTCTCATACATTTTCTGATTGAAAAAAAAAAACCTGAAAATGAATTCCTTTTTACGTTTCTGGGGAAAGTCATTTACATTGAATATTTCCTTGCAAATGAATCAGCCGCTGTGTTTTACCCGTCTTTTATGTGAAAGCGTATCTTCACAGTTCTTTTCTACCAAAGAATTCATGCTGCAGTTCCATGAAAACTCCTATAACAAAAGTAAAATATCTGTCGTGATATTATTTATAAGGAACATTAGTGGAGTTAAACTTGAATGCGTTGCAAAATAGGACTAATTGAAACAGAATAAGTATCTTCCTGCCTTCTTGTGGCAATACTCTTACTTTATTTAAACCTGTGTTCATAAAGTGACCAAAAGTAAATCACATAATCTATTAAGAGGGAAAGGGGGTAAAATTTTGAAACTATATAACCAAAAGCTAGATTTTCATTCTGCTGCAAATATGGTTACTTAGTATTATAATTACAGAGAGTAGATACTTTTTTTAAAATTTATTTTTAATGTTTATTTTTGAAGGAGAGAGAGTGCAAATGGGGGAGGGGCGTGCGCACACACACACACACACATACACACACACACACACACACACACACACACACACACACACAGAATCTGAAGCAGGCTCCAGGCTCTGAGCTGTCAGCACAGAGCCCTACACGGGACTCAAACCCATGAGCCATGAGATCATGACCTGAGCAAAAGTCAGACGCTTAACTGACTGAGCCATCCAGGTGCTCTGAGTAGATACTTCTTTTTTTAAACGTTTATTTATTTATTTTAGACGGGCGGGGGGGGGGGGGGGAGAGTGAGTGAGCAGGGGAGAGGCAGAGAGAGAGAGGGAGAGAGAATCTCTAGCAGAGAGCCCAACGTGGGGCTTGAACTCAAAAACCATGAGATCCTGACCTGAGCTGAAATCAACAAGTCAGATGCTTAACCAACTGAGTCACCCAGATGCCTTGAGAGTAGATACTTAATCAAAATTTTCAGCCCTCTCAAAACAAAACAAAACAAAACAATTCTTTTAATTGGACATTAGTTTTTATTGAGGCCAGCAAATGTAAAGAACTGAAATCAATGAATTTTACTTTTAACTTTGGTTATTTTTAGGAACTCAAGGTTTAACACATTATATTTTCACCTGTGGAAACTGGATGCACAGTCACCCTGATAATGCTCGTCTTCATGGGAATGGGTAGAATGTTTCCTTGGTTACTGAAAATGAGGCAATCACAAGAACACATGCCCCCAAAGAGTAACTATTCTTGGAAAATCCCCCTGGGGCTGTTCTCTCTGCACACTGGTGTGCTAGAAGTCTCTTGTTTTCACTTCACCTCCCTCAGTCCCGAGGGACCCAACAGGTGTGATTTGGGGAGGAGGGGGATGGTGGGGGGTATTCTCTTCTGTCTACCTCTCTGCTGACTCTTTTCATTCTCTAACTTTGTAGGGAGGTGCAGGGCATTGCTAAACGGGGCACGCTCACTGACTGGGCAGTGTTAGGGAAGATGGGAGGAGAATTAGGACAAAATTTTGAGGTTTGTTGTCATTAGTGTGAAACACATCCAGATGGCAGGGATCTTACATCCTTTTCTTTCTTTTCTCCTGTTTTCTTTTTGTTCCTCCTCCTCTTCTCCCCCTTCCTTTAATGCCTCCTTCCTCTCCCTTCACCCCAGTTCCCTCTTCTCTTCAGTTTCCTCAAAATTACTTGGTAAGCTGGTTTGGTGTGTGGAGTGTGTTTTCCATAAAATGATACTGTAAATGATGGTTAGATTCTGTGCTAGTTCATGAGCTTTAATTCTTAGTGTTGTTAAAATATTATATTGAGATTACAAAATCACATTGTTGCAATATTGGTAATTAAACCCAACAGAAGACATTTAATTAAAAGTAGACATTTAGTGTACAAGGATAATTTTTAATCCTATTTTATATTTCACTTCATTTGCTCTCATTTTAACTTAATTTTAGGGTTCACTATAACTTCCAATTCAGTTCTGAGATTTTAATTTATTAAATCACTTAATTCATTTTTTTCCCATTTAACTTGACTTAGAGAAGATGTCTGTGAGAAAATCGAATCAATACTCTTACATTGAAGACATAAAGAAATTAAGAAGAGTAAATGCTTGAGTCAATGATTCTCATCATTAATTAAGTGAGGCAGAATTTTTTTTTTAATTGTGTTACACTAGTCATTTTCTCCTCCTTTACCCATGTTACCTAGTTGGTAGCAGTGTCTTTTCAAGACTTCCAAGCCAGAGATTTCGAAGACATTATATAGTGATCTGATATCGCCTATCATTACTAAAGCACATGTGAGCTTTTAACTTTTTAAACTTTTGCTACAACTGAACTCAGTTTCTGTTTTGAGCAACTCATTTCTCTGGAGTGGCAGAAAATTTGTTCTGATGAGGGTTTCCCTCACTTCTTCCAAATGGAACTTAAATCCTAGGAGGTCTCCATGGAGCCATAGTGTTTCTGATGGTGGGGTGCGTCTATTAGACCCGCAGTGCCTTCTGGATGTGCTGGCATCTTTAGTCCTGCTACCCTCTGTCTGGTCCTTGGTCACTGGAGCCCACAAGCTACTGAACAGAGCCCCAAGTTCTTGTTGTCAAGTCCCTAGCCACACCACCATGTCTCTCTGCTACTTGTGTGCACTCTTGGACATATAGGAGCCACCACATTTCATCATGTTGAGTTCTGAGGAACTCCTATTGTTGACCAAGGTCTTGTTGGTTCTGTAAGGTCATACTGCTCTTTTTTCATCTGAGGACTCCCTGCATTTTTCTACTTATGATACGGGCCACTGGTCCTTCAGGTCCCACCTCCCTCAAAATGTCCTAGGAGTACTGGGGACAGTCACAATACAGGGCCCATTTCTCAGTAGCTAGTGTCTTGGTTCCGATGAATAATTTTCTAACTCTCTCTTGTCCCAGCCTTTGGGGAATTGTGGTATGATAGAAATGTGTTATGGGAAGGCTGTAAGCTGACTTTTTCTCTTCTTGGTTTCTTCCAAACCTATTTAGATTTGAGTTTGTCCAAGGCTCTGGCTTTTGAAACTTGAAGCAGGAGGAAAGTCTAGCCAAGAGGGGATGTGGGTAAGAAAGTACTAAGAGGTAACAGAAAATGGGGATGGAGACAAGCATTAGTTATTCAGAAAATATCCCACAGTGCATCATTAATTCTTTACCCTCACTTACCATATCCAATTAGTCATATGTTTTATGGATATGAACACTATATGATCTTAGGAATTCATCTTGTCTTCTCCAGGGAAGGTTTAGGGAAAACTTCAGTGGCTTCATACTTCCTGCCAGGTAAAGCCAAACTTCTTAAAGTTCATAGCATTCAGATTTCTTCAAAAGTGGATCCCATGACAACATTTGCTGGACCTTTTCTTGCCTCCTACCCACCTGCTCCTGTATTATTTCATTTCTTCACAACATCATTTATGTTGCCACCTTTCATCTTTGCTCACCTATAATCTTTTTTCTGCCTTTTGAAAGACGATTCATATGTATTTCCACAAGGCCCAGTTTATTTATTTTATTTTATTTTTTGATTTCACTTCTATGTGTAATTTATTTTTATTTTATTATTTTTAATATATGAGATTTATTGTCAAAATGGTTTCCATACAACACCCAGTGCTCATCCCAAAAGATGCCCTCTTCAGTACCCATCACCTACCCTTCCCTCCCTCCCACCTCCCATCAACCCTCAGTTTGTTCTCAGTTTTTAAGAGTCTCTTATGCTTTGGCTCTCTCCCACTCTAACCTCTTTTTTTTTTCCCCTTCCCCTCCCCCATGGGTTTCTGTTAAGTTTCTCAGGATCCACATAAGAGTGAAAACATATGGTATCTGTCTTTCTCTGTATGGCTTATTTCACTTAACATCACACTCTCCAGTTCCATCCACGTTGCTACAAAGGGCCATATTTCATTCTTTCTCATTGCCATGTAGTACTCCATTGTGTACATAAACCACAATTTCTTTATCCATTCATCAGTTGATGGACATTTAGGCTCTTTCCATAGTTTGGCTATTGTTGAGAGTGCTGCCATAAACATTGGGGTACAAGTGCCCCTATGCATCAGTACTCCTGTATCCCTTGGGTAAATTCCTAGCAGTGCTACTGCTGGGTCATAGGGTAGATCAATTTTTAATTTTCTGAGGAACCTCCACACTGTTTTCCAGAGTGGCTGCACCAGTTTGCATTCCCACCAACAGTGCAGGGTTCCCGTTTCTCCACATCCTCGCCAGCATCTATAGTCTCCTGATTTGTTCATTTTGGCCACTCTGACTGGCATGAGATGATATCTGAGTGTGGTTTTGATTTGTATTTCCCTGATGAGGAGTGACGTTGAGCATCTTTTCATGTGCCTGTTGGCCATCCGGATGTCTTCCTTAGAGAAGTGTCTATTCATGTTTTCTGCCCATTTCTTCACTGGATTATTTGGTTTTTGGGTGTGGAGTTTGGTGAGCTCTTTATAGATTTTGGATACCAGCCCTTTGTCCGATATGTCATTTGCAAATATCTTTTCCCATTCCGTCGGTTGCCTTTTAGTTTTGTTGATTGTTTCCTTTGCTGTGCAGAAGCTTTTTATCTTCATGAGGTCCCAATAGTTCATTTTTGCTTTTAATTCCCTTGCCTTTGGGGATGTGTCAAGTAAGAGATTGCTACGGCTGAGGTCAGAGAGGTCTTTTCCTGCTTTCTCCTCTAGGGTTTTGATGGTTTCCTGTCTCACATTCAGGTCCTTGATCCATTTTGAGTTTATTTTTGTGAAAGGTGTAAGAGAGTGGTCTATTTTCAACCTTCTGCATGTTGCTGTCCAGTTCTCCCAGCACCATTTGTTACAGAGACTGTCTTTTTTCCATTGGATATTCTTTCCTGCTTTGTCAAAGATTCGTTGGCCATACTTTTGTGGGTCTAGTTCTGGGGTTTCTATTTTATTCCATTGGTCTATGTGTCTGTTTTGTGCCAATACCATGCTGTCTTGATGATGACAGCTTTGTAGTAGAGGCTAAAGTCTGGGATTGTGATGCCTTCTGCTTTGGTCTTCTTCTTCAAAATTACTTTGGCTATTCGGTCCACAAGGCCCAGTTTATTTTATTTTATTTTATTTTTTCAGTATATGAAATTTATTGTCAAATTGGTTTCCATACAACACCCAGTGCTCATCCCAAAAGGTGCCCTCCTCAATACCCATCACCCACCCTCCACTCCCTCCCACCCCCCATCAACCCTCAGTTTGTTCTCAGTTTTTAAGAGTCTCTTATGCTTTGGCTCTCTCCCACTCTAATCTCTTTTTTTTTTTTTTCCTTCCCCTCCCCCATGGGTTTCTGTTAAGTTTCTCAGGATCCACATAACAGTGAAAGCATATGGTATCTGTCTTTCTCTGTATGGCTTATTTCACTTAGCATCACACTCTCCACTTCCATCCACGTTGCTACAAAGGGCCATATTTCGTTCTTTCTCATTGCCATGTAGTACTCCATTGTGTACATAAACCACAATTTCTTTATCCATTCATCAGTTGATGGACATTTAGGCTCTTTGCATAATTTGGCTATTGTTGAGAGTGCTGCTATGAACACTGGGGTACAAGTGCCCCTATGCATCAGTACTCCTGTATCCCTTGGGTAAATTCCTAGCAGTGCTATTGCTGGGTCAGAGGGTAGGTCTATTTTTAATTTTCTGAGGAACCTCCACACTGCTTTCCAGAGTGGCTGCACCAATTTGCATTCCCACCAACAGTGCAAGAGGGTTCCCGTTTCTCCACATCCTCGCCAGCATCTATAGTCTCCTGATTTGTTCATTTTGGCCACTCTGACTGGCGTGAGGTGATATCTGAGTGTGGTTTTGATTTGTATTTCCCTGATAAGGAGCGACGTTGAGCATCTTTTCATGTGCACAAGGCCCAGTTTAAATGCTACCTGTTCCAAGAAGCCTTCTTGGATTTCTCCAAACAAGTACTGGCTTTTCTTTTTGATCACCTTGACCCACTGGCTATTTTATATTTTATTTTATTTTATTTTATTTTATTCTATTCTATTTTATTTATTTTATTCTATTTTATTTTATTTTATTTTATTTTATTTTATTCTATTTTATTTATTTTATTCTATTCTATTCTATTTTATTTTATTTTATTTTATTTTATTTTATTTTATTTTATTTTATTTTATGTTTCCAAGCACTGAATACAATTCTGCCTTAATTAGAGGATTAAGAGATATAAACTTTTAAAAATAAGTAAGTCATGGAAATGAGAGGTAGAGCATAGGGAATCTAGTCAATAATATTGTAATAACTTCATATGGTGACAGATGGGAACTGCTGAGCATTGTGGAGTGTCTAGAATTGCTGAATCACTATGTTGTATACTTGAAAGCCATATAACATCGAATGTCAACTACACTTTAATAAAAACATAAATGAAAACTATTTGTCTATATGTTCAGCTTTTAGATACCTTGAAGGAAACAATTGTGTCTTGTTCTGAAATTTAACAAGGATTTCTGATGTTTTTCTGTTGATTTTTATCATTTGCCCTTTCAGCTAGCTGCTCTAACAAAGGCAAAAAGTTCCATTTTGTAACTCAGTCACTCTTGATATGATTTCCATCTCACACTCTCAGATTAGGGTGACCACAAGACCTTGAAACAGTAGGAGCAAATGTGAGCATCTTCGATAAACCAGTCGATATGGTCACTCTGTCTCACTTGGCTTTTCCTTTCAAAGGGATGAAAAGTAGGGCACTGCAAAGAGAAGGAGAAGGCGAGCTTCCGGGAGGTGTACTTGTCACTTTCATTACGTCTCAGAAGACAGACTGTAGTCCCAGAGGTGCACTTAACTGCTAGAGAAGCTGGGGATAAATGTCCAGGTTCCATATTCCCAGTTAAACTCAGAGGTTATTAGTACGAGGAAGGAGGGGAGACTGGACATGGGGCAGAAAATAATCTCTACACAGACTGAATCTGAACATTTCCCTTTAAGTCAGACAGTTAGGTAACTCAAATTTCTCCCAACTTTTTCAAGCGCTTTCCTTTGGGAGACTGAGGAAATTGACTATTTTTCACTCTTGCATTTCATAAGTAGACCATCTCTTTTTCAAAACCATGTACCGAATAAGAATTTCTGAGAAAAGTGTTTTGAGCAAGCAGCTCAGGAAATGTAATATGTTTGTTTTTGGTATTTTTAGGATAGGCTTTGTTATGGGACTAGCCGAAAGATGATATTCAATAGGCTGTCCTGGTAAATAGAGTTGAGAGGAAACTGGTGAGGAAAACTTTTAATGAAACTCAGGGTTTTTATTTTTTATTTTTTATTTTTATTTTTATTTTTATTTTTTTGAAACTCAGGGTTTTATACCTAGGTAATACCAGCTCGGTTTTCCAGCTCTGCTCTGGTGAAGCTGAGGTTTCACGCTGGCATTACATGCAGTTGGGCTGTATCTTCAACTTCCTTCGCTAATTAGCCACACCATTCAGTGGGCAAACCCAGTTGGGAGGTATTTCGCCATAGGCACCCTCTGTGTGTCCACAGCAGGAAAGGGTGGGCCAGCACATCTCCAAGAGATTTATTTATTTATTTATTTTTTAAGATTTCAGAGGAGGTGAAAGGCACTCTTGTAGATGCCTCTTTTTAATCACTGGTAACCTCAAGATGTCATCTCACGTTTTTGAAAGGAATCCGTGAAATGCAACAGCTATTCCTTAAATTTGAATGTATACTTTGTCCTCTCTCTCTGCAACCCCCAATTTTGCTCTCAGTCATGGTTGCTAATATCCCCGCTGTCTTCAGCCTAGCTGCCCACTTTGTCAGTTACTGAAATATTGTTTATGCAGGACCAATTTATATTTTAGAGAGATGAAAAGCAGACTGCAAAGCAGACCCTTGCCAACTTGTTGTAATGCATTCCAGAGCAGAACACTTCAATATAATTTTTGAATGATTATTTATTATTTTGTGTTGATTGGGTAAAGGGTTTCTTGAATAATTGATTGATAAAAAAATCATACTATGCCTGGAATAATTACCAGTGCTCCTTTATTTGTGTTTGAAGATGTCTAATTATATATTCTGGAAAGTATTAAACATAGAAAGGATGAATTGACATTGGTGAAGTATGACAAGCTTTTGTCATGTAACATGTGTCCTGGTCATTTACGTACAGAAGCATATTTTAATGTATTTTTCATCTTATTTTTTAACAACTTATTTGTTTCCAAATAACGTTTTACATTTGTCACTGTTTGAAACAACCTTATGAGAATGCAGGTAAGGCACAAAGGGTTTTATTCAGTGGCCTCTCTGTATGTCTTGGAAGAGACAAACAGTAACAAACATTTCTACTTTAGAGCACGTTGAGCTTTGTAGGGAAGAAAATGATGCTTAGAATTGGATTTTCTGCCTTTGATTTATTTCTCTTCCTTTTTTCCATCTCGTAATGTGTTGTTTTCCTTTTGGTCTCCCTCTCTTTCATCATCTCCCCACCTCTCCCAATTTTCTCTCTGTCTCTGTCTTTCAGTTGAAGCATAGTTGACACAATGTTATACTAGTTTCAGGTGTACAACACAGTGATTTAACAAGTCTATATTTATGCTGTGTTCACCACAAGCGTAGCTACCATCTGTCACCATACGACTCTCTTCCGGTGCTTTACCTTTTATTCCCTGACTTCTTCATTCCATAACTGGAAGTCTGTATCTTTCATTCCCCCTCACCCATTTTGTCCATCCCCCCCACCCACCTTCCCTCTGGCAACCAGCAGCTTGTTCTCTGTATTGATGGGTCTGTTTCTATTTTTTGTTTGTTCGTTTTTGGTTTTTAGATTCCACATATAAACGAAACTATGTGGTATTTGTCTTTCTCTGTTGGTGCATGGATGTTGTTGCAAATGGCAAGATTGCTTTCTTTTTTATGGCTGAGTAATACACACACACACACACACACACACACACACACACACACAGAGTAAATCTCATATCTTCTTTATCCATTCATCTAGACATGGACATTTGTGTTGTTTGCATATGTTGACTATTGTAAATGATGCTGTGGTAAACATAGGGGTGCCTACATCTTTTCTATTATTTTTCTCTTTATATGTTATGATTTTTTTTCCTCCGTGATTCTCTCTGTCTGTAACTTCATGTGGAACTTAGGGAAGTTAAAAGTTATTTCTTATTTTCAGCATTGATTATCTCAGAAAATTATTACCTTACTCTCTAACGACTATTCCATACTTAGGATATGTAAAGTGTTGCTCAGTTTTAACTCAGATAGCATAACTAGAAAGTGTCAGTGACTTTCCAGCTCTCCGACTTTCTCATTTTCTATTGATCTATTCTATTTTGTATTTTATAAATAGAATAATATCAAAGATCATTATAAATATCCTTAAGGAAAAAGAAAAACAATAGCCAGAACCTTGTATTTCAGAATAATGGTTATTAATTCTGCTTTAGGCATAGTGGCCATTGTTCAGTTTGACCTCCATTAACTTGTTGAATAAATTCTATTAAAAAGTTACATACTTTTTATTATTTGACTGAAAATGCAGCTAACTTACATGCTATTTCAGACTAAACCTCCATTTTTCATTGAGTTTATACCAAATGGCAAAATGTGGACTCTCCTTTTTTCTGAAGAGAATGAAAAAAAGAACTCCCCACCCCTGCTTTTTACAGTAAAATTGTTTAAAAAATACTTAAAGGAATTTTAAAAACCTTCCTAAATAAAAAACATAGCACAAACATTTCAGAAACGAATTTTCAGTCTTATTGTTTGATGCAAGGTTTTCTGAGTGCTGTGTAATAATCACAGTGGTTCTGAGAAACTAAGCTGTGGTAAAGTCTTTGTGATTGCACTTTTTTATTGGCTGTTTAATATAATTACAGTAATTTCTTTTATGTATATTGAGAAGTTTATATACTACAGAAAACAAGTGTCTTGTAATGTTCACTATTTGGCTTTTTATTATTTTATATGACCTGTAAAACATCATCCTGTATTAGCAGGCAGTACCTATAGCAATGATAGGCAAATCACCTTAGTATATAGTCTGTGGTATAATTTAGTATCTAGGTTTGTTCAGGAATCAAGTGCATGATTAAGTAGTTATTACAGAAAATAAATTTATTTTTATTCTCCTGAAAATGTATAAATTGAACTTTATTTTAAATCTCCAATGGTCATTTGGGACAATTATAAACTCAGTAATATATGCTGCTATTAGAAAGAGTGAAACAAACTTACCATTTCATGTTTTCCCATCGAATGGTGTACATTGCTCTCATTATGCACTGTGTCCTGCCCTGAAATAAAGTGTGATGGGTGATAATGACACTGCTGTAAATAAATGAACAGCGTAATGGTTGGCACGCCTGTTTTGAAGCTACGACTCATTTAGACTTAAAACTTGATTCTTTGTATGGATGTACATATATGTCCCAGTTACTGGCTAGCCAGTAGTTTTAGGTATGTAGCTGTCCCAGAAAGTGGAAGTCCCATGATGCAGTAAATTTACTTGGTCAGGTATCTAAGTGAAGCCTCCTAAGTAAGGGATAGAAGAAATAGAGGGATGGACTGCAAATAAAAGAGGACAGATTTTTAGGATTGACTGCATAGTAGCAATGGATGCTTGGTAAGGTCCTAAGAATTTATTGCCTTTGCAACTGTAATAACTTACTTAGCTAGCTTCCCTGCCCACAGTGTGGCAATACATTCTTCACACAGTTTTCATCCTCAGATGCAAACTGATCATAACACACTGTGACTTAGATTCCCTCATTGATCCATCTCACCCACGGGATAGTCTGTGCTCGCTGGTGTGCTGGGCAGGGCCCTCCTCGTGTGGGCCTGGCCACCAGCACGGTCAGTTTCATCCTCCCTCACCTGTCCGCCAAGATGCCCTCATTGTCTAGATGTGCCAGGCTTTCCCTTGACCTTGAGCCTTTAATATGTCCTCCCCCACCTCAAACTGCATCCACTGATTTGCATCTTGCTCTTGTGTTTCTGGGCCCAGCTCAGTGTCAACATTTCTGGGAAGTCTTCCTTAATCCTACCCCCCAAAATCTAGGAGCCTGGAGCTGCTACACTCTTCCAAATACTCTGGGCATAATGTTACTATGTCATTCATTTACTTACCTGTCTCACCACTAACCAGAGTGGGACTACATTTGTGTCATGGTTATCAGTCAAAATGGCTTTGAGAGTCCAGTAGAATGGGTGTCTTATAGCATGTACATGGGGAGTTTTCTCTTCTTCTTGGTCTCTGAGATACTCTGGAAAGTGGTGGAATTCTCTATTCTTCTTAGTCTCTGAGGTATTCTGGAAAGTAAGGGCTAGTGTTCTCCTTACATTCCTCTCTGGTATTGAGGCAGGTTGGCAACCTTTTCTAGATTTACCCTTTCAGTTACTGCAAGAGGAAAATAAAAAGGTTATTTTTCTATGGATATAAATTATCTATACTATATAGAAGGCAGTAACAGCTAAAGGATGGTCGGAGAAAACCTTCTCTTTAAAACAAAGGAAGAAGTAAACATCTCAATGAGTAAATACATTAGGGATTCATAACATACTATATTGACTTGAACACTCATACCCTATCAGCAACCTATTCATTTCTGATTGGACTATACAAAATTATGTTGTTAGTTCTGGTGATATATTGAATGTTGGTTCATTTGTTTATTTAATTTATCACCCAATTATTAGCTGCTTACCATGTACCAAGAACTGTGCCAGGTACAGGTAGTGACTAAAACATGATCCCTGTTCTCAGAGAGGTGGTAGTTGGAGAAGAGAAAATTTTCATCTCCCTTCAAGAAGACTGGGATATAATTCAAACAGATCTGATAATGATGGTTCTGAGAAGTATCTTGTTTCTTTTTTTTAAATGTAGAAGACCTGTTTTGGTAGTATTTGTTGAATAAATAAATTGGAAACTAAAATTTTCTAATTTGAAAACAAAACCGAAGATGGCCAATCTTGAGCAAACAATGTGGTATATTCATTTTCGTTGAATGATGGCAAAGCTGTGTTCTATTGATCAATGGAAATAATACCGTGAAACAGAGGAACTTCTACAGAAAAGAAATTTAAACTCCTTTTTCACTTGATTATTTGTTAATAGCTTCATATTTCACAGGTACCAGAGGATATTACTTTGGTGACATTCAATAAATCTAAGGCAGCAATAGAAATAATTAATAATCTATTCATAGAAATCATGATAAAATACTAGGAAAACACAATCCGATTATGGTAGTAATAGAAAATAAAATGGCACAGTATGAAAACAGTGACAAATAAATAAATACTAATATATGCCCCTGTACTTGCCGTTTTTATTTTTAAATGGGTGAATCTCTTTAAAATGGCTAATTGAGGGGCGCCTGGGTGGCTCAGTCGGTTGAGCATCCGACTTCAGCTCAGGTCACGATCTCACGGTCCGCGAGTTCGAGCCCCGCGTCGGGCTCTGGGCTGATGGCTCAGAGCCTGGAGCCTGCTTCGGATTCTGTGTCTCCCTCTCTCTCTGCCCCTCCCCCGTTCATGCTGTGTCTCTCTCTGTCTCAAAAATAAATAAACGTTAAAAAAAATTAAAAAAAAATGGCTAATTGCATTTAGTTTCAGAAAATTCTATTTATAACATTTTACATTCTTGGTTTAAAATATTTGAGTTTCTGTTCACCAAATTCCACAGCAGGGAGGTTTTGTGACAAATTCTGCTCACTGTGCAGTTTCCAAATACTGAATGAGTTAGGATTTAGAAAGTAACCTTGAAAAGTCTGGCCCTCACGCACATCAGCTTGTGGTGTTTTCCTTCCACTTGATCTGTAAAGAGGAGAAATGTGTATCAATGGACCATGATTCCTGCTTGTGTGATCCTGATGGCTGTTCAGGAATCTGCAATCCAGCTTACTTCTCTTGTCATCTGGCAAGAGTTTTTAGGTCTAGCTGTTTGATTCTCCGCTTCTTGTAAGTCATTAACCCCTGTACTAAACTACAGGAAAGGTGGGGGAGGAGGAGGTGGTTGGAAACAAAAGAGGGGATGGAGTGGGCAGAGGTTGGAGCTGGGGTTATGGACCTGATTCTGGGCTTCAAGTGTTTTCTTAGTCCCTGTTTAACAAGTACTCAAGAAGAACATTGTGCAACTTTGGCAAAAAGTGTGGATTGATGTCTTCCTGTGAATGCTGTGCTTTGTAACAGACCCTGGCGGTCAGTTAGAGGTATCTGGGTTTCTGGAGAGACCGTTTGATTTGTAGCCAGCCTATAGGCATGGGAGTGAAGGGTGGTCACTGCTTCTTCTGCACAGGCTGGGAAGAAACTTGGTTCCCAGGATGTTGGAGTTTGAGTTGGTTTAAGGGGGTTGCCTGTAAAAGATTTCCAGAATGAATTCAAATGGTCTCTGTCAAAGGAATTGGGCCCTGTGGATCCATTAACTGAAAAGTGTGCAGCTGCCTAGTGATGTGGGTAGATGGATACATAAAGGAAAGTGAAAAGAATCGCGGCACTTGTAAGAACAAGATGATTATACAGTCCCTTTGTTTCTGCAGCCATGTCAGCTGACATCAGGTTTCTTATTAACTCTGATGCTAAGAAGCCTCCAGAGAGGCTGTGTGGAACAATCTGCACTGGCAAGTAGTTTCTTTTCTGTAAAGGAGAAAATTTCATAGAGAAATGTGTGGAAGGAGATATACCAAAGTTGTATCACTCCTGACCTTGTGAGTGGGGTGCAAGTGGGGATATAGAGGGGTGGTGGTGGTCTCGAGCTTCTTTATGTGTGTATTTCTTACTGTTTGAATATCAAAGAATTAAAGTAACCATAAAGGATTTTCATGTTCTTCCAAGAAGACTCATTACTGTATCATTGGGATTATATAACCACAATACTCTTAACCTAAAAAGAGTGGAATATTGAAATGCATAAAATTATGGTTAAAAAATAATAGTAACAGGCATCTCTCAGTTAATGAAACACAGCCATCTCCAGAATGTGTGCCTTCCAGTGAGTTCTTACTGCTTTCTGGTCTTATCTTTTTTTGTTGTTATTGCATTTCTGAGCAGAGGGAAAGGTGCAGATAGGCTTGTTTCCATTTTAGGAGGAGAAAAATGTTAAGATGGCAAGTTGCCTACTGAGAATAGTTGAATAAATTATGGAATGTTCACATAACGCATTAAAAGAGATGGATATATTTTGACTTGGGAAGATGTCTGCAGTATGTTGTTAAATGAAGAAAATAACAAAATAAACACAGGAAATGAAAACAGGAAACACAGCAAACACTCACAAACCCCCATAGAAACACTGTCATGATAAAAGGGATTCTATCTGTGGGATGATATTCTACATGATTGTCACTTCTTGCTTCAATTTTTATTGTGAAATATAAATGTACAAATATAATACACATATGGGTACATACATACACCATATACATCTATACACATTTTATAAATGTATAAAATTACAAGAAGACTTGCCCACGTAGGCCACGAATCTGTCCCTTTACAAATGCATCTGCTCTCACTATGCCTTCTCTTCTCCAGGTAACCACTATCTGTCTTTTGCCTGACTCATTTCCTTGCTTTAAAAGATGATTTGTGGGGTACCTGTGTGGCTCAGTTGGCTAAGCATCCAACTCTTGATTTTGACTCACATCATGATCTCACAGGTTTTGTGGGTTTGAGCCCTGCTCCAGTGCAGAGCCTGCTTGGGATTCTCTTTCTCCCCCTCTCTCTGTCCCTCCCCCACTCATGCTGTCTCTCTCAAAATAAACAAATAAAGCTTAAAATAAATAAAAGATGATTTGCTTTCTATGTATTTTATCTAAACAAAATATTGCTTGGTCTGGAAAAACCAAGAAGCATGCACAAGTCTATTACCCTTAGATGAAGACTCCCAGGAGAAAATGAAATGAACAGTCTCTGATTCATTGGCTTCGGGCATCTTTATAGTTTCCAAGAGTCCTTTCTCAGAAAAGTCAGTCTACAAGGTTCTTTGAGTCCTGGGAAAGTGGGGCTCATACACTAAGCAGAGCATCTATCACGATTCGTATAGAATACCCAAAAGAAAAGTACTCAGAGGGAGTAGACTGATTTATGTTTTCTTGTTTTAAGGGCATGACAGTCTACTTTTCAAGTCTCAGGATTATCTAAAGACAGAAGAGTTCTGCGAGGTGAAATGAGTGAACTTGCTTGCTTCAGGGTGCAGTGCATTTAGAGAAGAATAGGAGCTTCATCGACACATAAATAATTGAGACAAACAAGGCATACAGGTAAATCCATGCATCCTATATCCAGGCATTCTGGCATCAGGTACATCAGGTATATATCATCTTTGGGTGACACAACTTCAGTCAGGGCTGGTAGCCATATATCCCTGTGCTCAGTTGCCACCCTGCGATATCTCTTTCCTGTTTTGAGGATCCCTTTTGCTTCTTTGCCTTTCTCCTGGGCTGGATCCCCTTATTTTCTGATACTAATGTCCTTTAGTTTGTTCTCCCTTTTTTTTGTTAACAAACATTTCCTTGCAGATTTTTGAGAAAGGATGAGAAGGATATGTATATTAAAAAGACATTTTGGGACATCTGGGTAGCTCAGTCGGTTAAGCATCCATCTTCGGCTCAGGTCACTATCTCATAGTTTGTGGGTTTGAGCCCCGCATTGGTTTCTGTGCTGACAGCTGAGAGCCTGGAGCCTGGTTCAGATTCTGTGTCTCCCTCTCTCTCTGCCCCTCCCCCACTTTCACCCTGTCTTGTCTCTCTCTCAAAAATAAATAAAACATTAAAAAAAACTTTAAAAAAAAAGACGTTTCAATTATGAGAATGTCTTTATTTTATCTCCATACTGATTGGTAATTTAGCTGCGTGTAGGATTCTGTTTTGGATAACATCCTTCCGAATTTTGAGATATTTCTTTACTACTATCTCCATGCTTTCAGGATGGCTATTGAGATATCCAAAGCCATCTGGTTCCTTATACTGTCAACATGATGTGTTCTTCCCCATTCTTCTTCACTTTGCCAGAAATACATATAATTTTTTCTTTGTCACCAATATTCTGAAAAACCGAATTATACTTTGATACAAGTGATTTTTGATCCATTGCTCTGGGTACTCAGTGAACCATTTCAATATGGCAATTCAGGTTGAATGCTTTTATTGGTAATTTCTTTCCATATTCTCTGTTTTCTTCAGAAAACCTAATTATTTGGATACTGTATTTGAGGAGCAATTTCTCTTATTTTTTCATAACCATTTTCTTTCTGTTGGTCTTTTGTTCTACTTTCTGTAAAAGTTTCTTGACCTATTAGTGCTTGTATTGGGGTTTTCATTTCTGCCATCATGTGTTTTAATTTTCATAAGCTTTTTTTTAAATTTTACTCTAGACATTCTTCATGTGTCTAGGTTGTCTTACAATATCCTCTTTCCTCTCTTTGAAAAGACTGATGAAAATTATTATTTAATATTGTCTTCAAAGTCACTCTATGTAAGTTTTTTTGGATTCTACATTCTAGGTTAAAGGTTTTTTCTGGTTATTTTGGACTATGTGCTAATGATGAAGATATTACGTTCTCCCTCCCCCACCCAATTTGTGGGGCCTGTTGATATTATGCTTTGTTGTAGGATAACTTGGGTGGCCTATTTGTAGTGTAGGGGCAACTTCTAATGGCACCATCTCTAGGTGTTTCTTTCTGAGTTGGACAGATGCTCTACGGGTATAAGCTTGTAGTCTCCTGCTTGAAGGATAAAAGTCTGCTTGCTTGAATTCAAGAAGTGAAGTTGCACCTTTTTTTTTCAGAATTGGGAATGAATATAGAAACACAGTTTCAAATTAAAGATAGGTACTGGGAGGGGCCAAAATGATGCAGCAGCATGGAAGTTCTCTGCTTCTCTCATCCTTGAAATGCAGCTAGATCAGCATCAAACTGTTTTGGACACCTAGAAAATTGATCTGAGGATCAACACAACAATCTGCATAACTTGGACCACAGAACTCAGCAGGTTCATGGTGTGGAGAGGTGAACTGAGGGAGGGAGAAGTCGCAGAGGGTACAGAGCAGTATTTGCAGAGAGAGGACAGAGGAAGGGGGAAGAGTACAGGAAAAGCACTCCCCCCAAAAGTAGCTAAAAAGAAAGAGAAAGAGTGGAAACACCCACAAGTGACTGAACAAGAAGTGGAGAGAGGAGAAAGGAGAGGGTTTCAATACCATTAGGACTCAGTAAACATGGCAAAGCAGTGTCAGAAATTCTGCAGCCCAATACCTGGCTGGTGGGAAGTGTGAATCCCCAGGAGCTGGCAATGAGGTCCAAGGAGTCTGTTGGCCACATGGGGAGAAGCAGTTCTGCTGATAGGAGGGCATTTGGTAGAGGCCATATGGCCTCCCCACAGGCAAAGGTCCCAACAGGCCCTGGAGAACACAATTGCTGGTATTGGAACAAAGATGTCAGGGTTCAGTGAAACCTGATGCAGGTTGTGTATTGTGTTGTGATTTATGATAACCTGAGCCACTGCCACTACGTGATTACAAAAACTTATTCTGTGGCAAGCTAGCACCCGGCCACAACCTCTGAGCCTCTATAGCAGCATGATTGCAGGAACATTCCCAGGGGCAAGCCGGCACCCAGCCATTGCTTGGTGACACCCTCCTTCAGAGGGTTGGAGAGGGTCCAAAATGCAGGGCCCTCAGAAGTGAGGGGTTTGGAAACCCAGCCCCCTGTGACATAAAATTTGGGAGGGAGGTGCTGCCTGGTAGGCTGGTGGCTTGGACACAGTGTAGCAGCAAGGAGTGGATAGAAGCTGGAGACAAAAGAGGAGTGCTTGAGTGCCACTGGGGGAAAGGACAGAGTTCTGGACCTAAAGACTGTGAAGCTGGGTGACACTATTTTACTTCTGCATATGCACATACATTGATACAACCCAGTAAGCTAAGCAGCGCCACCTAGTGAAGAATGGAGCCATTATACCAAGCCCAATCCAACTATACCAACCAAGCTGTAGAGGACCACCACAAGTATCTCCTCCTGCTTAGTGTATGGACTATAAATTGCTTCATAGTTTGACTTCTAGAGGAAACTGGGTGAAATTTCACTTGGATTTCATTCTGTTCACTGATCCATCTATTCATTTCTTTTCTTATTCTTGGATACAGAAACAGAAAAAAATTATTTTATATTCTATTTTTACATAAAAATTTAAAAATTACATTTTAATTTTTTGTAAATATATTTTTTATTCTATTTTACCTTCTTCATTTTGTTCTATTTTATTGTATACATTTTAAAATTTTTCTTACTTTTTTTTTCTTTTTCCTTTTCCTTTTCTTTTCTTTCCATTTTTTCTCTATTCAGTCAAGCTTCTTTAAATAACCAGGCCAAGTATACCTAGGATCTAGCTTGCTTTATTTGATTTTCTTGTGTTGTTTTTAATCTTTTTAATTTTTGTTTTTTATTTTATTATTTTTTTCTTCCTCCAAAATGACAAAACAAAGGAATCACCCCAAAAGAAAGAACAGGAAGAAATGACAGCCAAGAGCTTAATCAACATGATATAAGCAAGATGTCTGAATTAGAATTTAGAATCACGATAAGAATACTAGCTGGGGTTGAAAAAAACATAAAATTCCTTTCTGCAGAGATAAAAGAAGTAAAATCTAGTAAAGATGAAATTCAAAAACTAGCCATAACTGAAATGCAATTTCAAATGGATGCCATGGCAGCAAGGATGCATGAAGCAGAGCAGCAAATCAGCAATATAGAAGACAAAATTATGGAGAATAATGAATAGGAAAAAAAGAGGGAAACTAAGGCAAAAGGGCATGATATAAGAATTGTAGAGCCCGGTGACTCACTAAAAAGGGATATATCTGAATCATAAGAGTCCCAGAAGATGAAAGGAGAGAAAAATCAGTAGAGGATGTATGCAAGCAAATCATAGCAGAAAACTTTCCTAACCTGGGGAAAGACACAGACATCAAAATCCAAGAAGCACAGAGAAGTATCATTAAATTCAACAAAAACTGGCCATCAAGAAGGCATATAATGGTTAGATTCACAAAATACACAGACAAGGAAAGAATTATGAAAGCAGCAAAGGAAAAAAAGACCTTTAACCTACAAGTGAAGACAGATCAGGTTAGCAGTAGACCTATCCACAGAAACTTGGCAGGCCAGAAAGGAGTGACAAGATATATTCAATGTGCTGAATCAGAAAAATATACAGCTAAGAATTCTTTATCCAACAAAGGTGTCATTCAAAATAGAAGGAGAAATAAGACGTTTCACAGACAAACAAAAACTAAAGGAGTTTGTGACCACTAAATCAGCCCTGCAAGAAATTTTAAGGGGCACTCACCAAGGGGAGAAAAGATGAAACAAAGCAAAAAAGGCCAAAAGCAACAAAGACTAGAAAGGACCAGAGGATACCACCAGAAATTCCGGCTCTATGGGCAACACAATGGTAATAAGTCCATATCTTTCAGTATTCACTCTAAATGTCAGTGGACTAAATGCTCCTACCAAAAGACAAAGGGTAACAGAATGGATAAGAAAACAAGATCCATCTATATGCTATTTACATGAAACTCATTTTAGACCTAAAGCCGCCTTCTGATTGAAAGTAAGGGGGATGGAGAACCATCTATCATGCTAATGGTTGCCAAAAGAAAGCCAGAGTAGCCATACTTGTATCGGACAATCTAGATTTTAAAATAAAGACTGTAAGAAGAAATTAAGAAGGGCATTATATCATATTTAAGGGGTCTATGCACCAAGAAGATCTAACAATTGTAAACATTTATGCCCCCATCATGAAGGAACCCAAATATGTAAATCAATTAATCACAAACATACAAAAACTCATTGATAATAATACCATAATAGTAGGGGACTGCAACACCCCACTTACAGCAATGGACAGATCATCTAAACAGAAAATCAATAAGGAAACAATGGCTTTGAATGATATAATGGACCAAATGGACTTAACAGATACATTCAGAACATTTCATCCTAAAGCAGCAGAATACATTCTTCTAGAGCACACATGGAACATTCTCCAGAATAGATCACATACTGGGACAGAAATCAGCTTTCACAAAATTCAAAATAATTGAGAACATACTGTTCATATATTCAGACCACAATGGTATGAAACTGGAAATCAACCACAAGAAAAAAATTCAGAAAGACAATGAATACTTGGAGGTTAAAGAACATCCTACTAAAGAAGTAATGGGTCAACCAAAACATTAAAGAGGAAATAAAAAGTACATGGAAGCCAATGAAATGATACCACCACAGCCCCAAACCTCTGTGATGCAGGAAAGGCAGTCATAAGAGGGAAGTATATAGCAATCCAAGGCTTCTGAAAGAAGGAAGAAAGATCTCAGATACACAACCTTACCTCGCACCTTAAAGAGATGGAAAAAGAATAGCAATAAAACCCCAAACCAGGAGAAGATGTGAAATAATAAAGATTAGAGCAGAAATCAATGCTATCGAAACCAAAACAAACAAACAAACAAACAAACAAACAAAACCCAAAAAAACAGTAGACAGGCCAATTAAACCAGGAGCTCGTTCTTTGAAGAATTAACAAAATTGTTAATACCCTAGCCAGTTTGATCAAAAAGAAAAAGGAAAGGACCCAAATAAAGGAAAGCACAAATGAAAGAGGAGTGATCACAACCAACACTGCACAAAAACAAACAATAATAAGAGAATATTATGAGCAATTATATGCCAATAAATTGGGTAATCTGGAAGAAATGAACAAATTCCTAGAAACCTATAAACTACCCAAACTGAAACATGAAGAAATAGAAAATTTGAACAGACCCATAACCAGTGAAGAAATTGAATTAGTAATAAAAAATCTCCCAAAAAACAATGTCCAGGGTCCGATGGCTTTCCCAGGGGAGTTCTTCCAAACATTTAAAGAAGAGTTAACACCTATTCTTTTATGCTGTTTCAGAAAATAGGAATGGAGGGAAAACTTCCAAACTCATTCTCTGAGGCCAGCATTACCTTGATTCCAAAACCATACAAAGACCCCACTTAAAAGGAGAACTATAGACCAGTTTCGCTGATGAACATGGATATAAAAATTCCCAACAAAATACTAGCCAACCAGATCCAACAATATATTGAAAGAATTATTTACCACGACCAAGTGAGATTTATACCTGGGATGCAGGGTTGGTTCAATACCCACAAATCAATCAGTATGATACATCACATCAATAAAAGAAAGAACAAGAACCACGTGATCCTTCCAATAGATGCAGAGAAAACATTTGACAAAAGACAGCATCCTTTCTTGATAAAAATCCTCAAGAAAGTAGGGATAGAAGGATCATACCTCAAGATCAGAAAAGGCATATATGAAAGACCCACTGCTAATATCATCCTCAATGGGAGAAAGCTGAGAGCTTTTTCCCTAAAGTCAGGAACATGACAGGGATGTCCACTCTCACCACTTTTATTCAACATTTTATTCAACATTAGCCTCAGCAATCAGACAACACTAAGAAGTAAAAGGTATCTAAATCTGCAAGGAGGAAGTCAAACTATCACTTTTTGCAGATGACATGATACTCTATGTGGAAAACCCAAAAGGTTCCACCAAAAAAGTTCTAGAACTGATCCATGAATTCAGCAAAGTTGCAGGGTATAAATTCAATGCACAGAAATTGGTTGCATTTCTATACTCTAATAATGAAGGAACAGAAAGAGAAATCAAGGAATCCATCCCATTTACAATTGCACCAAAACCCATAAAATACCTAGGAATAAACCTAACCAAAGAGCTGAAAAATATACACTTAAAACTATAGAAAGCTTATGAAAGAAATTGAAGAAGACACAATAAATGGAAAAATATTCCAAACTTACATATTAGAGGAACAAATATTGCTAAAATGTCAACACTACCCAAAGGTATTTACACATTCAATATAATACCTATCAAAATAACACGAGCATTATTCACACAGCTATAACAGACAATCCAAAAATTTGTTTGAAACCAAAACATTAAAAACACAAAAAATGTGGGGGGCACCTGGGTGGCTCAGTTGCTTGAGCGTCCAACTTCAGCTCAGGTTGATATCACAGTTCGTGGGTTTGAGCCCTGTGTGGGGCTCTGTGCTGACAGTTCAGAGCCTGGAGCCTCCTGTGGATTCTGTGTCTCCCTCTCTCTCTGCCCCTCCCCTGCTCATGCTCTGTCTCTCAAAAATAAATAAACATTAAAAAAAATTGTATGGAACCAGAAAAGACCCCGAATAGCCAAAGCAATCCTGAAAAAGAAAACCAAAGCTGGAGGTATCACAATTCCATACTTCAAGATGTATTACAAAGCTGTAATCATCAAGACAGTATAGTACTGGCCCCAAAACAGGCACTTAGATCAATGGAACAGAATAGAGAACCCAGAAATGGACCCACAAACATATGGCCAACTCATCTTTGACAAAGCAGGAAAGAATATCCAATAGAATAAAGACAGTCTCTCTCTTCAGCAAATGATGTTGGGAATACTGGACAGTAACATGCACAAGAATGTGCCTGGACCACTTTCTTACACCATACACAAAAATAAACTCAAAATTGATGAAAGACCTAAATGTAAGATGGAAGCCATCAAAATCCTCGAGGAGAAAGCAGACAAAAACCTCTTTGATGTTGGCTGTAGCAACTTCTTACCCAACATGTCTCTGGAGGCAAGGGAAACAAGAGCAAAAATGAACCACTGGGATCTTATCAAGATAAAAAGCTTCTGCACGGCAAAGGAAACAATCAGCAAAACTAAAAGGCAACCGACGGAATGGGAGAAGATATTTGCAAATGACATATCAGATAAAGGGTTGGTATCCCAAATCTATAAGGAACTTATCAAACTCAACACCCAAAAAGCAAATAATCCAGTGAAGAAATGGGCAAAAGACATGAATAGACACTTTTCCAAAGAAGACATCCACATGGCTAACAGAAAATGAAAAAATGCTCAATATCACTCATCATCAGGGAAATACAAATCAGAACCACAATGAGACACTACCTCACACCAGTCAGAATGGCTAAAATGAAAAACTCAGGCAACGACAAATGTTGGCCAAGATGCAGAGAAAGGAACGCTTATGCAATGCTGGTGGGAATGGAAACTGGTGCAGTCACTCTGGAATACAGTATGGAGGTTCCTCAAAAACTTAAAAATAGAACTACTCTAAGACCCAGAAATTGCACTATGAGGTAATTATCCAAAGGATACGCATGTGCTGTTTCGAATGGGCATATGCATCCCAATGTTTATAGCAGCACTATTGACAATAGCCAAAGTATGGAAAGAGCTCAAATGTCCATCAACAGATGAGTGGATACAGAAGATGTGGTCTATATATACAATGGAGTATTACTTGGCAATCAAAGAGAATGAAATCTTGCCATTTGCAACTATGTGGATAGAGCTAGAGGATACTATGCTAAGTGAAATTAGTCTGTCAGAGAAAGACAAATATCATATGACTTCACTCATATGTGGAAATTTAGATACGAAACAATTGAACATGAGGGAAGGGAAGCAAAAATAATATGAAAACCGGGAGGGGGACAAAACATAAGAGACTCTTAAATACAGACAACAAATTGAGAGTAGCTGGCAGGGTTGTGGGTGGGGGGATGGGCTAAATGGGCAAGGGACAATAAGGAAGATATTTGTTGGGATGAATCATGGGATTCTACTCCTGAAATCATTATTGCACTATATATTAACTTGGATGTAAATTAAAAATAGATAAGTATATTAAATAAATAAATACATAAATACATAAATAAATATAGGTATTTTGCCTCTCAACTGTGTATGACATTCCTCCAGCCAGAGAGCCTAGGAAATTAAATCCATAGATGTCTGCTGAGAGAAGGGAAGTTGTCCAGCAACATGGCTCACAGGGTGTGATTACCAATCTACTGCTTCTCTATCATCCCCTAGTTGTTAAATAATTTAATAATTAGCCCCTCTCTCCAATTCTTTGCTACCTCCAGAGGCACCAAGAACTGCCAGACCCTCAGCTTGTAAGGATTTTTGTGATGTTAAAGAAGGTTATTTCATAATTTTTTCCTTTAGTGGTAGGGAATTTAGTTTCCTTCTGTCTACGAAATCAGATGTAGTTTCCTCTGTCTATGAAATCACTTGCTACACATCCATGTCCTTGGCAGAATCCAGTGCTTTATTACTATCCTTTTCCTAGGGGTTTGTGTCTTAAAAAAAAAAATCCCCTTTACTCTGATGTCAGTGGAGTTTTGAAAGAAAACAAATTTTAACCAATGAATTTGGCCCTGTTGAACTAGAATGACTTACTTTTTAAAGTTCTTCATATTCTCCATGTGTGTTTAATGATTAATATATATTACTCTAATCATCCTAAAATTGCCTAAAGCCATGTTCATTTCAACCAAAAAATGATAAGCTTTATGGTAATAAGAAAAATAGGAGATTATAAAGAAAAATATAAGATAATAAGAAAAAAGGAACTGAATATTTTTGTCTGTTTTTTCCAATATTTACATAGGCTGTTGAGAAAACAAGAAATTTCTCCCAATTCCTTGTGGACCAGTTAAATGAGTCCATCAGAAGATTGGCATAGTTTTGAGTGGCCTGGATGGCAAAAGTTGTAGATAATGACTTATGACACGTGTGCCTATAATATGTATGTATTTAAGTGTGTATGTATATATATTGCATACACATATATTTAAGAGAATAGATGATATTATGAAGATTTATTTTATTAAAAAAATTTTTTTTACATTTATTTATTTTTGAGAAAGAGAGTGAGACAAAGCATGAGTGGGGGAGGGGCAGAGAGAGAAGGAGACACAGAATCTGAAGCAGACTCCAGGCTCTGAGCAAGAGGTCAGCATAGAGCCGGATGCGGGGCTCAAACCCACAAACTGTGAAATCATGACCTGAGCCGAAGTCGGATGCTATCGACTGAGCCACCCATGCGCCCCTGTGAAGATTTATTTTAGATGGTGAACAGATTTGTAGAGAAGCTCAGAGCTGCTAAACAAAATCCAGGAGTAGGGACTTCACATGCAGGCCTCCAGAGTACACACTCAGTATCTGTGGGTCAGGTTCACTCTCTCCAGCATGTAGTGTAGATTGTTCCTTCCCCAACATGTCCAGAATTTCCATACTTTCTCATGGAACCCCATGCCTGTGGCTTCAGGATCTTTTCTGCTCTGTCATTCAGAAACAAATATTGCTACAATTTCCAGGGTTGTCAGTGATTTAATATATTACTATTCATGGTTTACAGATTTGTAAGTTACCTGGGATTTCCTGGAAATGATATGTCAAAACTTAGATTATCTCCAGTGGTATTCAGCTCATTTCAGGAGGCAATGGAGGATCGACTAAAAGTGGGCTACCTTGGTATACTTTCGGAATCCATTCCAGCAGGCCTAGTGTTAACCTTCTGTCCTAATGGGTTAAAACATGTATCTCAGCATCACTGACTGTACTGAAAGTACACTTATGAACATTCTGGTACATGTGTTTTGGCAAATATATGTATTCATTTCGGTTGGGCATATACTTGGGAGTAGAATTGGTAGGCAATTTAGATATCCATATTTATAGCTTTAGAAGGTACTGCAAAGTGTTTTCTAAAGTGGTTGTACCAATTTACACTTGTATGCAGATGATCTTTTAGGGGGTTAGAAAATGTTGCAGACTTCCTTGGAAAGTGAGGAAATTCCTTTTTGATTACTCTCTCTAATAGAAGTTAATTATTTTAAATGATACTTACCTGTAGATTTTACCTGATGGAGGATAGCAGCTTGGTTAGTTCTTGTTAAGCAATTCCTACTACTAATTTTCTTTTCTTCAATATTATTGATTTCACTGTCCAAATAATTTTTCTGTTCTATTCCTTAGAAAAAAAACAAAGGCATCTTCAAATCTTCCAAATATCCCATGCTGTGGATTTCTGAGATCAAAAATGGCCCAATTCTAGTCTGTAAACTATTTTGGAATCTATTTTGGAATTATTTCCGATTTATGATGTTCTAAAGAACAGCATCTTCCTCCTTACCATTAAGTATTCTCTAAATTCGTGTAAGAGAAGAGAGAAAATCTTCTGCAGACCCATGAAATCTTGTTTTTCAAAGAGAAGCATGATTAAGACAGAATTTGAAGTATATCTAATTCACTTTGGAAAGCCCAAGGAAATTTGGAGAAGCAAAAGAAACTTGAGAAAATAAGACATGTAATACATGCCAATTAAATTTAAAGGAGAAGATGACTCATCTGGAATTAAAAAAAAAAAAAAAAGGATAAAAGACATGCCCGAGTTGAGAGCCAGTCTTGCTCTTGGAGCACAAGAGAAGGGCACTTGGGGTAACACAGCTCAGAGGAACAAGCTTTAAATGCTCGTTAGAAAAATTCTTTTGATTTTGATAGATTTTGATAGATTTTGATAGATATTCCTTTGATAGATTTTGATAGATTTTGATAGATTTTGATAGATTTTGATAGATATTCCTTTGAAATGTCCCAGAAATGTCCAGCTGTCAAACATAAATTAGCATAGTTGATTAAATTTAATCAGTAACAATCCTGTGTGCACTGTGGCAGAGGAAGGAAGAGGGAGACCCCGCTCACTTGTATCCACTTTCACTTTGCTGACCCACCGTGATTTGTAAGTCAAGGGCTAGCCATGTCAAGCAATTAATAATTCATAGACGTTGGCTTGTTTTTTAAGTGTTTTTCTCTTTATTACCACTCAGAGTTATAAACAGTTTATAAACACTCAGAGTTGTAGAGAGCATGGTGCAGTGACTCTGATAGACCCAGCCTCAGCAGTGATCATGATTGTCCAATTTTGTTTTGCCTCTAGAGACCTTTACTTCACCTCGCCTCTACCCAAATAATGATAATGCAAAGGCTGGAGTCCATAACCATTTCATTTAAAAATGTTTCAGCACATCTTTCGAAGACAAAGAATTGCCGTATCATTACACACCTAAACACATTTCCTTGATCTGTTATATTAATCAGGGAAAATCTGAACGCAGGACTTGGCTCAAATAACCACGTCCTTTGCCTTAGAGTTTCCACTGCATTTCAGCACAAATGAACATAACATGTGTGTTCAAACCTGTTCAAGTTCATGGCAGAGGTTAGTTGAACAATGGCTTTCTTCAATTTCTCTTCCTCTTAAATGACCATTTCTTCGATAGCAACATTTCTGTCTCAAATGGCATTGCCTATTGGAGCAGGTATCTGGTAGGTCCTGGTCTACCACGGCATAGGTGTCTTCATTATGGAGTATGCTGTCCTCCAGCTATAAATAATTAGAAACAAATACAAATATGGGGTTTCATTCCTCATTTTCAAGTTGTTCCCATATGATGTCAGTAGACCTCTGGCAAGGGTACCTAAAGTGGTCTTCTTGTGCTTCATAGCAGGAATTCTCTAGATTGGATTAAATTCTCTTGAACCCAGAGTCCAGTGATACTATCAGATATCTCAGTATCACTAACAGTGCCATTTAGTGCTTTGAAAAAAGTGAATGTGTGTGGGATAAAAAGTAATCAATGGAAGGTACTCTAGTTGTACTCCTGTTATGAAAACCAATATGAGTAGTACTCTTGTTAGCCAAGCATATTCATGTTCTTCAGAAAGGAATCATCCCCAGGGCCATGCTTGCTTTATCCAAAACCTATAGACGCTTCTAAGCACCTCAGGAACAGATGGGTAAAGCTTGCAATGAATACAAAGTAGTATATTTGGGCATTTTTAGGAAGAAAGAGGAGGTTCAGAATTATGTTAGAGCTTCTTTGTTCTCCTCTAAAGCAAGAAAGGACTATTTCCCCCTTCTACAGGCTGTAACTCAGGATATTATGTTGCATTTTGTAGCCAAATTTGAAGGTCTTGAGACATTTCCCAGTTCCACTGGCTATTCCAGCGGCATGGATGCCTTTGAGGGAAGGCAGGTCTGTACCTCTTACTTAGCTCTCCAGCCCTCCATTGCCACTGGGTGGTGATCTCTTTGACTATCTCATTTCATGCATATGTTGCCATTGTATCAGCTAAGAGATGTGATGTTATGCTACAGTACTAAAACCTCAGCATCTCAGAAGCTTACTTTGTACTCACATAGAATCCTCCGATGGTCAAAGCATCTCTCTGGGGAAGCTGTCCTCCGAGTATTGGTAGAGATATGTTCAGACTTATTTCTTTGAATGTTGCTAAAACTCTATGTTCACTGTTTTTTTGTGAGGAGACCAAAAAAAAAAAAAAAAGGCACTTTTTCTCCTTTTTGGTGTCTTTTTTTTTTCTTTTTCTTTATAGCACCTCCCCATCAAACTGTGCTTCCACGAATTTCAGAAAAGAAAGCATGGGGGATGGTGTGCCAGGTCCTAAATGCTTCCACATTGAAGTGGCAATGTATCCTTTCCCACTCACGTTGCTTTGGCCAATGCAAGCCACCCAGTCATGGCCAAGTTTATCAAGTACAAGGAGATGCAGTCCTTCAGTGTACTTAGAATGAAAGGAGAATTGGAAGTTGTTAGGAGCCTCATTGATGTCTATCACACCAGTTCTAGTCTGACTTGTTCTTTTTTAAAAAAAATTAATGTTTTTATTTATTTTTGAGAGAGAGAGAGAGAGAGAGACAGCAAGAGTGGGGGAGGGGCAGAGAGAGGGAGACACAGAATCCGAAGCAGGCTCCTGGCTCTGAGCTGTCAGCCCAGAGCCCAACGCGGAGAGCAAACTCATGAACCACGAGATCTTGACCTGAGTCGAAGTCTGATGGTTAACTATCTGCACCACCCAGGCACCTCTGACTTATTTCTTTTAATAGACCGCTACCTTTATGTTGACATTTTGACAAAACAGGACATCGCTTCTTTCTTTTTCTTTCTTTCCCTTCTTAACCAGGAGCAGATTTTTCCTAAACATTGTGTACAACTACGTGATACCTTGATGGTGTCTCCTGCCTTAGGTGCATACAGATCACCTGCCATCTTGTTCCAGTCCAGATTTTGGTTCATTCAGCCTGAGGTGGGGCCCCAGATTCTGCATTTCTAACGGGCTCCCAGGTGATGATACTGCAGGCCTGCTGAGCACACTTTGAAGAACAAGTTTTTGGTCTATCTCTCTGTTCAAAGAGGGGGAAGCATCCTGACTTCAGTTGCATTCAAACAGAAATTTAAGCCATTATTATTTTTTCTCTCTCCTAAAATCTGAATGAAGGGCTGTGTCTCATGGCGATAGTTGTCGAACATGTACGATGACTGTCATTGCAACTCAAAAGCATGCTTCTAAAAGATAATTGGCTTTGTGTTCATTCATATTGAAACACGACCGCTAGGAAGAAAGGAGACCTAATTGAACACTCAAGACATCCCACTAAAAGCCAGCATCTAATTATCGTGGCGCCCACACAGCAGGGACACTGAAGGGAAGAGGAGATACTGAAAACATCTTTATACTCTTTTGCTCTGAAGAGCCCTTCCTGAGATCAAATGCAATTTGTGCTAAGGAGGCAGCCACCGACAAGCTTTACCCCCAGCAAGCTTCTCAGAGACAGCCAGTCAGGGCACTTGTCACCATGCTTCGATTTTACCTAATTACTAATAGAACGCTTTCCCCCACCCCAACCCCCCCCCCCCCCCGATCCTTTACTAGTTAAGATTCTTGCATCTTTAAGCATTTCACTTAGCACTCAAGATTCCAGATGAATTGCCATTTGGCTCCAAGATGCATATTGGCATCAGAGGGCCATATTAACGTGGTGTGGATGTGCACTTGGAGAGAAATGAGGCTGGGCTGGGGAAGAGGACCGACAGGCACCTCTCATTTTATCCAGAGCCTGTTTTTTTCTTTTTTTTTTCTTACTTTGCTCATTTGTAATGCCAGCCCATGATGGTGAATGGGGGTATTGCCATAAATTAACAGCCATGTCTCATACTTCTTATTCTGGAGGTGTAATTCAAAGAACTGTCACAAGGAATAGCAAAGCTATATATTCTTCTTTACAGCAACCATCATAAAAAAAATCCCAATTACTTTAAATTACCACAAAATGACTTTAGAATCAACCCCAGACCTGCTGCCCTTGATTTTCTTGTAATTAGTTCAAAGGGCAGGAGATAGAGCAGTAAGTTTTGGGGTATATTATATAGCAGTTACATTTTTCATGATCAAGGAACTTTTAGTTTACAGCTTCTTTCCTTTGAACTAATTCATTGAAGGAGATAATAATTCTAGATTCGTTTCCTTATTCTGCTGACACTCAATTTCTGGGACTTGGGCATATTTCACTTCCCTTTTATCATTAAAATATTTAAAACTCTAATTTAAAATCTTAGCCAATGCTTGGGTTTTATGTGATAAATGGAAACTCATTGGTATTAGCTCAGGGGATTCAGCAGTGCCCAAATCCTGCCCTGGCAGAGCCACTCTCTTTAAGAGGCCCTGATAGAGATAGACACACAATGGACAGTTACGAGGGCAAATACTTCTTGGATGCACATGTCTAATCTGCCACCTCAGGATTCTCTGTGAAACCAGGCTGTAACAGACGTCTTCTGCTGCACATTTGAGAACTTTGCTCCGATCCCTAAAATTAAACCCGAGTTTTACTACCATCAACACATTGGCACAAGAGGAGAAACCAAAGAAATGAGAGTGTTTACCCCTGTGTAAGTAGATCAAATGAGTGCTATGTCACTGACTGATCCAGTGGGAAAGACTCTAGCACGTTTACTTCCTGCACAGAGTGGAGTGTTGGCTCCCATGGATTTAGGCACCTTGGCAGGTTGAATTACTTTCTGGATGGTGTTCCTTACCATTTGCTAATTGCAAGCAAGGACATCAAGTTCTCATACAGATGAAAAAATTCCATCTATGGATCCATCTCTTCTTATACTGATCCATCCATCTATCCATCCAACCTATCAAGAGAAAAATGGTGGGAAATGATGGTGTCCTCTTCAGACTAGAAGATCTGTTCTCGTGTTTTCCACTATTCCCACAAAGACCAGTCATATGCACAGCAGCTTTAGCAATTATAAATATATTTTTAAAACATGTATTTGATTTATTTATTTAAAAAAAGTTTTTAAATGTTTACTCATTATTTAGAGATAGAGACAGAGCATGAGCAGGGGAGGGGCAGAGAGAGGGGGGGACACAGAATCTGAAGCAGGCACCAGGCTCCCAGCTGTCAGCACAAAGCCAGACTCAGGGCTCAAACTCACAAACTGTGAGATCATGACCTGAGCCGAAGTCTGACACCCAACCGACTGAGCCACCCAGATGCCCCTAAAACATGTATTTTAATGGGACATAGAATGGATGGCAAAGGGCACCAGATCAAATAATTTATTCAAAGCCCTGTATCCCCCAACTCCCACTCACTTGATTTCCTCCTCTATTTGCAGTGTTGGACTTATTATCCATGCGTTTAATTTTTTGTAGTTATTCTTACCCCTTGTTCATCTCCATCCATATAAAAAGCATATGGAAATGGTCTATAAGTTTAAGTATTTTCCCCCCTTAATAGAACAATTTTAGGGAATTTCAACGGATGTTTTTCTCCTTAGATGTTATGAAGTATGTAATCTGATGCAAGTTTTTCTCGGGATAGGTTGCCTTTGGCCATTTTCTAGGTGCTTGTTTTGGTCATTCTGTCCTCACCCCCGAGCCTGATATTCCAAATCTTCTAAAAACTCCTGCTGAGAGCATTTGTAACACTGCCATGACACAGAGTTGACTTTGCTTAGGAAGCTTTCACGTTTCATTATCTCTCTATTTTATGGGCAGCCTCTTCTGGTTAGCTGAATTCTTTTCTTTTCTTCTATATCCTGGTCATCTGAATGTGCCCTCATTCCCGTCCAGCCACCATACTATTTTTTCCTCTCCCATTAGCTATATACTATGCTTCCATTTCCTCACTCGACAGTCACCCAGTTGCCCAATTTAATGTGGCTTCTGGTCCATTACTCTGCTGAAACAGCTTTCTGAACTCGCTAAGGAGTTGTCTATTGCTAAACCCAAAGAATGTGCTTTGGTTTTAAGATGTAGGACTTTAAAAAAAAATTCATGTATTTATTTTGAGAGAAAGAGAGAGAGAGAGAGAGAGAGAGAGAGAGAGAGCGCAGGAGAGGGGCAGAGAGAAAGGGAGAGAAGGAATCCCAAGAAGGCTCCGTGCTGCCACAGGGCTCGAACTCACAAACCACGAGATCATGATCTGAACTGAAATCAAGAGTTGGAGGCTTAACTAACTGAGCCACTCAGGCGCCCCAAGATGTGGGACTTTTGAATTGCATTCAACATTGTCGGTCACTGTCTTCCTCTTGAAATAGTCTCTTAGCTTGCTTTCCATCATATTCTTTGAACCTGCCTATCAGGCTTCTTCGTGACATTCTTCTGTGGCTGCTCTAGTCCCCCTGGGTAAAAGCATTTATACTTAAGGCTTCCATCACTTCCTATAAATAAGTGACTTAGAAAGTTACATCTGCAGGCCAAAGCTCCTCTCCTGCTTCCAGATTATCCACTCTCTCTGCTTTCTTTAAAATTAAAAAAAAAATGTTTATTTATTTTTGAGAGACAGAGACAGAGAGTGAGCAGGAGAGGGGCAGAGAGAGAGGAAGACACAGAATCCAAAGCAGGCTCCAGGCTCTGAGCTGTCAGCACAGAGCCCGACTCAAGGATCGAACTCATGAACCACAAGGTCATGACCTGAGCCAGGCAGACTCTTAACTGACTGAGCCACCCAGGGGCCAGATCTCTCTGCTTTCTGGACCACTTTCTTGCGTAAGTTACAGACATCTCAAAATCAGTGTGATTAAAACTAAACCTATGAACTTTAACTGAAGCCTGGCCTTACCAGGTTTTCTGTCTCCACATGGCATCCCCATTCATCAAAGATATGCCCTCTAGAATCTCAGGAATCATCCTTGACACCTCATTTCCCTTATCCTTGTATATGCTCATTCAACATTTCTTCCACAAATATTAAGTGCTATTATGTACCAGGTACTGTTTTTAGTGTGAGATACACATCATCAAATATATCCCCATCGAATCCATCATCCAGTCCTGTCACTTTACCTCTCATATATAATCTATTCTCTCCATCTCATCCATTCGGTCTCAAGTTCTCATCGTCTCTCACGCTACTGCCAAAACCTATTCAGTCTGTCTACACTAAAACAAACTTTCCAAAGGCTGCCAGTGTAACCTTGCCCCACCCCCCCACCCCCCCCCCCCCCGCTCTTGATTTAAACTTCCCAGTGGTCTTGGAATAAAATTCATTATTTGGACTTCATGGGCCATGACTGCTCTTATCCCTGCCATCTGTCCAGCTCGCCTAGCCTTAGGTTGACACTTGGTCCTTCCTTCCCCAGCTACTTTCCATCCCTTTTGCCACATGTTCTTTAAATATTGCTCCTTCCAGCTTTTGCAAAATCTCCTTTCATAGCTCGGCACAACCCTCCCTGTATGACACCCTCCTTGCCTCTCCAGACTAGATGTGACACCATTACTGTACCCTCCGGTCGAACACACCCAGCTCTTTGTTTTCTCCCCACAGAGTCTGCAATACTTCTGTACAGTGCCTGGCACATATTAGGGATTCATTAAAATTTATAAATAAGGAATAGTTCCTTACATCATTTTTATGAAAATGAGTTTCCCAGGCCTTTTGCACATTTGCTTATCATAATGGAATACTTTGGATTGCCTGGGCCTTTGGTGACGCTTTTCTTGGGCTCTACCTCGATTTTTGTCACTGTCCTGAAGTGACCTTTTAACCAGTTCTGTGTGGACACTGTCGTCTCCAGTTATTTAAGATGTAGCAGAGAACTTCAGACCATTTATACCAAAGATAATTGCTGGGGAATATGTAAATTAACATCCATTACTTGCATTTATCAAAACTTTCATTTAAACTCATAGTTGAGCTGTACACAGTTGCATAAATTATTTTAAAAACTGATATCCTTAGGAGAGAACCTTGTAATTATGCTGAAGTGGAAAAATGACTGACAGAGAAGAAGATGGAACTATTTTTGTTGCTTAAAGTAATGTAGAAATTTGCCCACACAGTTCGGTTACGGTCTTGTGACTGCCAAAGTCGGATGCTGAACTTGGCATGTTTGAATTTATAGGTTGTTTTTTTTCCCCCTTATCCTGCTTGTTTCCTGCAGTGCCTTTGAGAAGTGAGGAGGAGAAAAAAAGTGGGTCAAGCAAGCATGTGGAACCTGGATAAGGCACTGCATTAAAAGCGAACTCAAAGACAAAGAAAAGGTTTGTTTTTTTTTTTTTTTAAGAAAACCACCTAGCTGCTGCTATCTACAAGTGACATGCAATGGCAACATGGTCTTGGGAAGACCACTTTGCTTACCAATAAGATGGTCAGAAAGATTAAAGGGGAGGTCAGAAGGATTAAATGATTCTTAATCAAAGAGGTCAGTTACTATATGTACATTATGTATGTGTCATATACATATGCACACATATGTAGAGTGAGCAGGAGAGGGGCAGAGATATGTTATGTGTGTTAATGCTGTGTAGAGTGTCATACCACATGGTTTGCTCATATGAGGAGTGTTTCTCTTCATTGTGAATAACCACACTTCCTGGGATTCCTATGCCCAAGACTTTTCAAAAGGGCAAACACTTTTTAGTATGTTCTATGTGTTAGATGCTAAGTACCTTAGACATACTTATTCATTTAATACTCATAACAACTTGATCATGAAACAAATACTATTATTATCATCCTCAATGATGGATTAAGCAACTGAAGTAAAGGGAAGGTAAATAGTTTGCCCTAGGTTAGAATCACGTAAGTAGGAAATGATGTCTTCATTTTGGAAAATAAATGACCTTTTTCTGTTTATTATTATTATTATTATTATTATTATTAATGTTTATTTATTTTTGAGAGTGAGAGGGCAAGTGCAAGTGGGAGAAGGGCGGAGAGAGAGGGAGACAGGAGATCTGAAACGGGCTCTGTGCTGAGAGCAGAGAGCCTGATGCGGGGCTCGAACCCGTGAGCCATGAGATCATGACCTGAGCTGACGCTTAACCAACTGAGCCACCCAGTCACCCCAATAATGGCCTTATTGTAGAAAATTCCACATCTTGGCTAAAACTCTTCCCCTCCAACTTGCCTTTCACCTACAGGGTGGGAGCTCCATGTTTCAGTTGCTTGCCATGTGGGAAAATTCTCTTCTCCATTTTCTGTTTGGATGTCCCAATGGCTTCATTTTGTATCTCATGTTGATGGTGTGATACAGGCTCTTATTCAAGATAGGATTTACTGTTTCACTTTATTTTTCGTCCAGGATACCATGCTAGGATGCCTTTGAAATTTTGTTATTCTCTGCATCGATGATTTGTCCTCTGAAAGAGAGAAATAACATCTGTCATTCTGACATTTGGAGATCTAGATTGTGCCATTTGTCCCTTTTTAGTTTTGTTTTAGGTAGTAAATCAGGCAAGGTGTGGGCTACTTTGCTTAGAGAGTAGGTATTATCTGTAAAAAGAGTATCTTGGTCTTGGCATGTTGTGGATATAAGATTGGGGATTTTTTTTCATGACATTTTTACTTCATGCAGAAATGTTGTTTTTTATTTCTTAGATTTTTTTTTTAAACTTTTTTCTTCTTCCCCTAAATGGAAAGGGCTTCAGTTTGGCTATTGGGGTCTTAGCTCTTTGGACATAATGTCAAGAGTATCTATATTTATTCATGTCTATAATTTCTCCAAGGTGACTTTGGGGATACAAGTCTTAGAACTAATGATTGATTGGATTTGACTTTAAGGGTAATGAAAGTAAGTATCTCTTGATTAATTTTTGTTGTATAGGCCATAGAATTAATTTTTTCAGTTATCAATTAATTAATTATCTCTTGATTAATTTTTGTTGTATAGGCCATGTATTTCATATATGTGTGTGTTTCAAATTTAGTAAACAGTTTTAAGAATCACTTAACTTAAATTTGAGCAGATTTGGAATCTCAAAGCCAAATCCTAAAGGTATGTTTATGAGAATGGTAGGCTATTTTTTTTTTTTCAGTATTGATTTTGAACTGTGGTAAGAATCCTATTTTTAGTTACATGAGAACAATGTTTAGGAATGGAAAAATGTTTAACTTTGTCTAAATTTCTACTTCTCTTTTGTGCTTTGGATATTCTTGGATCATTCTATGTTTGACATAATTAGGTTGGTGAATACAAAGAAGGCAATTCTTTCATGCTTCATATATAAAAACACTGGGAAACAGCAAAAGATAAATAATGTGTTGTTCTTTTATGCTTTCTGAAACCCTGAACTAGGGTTGCCAGATAAATAGAGGACACCTAGTTTTATTTGAATTTCAGATGAACAGTGAATTTTTTTAATGTGAGTATTTACCAAATATTGCATGGGACACATTTATACTAAAAAAATTTTTTTAAAGTTATCATTTATTGTGTAACAGGGCATCCTGTATTTTTTATTTACTGAATTTGACAACTCTTAGTTCTGGTTGGTACTATCATTGTTCCTGTTGGACACTGATTTTCCTCTCAGGGCCTCTAATTTTATCGTTTCTAAAACTCACATGGGTCCCAAAGTAGGACTTAAAGCCATCATGGAAATACACAGATAAATAAATACATAAAGGAGGGCTATGCAAGGATTGCGTTTAATCCATTTCCATCTGCTTAAGGTGCATGAGGAAAGACAATCAAATCCCTACTCCCCCCATTCCAGATCTGTCCTGGAGACAGGTAGCAGGCCAGAGGGGTATCCAGTAGGGCTTATCCCTACAGCACGGCTACTCCACCCAGTCAATATAGAAGGTCTCAGACTGGGGCAGCAGTGTGACACAGGATCTGAAAGCAACTCAAATGCTCTGTTGCTACCAGCAAATTCTGCATTCAGTACACTTCCTTCCTCTTGTTATCTCACTTCCTTCCTGTCCCGCCTGGTGTCCCTTCTCAGCCCATTCAAGTAGATTCTGCCACAGCCATCGCACATTGCTGAAAGACATAATCCACTCCCTAACTCACCCCTGATACTTAGCACAATGTTTTGGACCTTGTAGATACCAAAATGTTGTTACACAGATCAAAATGCTATATAATCCTATCACAACAAAGGCCAAAAACCAAAACAAACAAACAAACAAAACCCAAGTGTCCAGATCCTATTTAGGATGTTAGATTAAAAAAAATTATTTGAGAAAATCCTAATGGAAAAATGTTGACTGGGCTTATAATTGTATTTGCTGTGATTAGCATTGGCTGCTTTTATGGCAACGGGTGTTTGTGTTTATTTTTTATTTTAAAGTTTTTGTTTATTTATTTTGAGAGAGAGAGAGAAAGCGTGATCAGGAAGGGGCAGAGAGAGAGAGAGAAGAGAGGGAGAATCTCAAGCAGGCTCCGCCCCATCAGCGTTGAGCCAGATGTGGAGCTCGAACTGACTAACTGCAAGATCGTTACCTGAGCTGAAACTGGACGCTTAACCGACTGAGCCACCCAGGTGTCGCAGCAATGGATCTTTGTATGAACCCTAAATTATATAACAATCCCATGCTAATTTATGTGAACAGTAACATTATTAAGTGCATGATAAATATACACTTCCTCTCTTAAACACTAATGAGAGTGCAAGTGCCTTCATCAGGAGTAAGAAAAACGGTGAAGTCTATTTTTTTTATTAAAGTGTACTTCATGTACAATATTATATTAATTTTAAGTGCACACCACAGTGATTCAGCATTTATATACATTAGGAAGTGATTACCACAATAAATCTAGCTGCCATCTGTCGGCACACAAAGTCATTACCTATCATGAACTATATTCCCTGTGATGTTCAATGCATTCTTTTTTCTTATTAATCTTTTAAGTGGAAGTATGTACCTTTTAATTCTCTTACCCTATTTCATCCATCCCCCTTTCCCTTCCTCCCCTCTGGCACTCACCAGATTGTTCTCTGTGTCTTTGAGTCTCTTTCAGTTGTTTTCTTTATCTGTTTATTCTGTTTTTTAGATACCACATATAGTGAAATCATATGATATTTGTCTATCTCTGTATGCCTTATTTCACTTCACATAATACCCTCAAGTTCCATCCATGATGTTGCAAATGACAAGGTGTCATTCCTTTTCATGTCTGAATAATATTTCATTGTGTATGTGTATATATACCACATTTTCTTTATCCATTCATCTACTGATGGATATTTAGTTGCTTCTGCATCTTGGCTATTATTTTTTTAAAATTTTTTTAATGGTTATTTATTTTTGAGAGAGAGAGACAGACAGACACACAGACAGAATGCGAGAGGGGAAGAGACAGAATCCAAAGAAGGCTCCAGGCTCTGAGCTATCAGCCCGGAGCCCAGTGCAGGGCATATACTGCGAGATCACGACCTGAGCTGAAGTTGGACGCTTACCCGGCTGAGCCACCCAGGCCCTGGTATGTCTTTGCTATTCTAATGCTATAGTGAAACTAAGGGTGCATATATCTTTTTGAATTAATATTTCCATTTTTTTTATAAATACTCAGAAGTGGAATTTCTTGATTATACGTTAATTCTATTTGTAGTTTTTTGACGAATCTCCATACTGATTTCCATAGTGACTGTACCAGTTGTATTCCCCAAAACAACAACACATGAGAGCTCCCTTTTCTTCACATCCTTGCCAATACTTATTTACCTTTTTTCATGTTTATTTATTTATTTTTGAGAGACAGGGAGTGTGAGTGAGGGAGGGGCAGAGAGAGAAAGGAGACAGAGAATCCCAAGCAGGCTTTGTGCTGTCAGCAACAGTCTAATGTGGGGCTCGAACTGAGGAACCATGAGATCATGACCTGAGCTGAAATCTAGAGTCAGATGTTTAACTAACTGAGCCACCCCACTGCCTCTCTTGTCTTTTTGATACTAGCCATTCTGCCAGGTGTGAGGTAATGTCTCATTATGGTTTTGATTGCATTTCTGTGGTAATTAGTGATGTTGAGCATTTTTTCATGTACCATGGCCCATTTGTAGGTCTTCTTTTGAGCAATGTCTCTTCAGGTTCTCTGCCCATTTTTTAATCAAACTACTTGCTTTTTTGATACTGAGTTATAGGAGTTCTTTATGTATTTTGGATAGCAACCCCTTTATATATTTTGTATATCATTTGCAAGGTGCAGTCTATTTAATTTTATTCACTTTCTCTATTTCTTCTTTGGTTTACATCAGATACTTTTCCTATAATGTTTCCAAGCTTTATATTTCAGTTTCTCTAGTTTCTCTTTATATTTCAGTTGGCCTAATCTGTTGAAAAAACAAAAAAAGATAAACTAAAACTGTCTTGACATAAAAGAGGTGTAATTTCATTTGGTGGATTTCATTTCATTTATATCTTTTTGCAATTTATAAAGTGTCCATTCTTCTGTGGCTAAACCAAAGTGGTATTTATTTGAGCTTTGATCCAGACATGGGCATTCAAACCTCAGTATTCTTAAAAAAATTTTTTTTAACATTGTTTATTTTTGGAGAGAGGGAGAGTTCAAGAGGGGGAGCGGCAGACACAGAGGGAGACACAGAATCGGAAGCAGGCTCCAGGCTCTGAGCTGTCAGCACAGAGCCCGATGCTGGGCTCGAACTCAGGAATCATGAGATCATGACCTGAGCCCAAATCAGATGCTTAATCACCTGAACCACCCAGGCACCCCCAAACCTCAGAATTCTTAATTAAATCTGGAAATTAGGTTACCAGGTGGGATTTTTTTCTCCTTCCTTATAAACTTATTATTAAGAATATTGTTGATCCAAGGACACCTGGGTGGTTCAGTCAGGTAAGCGTCCAACTTCGTCTCAGGTCATGATCTTAAGGTTTGCGGGTTCAAGCCTCGTGTCAGGCTCTGTGCTGACAGTGCAGATTCTGTTTGGATTTTCTGTCTCCCTTTCTCTATCCCCCTCCCTTGCTCGTGTTCTCTCTCTCTCTCTCAAAATTAAATAAACATTTAAAAATTAAAAAAAAAAGAATATTGTTGATACATATATTTCAGTTATCTGTAACTCTTTTCTGCAAACGAAAAGATTGTTGATGGAAGAAGAAACTTCTTAGAAAACTGGGTCTCTGTGTCAGCTCCAGAAATGACTTGCCACTCACTGAAAAAACTGGAGGTAAGGACAATATATTCAGAATACTGACAGTTCAGTCAGAATTGTTATTCTAACAGTAAAATGTTTGAACTCTAGGCAGGGGCTTTGACCCTGTGCTCTTCTCCCCAAAAGTTCTGTCTTGCTGTCAGATACTCAGATAACTTTTCCATCCTATGACAGCTCTTGCAATGGATGTGACAGTCTGTCTACACTGGGACAACATGTGGCTGCTTGATGTAGTGTAGCAGAGGGGACGTCACTGTTTTTCTAGGGTTCTCATATGTGACTGGTTAAATGAATAAGAAAGTAAGGTACAATCCAGTCACTCCCCGGAGACCGGAAGCTTTAAGACAACACACTTTTGTTCAAATCAGCTGAGGTAATGGCAAACAGAGAACCCTCTGACTTCAGCTACTCTCAGAGTCCTTCTGTTCACAGCATTACTTTGTGCTGGACACCCGGGTGAGTAGTGTTCCCATTTCATTGCCTCACATTTGAAGGTAGGTTTGAGTGGCTGAGAGAAAGAATCTATTTCATGGTCAGTATTCTGTCAGTCTTGTTTTTGGTTAGAAATATCCCACCGTTCAAACGGTTTTGAATCTCTCCTTCTTTAAGGCAGTATATATTTGGCCAGAATCATCATCCTTACCATATTTATTTTGTACAAAGCACAGTGCTAGTTCCATCGCGAATTTTCCAATTTTTGGTCACACCGTCCTTAGGAAGGTCAAAGTGAATCTAACCCGCTCAGCTCTCTTGTGGTTCTGAATTTGAGTGCCATGAAGGACGGGACATTCGCAACTGGATACTGGTCTCATAACTGGAGACTAGGCTTCTTCTTGTGGGTTTGCCATTCTCTTCATATTTAATCTTGCAGAAACTTAACTCTAACCCTGATTTGCTTCATCATTTACCAACAAGAGGGGGCACCTGAATGCTTTGGAAAGCGTCCTCCAACTGTGCTTTAGCGACAACCTGTTACTCAAAGAGCTTCTCCCGATCATCACGAGAGTTAATGAATGACCTTCACTTCAGATCCTTGTATTTGATTTTGTTGTTGTTGTTTTGCTTCATTCCCTGGGGACTGTGCTGGGCCTGCGCATCTTTCTGGCAATAGACATACTCATAAACACCATTTTTCAGTTTGAGTCTAGAGATTCTGTCTTCTAAGCGTGATATTTGTGGTTCTGTCTCTCGAGCTCCAAAGGGCAATATTACTCAGAATGATCCACTCATAGATAGGCAGGGTTCAAAACACATATTTTTTTTTATAGACTATGCCTCTTTGGGGTTGCAGGCTGTTCCCAAATGCTTGTACCTTGGCTCTATTTTCCCCCAGAAAATGGCCTTGCTCATCTGGTTGTTACTTTTAATAAGAAGGAAAACACCAAGCTGCTTAGACTGTTTAATTTGTGGAGAAAAGGAGGGGTAGGGATGCATGTGGGTGTGTTTGTGTGTGTGTGTACGTGTGTGTGTGTGTGTGTGTGTGTGTGTGTGTGTGCAGCGTGCTTGGGGGGGTTCAGGGAGGAATATCATTTGTGGAATGTTTTCCTGGAGGAGCTGTGGAGAGTTTGTTTTGGTGTAAACTGAGCCAGAACTTTGAAAATAAGAAAGACTTCCTAAACGCTTGCTCTCTGTATAACTACCTTGTTAAATAAATGCAGCAGTTGGACCAATTCCGTTTTTCTAATTCCATTGTACACTGGGGATAGCAGAAGGCGTTTTGCATTATGCAGGATCTGGTGTTTGGTTATTTGGAAAGGCTGCTCTACCCACCAGGTCACAGTGAATGACTACAGATGCGGGGAGTATGTTGACAGTGTCAGCAGTCAAATCTTTGCCACACAGACTGTGAAAAATTACAGGAGGGCACGACATAATTTATTTTGCTAAAGATCTTTTTCCCATCTGCAGTTTGTACCTGTTGAAGCTGAAAGTGAACTTCCTCGTGCTGATCGAATTCTCGCTTCCCCCTTCTTTTTCCTTTCTCTGACGGGCATGCACTGCTTGAAGCCTTAAGTTCAGATGAGTATTATTAACAGCAACCTTTATAGTCTACCAGGGAATAATTTAAATTTTTTTTGGTGTGTGTTTCTGCAATAGTTTCAAGATGCAGGAATGCAGATAGAGTTCTTGTTAAAAAAAAAAAAAAAAGTTTAGACAGGTTGATTCATTTAGCTACCCAGCAGGATCTGATTGCTTTTTCTAAAATTAAATTCCAACGAAGAAAATCTCACAGATGATCCCATCCACATCCACAAACACATAGCACACAGTACACAGATAGATACACACAGTATGGTAGCTATGTTCAGGCCAGGAAGATATGGTTTCTTATGTGGAAACAGTTTAGGTTTTCATTAATTTTTAAAAGTGTTTTTCCTTTGGTCCATTTTCCCTTTGGATAAGCCGTGGCATATTAAATAGATATTTATGTGATTTTGTTCTTACTGAATCCTTATTTTTCAATCATTGGAGTCACCAGATTCTAGTGGAAATTAAGATGTTGTTTTCCATATATGTTGAGAGGGGGTGGGTGTATTTTATTTTACTTGTTTGATTGTAGCTGACACAGTTAGAACACTCTTTTGTCCTGCTTTTTCAAGCTGAACGTGAACTCTATTTCAATGCTGAATAGGTAGGTAGAGCTGTAAATTGTGGATGTGCTAATAATAAGTTATTCTTATGGCCTTTCCAAGAAATCATTCTGGAAGAAAGGCAGTGGGAAGTATGTCTGCTGTTTTTGGAGCACACAGAGAGTGAATGATACTCAGAAAAAAATGAAAATGTTTAATTTTTGTACTTTCACCTTAGTTTGAAATGCAGATGAAAGTTGCATTTTTATTTATGGCTTGAAGGATGGCAAAGCCTGATAACAAATCATAAAGAAATATGGAAGCCCCAATAGCAAATTTCATGCTGAAAATTTCATCATTTGTCACATATCAGTTGCTAAAAAAAGAGGAAAAAAAAGGCGGGGGGAGAGGAGGAATAAAACCTTGAATTCTTGAATTTGTGCAATACTTCAAGATCCAAACATAGCTGAAATCGTAATGTGTGCTAGTCCATTAGAGAGCATGTGCAAAGCTCTGGGATTTTTTTTTTTTTTTTTTTTTTTTTTTAAGCACAGGGTATAAACATGGATTATCCTGGGTACTTTCTTTTATCAAAGATACATTGACCTCTTACAAAGATTTTCACTAGTACCCAAGGCCTCTGGGTACTAGGTCCCACACTTTGCACAGAAAGACTGGGGTCAATAAAAGAGCTAGGGATATTGAATTAGTGAGTTTGGTGGTCTGGAGGTTAGAGGGCAAACAGCCGCAAGATTTCTCACGGTCACTTAATAGCGTTAATGCTCTGTAAAATTAACTCGATTTAGAGCAGCTGACCTCCAGGCCCATAATGAAGTAGGGGCCTTTGTACTGAGTATTTCATTTTAATTCTTTAAGGCTATCTTTTCTCCTTCCTCTATCCTCCAAATAATACTTAGCATCCCTGCCTGCCATCCATGAACACACACAAAAAAGTTTGGAGATCTTGCCCATTTCGCTAGCTGATGTCTGTTGCCTTCTTTCAGTGAAACGTTACCTGATAGTAGACAGGTGACCCATGTCTTAGGTCGGCTGCGTTCCACAAGATTCTATGTCACATAAAGATACAATAGTGCAGAAGATATTCTGGGCTGTGTGGGGGTGGGGTGGGTCTTTGCAAATAACTATCATACACATAGTAACTTTCTCCATGTGAAAGAATGACCATACTTAGTCAATCAGAGATTGATGGAGATAAAGACATGATAAATAAAAACAGAACTTCTTCAATAACAGAGGATTATATTTCTTAAAGTCCTTTGGGGGTTGTATTTCTTGTAGAATCTTTAAAAACATTTTGGCAATAGAGACCTGAAGGAAGAGAAACAAGTGAAAAACACTTCACTTCTACATGTTAATTTTTATGGCTATGCTGTAATACATTGAAGGACAGGTCTAAATATAGACATTGGAATCAGATGGCCCAGGCTTTTATTTCACTTCCACCTTTTATTATCTGGGTGATCTTGGGCAAGTTGTCCAGTCTGTTTATACATGAGCTTCTTTGATTGTTAGGTAGGAATGACTGTCAAAGTGCCCTAACAGGATGGCACACGTGTAAATCCACATGAACATGGAAGGTATGTGGACATGTTAGTTATCATTTAATAAGACGTAGTTTCCAACCCTTTTTAGAAACATTGTCTGCTGGTGAGTTAATTAAAAAACTATTAACTGTGATATGTGTTGTGGAAAGAAAAGCGAGAAGGGAGTGGCAAAGCAGATTTCTAAAAGAGTGGGGCAATTATGTAAATAGCTAGAATTTATTGATTTGATGCTAATTATTTTTAGCTTGAGTAAGTTTGTCAGACATATAATGTTACATTAATATGTCTTAGCTGGTTGGATTGGCTTAATTTTCCATGTAATTTTCCAGGCAGTATTGAACAGCCAATCACTATCATGTGGGATATTAGAGAACATTGCAGTTACTTTACACTAAAGAGTCATCATTTTGGGCAGCAGTTTTAGAGAAGAGTGTAGCAATAAATGCACTCTTAGATTTACATTTATGCGTTCCATTAGGAAGAGGTTCCAAAGAAAAGAAAATTTATATCCAAAACCCTAATGAAATTAAGTTTTATTTCAATGATTTGTGTATATAGCTTTCATTCTTAATGCTACAATGAAGGGAGAACAGTAGAAACCTCCTGTTGAAAGAAGTCTGCTGAAGGGTGTAAAACTTCCTTGGTTGGAAACAGAAGAGCCACTTATCATGTATAGTAAATGGTGCCCACAATATCTTAGACCAATATTCATAGCAACTAGTGACCACACTCTCTTGCCAGAATGTGTGAATGATTCATAAGATTTCTGGAAATCCCTGGGTATCAGGGAAGCATATGTGGCCTAGGAGAAGTAAGGAGAAATAAAAGTAAACTGTTTCTGTGACCAAAAGAGGAATTTTTAGAGAAGCCCATGAAGGCTGTAATTCATCATGAGACACCAAGCTGGGGTACCCAGGAAATTGTCTCATTGACCTCCAAGGTACATACAGTGTTTTTACCTTTCTGCAGTTCCCAAATATGTGCAATGCCATGTGGCTGGATTCCTATGGAAGGAGGTGAAAGGAAAATTCCTAAGGAACATTCCTTAGCAATTGAAGGGTCTTTAGTGCCATCTGGTTTAACCTTCTTGCTTGGATGAAATCACAGCAGTTTGTCTGGGTTGTTGCACAAATACTCACTGCCCAAAGGAAAAGTGTGAGGGTAATATATGTGTTATTTTCCCGTATATTCTATATCACAAAGCTATATTTGGGTGTTATTATACCTCTTTCACAGATGAGAAAATTAAGGTTCAGTAAGGATAAGAAGCTTGAATACAATTCACTTACTGGTAGTTTGTAGGATTTGAACCCAGAAGGTTCTTACCTTTCCACTACGTCACACTATCCTTTAAGTACTGTAATTAATTATAACAACAACAACAACAACATAATCCATCCTGATTTTAAAACAATGACTTCTTTTTCTCTTGAATTAAGATTTGCTGCTTAAGTGCTGAACATGTTCAGACAAGATGGAAGAAATTGTTCAAAAAGGGGGATGGGAAGAAAAAAAATTCTCTGAAGATGGAGGAGTATCCGTGTCAGGATGAAGAAATTGGCAAGTGGATAAATGTGACAAAACAGAAAAAGAGAAGGAAAGAAAATTCACTAGGGTGGGAGCTATGGAAAGGCCTGTGAGCCTACAAAATTAAGCTGTACCTGGAAGATACAAAATACTAGGCCAGGTGAAATCCTAATGATGCAAGAAACACATGCACATTGCTAAGTAGAATAACCACAGTTGTAACTCTTGGGAAATAACAATGGTTAATACCTTTTGAACTGGGACTCCAGAAAAAGGTAAATTGACATGCTTATCCAGGAGCTGAGCAGTTTTCTGGGGGCATAAATCTCAGCCATAAATGAGACCTGCTTGGACTCGTTAAACCCACTAATCAATTAACTCCAGCTGGGAGGGAAGGAACAAAGGAGAAATTTGTTCCCAAACCATGTTCCCAAGGAAACTTCCAAAAGAAGAGAAAAAAGGCTCTGTGCTGAGTTAAGCTCAGGCAGTGTCATATGCTAAATCTTTGCTTTTGGAGAGTCTCAGGAAATCAACCTGGTAGACTTAGTTTAGCTTAGACTTTTCCAAAGATATTTGACCATGGTATACTTTTTCAGTGACATATACATTAAAGTATGGAACAAACTTTTTGTGAATGTATGATTCTTGAATATCTGGTAATGCTCATTGGCCTGTCAAGTGATTTGATATTTACAGAGAAAAAAAAAAGAAAGAAATACTTTTATTTGTACATATTTCACAGCTTTGAAATAGAAGATTCTTAGATTTTCAGAAATTCAGTTATTTTCTTATAATCTTGTGTGTGCTACACATACTATATCATCTGTTCATCCTGCCTTCGATTCAGTTATTAGAAAATAGATGGTTTTGGCTGAAGTATTTTCTAACCACTTACTTATTGCATAAGCTAAGTTCATGTTTTCTTTTTATAGTTGCTATGCATTTTAGCCCCAGTTGATGAAAATTGATTAAAATGTTGTACAGTAGAATAAACACCATGATAAATATTGTAAAGTGAATGTATCTTCTCAAAAATAATAGTGTGGATATAGAACACAAATCTGCATTGTCTCAGAAAAGTAATCACTCGTAACACATTCACCTGAGTGGCCAAAAAAAAAAAAAACAACTACATGTAAAAGGTACATTGAATATTCAGATGGATCCATTGAAGTGCAATTTTATAGGATCTACGATCTATTTCTAGAATTCTGTCACGTACAAAACTCCGTTTATTATGCTCTTTTCAAAGTGCTGACAAATCAGTCAATCAAATCAATCTAGATTCTTCTAAAATAGGAATCGGAATAAAATTATGTTTATTCAGAGAACTGCTGGGATCTCCAAGTTGTCACAGCACAGCAACCACAAACTTCGGGGCCAAGAAAGGGAAGGAAAAGGGGAAAAAAAATTAATGAGCTGGAAAGCTGGAGAAACTCCAAAATCTTTGGGAAATAGAAAAAATTTATATGACATAGGAAATTCTTGAATCATGTTATTAAGTCAGGAAGACACAACATTTACTGTGGGATTTTTTTGATCCTACATTCCTCAAAAAAAGAAAAAGTACGTCGTGCTATTGCCAGAAAGATGATAAACTAGTGTAAAGTTGAGAAAGAAAAGAAAATTTGCAGGTTACAATTTTTGAGTCAAGTAATATTGTAGAGCGTTGCCTAATATCAAGGATATATGATTTACAAAGGCAGTTGCCATCACACACTTACTAAATACTTAGCAATTTCAGTTGGACAAAACCAGTGATGTGCTCGACATGAACACATTCTCTGCAAAGATGCAGTCCATTTGAGAAAGAAAAGTGCTCAATGACTCTCTCTGTTGGTCATCACTAAATATAATGCTAACAGAGAAATTAAAAAAATTGTTAATAATGATAATAAAAAATTGTTAAAAAAATGTTAATTGAGTTGTACTGCAGACTCAAAAAGGTGTTCTGAGATAGGCATGGGAGAGCATGTGCTACTTGTACAGGAAGGAATGGCGTTAGTGGGTAGATTGCTTTGAATGCCAGGAACCAACAGCTTTAGTCACAGAAAATGTTTGATTGGAAACAGTTTCTCTTTAAATTACAAAAACAACCACATTATTGTGAGTGTTTATTCTTCTTTTCAGTGTGTTTGATTGAACAGCTTGTATGAGACTGATTTTTTTACTGGAGTCTTCCAGCTGTCGGTGAAAAACAGGTATACGCTCACCGGCTTTTAAAATAAAGATGATAAAAATATTTTTCTTGAAACATGTTATGGCCAATAATTTCAAGGTTTATTCAAATGATGATATGTTTGAATCTTGAAAAGGCTAAACTTAGTGCGTAAAAGCATATAGATCATGACTTTGTCTTGTTGAATCAAAGTATTCCATGATTTAAAATAAGACTGTATTGTAGAGCATTTTGGCTCATACTATGAGTTTGATTCTTATTCAGTGCTTGATGATTTTCTTCTCTCATCAGAGAAAAAGATTGATAATGTGTCATGATTATGTTTTACATCAATATCTAAATGCTGCCACAAAATTACTTTCCAGGGCCAAATACAATGTAGCAAACAAAAATCTATTTGCAAGAACCTTCCAAATTAAAACATTTTAATATGCTTTGGTTGCCAATTTATATTCTGGAGGCCCATTAAAGATAGTGTTTGATGTGAAATTTCTTCATAATTTTTGGGTCAGTGTTTAACTTTTTAAAATTATGGAAGTTTACTGCCGTTATGCTTGACTTATAAGACTAAAAATATAAATCAACTCAACCTGTACCTGTTACTTAATCTATACCTAATCTCCCTATTTATTTCTGGCATTATGTTGAGATCTTGGTGTGAGATTAGAAGTGATATTTTCCTTATGACTGATCAGAAATGAATGAAAATGCCAATTTCAACATAGGCTTTATTTTTATAACTTAAAATCATAACACTTAAAGTTTACCCAGAGTTAGTGATAGGGATTTTTGTTAAATAACTAGGACATGTGTTGTAGATAAAATGTTTGAGAAACCTTGGTGTAGAGGAGTATTTTGGAAAATGTTAGATGAGAAACTCAAGGGTTTGGAGGCATGGAACATGGAAACCATTAACAAAGAAAATGGCATTGTTTCTTTCTTTTTTTCTTTTTTAAAGTAGGTGTCATGCACACTGCAGGGCTTGAACTCATGACCCTGAGATCAAGAGTCATATGCTTAACCAACTGAGCCACCCAGGCACCTGATGCCATTGTTTCTAAAACCAAACTTGAATAAGACAAGAGGGAGTCTGATGTTCAAGTAATTCTATAAAACAGAGTTTTGTCCACAAGAACAGATATGACTGAAAAAAAAACCATACTGGAGAAATACCAGTGGTAATCAGGAAATTAGAAAGAACGAAGGGAAAGATGAACTTGGGTGCTGATTCTTGATTTGTTCATCCAGTTAATAATACAAAAATATTTTCTGAGGCTAGAGAGGTTAAATAGCTAGTTGCTATGGAACTGAGTTAGGTGTCTGAGATAAGACTAGATCCCACGTCTGTTGGAATCATAACCTGGTCTCTGGACCTCTGGTGACTGCCATTGACCGTATAATACAACCAGCAAGGACTACTTTTTGAAGAAATATCATGTGTTGGATTTTATTTGAGTGAAATCAAGGGCCTGTGAAATATCTGCCCAAGATATCAATTGTGCAGTTGGACATAAAGGTGTGACATTCAGAGGAGCTGTCTGAGCTACAGGCTTCAGATTAGGTGTCATTGTATTATATACAAGTTGATATGACTTTACCTCAAACATTTTATCTGCAAAACATGTACTTAGTCATTTAACAAGTGGAGGATTTAAATAGAAAAGAGCCTAAAAACACCTGATATTTAAAAGTTAGATAAAAATCCCAATATTGGCAGGTTAGATGGAAGAGAAGCAATTAGAGAAGACCAAGAACGAATGATGAGTCAGAAGCGAAGGAAACCAGTGGGGTGTGATGTCACAGAATTCAAAGGAAGAGAATGTATGTGAAGAGAAAGTCCACTATGTGGAAGTCTGCTGAGAAGTCAAGAAAAATAAGGAAAATACCCAGAGGCTTTAATGCAGAGCAGTATTGTAGAGGTTCCCAAGTCGGTGGAGTATTTAAAAACAAAGCACTGAGCATGGGTCCTAAAAAGAAAGTATGAGTGCTGATTGCGAATTTAGACTCCTGATTCCAGTGGAAGTTGCCCATGGCATCTGAATATAGGCAGGTTTAAATGAATTTGGGTTGTCAGTGGAAACTTTGGAGTTCTCCACTGAAGAGTGACTGGGGGAGTAAAGACACGCATTGTCTTTAGCATTGTAGATACCCAACATTTGTCTTTTGGTCCTGCAAGCACAAGTTCAAATGAGGTTGATTTGCCCTTTGTGCCTCTTCTCTTTGGTTTCCTTTCACACATCAATCTCCTCTTATATCACTTTTCTCTTAGAGAGGGATGTGTGTGTGGCGGGGGGGGGGGGGGGGAGGGCACAGTTCAGGGAAACATGGAATAATCTTAATGTTGAAATGTGGAATTAAGAAACGAGGTATATCCAAGCTATTCTGTGGGACAACATAACTGAATTTAAAAGCAAATCATGAAAGTCATTGTCATAGATGAATAACACGCTTTATAATTTGATGAGGAGGGTATTTAATATTACAATAAAATTGTAAACAACCATACCAAGTTCCGATTTCAAAAGGATGTTTAGTTATAGAAAAACAATTGCTACAGGGCCATTTCTGCAAAACTATTGTGTGGAAAATAGTAGTAAAAAAATCGCTCTTTTTGACCATTTTACTATAATATGTGAATAAAGATTTACCTAATGTTGTATTATATTTTATAAAATGAAGTTAATATTACAAATGGAAGAAATGGTTGGGGAAAAGGACCCTTCTAATTCATTAGGAAGTTTTTCTCTTTTTGTAAAAAAAAACAAAAACAACTTTGCTTTTTCATAAATTCTTTTTGAAATATAGAACACCATAGAAACAGTGACATCTTCTATTAGGGGTACAAACTGGCAGATCATTTATTTTGTCTGATTTCTTAATTACTGAGCCTGCTGTATATGGTACCAAAATTTATAGACTTTGCCAGAGTCATTTTGTTGTTTTACCCAAGATTTGTATAATTTATTTTTGATGTGGTGGACATGATACTGCATTCAATTGTCTGTGCATCTATTTCCTAAAGTAACTTGAGTGTAATAAATAAGTATTTTGGTTTCAAAAGAAATAAATCCTGTTTAAATTTGTTTATTTAAAAAATGTGTTAATGTTTTTATTTATTTTTGAGAGAGAGAGAGAGAGAAAGCATGAGCCAGGGAGTGGCAGAAAGAGACGGAGACACAGAATCTGAGTTGTCAGCACAGAGCCTGACGCGGGATTGGGACCCACGAACCGTGAGATCATGACCTGGGCCGAAGTCCGACGCTTGACCAACTGAGCCACCCAGGTGCCCCAATTCTGGTTACATTTAAATGGAAAGGCTAGTTGTTCTGAAGAATTCATTCATTGCTTTCCTTATTCAACAAACCTACACTTAGGACTTATTGTGAGCTAAGTCCTGCTCTGCAGTTAGGGGTAGATCAGGGAACAGAGCCAAGTTCCTGTTTTCAAGAAGCTTATATATCTACTATGGAAGAAAGACACCAAACAAACAGAAAGATAATATGTTGAATGGCAAAAAATAATATAAATAAAAATTAGAGTGTTTGGAAATTGGAACTGATGAGAAGAACATGAGTTGGGCTCTCAAAAATGGTGATCATGGGAGCTTAACAATTATGGCCATAGCCAGAATAGTCTGGGAGAGACGTTGCTAGCTCTTCCTTAGACCCCACTGGCACTGGGACTCTGGAAGTTGGCTCCTGCCAGTGTGTGTACAAGTATACAAGTCTGCTTCTATACTTCGCTCCAGAGTCAGATTCTGGGCAGGGAAAGGCAGAGTGTAGGTCGTGCACCCAGACTTGAACTTTGCAGAGAGATCATCTGCTCCCTTGCATCATTTCTAATGGAAATGTGACCCTGTCCACCCACCAATCTTGGGTTTTCCCTAGTTTGGGGATGCAATTATAAAATTCAGGATAAGTGAAGTTGAATTTTAGATAAATACTAGTTAATGTTTTAGTATAAGTATGCTCAAATTTAATTGAGCGCCCTGTAGTTGTTTTTGCCAATTCTGACAACTCTACCCCAAACAGGAAAAGTGTTGTTTGCTGACAGCCCCCAAAATGACAAAACGCCCATTCAAATCCACCAAAGGTGAAGATTTAAGAAAGACTGATACATAATACCAGACTCATAAAACAGTGTACTCAGTACTATAACTAGGAGTGAATATACAAATCTGTGGGAGAGCATCTAAGAAAGCAACTTATTTTTTTCTGTCTAGGAGTTGGATGGAGAGTTTCACCAAGCCACAAATTTTTGAGCTGAGTTTTGAGCTGGATCTCAAGATGAGTAGGAATTTACCAAGGGAGAAAAAAAAAAAGGAGAGAAGAGAGTGCTTCACCAGCAGAGAAAGCAAGCAGCATGGACCACAGGGTCATCAAGTGAGCATCATCAATTTGGTGTGGTTTGCATGCAAAGGGTTCTTGTGTATCAGAAATGATTGGGGATGAGTGTGGAAAAGGGCTTTGTGTGAGATGGAGAAGGTGTCTTTTTTTTGATTAAAAAATATATATATATTAATTTTTATTTATTTTTGAGACAGAGAGAGACAGAGAATGAACAGGGGAGGGGCAGAGAGAGAGGGAGACACAGAATCCAAAGTAGGCTTCAGGATCTGAGCTGTCAGCACAGAGCCTGATGCAAGGCTCAAACCCATGGTTCCTGAGATCATAACCTGAACTGAAGTCGGATGCGTAACCAACTGAGCCACCCAAGCACTCCCAAGAAGGGTCATACACACTAGAAAAAAGAGGGAGAAGAACTGAGTTTGGAAAGCTTGCTGTAGCTACAGAGCTGCTATATATGACTTGACTTCGGTTTTATAGGTTTGGTTTTATGTATTTATATCTTGAGCCCCCAAGAGAAAAAAAAATACCTTAAGTTACTGAGTTATTATTACAAGGGTACTTGTTGGCTGGCAAGAGACTCTCCGTGTTTGGTTTGTGGAGCTCTGGAAGGGGGACATAAAGCCAGTACAGATGGTAAGTCATGGAGTGAATTATGGTGTTGGGTGTCAATACAGGTGAACACTGATGAGGCCACAACCGCGCTACTGGTCCAATGCACTGAGACGGCCATTAGCCCATCTGGTGAAACTGAATGTAAGACCAGAAAGGAATCTCAGAGGTGACAAGTGAGTGACAGTGTATTAGATGTATTGCAAGTTCATGACTTTACGAGTGAGTAAATGTACAGACGTGCCTGGACTTTTCCTTCATCAGGGCATTTATCTCCTTTCCGTGTGCCACTCAAAGAAAAGGTGAAGCCTGGAAATTAAATCATAGATTTTCTTCAAAGGAAAGTTTGTTATGGCCAAGTACATAGTAACTTCTTTATTACTATGAGAGTTTTGAATTCAGAGAACACAGACACCTATGGACTTGGGTAACTGTGTTTCTTCAGGATATGATATCGTAAGAGATTTTTGATTCGCTGTGCATGTCAAGACACGCTCATTTGTCGCCCAGTTGGCTCAAAGTCTTGAAGACCTGAATCAAATAGAAGTGAAATCTCAAAAAATTTTTTCTCATGGCTTAAGGTAACTTTCACCCACTTCCGTTTTTGCTTCTTTGACCTGTTCATTTCATTGTTTTTTAAGGCACATCTCAGACATTTTGAGTCACATGAAGTTGGAAGACTTTTTTTTTTTAAGTAATAAAAAACCAGCCTGGAGGGGGGAACAAACACAGAGGGAAATCACTCAGAAGTCACACTGTCCCAACACCTCTGGGCCACACAGCAAAGAGCAAAATCATTCCCCTGAAAATTGGTCAGGCTTTGTGCATCCAAGAAGGTTTGGGGGGATAGATGCAGAAGGGACCATCACATCATAGTGGGGGTGAAATGGGGGTGTGCTGGATCCCAAGCTGGCTCTTCACAAAACTTCTTCTCTAGGAGTGGAGTTCCTGGCCACCAGGCTCAGTTTTATACCCTTGATGAGGCTGTGCCTGCCCTGGGTAAAACTTTCATCATAGAGGTTGAGGGCAAGATTGTCAGCAGTGAGATAGGTATGGTCTTCTGTGATGTGGCATTTGTCTTGGAGATGTTCCTGGCTGCCTGGATCTTGTGCAGTGTGACATAGTCAGGGTTCTTGCTCACAGCATCTTCAGGGTGAGCAGGTTGGGGTTGAGGGTTCACACAAGGCCTGGTCTCAACCTGGCCCTGGCCCCGTGCTTACTCCTCTAGCCCTTCTCTGGGCTGTCAGATTCTGCAAAACATTTTGCTATATCAAATTAAATACTTTACTAACTTCACCTTAATTTTTTTTTGCATATTCTGTATCTTTGGCAGATATATATATATATATATATATATATATATATATATATATATATATATATAATTTTACCTTTAGGAAGATACATACTATTAGAGAAAGAGAAAGCAGAGACAAAACAATTAATAGCATGATGGTTTTTAAAAAGTTGTTGAGAAACTGTACTTGACTGCTTGTAAATTTCATTATTTCTAAATCTGCCTCTGCCTCCCACATTAATGTGAATAATGGGAAGTTTCTGTAGAAAAATTCTGCATAGGCCCTCTAGTTATGCATGTAATAAATTAATATTACTGTGTTGTAGAAGATACATAAATGCATGTACGCTTCTATAAACTCACAGAGCAAATTTGCATTTCTGGAATTCATTTTTTGTAAACAGTCAATAATTAGTGTTGAACACAAATAATGGAAGGATATATGAACGAAGACCAACTTTGCCGAAGATTAGGAAGTGTGCATTGGGACAAGGGAAGATTAAATAGAGGTAAAACAAACAAACAAACAAAAAACAACCAACCAAACAAACGAAAAAACAAAGCAAGACAAAAACACCAAAACCTGAACATAGTGAGAGGAAATGTTGAGAAATATTTGGTCTAATATGACTTAGCTGGGTTTCTGGAAACACAGACTTTCTTCCAAAGGAGTAACCTGGGAAACCAGTGGATAAGTAGGGGAAATAGAGGACCATTTCGAGGAAGCCAGAGGGGTGCCAGAACTGCATTTTGGCCCAGTGCAAAGGATTGTAGCCACTACATGACCAGAAAGGACTCTATTTTCCCCTTCCTTCCTTCCTTCCTTCCTTCCTTCCTTCCTTCCTTCCTTCCTTCCTTCCTTCCTTCCTTCCTTTTCTTCTTTCTTTCTTTCTTTCTTTCTTTCTTTCTTTCTTTCTTTCTTTCTTTCTTTCTCCTCTCTCTCTCTCTCTCTCTCTCTCCCTCCCTCCCTCCCTCCTTCCTTCCTTTCCTCCTTCTTTTTTCTTTCTCTGAAAACCTGATTTATAGAACCTCACAGACCCTGGAGCAGAGTGTTCTGGAGATTTAGAAGAGAGTTGGCTTATGTTAGATAAAACTGTTCATTTCTGTAATGTTCTCCAGTTTCATTGTGGAGACCGTGAATACCTTTTGGTTCACCTGTTCTTTGGTATTTAGCTTTGTATTCTTTGATGCTAATGCCAAATGATGTCTTCATCTTTTAATTAAATTTTCTAGTTGTTTGCTGTTCTTGTATAGACTTGCATCTGACTGTGTATTTAGCCACACTGTCAATAGATCAATAATTTTGTGTTTATGCAATTGATTACATCATTTACAAATATAACCACTTTTTCTCCTCAGTTCTAGTCTTTTATGTTTCTCATCTCTTTCTGTTGTGCTAGTTATGGCCTCTAACTCAATATTGAATGGAAATAGTAATGACCAGTATTCTTGTACCATTCCTGACTTTATTATTACTTTCCAAATTTTTACTGGTGTAAGAACACTTAACAAGAGATATACTCTTTGAAATTAAAAAAAAAATTAACGTTTATTTATTTTTGAGAGAGACATCAGGTGGGGGAAGGGCAGAGAGAGACTCACACACACAGAGTCCGAAGCAGACTCCAGGCTCTGAGCTGTCAGTGTAGAGCCCGATGTGGGGCTTGAATCCATGAGCCATGAGATCATGACCTGAGCTGAAGTCGAAAGCTCAACCGACTGAGCCACCCAGGTGCTCCCACCCTCTGAAAATTTTAAATTGTATAGTAAAATATCTTTGTTTAAATATTTATTTATTATTTGGGAGGGTGCAAGTGGAAGAGGGGCAGAGAGAGCAGGACAGAGGATCTGAAGCAGGCTCTGCGCTGACAGGCTGACAGCAGTTAGCCAAAGTGGGGCTTGAACTCCCGAACCATGAGATCATGACCTGAGCTGAAGTCGGATGCTTAACCAACTGAGCCACCCAGGTGCTCCTGGTACAGTATCTTTAAATACAGGCACAGTGTTGTATAACAGATCTCTGTAACTTACTCATGTTGCATAACCAAAACTTTTTGCCCGTTGATTAACACCTCCTGTTTTCCTATCCTCTTGGCCCTGAGTGACCACCATACTATTCCCTGATTCTATGAGTTTGACTATTTTAGATTCCTTGTATAAATGGAATCGTGCATTATTTGTCTTTCTGTGACAGGCTTCTTTCATGTACCATAATGTCTTCAAAATTCATTCATATTGTTGCATATTGCACAGTTTCTTTCCTTCTGAAGGCTGAATAATATTCCATTATATGTATATATACTTTTTTAATTAATTCACCCATCCATGGGCATCTACTTGCTTCCTTATCTTGGCTATCGAACATGAGAATGCTACCTATCTCTTCGAGATCCTTATTCCAATGATTTTCGATAAATACCCAGAAGTGGGATTGTTGGATCATAATGATAGTTCTATTCATATTCTTTACATTTTTTTTAACATTTATGTATTTTTGAGGACAGAAAGAGACAGAGCACAAGCAGGAGAGGAGCAGAGAGAAAGGGAGACACAGAATCCAAAGCAGGCTCCAGGCTCTGAGCTGTCAACCCAGAGCCCAATGCAGGGCTTGAACTCACAAACTGCGAGATCATGACCTGAGTCAAAGTCAGATGCTTAACCAAGTGAGCCACCCAGGTGCCCCTAGTTCTATTTTTATTCTTTAAAGGCACCACCATACTGTTTTTCATAGCAGCCATACAATTTTGCATTCCCACCAACAGTGTACAGGGTTCCCATTTCCCCATATCCTTCTCCACACTTGTTGTCTTTTGTTGTTTTGATAATAATCACCCTGATAGGCAGAAAGTGAAATCTCATTGTGGTTTTCATTTGCCTCTTTTTATTTGGTTATTAACATTGACCATCTTTACATATACATGTCAGTTATTTGTATGTCTTTTTTGGAGAAATGTCTCTCTAAATCTTTAGCCCATTCTCAAATTCTCAAAAATTTATTAGTGTATTTGTTGTTGAGCTCTCAGAGTTCCCTATATATTTTGGAAATACACCCCTTATCAGATAAACTGGTTTGGAAACATTTTGTCCCATTCTGTAGGTTGACTTTGTTGATTGTTTTCTTTGCAGAAGTATTTAGTTTGATATAGTCTGATTTTTCTATTTTTGGTTCTTTGGGTATGTGTTTAGCATCATATCCATGAAATCATTACCAAGACCCATGTCCTGAAGCTTCCCCCAATGTTTCCCTCTCTCTGTTTTATAGTTTGAGGTCTTAAGTTTAAGTTTTTAATCCATTTTGAGTTTTTGTTTTGTTTTTGTTTTTGTTTTTAGTTTTTTGGTATTGTGTGAAATGGGACTCCATTTTAATTCCTTTGCTTCTGGCTATTTAGTTTTCCCAACTCCATTCACTCAAGAGACTGTCCTTTCCCCATTGTATATTTTTGGCTGCTTTTTTGTGAATGAATTTACCATATAACACAGGTTTACTTCTGAGCTGTTTATTCTGTTCCATTGATCTGTGTCTGTTTTTCTGCCAATACCATACTGTTTTGATTACTGTAGCTTTGTAATGATGGTTGAAGTCAGTCACTGTGATGCCTTCAGCTTTTATCTTCTTGTTCAAGACTGACTGGCCTACTCACAGTCCTTTGTGGTTCCATATAAGCTTCAGAATTGGTTTTTCTATTTACGTAAAATGTGCCGTTGGGATTTTGATAAAGATTGCATTGAATCTGTAGATCACTTTGGGTAGTATGGACTTCTTAATAATAGTATGTCTGACAATTCATAGATACAAGATGATTTTCTATTTCTTTGTATCTTAATTTCTGTCATCATTGCTTTGTAGTTTTTGACATGTTGGTCTTCACCTCCTCAGTTAAATTCATTCTTTTTGGTGCTCTTGTAAATAGGACTGTTTCCCTTATTTCCTTTATGGTAGTTCATTGTTTGTGTATAGAAATACAACCAGTTGTGTATGTTGATTTTGTATCCTGAAAGTTTACTAAATTTGTTTGTTACTTATAATAGTTTTTTACAGAGTCTTTAGTTTTCTATATAAGATTATGTCATCTGCAAACAAGGGCAATATTACTTTTTCCTTTCTAATTTGGATGCCTTTTATTTATTTTTCTTATCTAGTTGGTCTGGCTGGATCTTCAATACTATATTGACTAGAAGTGGGGACACTGAGTATCCTTGCTTTGTGCTGGACTTAAAGGAAAGGCTTTCAGGTTTTCACTGTTGAGTATGATGTTAGTTGTGGACTTTGTATATATTGCCTTTATTATGCTGTGGTAATCCACTTCTGTTCCTAGTTTTTTGAAAGCTTTTATCATGAAAGGGTATTGAATTTGCCAAATGCCTCAATTTCGATGATTTATGTGATTTTTACCCTTTTTTCTAATATATGTGGTAAATCATATTAACTGACTTTCATATGTTGAAATCGTCATTACCTCTCAGGGATCATCCACTTGGTCATGGTGTAAGATTTCTTGAATGTGCTGTTTAATTCAGTTTCCTAGTATTATGTTGAGAATTTATGCAACTATATTTATCATAGATATTGTCCTGTAGTTTTCTTTTCCTGTGGTGTCTTTGCTGGGTTTTTGTATTATGGTAATAAAGTTCCTCAAAAATAAATCTGGAACCATTTTCTCCTTTTCACCTTTTTGGAGGAATTTGAGGATTGGGAATAATTTTTCTTTAAATGTTTGGTAGAATTCACTGGTGAGGCCATCTGGTCCTTGGCTTTTGTTTTGGGGGGGTTTAAATTATTCAGTCTCTTTACTAGTAATTTGTTCAGATTTCCAATTTCTAAATGATTCACTCTTGGTAGGTTATGTCTCTAGGAATTTATTCATTTATAGTTTGTTGGCACAAAATTGTTCATACTAATCTTTTATGATCCTTTGTATTACTGTGGCATCAGTTGAATGTCTCCTCTTTCATTCATAATTAATTTTATTTGAGTCCTCTCTTTTTTTTTCTTGGTAAGTATAGCTAAAGGTTTGTCTAGTTGGGTATGTTTTAAAAAAAAACAGCACTGATTTCAATAATGTTTTCTATTATCTTTTTTGTCTCCATTTCATTTATTGGTAGTTTGATCTTTATTATTTCTTTCCTTTTACTAATTTTGGATTTCATTTGTTCTTTTTCTAATTCCTTGGGATGTAAAATTAGGTTGTTTATTTGAGCCTTATCTTTTTTTCTTAAGGTAGGCATTTATTGCTATGAACTTGACTTATAGAACTACTTTTGCTGCATCCCATAAGTTTCAGTATGTTGTATTTGCATTTTAATTTCTCTGAAAATATTTTTGATTTCTCTTTTGATTTATTCTTTCACTCATTGGTTGTTCAGTATCATGTTATTTAATTTCCACATGTTTGTGACTTTTCTTCTTATAATTGATTTTGTACCTTTGTGCTATGACAAGGAGATGAGCATCTTCCCCTGTGCCCTCCAAACTGAGCCCTGAGTGGGTAGCCATGGTGAGTGCTTGCACACCTATTAAAACCTGCTACTTTTTTGCTAGACGTGGGGTTTTATGGAAACAAGCTTCATTGGCTTTCAAGAGCTAGGGATTTTAGAGGCCTTTGCCTTGGATGAGAGTCTTTGATGTTGAAGTATTAAATCTGAGGTCAAACCCTTTGCTTTTCAGACAGAAGCTCAGAGTTGAGAGTTACTTCCTGATTGTATGGCATAGTGCCAGGAGTTGAGTTTATGGTGCACTCTGTCTCAGCTTTTCAAAACTGTTTCCCTGTGGATATTTTCTTATTTGCCTGTTGTGTGGGAACCTTTCAGCTACTTCCTGGATTTTTTTCAGAAGAAGTTGCTTGGTGTGTCAGTGGTTGGAGAGGAGTTCAGGAGCCTTCTGAGTCACCATCTTGGTTGACCTACACTTGTATTTTAAATTGTTACATTCTTTTGATAAATTGAGGCCCTTTTTATCATGTAATGATCATCTCCATTCTTAATAGAACTGTTTATCTTAAAAGGTCTTTATCTGACATTAAGATAGCTATTCTAGTTTTATTTTCATTAATATTTCTGAGATAAGTCATGTTCTACCATTTTCTCCCTATACTTCCATGTCCTTATGTTTTCAGTAAGTTATAAGCATATACCTATAACTCCTTAACACTTAATTTTCTAAGTTAGTATATTTATATAGATTGTCATTATTGATATGCTTGGGCCTATTTTTACTAACTTTACCAATTTATTAGTTGGTTCTTTCTTTGTTTCTTTTTAATTCTTTATTACTTTTATGATTTGAGTTGATATTTATACTGCTCTCCCAGTAAGACAAGAACTTAGTACTTTGTCTACCAATGGATTTTCCACCCCTAAACCCAGATCATTGCCACTCCCCATCCCGAAGCCTTCTACATACACATATGTAAACACTAGTTCAAACTAGTTCCACATAATTCTGGGGATTTCACAGTTCTCTGAATTTTCACACTGCACTTCTTTCAGGGTTGATTTTGGCCAAGGGATCCAAGCTAGTTTTACTAGATTTATATCTTATCAGAACTGGAGCCTGATTTTTTAGTGTTGCTATTTATTCTATAGCTATTTCCAACTATAATTTGCATACTTTTCTATAGTTGGTTTTTGAGACTACTAATGTCACCGTTATGTAGATTCGGAATTACTAACAGTATACTTTGTGTTTTGCTTACCTGAAACACTTCGGATAAAGGGTACAAGTGCTCTAATTATTTCTTTGTGGGGGTAGGAGTTGTTTGTTAAAGTTTAACATAAACTTTTTTTCAAGGCTAAAGTTAAAAATTTAAATTTAAATTTAAAATTTAAATTTAAAATTTCTCATAATTTGTTTTTAATGACTGATGTTTATTTTAAATGTTGGAGAGATAGGCCAATTTGGACATAGTCATTCCTCCTCCACTTAATGGTATTTGGAGAAATATTCATGGCTACTCAAAACCATTGGTGTAGTTTATGTTATTTATTTATTTATTATTATTATTTTAATGTTTGTTTATTTTTGAAAGGAGAGAGACAGAGAGCAAATGGGGGGAGGAGGGACAGAGAGGGAGGGAGACACAGAATTTGAAGCAGGCTCCAGGCTCCAAGCTCCATGTCAGCACGGACCCCAACATGGGACTTGAACCTACAAACCTCGAGATCATGACCTGAGCCAAAGTCGGACGCTCAACCGACTGAGCCATTCACTACACCCCATTGGTGTAGTTTAGATGCACAACCCTTCTTAGGTCGATGTTGTCTTCAAGTTCTGTAACACATTTCATAGTTGGTGACATGGGCTTTTTCAACAGTATTTATTTGTTGTCATCCATTACCATGTTGAATTTTCCATTTTTCATTATCTGATACTTGACCTTATGGTCCTGAAATAGTGTCTCTTCTTCAAGAGACTTCTCAGAAGTGAACGCATTTTTACACCTCATCTTACAGCTGATATTTCAAGCCAGATTTTCTCGTTTGGCCATTTGTTAAACAAATATTGCTGCCATAGAGATTAGGTTGCCCTAAAGGTGTTTGGATTACACAATTCTTAAAATTTTTACAGTCAGAAAATATTTATCAAGACTGTGATATGTCTCATGTCTCAGACTTTGCCCTGCTAGTGGAAGATTTAATGATAAATAAATCTATTCCTGCCTTTGAAAATGACAAACTTAGGGAATAGAGTTAATACCATGTAAGATTCAGACAATTTATTAATTTACTACACAGGATTAAGAAATTTGAAGTCTATAAGATCCTCATATTGTCTCTCCCTGTAGCCACATGAATATAATCAGCAGGTAGCTGGTGTGCATGGATTAACCAAGAGGACGTTTTGTATATATTAACTCTAAGCCAATGGATATGGATTACAATCCTATTATTGTTATTTTCTGTCTTTCCATTTTTTATTTAAAATAGGGATGTGAGAATGATCACTTTCAATATATATCTTGATTAATCTTCTCAAATAAAGTTCACTTTTCTTTAGACAGCAGGTCAGGTGATAATCCAGTTTCACTGGCTTTGGGGTCATTCTGCTTCATTAGATAAATTTGTGTCTGAATTTGTTTTGATCTTTTTGTTAACAGTTGGTCTTAAATGGTAATGGTAACTTTCAAGAGGCCACTCTCATTTCTGTTTTCCAGGGTTTTTTTTTCAGGGGACATCACCTTACTATAGATAAAAAGTACAGATGATAAATTTTAATATTTTCTATATTATTCCAAAAGTGCTTGTAATTTTATGCCTGATTCATAATAAATGTCTCTCAACTGGAGTTGTAATTTAAATTATTTTGAATTAGTTTGGTATTTACAATTTATTTTTGTCTTTGAATTTTTGATAAGCTAATAGAATGCTCTCTGTAATGAGTTCTGGGTGTGCTGGTTTCCCGATAAGGTGTTTGCAAATGTGACGCATCTATATATGGATTAAAATTTGCAATTTATTCCTTTCCATACGTTAATTCCAGAAACTAAATATGTAGGATATCTGGTATTGCCAGGCACTTGTTTGTAGGTCTGATGTAGTCTAATTAGTTCTGTGAATATTCTGGCTAGTATTAAAATATGGAAATATTAGAATATAGCCATAACATGCTACTACTGACATACTGTTTTTAGTTAGGTTAAGAATATATATGGGGCGCCTGGGTGGCTCAGTCGGTTGAGTGTCCGACTCTTGGTTTCGGCTCAGGTCATGGACTCATGGACCATGACATTGAGCTGGGGATGGGGCTCTGTGCTGACAGCGTGGAGCCTGCTTGGGATTCCCTCTCTCCCTTTCTCTCTGTCCCTCCCTCTCTCTCTTTCTCTCTCAAAATAAATAAATAAACTTTGAAAAAAAAAAGAGTATATATGAACACCTTTGGTTTAGAGCAAATGATGTTTTACTTTATTCTGCTGAAATTAGGGGCTGAACTGTTAAGGAAGACCCTTTGTCAGAGCATCAGATTTGGTGGTACAGTCAGAGGCTTTTGCCCTATGACTGGGTGAAAAACCTCATTTATTAACTGAAACAAAATCCTCATGAACACTTGAAAACAGATACAGTAGAACCAAAATCTGTCAGGATTTGATGGCTAAGCTCATGAAAAAGTAACCTGTGGATAAAAGTTTCTTTCTTCCTTCCTTCCTTTCTTACTTCTTTCTTTCTTTCTTTCTTTCTTTCTTTCTTTCTTTCTTTCTTTCTTCTTTTTCAAAAAATGGACTTATAGTGTGCATCTTACTTCAGTAGTGGCTCATAAAAGGAAAACTAGTTTTTCTGTGCTTGAGTGAAATGGGAAAAAGCAAGTTAGGGAATTCTGTTTAATAGAAACTTTATGAGGAATGAAACTGAGATTGGTGGCCTTCATTTGCACACCTTCCACAGAATTTACAGTGAAGAGAAACAAAGTAGAACAAAAGAGAGCATTCGAGGTCCATTCAGACAAGTCAGGATGCTGAAGAAACACAACCATCTGGACCACGCTAGGAAGCTGGGTGGAACTTGGCCTCTTCTGCCAAGCGCTAACATGACCTTGACTTGCAGAGCCTGTGTCTCCTCCTGCCATCTCTACTGATGGTTGATAGATACACCATGTTGTTTAAATTCAGTTTGACCATAATCTCTTGGTGAAAATTTGCAATTAGAACAGAGATGATCCCTTGAGGTGCACCGATGGCAGGGGAGAAAGCCTATCACGAATTCCAGAGCTGTTTTTCAACCCCCAGTGTTGAGGGTGGAGTCTCTTCTGAAGTTGCCTCTTGAAAGATCAAAAGAAGTGAGACTTGAAGTAGTGAATGTCTTCCCTGTTTGCCGTCATCTGCTTTATGTACAAATATCTATATTGACACTGACAGGATTATTTGGAGAGACATGTATGTGTGTGTTAGTGAAAATAAAATTGGGAAATAGAGAAAGAGCTTCAATGTTTAGCTTTTGATAAATACCTGCTTGTTTTCAAGATGTACGTAACATATATCCTGTTAAAATGCTAGACATTTGTGTGTTTAGGGTTTACCAAAGACATTTGTATATGGAAGCCTTGCCCTGTGAAAAGAATCTATAAGATCCTTAGATCAAACAGTCCCTTCATGGCTTTGAACCTCAGTTTTCTTGCCTCAGCCAATTCTTCTCCTAGATTAAGTCTCCAGGAGGAACTGACATATTCTAAGTGAAGTGTATCACTTCTGTCTATAAGCCTGTCTTTCATCGAATATGTCTTCTGCAAGCCTGAGAAGGCCCCCATCCCCTGTCTTGCACACACGTCGTTCTTTCTCCATCTTCCAGTTCTCTTGCCATCTTCTCTCACACCACCAGACTTTAAGCTCAAGCATAACGTGGGAAAGCTAGCCAAACCCTCAAAACTCCATTTATTGTGGGGAAATCAGAGGACACAAAACCCGTGAGAAAATCTCATTGCAAAGATGAGCCCCACCTATTTGAGATGTTTCCAGTTTCAGGAAGTACTGAGGTTGGATGAGGATGATGAAGACCATACAGCCCAGCCTCAGAAATTGGTGAATGTCCTGGAAAAATATAGAGGCATCCAAGCATATATTGGTTCTGGAGATCAAGTGACTTCAGTGATGGGTAACACAGGAGACAGGGGCTGTGAGGTGACTGACCTGATGCACATGAAAGTATATCACACTGGAAATAGGGACAAGATGTGGCTTTAGCCAGAGAAGAGGGTGGGCTTGAGATTGTGGAGGGCTTGTGCAGACTGGGAACTGAACGAATTCCTCCTCATATCTGAAAGCTCCCAACACTGCCTACAGAACTGCACACTGATGAAAACACACCTTTGCGATCACTTTAGGATGTGGCTGCCCAGTCTTGGCTGCTTCTGTGTGAGGGTGCAGATATCGCTGGCTGATAGGTATCATGGAACAGGGATTAGGGAGATGCTGGAAAATTTCAGAGGGATATCATTCTAGGATGTGCAATGGATGTGAAACTGTCCACTTGCTAGGTTCTTTTATTCATGTATGGTGATAGGCCCTTTGGACCTACTCTAAAACCTAATGGGTAGAGTTGCTAGGTATAACATTTTTTAAAGTGTATTTATTTATTTTGAGAGAGAGAGCATGCACAAGTGGGGAGAGGACAGAGAGAGAGGGAGAGAGAAAATCTCAAGCAACTTCCACACCATGACACAGAGCCTGATGTGGGGCTCGAACTCACAAACTGTGAGATCATGACCTGAGCTGAAAACAAGAGTTGACACTAAACCAATTGAGCCACCCAGGTGCCCCTCAGTTACAGCATTTTAACTTTGATCATAAGGTGGTTCCATTTTATGTATGTATGTATGTATGTATGTATGTATGTATGTATGTATGTATCATCTATCAAAAGAACATAGCTACACCTTTATTTATTTACTTTTAAGTAAGTTTAAATCCTTGAGGGATACAGCATCACATGGATTCCACGGCCAATGGCTTTTACAGGAAGAATACTTCGGAATTTGGCATGAACCATGAGTTACTTTCCCCAGGATTATTCTGGTTTTGTTCAGCTTGCCACCAGGAGTCACTGTGTTGTTCTTTGCTTTGTATACATAAGCACTTCTATTGCCTTGATAGATTTCAATTTCACCTTGAGCATAAACACATTCAGTTTTGAGAATAGCTGTGTACTCCCTCTGATTCCAGGGACCCCACTTATAGCCAGCAAAAATGGCCTTGGACTGTAGCCTTCCAGAGATATTTGTTGTTTTAGGAGTCCTATTCCCAGCAGCCCTCCCCAGGCTCCAAGATGGCAAAAGAGCTCTTTGTATCTATTTTCAAAGGCTTTGTTGTAGTTCTGTATTTTTAATACTGAATGTAAAGGTATATTCTTCCATAAAAGCTGGCTGACATGTTTGTTGAATCAACTTTTTTTTTGCATTCTCATGAATTCTCAATGAATGTTCTATAACCAGAAAACTGTCTAGTTTTCTGTCTAATTTTTATCTCTCTCCCATTGTGGAAAATGAACCAAGGTGATGTGATAAATTATTTTTTTTCTACAAATAATCACTTGGAGCTCCTGATATGAAACAAAAGACCTTCTATAAAAACATTCTCTTTCTTTGAGAAAAGGGCAGCATCTGCTGTGGGGTGACAAGAAAGGGTTTTTCGTCTTCTAGCCAAGGAGTTTCCTGTGCTGATAGATGATTACACCAGCTCCCTGGGACTCTGCTCAGCCTTTCAAATGCAATTCCTTCCCTTTGCCCTTCTAGTATAGTGTATTGAGGGTAGAGTGAATAAGTGAAACACTGTATGTATCTAACCAGTCAGCATGGTGGGTGCCCGAGGGCTTCTCTTACTCCCTACATATCCCACTACAAGCATATGTGACCCTCCTCAAAGACATTCCCATCTTTTTTGGTAAAATGACTTGCAAGCCCTTTAAGTTGTGATTTCCTATTTCATATATTCTCTGTCTTCCTGTTTTCAGAGATTCCTCAACATTTCTCAGTTCCTCTGACACTTCTTGATCTGGGTAAGGGGCTGGTAAAGAGTTCATTTGTATATAATTTAATATTATCTCTAGAGAGGCTGATGAGAGAGAGAAAGGTGGGTGTGCTCAGGTCATTACTTTACTCCTAGCTTGTAGATAAGATGAACTGTGTTTTTCTAGATGGAAATTGTTTTTCATTGAAACGGGTTTCTGTTTCCAGTAATGTCATAGTGCTCTCATATTTACATTTGCTATTGTTATTTTATTTTGTCTATCTTTGACCTCTTTCTTCAGTCTGATTGGAAGGAGAATTACCCACATTATTTTCACTTGTCGAAGGAAGAGGAAGTCTAGTAAAGAAACAGAACTGAAAGAGAGACCAAATGGCCCTTCATCTTCTGAGTCATTTCTATTCTGTTTATTTCTCCATTTGCTCAATTTCTTTGAGTACACATGAGGCTGAACTAGCATGTCATCAGGTAAGCAGCCACCGAAAAATAGATGGCATTTTCATTTTGGGTCAGCAGAAGTACATATTCTAGATCAGCCATCAATCTGGAGTCAAATAGTATGGTGTTTTGTTAGGGTTGATTTAGTGGTCTTCAAATCAAAATAACCTTTTGCATATTGAAAGTGAATTATTGCATAATTCATTCTATGCAATAATCTCATTAAGTTTTTTTTTTTGTTTTTTTTTTACATTCTTACCAACTGACCTTATTTGTCCAGGACTTAATTTTCTGTGTCCCACAAGCCCCTCAGTGTATCCAGTGGTAACTGCCACTTTTAATTTACCTGAGACTTAGCTACTTTTATTTTAGTCTTGGACAAGTTCTGTGAAAATGTCTTGTCTGTAATCCATTTCCTTAATGTATATCAGGTAGTAATAGAGAAAAAGGGTTAGAGTTATAGAAGCACAAGGCTGAATTATCCATTAGTTTGGGAATTCAAATTCTCTACTTTTGTTGTTGTTGTTGTTGTTGTTGTTATATATTAGGTTGTAGGAGGTGAAATAGATGGACAATAAAATCTTTGTTTTTGTGGTTCTGAAAAAATAATACTGACAGATTGTGAGATAGTAAAATTGCTGCAAGCTATCACTTCAGAATTTGTCTTTTTTCTCAAAATTTGAAAGTTTTTTATTTTAGCCTGTTGTTTCTTTCTCTTTGTTTTTTGGTGTTAGAGAACACAGCACCAGGCTGTGTGCATAATTTTCAGATGTGTGCTTTTCTGTAAGATTATCTATTCATTGCTTTATCATCTTTTACTCGTGGGCTTGAAATTTTTCAACTACATTGAAATGGTGTTACACTTTTTGATTTGCCAGTTGCCAAACATTTTTTATTTTGATGCCTTATTTTCTTAACGCCCCCCCTTCTAACCCTCCAGACTATCAAAAGTATCTCTCCCATCCCTGTATCATAGTTACTATTTGTTTAATGCTTACAGTGAGCCACACAGTGTGTCACTAGCTTTATGTACTTAATCTCCTGTAATCATTTGTGCATGATCACACAGAAAGGATGGGTGTAGTTGGGATTTTCCTCACTGAAGTTTGCTCTGCTGTTGGGTCTTCCTCCCAATGAATCCAATCCCATTTTAGTTGAGTATTTTGGCACTGTGCAACACTCACTTGATGATTGACCAACTGATGAGTGCTGTTGACACAGAAGTCCAATGCAACTTTGACATCATCTCTGTTCCTTATTTAACCATTCTTCTCTGTCCATTTTAACCCAATAAATCTAGTAAAGTTTACCGCCCAGCTTTGGCGGTAATTGAAAATCAAATTGGAGAGTAGGCCTGAAAGGTAGGTAGTTTCAGCGTTTGGGGCTATGTAAAAGTGATCACAAGTGATGCTTGTGATCCCGTTTCTAGGAACCTAGTTACTTCCCTCTTGAAATGTCTCTAATTCTCATTTCAGGATATGTAGCCTCTTCACTCATGACCTACTGGTTCTTCTGTATTAACCATTCTGTCATGACAGTTCAGTTCATAGTGCTGACAATCAGCTAGTAACAAATTTGTGATTGAGAATCTGTGGGTTCAGTCAGAATAGTAAAGCTTTCTGTACAGTGGACTTAGTAAATATTTGTTTTGAGCACACATATGTGTGATCATTCGTGTGCGTCATGGGTTTTTCATTAATCTCTAACTCTGCTTGGAGCACACTTTGTTCATTGTACACCTAAAAGTGAAAAGGCATTAGATTCTCTAAGTAGATTGGATTTACCATGTATACGTTTTATTTTTTTCTCTCAGATGTTCATAGACATAGCAGTAGAGATGGCTTATCTATAATATCAGGCAAGTGCAGATCCTGACTAAATATTATACAGTAGAGTGTTCCTTGTTGAACATAAAAGATGGTGTGAAGTGTATTTATGTAATGGTGATTAAGATTCTTATTTTTTCCAAATCCTACTGGGCAATCAATTTTTCTAGAATAAATACCATCACCCCTCACCCCCACCTTTTTTGGATCAGTGTATTTGCATAATGGGATTTCAGGTTAACAAAGAAAATATACTGACTCGGTTTAATCACATGGGAATATGGTCTTCTGGATTTAATGAAGATGCTTTCAGAAGTTAAAAATAATCAGAAAATAAAGATGGGAGTCATGATATATTTCAGAACTAAGGAGATCTCTTCATGAAGGCTGGCCGGTGACGGTTCAATTTCTGTCAAGTCTAACCACATGCTATCATGCTATTAAATCAAAAACAATAAACAGAGTTCAGTGACACAGATAATGGAGAGAAAATGGCAGGGTCCAGATGCACTTTTGCTTATGTGTTGTGTTATCTGTATAATTTCTAAATTTTTCCAGACATCAGGAGAGTTAAAGAGTCTGCAGCTTTAAGTATCCTGGTGAGTAGCTCTAAGGGCAGTTGGAAGACATGGAATCTTTGAGTTCCTGGTGGGCATTTTCCACCACAGACTTCACAATTTCGTTACAGGCTGAATGATATGAATGAGTAGTAGCTCAACCAGCCGCAGAAATAAAAGCATACATACCCTGAATCCTCCCTTTCTCCCCTGTCATCAGAAATAGTCATTCGAAGTGACATGATGTTGTTTTTGAGCATCTCGTGGTGTTGAGGAGTTGCGTGGCAACCAAGCATATCAGCTTCTTCCAGTTTGAGTGAAATTAATTTTAGTAGGCTCCGGAGTTTGGCAAATTTAATTCTAACCCCTGTAAGACTTTAACTTCTATCCTATAGTCGTATACACAGTAGTCATTCTGTATTAAGATAACAACTACACAGAAGAGATCATTCATCTGATCTACATTTCTGTTTCCTTATCCTGAAAACGGGGATGATAGTATCACTTAGTTTACAGGGTTGTTGAGAGGATTTTAAAAGCTAAATTTAATCAAGTGCTCAGCAGAATGTAATTTGGTTGGTCTCATTTCTGTGGTCTCCGCCATCTCTTTGGTAAAGCTCTTTCTATTATTTTCAGGCACTTAGGTGACTGTTTTATTGACCTCCTACTGAAGAGTGCATTAGAAGAGATCTCAGAGCAGTTTAGATACGTTATCTTATTTAGTCCCAGATCCTGTTACTGAGATCACAGGCAATATTTACACTGGGTCATGAATTTATTTGGTTGGGATAAAGTATCAAAGAAACATGGTTAAAAATTTCATTTTTCTTTGGTATGATCACCCATGAGGGCACATTTCAAACTTACCAATCAATCATCTATTATGTGCCAGTCATTGCCTAAGGTGTTTTAATTTTGTACTTGATCTCAGGTGAGACTCATGACTTTTTTTTGCAAGATAAGGAGCTGAAGTTCAAAAGGTGAAGCTCTGTTAAGTGAAACAGTTAATAAGCAGTAAAGCCTAAATTCAAACCTGGATCTTACTCATTTCAGAAGCCCTTATTCTGGGCAGTATACTCCCCAAAGTATACCCTAACAAACTTGAATTAGCAGTCTCGTATGCTGGGGTGCTTGGGTGGTTCTGTTGGTTGAGCGTCTGACTCTTGGTTTGGCTCAGGTCATGATCTCATGGTTCCTTGGTTCGAGCCCCACGTGGGGATCTGTGCTGTCTGTGCAGGGCCTGCTGGGGATTCTCTCTCTCTCTCTCCCTCTCTCTCTCTCTCTCTGCCTCTCCCCCACTTACTCTCTCTCTAAAAATAAATAAACTTAAAAAAAATCTTGTATGCTCTCTTACAAATGCAAGTTATTTAGCACAAAGGAAACTATGTAACAATGTGGAAGGGCCTGGATGGATGTTTAGATGTTTGAATCTAAAATAGAGCCTATTGCAAATCCTATACAAGAAAGCTCCATCAATTCATTTTCTGATTCTCTTCCCTTCTCTGTCAGAGAATTCATTGATCTGTTTGCTGGTAAGAGTCCATATTACAAGTCTCAGAAGAAATCTGAAATAACTTTAAAATGAATCATTAAACAATCCATTTAAATTTTGAAATTATTAAGTTTGAAACATTTTGTTCAAAGTGAGGACAATTCTTCCTATATTACAAGTGTACAAATTAGATATAAAAGAATTACCTTTAGTGAAAATGATTTAAAAAATCTAAAGAATTGGGGCGCCTGGGTGGCTCAGTCGTTAAGCGTCTGACTTCGGCTCAGGTCATGATCTCACGGTTCATGGGTTCAAATCCCACTTCGGGCTCTGTGCTGATTGTGCAGAGCCTGCTTGGGATTATCTCTGTCATCCTTTCTCTCTGCCCCTCCTGGACTCATGCATTCTCTCTCTCAAAATAAATAAATAAACTTTAAAAAATCTAAAGAACTATACTATGTATATATGTATACATATATATGTATGTATGTTACATGTGTCTACATACATATATATGTATGTTACAAACTTAATTTTTTCCCTTACTTTCATTTCTCATTTGAAAGTTAAAGAGCATGTGTACTAATCAGTGAGCTCCCAAATTTTATAGCCTGAATTGCCCTCTGTCTTTAGACTCTCTGTCTCCTATTAGGGGTCATAAGCCACACGCAAGGGTCTCCACCCATCATTGTGCAGTTTAAAAAGGATTCAACCCCGATTCAGAGCTTTGTGGCAGTACTCGTTCCTCATGATTTGCCTTTACTGCAGTTGTATTCTGAAATGCCGTCTAATTGCACCTGACAAATACATGCAGCCTCTCTTAGCTTGGTGGATTCCACGTGAAGTGTGTGAAATACTTGTCTTGTGCTTATACTGTTCTTTTCGTCCTGTGGTCCCCCATCCGACTTTCTTACTCAGCCTTATTTCTTATGTAGAAATCTCTCTAAGTTTTATGAGAGCCTTGCATCGTTGATGGCGTATGTAGGTGGGGGTAAGTATGTGAGCAACTACTCAAAAGCCAAGTGATGCAGCAGTAGGGGGCCTATTCCTAGGCTAAGCTTGCAATCTTGAAAGAAATAAAAAATGAAAATTGTATTCAAATGAGGTTTCCCAGTTTCTTCTTTGATATTAAACTGATGAGGTAAATTGCTTTCAGAAGTTAAAATAGAGATCTAAAGGTTATAATAATATCAATGCAAAAATAGCCCAGAGAAATGAAGAGACGGAGAGTTCATTTAAATATGCGAATGACTTGTGGAGATGTAATGGCTTTATTAATATTAATTACGCCATTATCATTCACTGCTCTCCAAATGGAAAATTGCCAGTCCATGTATCACTGGCAGAGACCTGAAATGTAAATACAAGTTGACAACCTCGCTTCTGTGCATACAGGTCACCCATGTTCCTAGTTGAAAACATCATAACTAATCTAATCTCGAAGCAGTCTAAATTGGGCAGAAAAACTCAGGAAGTGAAGGTTTTCCAACTTCTAAATGTTGATTGTCATGGTACCTTGGGCTTGGTCTTCCACCAGTTGAAGTCCTGACGTCTGGCCAGTACCAAAGTGCTGGTTTCAGGTTCTGGTTTATCTCTTCTGGGTCTGCATACCCCCCTTAGGAAGGTGGTGGGGAAGAACCCTTATGGAGGGGTTCTGCATAGTGAGGAGATGGCCAAGGGATGGTCTGTTTTTGACGACCTGGGATACAGGGGATGGTTTGTTTCAAAAACCATTATTTACACCCAAAGTTTTTCTTTATTTGGGGATGAATAAGGGTGAAGATGTTATGCCTGAAAAACTATCTCATCAGAGAGAGAGAGAGGTTAGCCTTTTAACTCTGCACACTGGTGCTTTTTTATTGAAGCAATTGGCATTTAATGAGGAAGATAACACCATTTTGAAGGTTGTATTTATTTATTTTTAAACACTGTGACTGTCCTAGTGTTTAGAAGATAATGTTTTTATGTGTGGTTGAAAATGGTTGGTATCAAGTTGAGTCCTGCACAGATACATTTCATTAAATTCCCAAGACTTCGGTTTTCACCCCATTAAGCTCCATTATCAAAATTGCCAGGCAATCCCTTAAAAGCTTAAAAGTTACATTTCTAATAATTGCCCAGGTCTCTTCCCTCTTGTTCAAGTGTAACATGCTATTTTAAATGAGTCAGAGTGTGTGTTTAGCTGCCAGTTTGAATCCCCACATCTGGGAATCGTCCCAAGATCACACGCTTCCTGTCTGGAGGAAGGAGCATCCTCAGTATGAACAATCACCAGCAGTGATTTGAGGCAGGCATAAAAGGAGACATCCTGGGTGAGTCCATGTGATAAAATATGGAAAAGGGAGCTGTGGATGTCTTGGGTCCTTGACATGTGAAGGTAATTAAACCTCTAGATTCGAATTCTTCCTCTCCTCTTTATAACCATGCCTGGCCTAAGGAAAAAAAAAAAAGATTTGAAATATGGGCAGAGGGGTGTGGTGCCATATGGCAGCCTGAAACAAAATTACCCAAACACTTCAAAAACAAGCAGGGTGCGTTTCTCCCTCTGTTCAGTCACCATATGTGAGCTCAACACGTGAGAAGCTCCCTTCAAGTCGATTCAAACAGACTCTTTGTATTTTGGCCTCCAAGTGTGTTTCCTTGAAACAAAAACCAGAGGAGCTTGGAGAGACGTTCCAGTGAGGTCCCCGCAGGGTCTGAATCCAACACTGCAAAGCTTGTAGAACTATTTTTGAAGTGAAAAAATTTTAGGAAGAAGGAAGATAATGGGGAAAAAAAAGAATCCTTGCCTTCAAGAGGCAAGCTCGCTTTTGACATTAGACTGCTCTGGGAGTTGTTGATAGAAAATAAGAGGGATATGTTCCTGCCCTGATCATCGGAGAAGGGCTTTTCGTTGTTACAAACAATGAGCACAGAGATATCTTTACAAAATCACGAGAATGAATTGATTGAATGAAGAAGCAGTGAACTAAACGGGAAATATTAGTAAAATGTGATTTAGGTTGTTGGTGAGTCCTTGACTGCCTACTTCTTGAATCCAACTTTTCCTTTTCTTGTACAGCCACTAACAAGTGGCTGTTAACTTTTATCACAACACCTCTTTCCACCTTCTACTTTGAAGTTACCACTTGGCTTATTTAAAACATGCATACTGCCTTGGGACTAGGAAACCTCGTGATGTCTTTGGTATTGAGTATATTGTACAATATATAAACAAAGTCCTCAAAATGTAATTGCGAATACAATGAAATCATAGGAAAGAAAATGCCGAGCAGAATTTACCAGAAGAAATCAGCATCAGAAAAATCTAAAGGTCTAGAAATGCATCTGATGTGTCTGAGAGGGAGACAACATTTAGACATTTCAAAGGATCTTATGTTAGATCTAGATTCCAATTCAAGTACTTAATACAGCACCACTGATTTTTTTAATGTGTATTTTGAGAGAGAGTGTGAATGGGGGAGGGGCAGAGAGAGAGAGAGAGAGATTGAGAGAGAATCCCAAGCAGGTTCTGGCCTGTCAGCACAGAGCCTGATGCAGGGCTCGAGCTCACGAACTGTGAGATCATGACCTGAGCCAAAATCAGGAGTCAGAAGCATCAGTCACCTGACTGAGCCATACAAACGGACGCTCCCACCACTGATTTTCAGTTAAAGTCACTGTGTTGAATTGAGTAGTTGGCAAAAGCTTTTGGTGAAGGCCAAATTGATGAATGGCTGGGTGATTCAGTAAACATTTTTGAATACCTGGTACGTATTACCAACCAGTCTGGTCAACATTTTTACTGGCCTAGCTATAGGGCAATTTGAACACTATAAGAGTGTTAGTATCTTTATTTTGGTTCTCTGCACAGTATGCCAGGCATTTAATCCTTTTTGGAGTTTTCATTATACACATTTTAATGTTCTGAAGTTTTTGAACTTTTGACACCACTAATTAATCTCCAGTTCTTTATTTAGTGTGTAACATTATACTAGTTATCAAAATAATAATTGGGTTGCTGGAACACGTGATTATCAAAAGGTCAGACTCTTGGAGATCTCAGTTCTATTTAGATTTATAATAGTGTTTAGATTTGGGTTTCAAAGTATATCCACACACTTGCACAGTGTCACACATATCCGTTCACATGTTCAAATCTTGTCTTATTAACTGCATGGAGAGGACGTTATCTAAACATCAAGAGCAAAAGGAACTTTGGAATGCCTGCTGGTCCATAATATGAATCACTAAATGCCTATTTCCTTTTCCACATTTCTTGCATCATCCCTGACAAGGTAGCGAATGTTCTGGCATCTGTCGCATACCATAACCGTAAGCTTGCTGGAACGCAGTGTTAGGTCCTTGTGGTGTCAAAGAAGCACGTGTGACTTTTGGACACTGCAGGGTAGCTGGATCCCAGAAACACACCTTTCTTCCCTTGCCTGGTTGTTTTTTAAAAATTCCTTTGTAGAAATCAAAATTCGTCACTGCCCAAGTGGTTCAGTAGCTCGCTAATCTATAGTTCATTTCAATTGATCTTAAAGCTCAGGAGATAACATTTTTCTCAGTGGCTGGCCCCCATTTATATGTCGACACAGATCAGTGTTCATCACACAAGTGACCCAGGCTCTGAAGGGAAGAGTCGTGCTAGTCATCTAAAAAGTTATTGGAACAGACTTGCCCTTTGGTAGAAATGCATTGGGATGGAATAATGTCTCTTTTGCCAGAAGACAAGCACTCAAGTGATGTCAGCCGTGCTTGAAGAGGGCATTTAAGCATCTTCTATTTAAACAAATGGAGACACAGATTCTTTTTTTAAATTTTTTTTTTAACGTTTATTTATTTTTGAAACAGAGAGAGACAGCATGAATGGGGGAGGGGCAGAGAGAGAGAGTGAGACACAGAACCGGAAGCAGGCTCCAGGCTCTGAGCCATCAACCCAGAGCCCGACGTGGGGCTCGAACCCACGGACCGTGAGATCGTGACCTGAGCTGAAGTCGGACGCTTAACTGACTGAGCCACCCAGGCGCCCCAAGACACAGATTCTAATAGCAAAACAAAGTTACTTTCGAGGGCTCAGTATACTTTCTTGACGGATGTTCCGTAGTTTGCTTCACTTAAGATTATTTACTGATAGGACTTTCAGTATGACTTGAAAATGTTCTATATGTATTAATTGATTTTTTAAATTAGGCATTTTTGATATTAATTTCACTTTGGGAAAAGCAAGATAGAACATTATACAACTCATTACATTGTCCAACTATGAAAAGCCTGCAGCAATGAATTAATTTGCTAAATACTGTTTCTGAGTCATAGACTTAATGGACAAGACCCTGGGGAATTAAAATGATGATGGGTTCTAGGGATTGCCTGAATTGATAAAATAGTGCAATCCAGGTCACTTGCAGCTCTTTTTTTTTTTTTTAAGTTTATTTATTTATTTTGAGAAAGACAGAGAGCATGAGCAGGGAAGGAGCAGGGAGGGAGAGAGAGAATCATAAGCAGACTCCATGCTGTCAGTGCAGAGCCCCACATGGAGCTCATACTCATGAACCTGAGATCATGACCTGAGCCAAAATCAAGAGTTGGACACTTAACCGACTGAGCCACCCAAGCATCCCCAGGTCATTTGCAGCTTTAACTACAACTTCAGGGTATGACAACTTCATCTGTATTACTTGATCTCAAAATAGCTTATTTGAAAATAAGTTGTATTTACTAAGGTAGTCGAAAGAAGTTTCTCTGGTTTGGGGGCATTAGAAGGGTGCTGAGGATTTTGATGGTAGACCACTAATTAAATAGCAGAGGCCTCTCCTTTTAAAGTTAAGCTTCATTTTGCTAACCTTACTATAGGCTGTTGCCCTCTTGGTTAGAATTTAAGGAAAATACATTTTACTGTGCTTTAGTTACTCCACAAATGCATAAAAGTTAAAAAGGTTCGTAAAAAAAAAAAAGATAAAAAGAAAGGCGTTAGAAATGAGAGAGGGCTTAAAACGTCGTCGAGGCCCCTTAATTTATTATCTGCTGTTGTTCCTTTATGACTTACTGTTCTTTGAAACAGCTTCCTTGAAAGCAGTTTATTATGTATTTAATTGGCCTGACCCTCAGAGTTGTGCTTGTGTGTTTATACAGATGGCAGACCGCAATCCATAAGTCTCTCTACATCAAGAATCTCTGACTTCTTGTGAATTTACATTGAATTTCTTAAATAAATGAGTTTTCTGCTTTCATTTTTGTTTCCCCAAATCGTCCACCTTTCTCAGGGGCAAGGAGGCTAGTTTTCCCCTATGACCATAGTTATACAATATCATTCTTTTTTTTTTTTTTTTTTAAAGAGAGAGAGAGTGAGTTAGGACAGAGACTGAGCAGGGGAGAGCGGCAGAGGGACAGAGAGAAAATAGAAAATCTTAAGCAGGCTCCAGCTGAGCATGGAGCTTCATCCCACAACCCTGGGATCGTGACCCGAGCCCAAATCAAGAGTCGGACACTCAACCAACGGAGCCACCCAGGTGCCCCTTCATCTTGCTCTTAATTCCTTCCAAAATCATTTGCTATGAAGCAGCCAGAATAATTTTTTTTGAAACAATAAAAAAGCTTAAAATGCTCCCAATGATTTTCCATTGTATCTGAGATAAACAGATACAGTAAAAGTAAAATAAACAGATACAGATAAAGTAGAATATTCCTTTATGTTTAAATGCGTAATTATTTTTAGAGTGAGAGAGAGAGGGCATGAGCAGGAAGGCACAGAAAGAGAGAGAGGGAGACAGAGAATCCCAAGCAGCCTCTGCACTGTCAACACAGAGCCTGATGCAGGGCTTGAGCTCATGAACTGTGAGATCATGACCTGAGCTGAAATCAAGAGTCTGATGCCTGACTGACTGAGCCACCCAGGCACCCCTAAGGTAGAATATTCTTAACCCAGCTTTTTAGGCTCTGTGAGATCTGATCCCTTTCTACTTTTCTGTGTTTACCTTTAGCCATTCTCCCCTTTGACTAATTGCCTTCTTTTAAATATACTGGTTTTAATTTAGTTCCCCCAAAGAGACAAAGCTCATTCCCATCTAAGAACCTTTCTAGCTGGTGCCCCCTCTGGTAGAAACACATTTTCTCCTATTTTTTTCATCCCTAGCCTTCACTCTCAGATTAAGTGCTATTTTCACCTTAAGGGGATCTCAGAAGGAAGTTTCAAATAGAGGATTTTGGTGGGACTAATGGGAACTACATAAGAAGCAAAACAATGCACACAGAATTGTTTAGGTTGGCTTAAGAAACCAAAATGACAGTGTTGTGTATTAGATATCCAGAATTTATTCACCTTGCATAATGGAAACTTTATACCCTTTGACCAATATCTCCTTATTTCATTCTCCCCCCAACACCTCCCTCCTGCCTCTGGAAACCACTATTATCCTTTCCGCTTCTATAGGTCTGACTATTTTAGATTCCATATGTAAGTGAGGTCATGCAGGATTCATCTTTCTCTGCCTGGCTTATTTCACTTAGCCTAATGTTGTCCTTGTTTATCTATGTGGTTGCCTTAGTAGGGCTTCTTTTTTAAGGCTGAATACTATTTCATTATATATCTCTTTTTCTATCTATATATATGTCTGCCATCTTTCTATCTCATGTTTTCTTGTCCATTTACCCATCCCTGAAATTTAGTTATTTCCTTACCGTGGCTATTGTGAGTAGGGCCACAGTGACCATGGAGTCTTATCTCTTTGAAATCCTGATTTCAATACTTTTAGATAAATTCCTAGAAGTGGGATTGCTAGATGATATGGTTGTATATTTTTTAATTTGGGGGGAGAACCTTCCTACTATTTCCCATAGTTCTATATCAGTTAAATGCCCATCAACAGTGTTCAAGGGTTCCCTTTTCTCCACATCCTCACCAACACTTGTTATCCTTTGTCCTTTTGGTCAAAGCCATTCTAAGAGACATGAGGTGATAGCTCATTGTGGTTTTGCTTTGAATTTCCCTGGTGATTAGTTATGTTAAACTTATCTTTTCGGATACTGATTGGACATTTGCAGATCTTCTTTTGAGATATGTTTATTTAGGTCCCTTGCCTATTTTTCACTATCTTTTGGAAATTAATCACTTGTCAGATAAATGGTTTGCAAATATTTTCTCCCATTCTTTAGGGTTGCCTTTTCATGCTGATGATTGTTTCCTTTGCTGTGCAAAAGCTTTTTAGTTTGGTGGCATCCCACTTTCCTATTTTTGCTTTTGTTTCCTGTACTTTTGGTGTCATATCCAAATAAATCATTTTCCTAGACCAACATCAAGAAACTTTTCCCCTATGTTTTCTACTTGTAGTTTTACAGATTCAGCTGTTATGTTTAAGTGTTTAACCCATTTTGAGTTGACTTTTTTACAGATGACATATGCTTAATTTCATTCTTCTAAATATGGATATTCAGTTTTCCTAGCACCATTTACTGAAGAGACTGTCCTGTCTCAATTGTGTGTTATTGGTATATTTGTCAAAGATCATTTGAGTGTAGGTATGTGGATTATTTATGGGTTATCGATTCTGTTCTATTGGTCTCTATGTCTGTTTTTATGCCCATGCCATATTCTTTTGATTACTATAACTTTGTAATATATTTTGAAATCAGGTGGTGTGATACTTCCAGCTTTGTTCTTGTTGCTGAAGATTTGTTTAAGTATTTGGGGTCTTTTATAGTTGCATATGAATTTAAAAAATTGTTTTCCTATTTTTCTAAAACAGACCATTGGAATTTTGATAGAGATTGCATTGAAGATGAATACATTCTGGGGATATACTCTACAGCATTCTGACTCTAGTTAATAATGCTATATTGTATACTTGAAATTTGCTTAAGAGGGTAGATATCAAGTGTTGTCACCTTAACAAACAAAGAAGACGACAACTATGTGAGGTGATGGATATGTTAATTGGCTTGGTTGTGGTGATTATTTTGTAATGTATAGGTATGTTAAATCATTGAGTTGTACACCTTCAATAAATGCAATTTAATTGTCAATTATATCTCAGTAAAGCTGGGGGGAAAATGAGGCAGTAAGTGATGAGCTGTCACTGCAAGGAGAATTTGAAAGCTGTGAAGAGCATAATTAATTAAAGGACTTTGCAACTTGCTCTTGACCCACATTTTAAATTGCAGAGAGTTAGTAAACCAGGACTAGAAATCTCCAAGCAATCAAGAAGACTAGACAAAACCTTGACTTATAAATAGAAAGAACAGCAGTAATGAAAAATTGGTTTAAGAGGTATCTTTGTAGTGACTGATCAGAAGTAGTCCACTATCCTACATGTCCTTACATTATCTCTGTGTTCTTCCCTTGTTTTATAACACTTCTGTCATGGCTGGAAAGTGATGTGGGAGGAAGTAGATGATAGGAATCAGGGGCCTCTCAGAAACCAGTCATGATATGAATCTGATAACTGAAAGTGAGTACTCATTGCATAGATTCTATGCATGACTGCTCGGGATGCGTCCTGTAATGTTAATGTTAATATCGTTCATTTTCCTAAACCTGACACAGTTTGTTGCATGAGTTGCAATGTTAATTTTCTGTCTGTGAAGCACAGGGTATTGAAGTGGCCCTGTGTGCTTTTTGTCTGCCTGGTACACACCCTCTTCTCATAAAGCAATCTGGTTTCTGATTGAGCATCTATCCTCCCCTGGCCGTGGCCTGGGTGTGTGACATTTGCTGGTCCAATCTGACTGACACCTGGAAATTTAAATCTGGAGTAGAAATAACAGCCAGGAGCTGGTTTTCCCAGCTGCTAAACCATAAGACACTCATGACATTTTCCTATCTGTATTCTCAGAAATGCCCTAATTCTTCGACTTGTCTGAGGCAAAATAATTTCTTTGAATCACTGAGATACCAAGTACAGATGGAGCTAGAGCCTCAAGGTTGCAGAATGTTAATCTCTTACTGCTAGGAAGATCCACCTAATGAATGAAGTGAGGCCTGGCTTGGGAAATGGTCGTGGGCTGATAGAGATGTGTTCATGCAGATTTATTATCATGGCCTTGTAATGTCCCTTATGGCAATAGTGCTTTTATTCTAATTAATACATGATCTATCATTGAAGCAAATGCTTCCCAGTATAATTTTCACTAAAAAATGGAATCTGGTTGCTCTTCTTTCACAGCAGAGTGAATTCAGTGAAATGAACTTCTGGGTTTTGGCTACTAAACCATGCTTTCCTTCCATTCATTCATTGTCATTCAATAAGCCTTTTCAGATACTATAAACATTTCTATACTACATCGAGTACACTAAGCTGTGGGCTAATAGGGTTTCTTTCCAGAACATTTTTATGTGACCAAGGTGATCAGTTTTGCTAGAGAAAAATTTAAGAGACTTCAGGAACAAAGTGTCATTTCAGACAGACAGAGATCCATGAAGTTTGTAAAGACTTTGAAGAGATTGTGGGTCTATAAAACAACTATCCTTGTCAATGGCTCCAGGATATAGTCTAGTATTTAACCTCAGAAGATTTCAAAAAATTCTCTTATGAACTAACTAGAATTCTTCTCCTAAGATCCATTTATGCCTTCCACCCCATCTTTGCATCTATGGAATAGCCCATTCCTTAACGATAACCCTTCACTTCATTAATAGAGTTCATGAAATCCTTTCTGTAGTTAAGACAATTACTAAGTCACTTTTTAGCCTTTTTCCTTCTCCGGGCTGTCATCTAATTATGTCAACCTTTATACCATAATTAAACTAAAGAGTGCTGCAGAAGAATTGAATTTAATACTTCCTAATCAAACCAGGGGCCTGGAGAAGAGAACTGTGGTTAGTGGCCTAGTAAAGCTAAAGATGTTTCATGGTCTGTGCTGTTTTGTGCTTTAAGCCTCCATCTGGCAGACGCTTGGAGGAAGCAAACAAAAAAGTCATTAAAACCATTGTCTTTCAGTGGGGCTTGACCCATGGGTGAACTTGAAGTACCTGAAACAGGTATGAATCATGCCACCTTGATTAAAAAAAAAAAATCCCAAACACAGGAATACTCAGTGTGTTTACAGTAACATCCTAGAAGATCAGCTTCCGGATCTAGCAAGTTTGAATCTTAGATCTCCCAGTGTAAAGTACAGAACAACCTTAGAATTACCAGCTTTAAGTGATCTCATATGTACCTCACTATCACGTGTCTTCTGTCCTCTGCTGCGTTTAGGGGAGAGAGTGATGGCCCAGTGGTTCTATTGAGCCCATGTATGTGCTTGCCGTGAGTATCTCTTTAGCCATAACTGTTCCTTTATTACCTTTAAAATGGCTGATAGATTTTAATATATTCTCTACATATTTTAGATAAAATATATGTTCCAAATAACTTCATGTCCATATGCCCTCTTTGACTTTTTTTTTTTTTTGTTTACTTTCTCTTCTGACTGCTATCTATACCTTAACATGAGGAGCAAGGAAGTTGGGAAATTACTCTGGTGGTCCCCCACTTTCCTTCCTCCTGACCTGAACATAAAGCTGACCTGCAATTTGAATCAGAAGCTATGTGATTTCTCAGTCTCAGCTCCTTCCAGGGCTGCTGTCTCTAACTGGATGTCCTCGGGCCAAAACGAGGGAGCACCAAGGGAGATGCCCAGGGTGCAACATTTAGAGAAGCACTTACTCTGAGTTCTCCAAGTGCTGGCTCTGAGTGCCTCCTGGCCTGACCCTCCTAAGTCATTCCCAGTGAGATATGCAGTAGGCGTATAGACATGCTAGGATGTGGTTGGAGGACAGTTGTACTCTTTAGCTGCAATCCTAGAATAGTTTGACCCACATAGACATGGAATAAGAATTCTGTGGACCCGGGGCGGGGAGGGGGGGATCTTGGGTATTAACTTTCTGTGGCTAAATCAAGATCTCTATTCTGGTCCCTCTGAAACTTTTTTTCACCTCTCTTGACTTTGTGCTGATGTTATAGGCTGAATTGCATTCCCCCAAAATTGATAAGTTGAAGTACTAATCCAAGTACATCAGAATGTAACTGTATTTGGATGTAGGGACTTTAAAGTGTTAATTAAGAGTAAATGAGGTCATCTGGTGGGCCCTAATGCAATAAATTGGGTGTGCTTATCAGAAGGGGTAGAGGGGCACCTGGGTGGCTCAGTCAGTTAAGTGTCCGACTTCAGCTCAGGTCATGATCTCGTGGTTTGTGGGTTCAAGCCCTGCATCCGGCTCTGTGCTGATAGAGCCTGGAGCCTGCTTCAGATTTTGTGTCCCCCTCTCTGTCTGCCCCTCCCCCCTTTATGTTGTCTCTCTCTCAAAAATAAATAAAAATTAAAAATTAAAAAAAAAAGAAGAGGTAGAGACCCAGGGAGGTATGTGGGGTAACAAGAATCTGGCCATCTTGCAAGCCAAGGAGAGTGGCCTCAGGAGACACCAAACCTTTCAACACCTGAATCTCAGACTTCCAGGTTCCAGCAGTATAAGAAAATAAATTTCTGTTGTTTAAGCTACCCAGTCTGTGGTATTTTGCTATGGTAGCCCAAGTAAGCAAATACAGCTGATCATATGGCCAGTGCAATGCCAGGAAAGTCCTAGTGTAGGAAAACTTTCCCTTTTTAGCTCTGAATATGACCTTCTGTGGCCCTCATATGGACGATTAGTTTTACCATTTTATTCTTTACTCTAATGTTAAAGAAGCTATTCTTGGATTAAGAAATCCCTTTGTGAGTTATAATTAGGATTGGAGGCCAAGCCAAGAAAGACCTCTAGAGGCTTCTCTTTGCTCTAGGAATAGGATTGTAAATTTTAATGGATCGTCTCAATGTTCTCTGAGTTCGAGGCCATGCCCAGTCCCTGCTGTTATTACCTTCAGTGGAAAAAAAATCGACTAGATGTCATTCTTGAATGATGGACTCTGCCTTCCTTCCAAACAAAACCTGGCTAATTTCCATAATGTACATTTAATGATCAGGACCATTTATTTGTCTCCCTAGTTCTTTTTCATTTAATTTAAGGTTAAGTCACATCTATTCTCTTCACTCTTAAACACACATGAGTGTGTACGCACCCACAATATATAGAAACTCCAATAACAATAAATTAAAATACATAAGAAAAGAGGTGCCTGGGTGGCTCAGTTGGTTAAGCATCCAACTTTAGCTCAGGTCACGATCTCACAGTTTGTGAGTTTGAGCCCTGTGGCGCGCTCTGTGCCGACAGCTCGGAGCCTGAAGCCAGCTTCGGATTGTGTGTCTTCCTCTCTCTCTGCCCTTCCCCTGCTCATGCTTTGACTCTCTCTCACATGCACACAAATAAACATTAATAAAATAAAATAAAATAAAATAAAATAAAATAAAATAAAATAAAATAAAGTAAAATAAAATAAAATACTTAAGAATGGACCAAAAGAACACTCCCCCCTCCCCCCAGGGGACAAATTATCTGTCATGAATTTGGTGGTGTCAAAAGCCAGTCCTAGGACTAATTCCACCGCCAGTGGGCTCAAGTATTCGTGTCTACAAAGGGAAGATATAGTACCAGACCACCTCTAATTCTGTTATGTAAAGATTCTATAACAAGAAATAAAGGAAAAATAATTGGAAAACGAAGGTGATATGTTCAAATCTTAACAGGCTGGACACATTATCTGAACCTCCACTCTTTCCTAGCCATGTCAAAACATTCAAAGTATACCTCTCTCGGATCTAGTAACCATATCCCAGCCATACATTTAGGCAAGTTATATTCATTCAGCATTTGAAATTTATTCCCGAGGCCAACATTTTCAAACCTGATGCCTATAGGCCACGATGGGGGCAGGACAGAGGCAGTCGTGAGCTAAAGAGCAGAGCACGTAGACTGTCTAAAGGGTTCACCCAGGATTCTGCCCTGTGTATTACCGACATGTAAGATGAGGGGATCCACAGTTGGTAGATCTTCAGATTTTCAGAAGCCAGATATCAGAAGCCAGACATACAAATTTTAATATCACATTTCATAACCTTAAAGATTTTTAAGTTTATGTATTTATTTTGACAAAGGGAGCAAGCGGGGTAGGGGCAGAGAGAATCCTAAGCAGGCTCTGCACTGTCAGCATAGAGCCAGACACAGGGCTCGAACCCACGACCATGAGATCATGACCTGAGCTGAAACCAAGAGTCAGACATCCAGCCGACCAAGCCACCCAGGCACCCATTTCATAACCTTAGAATGTTGGGAACCATAATTTTTTTCTGGAAACTTTGTAAGGTAAATAAACATGTCTGCCATAATTTTTTAATATCCCTATAGTTCTCAATGTAGGAGCTATGCAAACATTCCCTGACATGGGATTCACATTGTCTACTTCTGTGGGAAATCTGTTCCCCCAGGGTGCGGCAGATTCTCATGGCTAATTACGTGTTTTGTCTTACTGCTTTCGACTAGCCCTACAATTTCATTTGAGCAGAGGGTTGTTTCCATAAATATATGTGAAGTGTTTAAAACAGTACTGGGTACATAACAAGCACTATTTAAGTGTTAGCTACTGTTACTAGTGAAGAGTTGGTCAGATGTATTCTGTAGGAATCATGAGTTACTACCCTAATTATTCTACCATGTTGTTCTGGAGGAAGACCATACTTGAATTTCATGAAATTCAAAAGCATTTTAAAACATCTTTAAAGTTTCTGTGATATTCAGAAATAGCTACACTTCATGCAAGGCTTTAATGTGCAAAAAACCGAAGAGAGTCTTAGCTAGTTTGCAACTTCTATTTTGCTATTTTTGCTTTTAGATTACAAAAAATTTGCAATTTCATTTTTTATCTAGGTTACTCACAGCTGGGCTGACTTGGGGGATTTTACCTTTGGATCGGAGCATACAAATACTTCCATCAATATTCTATTTCCCAAAGGTATGCTAATTCTCATGAATAATCTCAATAATCATGGCAAGTTTTTAGAGATTATAACTGAATCATTCCTCTGCAATTGCTGTAAAGAAAGCCTTGTAGTAGAAGCTACTTAACTTGAAGATTCTCTCACATTCTAGCCCCTGACCTACATTTCTAGGAGTGAGGAGTCTTTTGCTTTGTTCCTTTGCTTACATCACAACCTGTGCCCAGGACGCCTCTCATCTCCCTTTGATTGTCAAAATCATTTCCATCTTTAAATCATGGTTTCCAATTCTGCCTCCTCCAGGTAACATTTCTTGCTCCTTCGATATTGTAATCCTATGCCAGCCCTGACATTTTCTTCTTTTGAGACCTCTAAGCTGTTTTTTCTTGTGTCATTGAAGGTACTCACCCAGTTTTTATTATGCATGTCTATGTGCCTTGTATAGCTCCCTATACTAGATTTTCTGCTTTGTGGGAGTAAGATTATTGACATTTGGTCATGCAATAGTACACATCTAATTAAATCAGGAATGTCCCTCTACTTTGGCTTAGAGGTATTGATACTTGGTTCCTTTCTTCCTCTCAGATTGTTCAGTCCTTCTATGGCCAGTGGTTCTAATAGCAACTCCTAAATTTTCCTTAAATCAGTTGAGCTGAACACCCAAGTGGTATTGGGGTGTGCCATTTTCTCCTAATTTGTTCTTATAGATAGTACCATTTCTTGGCTCTATAACATTGTATAATCTCAGTGATATACTGAGTTATTGGTTATCTTAGAATGGTTCATTGATTCCTTTGGGGATTGGTGTAAATTTAGAATATGAAGCCTTTCATTGTTTAACAGTGTCATAATTTCCCACAGAAAGCTGTGTAAACCTTGATATTCACTTTGCTTATACATTTGGGAGAAACTTTATAGAGAGATGTGATCACAAAGTGGCTTTCAAAGGCTGACTCTCCTGGTGTCCCCTGAGGGCTCACAGATGACATGTGAGGACAAACATCTCCAAAGCCAGCATGAATGTCAAGGTAGCTGGGTCTTGTCTTTCCCACAGCTAAGGTGCTCAGACATTTTGTTTGTCTGGAATAGAACCCAATATTGCCTCTTGTCCTTATGTGACTATTAATAGTGACCCCTTGTACCCACCCCCCCAAAGTGTGTCAGCTGATATAATACATTATATGGTCCACCTATTCGTAATAGCCCTCTTATTGTCTTTGAAATGCCAGTTAGTACAGTATTGAATACCTGTGAGTTGAGAGGCAGTCAAAAACTAAACTGGAAAAAGAGAAGATTTCCTCCTTAGAGCTGGGACCTCTTTCTTCCTGAGTTCAGTACATTCAATAAGATCCTGCAAGCAGAGTAAGTTCTTATCTCCAGAAGGTGTCCCTGATGTGTCTCCATGGCTTTATGGCAGTGTGTGTGTGTGTGTGTGTGTGTGTGTGTGTGATGGGTGGGTGATGGATGCAGAGGTGGATGCTATTACTGGTAATATTAATGCTCTTTCATAATGGAGTTGGCACAGTTAATGAGCATGGGAGCCAAGGAATCCAAATCTTTGGTAGCCAGCGTTGGTGACAGACATCTTCAGAAATTTTTGCCTCCTGGCAGATCCCTGAACTCAGCTAGGGGGACTTTTAGGTGAATCTTCTAGTTGGCTTTGTTCAGATTACCTTATAAACATCAGGATTCACATACCCACTTTTTTCTCCCCTGGACTCTGTATTATAATATTTTAAACTCACTTGTTTTTCCAATGCCCTTGTGAGCTAGAACCTCATTTTTGAAATTCGGAGGTTATGTTCTTTCTCTTGGCCATGCAATGACAGTGTTTTTTCAGTTAGATTTGGAGACAAGATTCAAGATACATCTGAAAAGAGACAGAGAAGTTATGATAAAAGAAAAACTATATGTCAGAAGACTTACTTTGGAGTTTGACTGTAAAATTTCCTAAGTCAAGATCCTTGTCTCACATTTCTTAGTCTTTTATTCCTTACTTCCATCTCTGCGTCCGTTCACCAAGCAGATTCTAAACCATGTTACCTGAACACAAATAGAACTAATTCATCAGCTTAGGAACACGATAACCTTGATATGATTGGGGGCTAATGGAAACATTATGGAAAAGTTAAAGTCATCAATGACATTTCTTAAATTCTCTGAAGACACTCTGCAGTGCAGTGACTAAAAGCATGAGCCCCGGGGTTGCCTGGGTGGCTCCGTTGGATAAGCATCTGACTCTAGGTTTTGGCTCAGGTCATGTACTCACAGTTTGTGAGATTGAGCCGACATCGGGCTCTGTGCTGACAATGAGGAACCTACTTGAGATTCTCTCTCTCTCTCTCTCTCTCTCTCTCTCTCTCTCTCTGTTCTCCCATCTCCCACTCACACATGTGCTCTCTCTCCCTGAAAATAAATAAATAAAATTTAAAAAAACACATGAACCCTGTAGCTGGGCTGCAGGGGGTGAAGTTCCTATCCCCACACTTATTAGCTGTGTGTTCCATACCTATGGTCTCTAAATCTCAGGTCCCCATCTGTAAAACAGAGATGTTGATGTCAGTATTTAGTTTACAGGGTTTTTAGGGATTGCATGTAAAAGTGCATGCTGAGATCTTAGTATTGTGTGTGGCACCTATGAGTGACCAGGTATTTGTATGAATCCTGTGTTTCTGGTGCTTTGACATCTGGAGCCTTATGGATCCTGGAGAGATTACTCTTCCCAGGACTAGCCAATTCCTAAAGATAATACATGACTCACCTGAGAGGGTGCCTTTTCTACATGGCAACTAACTAATTCAGAACCCAAGCCCTCACCTCTCCTCTGTTGGGTTCTTACACTCAGGACTACTATTCCTCTGCCTTAATTATCCCAGGGATGGGGATCAGACAATTGAGGACAACCTTTAAGCCCCAGAGCTCACTGAAATTATTCAAACCGGTCAGCCCTAACCCTGATTTCCCTGGCTCACCCATTCCTTCCTATGAAAACCGCAAGAAAGGCTCTTGCCCATTATTCCCTCTGCTTCCCAGCTGACCCTGGTGCTTCCCCTTGTGACATCTATCAGAGTGGTGTGGCTGCTCCTCTTGGGAACTGTGAGCAACAAACCATCTTTTATTTTCTTTCTTTTTTTTTTAATATGAAATTTATTGTCAAATTGGTTTCCATACAACACCCAGTTCTCATCCCAACAGGTGCCCTCCTCAATGCCCATCTTTTCAATAGAAATCATCTCCTTGCCTGTTGGCTGTCCTATACCTGAATAATAATAAAATTGACATTTTAGGACCATACTTAAACATTATTGTTGTTGTTGTTGTTATTATTATTATTATATGCTAATAGGGAGGACTTAACACCAATTTGTTACCCTATAGATAAATGTCTTCATACAGGTAATTTGTCAAGGGAGGAAAAAAAAAATGTTGGATTTTTGCTTAGAAAACCAGAGGACTTTGAAACAAGGAGATTTTAATTCCAGATTTAAGTCTGTCACCCAATTTTACTTGAGAAAGTATCACAGATTTTGTGTCACAGATTGTTTGCTTTTAAAATAAAAAAAATAGGTATGCCTGGGTGGCTCAGTTGGTTAACTGTCTGACTCTTGTTGATTTTGGCTCAGGTCATGATCTTACAGTTGTGGGTTTGAGCCCTGCGTTGGGCTCCATGCTGAGTGTTTGAGCCTGCTTGTGATTCTCTCTCTCTCTCTGCCCCTCCTCTTCTCACATGTGCTCACACATGCACTCACTGTCTCAAAATAAACATTTAATAAAATAAAGTAGACAAAATAATACAATCAGATTGACAAAAGCATCATTATAAAAGGATACAATGAGAATGGCTAGGGAAAGGTTTTGAAAACACAAGATGGGAAATATTATGTTACATAGGGAAATCAGTGACCCAATTTGACAAAGAATAAAGAGCCATCCCATTTCCATTGATAAAGTGATGTTGTATATCATCTCAATCATTTATTCAAGAAAAATAATGAGGAAAAGCTATTATGGAGGCTACATCTAGGGAAATACATGCTAAACTATAAATGAACAATGCCTGTGATGAATTATGCATGATTTTAAATTAGTTAATGAAATAGATTCATATTAAATGATAATGAAGGATTTCTGGTTCTGGTTTTGAATTCCATACTGAAGTAAATCACTGTGCTAGAATTTCTCCTGACAGCCATGGCTGTGTAAATCTCTCCATGTGGCCTGTTCAGTGTGTCCTCCATAATGAGGAAGAAGGAAATTGGAAGTGTTGACACGCTGGAACATGGGAGTGAGGCTATGGGTGGGTAACGGATTGAAATGTGGAGAAAGAGCCTAGCATGTAGGCCCTTGCTTAGAATGGGTATTTTCTGCCAAGTAATTTACAGCTCAGTCTCCACGTGGCCTTAGAGTGGGGCTCTGTTTTCTCCTTAAAGGATCTGACCTCTTCTAGCCAATTACCCCTGTGGTCTATCTTTCTTGATGGTTCTTTAGCTTCTAGCATTTTGTTTTGGATGGTTCCTCTTTTCCTTGCTTTGTGGCCTGTTAGCTCAGCTGGTGGCAATGAGGCAATCACTCAGTCCTGGAGGCAGCAGGGAGGGTCTTTGGTCATTTGGCAATTTGTTTTCCATGGCTGGAGCCACCTTTCAAGCTTAGTTGCAAGAATAGTGGACTTTTTTTCTTTTTTTGAATACCTACTAAATATCACGAGCTTCATATGCATTCTCTGACTGAATCCCTGTAATTCTCCTTTGAGCTGAGTGTTTTATAGTCACATTTTTCTAGTCAAGAGATCTGGACTCATGGAGGACAAGTGGTTTGGCCAAGGTGTCATACCTAGTAAATGACACAGCTAGAAAATGAGATCAGAGCTATCTCACTTCAACCCCTGTGCTCTTATCTGGTGATTACTTCTCAAATGTTCACCTGGTCACAGGAGAACATGGGCAGGAATAGAACTCTACGCATTAGAAACACTGAGCACCACTAGAAAAACTCCAAGTATCTTGTCTACTTATTGCTTTGTCTTTATGTGTGAAACATGGCACATTCATGTTTGGCTCTGTGTATTTGTGCCCTAATCTCTTTCCTGATCTTGCTAGAGGTTAAAAACAGCCAATTGACCAATCAAACAACTGCTCATTCTAGTAAATTAAAAGCATCCTCTGTGAGGGGAATGATTACCTCACACACCCCAGACTTTTTCTTGCTACTGTTGAGGTAACATTTACCTCTTCAAGGATGTATACCTTTCTCATGTCCAGATTTGGACACAGTACAGCTCATAGACAGGAGTCTCTGGTTGTCTCTTTGGATCCTCTGGTCCTGTTCCAAGATTAAGTTAAATTTCTTTACCTAATTGTATGACCCGGTGACCTACAACCAGGAATTGCTATGCACCAATTTTCTAAACCACCCTTGTTTGGCAGTTAACATTTAAGGCAAGGTATTACTGGCTCACCATTTCTGTTTGTACACTGTGTCCTGTGAACCTTCTGAGGTCATGTTCCTTTTTGGTTTCTCCAACACCTTGCGTAATGAATGGTCCATATGAGATGCTCAGTAAATACTGTTACTTTAGTCCCCCTGACATCCACTGGGGAGATTTGGGAAGCTTCACAAGTTCATCACCTGAGGTGTGTCTAAGTACTAACTTAACATAGATAACAAATTTCAGGTTATAGTAAATTTAAAACTTTTCCATAGCAACATTGCTTGCATAACTCAAGCTGCTGAAGCTGTCTATATTTGTTGCTCAGTGGACAATACCTTATTCTAGTCAAGGGAGATGATCTCAGTTGAATTGAAGAATAAAGAATTCTGACTTTGATGATCATGGGATCTCAGACTGCTTACCCCCTTCTTTGTCCCACTATATATTCTTGCCCACGTGTGTTCTGCGTGTTAAGCTTCTTAGGGATTAAACAAAATGCCTTCGTTTGCATGTACTTGGCTGTATGACTGTCTCAAAATCCATGTTCAATGTGTATCTAATGCTCTTAGTTCTTTACTGTTTATATATACATGGGCAGAAGTAAAAGCATCACTTATCTAAGGAGTAAATTATTTGGTTTTCCCACTTTGCTCCTTTCAGAATGAAGAAATCAAGCAAAGTCTTTTTGAAGATTATCCTGGAAGCCAAATCAAAGTCAAGTGGCTCTCATTAGCAATTATAATAATCCAAATTATAATAATCAAGTAATTTTCCATTAGGTCCGTGAATTCAGGAAAGGGTCTATCTTTAATTGATACCATGTGGTTGTTAAATTTTCCCTTGAATTGAGCATATAAAAGTAGATTTTTTTTCCCCAGGGTTTCTGAAGGAGACTGGGTGGGATAGAAGCTAGCTTTTTCTTTCTGGTTTATTATTTATGTGGTCTGTGTGCATTTTCCCTCCCAATCTTTCATAGACACCTACTAACTGATTCCCTGTTGTACTATGGCTAAAGCCTGTGATTAATGTAATTTTAAAATAATTAATAGAACAGACGCACTGATGACACCCCAGTTTTTTGTTACCTTTTCATACCCTGCAGTTGATAAATCTACTCCCCATGCACTCTTGCTAGAATCATACATTGGAAAACTTTATGACCACATTTTAGGATGATTTCTTTAAGATATTCTATTTGAAACTCCTAAAAAAATGCCTCTGAACATAATGTTTTCACACAGCATGTGTATTATTAATTTTTGAAAATGCGACCTCCAAAACCTATTACATTTGTCACACTGTGATGGAAACATTTACTCCTGGAGATGGTGTTTAGGCCATAAAGGCAAGCAGCCTCCAAAGCGGTGCTATTATCATTGTCGTATCTATGTGTACCTCTTCTCCTGCCAGCCACCAGCTTCCATCAAGTTAGAAAGTACACAACAAGGCGATGACAACACTAAGTTTTGCAGGGGTTCATTTTGGGAGTTGGCATTTTGTTTGAGCCCTTGCCCACCGCACAAGTCAGTTCAGGCAGCCATAACAAAATGCCATAGACCAGGTGGCTTGACCAACAGGAGTTGACTTTTCATAGTTCTGGAGGCTGGGAAGTCCAAGATCACAGTGCCAGCTGATTTGGGTCCCTGGTGAGGGCTCTCTTCCTGGACTGTAGATGGCCATCTTCTCACTGTGTGCTCACACGAGGTGGGGAGAGAATGAGAGAGAGAGAGAGAGAGAGAGAGAGCTAGCAAATTCTTTGGTGTCTTTTTTTTTTTGTTAGGGTATTAAATCCTATTATGAGGCCTCATCTTTTTAAAAAAAAATTGTTTTAAGTTTATTTATTTATTTTAAGAGAGAAAGAGAGAGAGTTAACAGGCAAGGGACAGAGAGAGAGAGAGGGAGAGAGAGAATACCAAGTAGTTTCCATGCTGTCATCGCAGAGCCCAACATGAGGCTCCAACTCATGAACTGTGAGATCATAACCTGAGCTGAAATCAAGAGTCAGACACTTAACCAACTGAGACACCCGGGCGCCCCTCAAAAAGATATTCTAGGCTCATCTTGTATTTCCTCCGAAGAGCCCTATCTCCAGATACCATCACATTAGGGATTAGGGCTTCAATATAAGGATTTTGAGGGAGTACAATTCAGTTAATAGCACCTACTCTAACTGTTACAGCCATCACAAAGGGCTAATCTTTTAGGGAAACATGAATGTGAACTCAGCTCCAACCTTTCCCCCAGGCTTTGCCTCCTCTGCTCTCTTCATGTAATCAGGCTTCCAAACTGCTGTCATTCTCTTTGTCTCTACCTGTGCTCAGGCTACTCCCTGTGCTGGACTTTCTCCCTGTCCCATCATGCAGCATACGCCCACATGTCCACATTCTCCCTATCATCCAAAATATATCTCAAATACCACCCCTTCTGCAAAACATTTTCTGCTTCTCATAACCAGAAATCATGAATTCACACTTTGGTGTCCCCGGCCTCTTTGATGTGCACTCTCAAGGCATCTGCATCCCAGGGAGGGGAAGTCCCTCATGTAACAGCAAGGCCTTGGAGGTCAGAGAATCAAAAATACAGAAAATAAGAAAATAAAGTTAATGACACCTTCCTTTGCTGGAAACCTGCCTCAAATAACCCCACTGGCAAGGATGCCCATTGGGGAGATCAGGAATGAGCATTTGAAATTGTTTGTAAAATTGGGGCACCTGGTTGGCTCAGTCAATTAAGTGTCCAACTCTTGATTTTGGCTCAGGTCATGTTCTCAAGGTTGGTGAGTTCGAGCCTCACATCAGGCTCTGTGCTGACAACCTGGAACCTGTTTGGGATTCTCTCTCTCCCTCTCTCTGCCCTTACCCCGTTTGTGCTTGCACAGTCTCTCTCTCAAAATAAATAAGTAAATTTAAGGAAAGAAAAGGAGGCGCACCTGGGTGGTTCAGTCAGTTAAGCTTCCAACTTTGGCTTAGTTCATGATCTCACAGCTTGTGAGTTCGAACCCTGTGTCTGGCTCTGTTCTGACAGCTCAGAGCCTGGAGCCTGCTTCGGATTCTGGGTCTCCCTCTTTATCTACCCCTCTCCTGTTTGCGCTCTGTCTCTCTCTCAAAAATCAATAAACATTAAAAAACTAAAAAAAAAAAAAGAAAAAGGAACCATAAGTGAAATCAAAATGTCAGGCCTTGGTAAGAGTAAGGTGGGCAGGCTGCGATGGGAAGGTCATTAAGAGACATTCTTCAGTCCTTGTAATTGCTCTCTGTGCCCTCTTCTCCCTCTGCTACTTCTCTCCCCACTTCTCATGGACTGCTTTGCCTGCCACTCTAGATTTCTCTTCCTCGTAGGCTTTCCCTACTTGTGTTATATCTTCCATGTATATGCCCCCTCTGATGCCTCATGGCCCCATTGTAACTGTGTCCTTTCCTGATAAAATCTCTCAGCTGCTAAGGATCCCCTGATTCTCTCCTTATACCACAGTTTGCATTCCTAGGAGGGGGCTGTGTTTGGCTCCATACAAACCTGGTAGAGCCAAGATTGTGGTACTGTGGGGTGTACTGGCAGTTCTTCCAGAAGATGTGGTGGGTATGGCAGGGCCTAGAATTAATGTGTGTCATCGATATTGAGTTTAAGAGGAGGGAAGACATGGGGGCACCTGGGTGGCTCAGCCAGTTTAGTGTTCAACTCTTGATTCTGGCTCAGGTCATGATCCCCACAGTGTGCTCCATGCTGGGCATGGAGCCTGTTTAAGATTCTGTCTCTCTCTCTCTCTCTCTCTCTCTCTCTCTCTCTCTCCCTCTGCTCCTCCCCTGCTCATGCTCTCTCTCTCTCGATCTGTCTGAAAAAAAAAGTACCCCAAGGAGCATCCACCAGAAGAGAGGATATGGTCCATCTGAACAATGTGATTCATGTGAAAAAGTTCTGTCCAAAATAGCAAAGTGACATATAGATAAAGTTCCTTTACTTGTGACGACATTAGTAATAATAGTGACAATAACATCTATCGTGTACATAGTACTTATTAAATGCTAGAAAATTGTTCTAAGTGCCTTATGTATATTTTCTCATTTACTCCTCAAAGCAACCTTTTCAGGAAGGTTTTGTTAATACAATTATTTTATAGATGATAAAACTGAGGCAAAGATGGGTTAAGTAACGGGCCCAAGGACACATGGATAATGACAGAACTAAGATTCAAACCTAGGAATTCTGGCTTGACTTTCCGTGCTAATAACCGCTATACTTTGCTTCTATTTTAAGTGGACAATGTGTTCCATATTCTTCCGGTGTGACATATCAGACTTTCAGAATACCTAAAACTTGGGCATTAAGCTATTCAGTAGTGCATGCAAATCATTTTACTTGATATGTAACTTGTCTGAAAGTTATTAATATTATTACTGCCGGCAAGTGGCTTTAGTCTAGGGAAAGAATACACGCTTATAAGATTGCAAATGTGATGCGATTCATATGCATGGTTGACATGTTTAGAGCCCGTCATAGCTTTGTGGGAATGGACTTTTGGGATGGTACGTGGTTTTCCTCGTGACTCAGGCTACCCCTACTCCAGAAAATCTGAGAGCTGCCACATACACAGGATTCACTTCCTTCTTGGTGGAGAGCATCACAGTCTTCCGTGGGGAAACTATTAGATTAACATGCCATAGAAAATTTACTTTTGTGAAATTTCACCGAACCAGAAACAGTTTCAACCCTACCTAGTTCAAACAAAAAAAGCTCTCCAGTTTGAGCCCAAACAGCCAGATGGTGAACTAGTACATTTTATGCATGTTGCTGATCAAGTATGTTTTCCACAATCTTGGCAGCGAGGGGATACCACTGATAGGGTAAATATGTCACTGATAATTTGTCAGTTTGCCCTACTAATGACAGAAACTGTAACTATCAAAATGATTAAAAAATTATCTAAGCAATAGCTGTCAACCCCGAAATTTTGAAGACCATCTTTGCCATAGAACATGCATGGGGTCAGCAACTACAGTATGAATTCTTCTAGATCTTAGTGGGTACCTACCCCTTGGCTACATGTAATTTCCACTGATGGCTTATAAGAAGAACCCTGTGGGTTTAATGCCTTTCTTACAAGGGTATATATGGAAAACAAAGATAAGGCTTCCATTAACATTTTTTTATCGTGTTCGAGATATATTTATTTTCATTACTGTATTCTTTTCTTATTATTTGCAAGAATGTTCCAAATCTAATATGCAGGGCAAAATTATTATTCAAAAAGAATTGTCTCCATTTTATTGAACCAAGATGTAATGTGATCTTTTAGAAGAGAACAGACCCCCATCCCGTGTTTTGTTTGTTTGCTTCATGCACAAAATGAATGCGGTTGTGTCCCTTGAACAAAGCAAGAGATGCACAGAGCAACCTCAGGAAATAGACTGAGTTGAAAGATTTACAAACATAGTGCAGCCCAAGGAAAGATAAATTGTTGATGATACGGCTTCAGAAGCTGAGTCAACAAAGTTGGGAGTCAAAGAAAAAAGATACGCATTTATAGCAGAAAACAAAGAAAAATCCCCATCTTGAAAGTCACCCCCTTAATATTGAGTAATTGTTAACAGTCTACTTGCTGAAACCCACAATTCTTTGGCAATATTTTAGTATATTCCAGAGAAATCACCAAGATCTGCTGTGCATACTCTTCTACTTCGGCTCCTTCCCAACTGGCCAGATTTCTCCCTTTTATTTATGAGTTTGATTAAAATGTTAACAAAAACTATAGCTAAACTCAAATAATGCACTGGTCTGGGCATAAGGCGTACAAACTGCAAATAAATGTATTTAGTAAGATATTAGGATCTTGCATCAGAAGTACGTGTTAAAATATGACTGCGCTGCCCCTGTGAAAAGGAAGTGGTTTTGTTACTTTATTTACCGATTAGGTTTTATTGCAGGCTGTATTATATTCTGACAGTTCTGTAGTGAAAGTGTATTCTGATGCCACTTAGGACGGCAGAGTGGTGCTAAATTTCTCAGAGAACAGAATAAAACTGCTTGGAAAACATATGTTTAAGTCATGTGTGGTTTGTCCAGTTTGGTTCAGAAGTGACTTTGCCTCAAAAGGAAAAAGTGCAATTCCATGAAAGAGGAATGATAAATATTTTTTACCTCTTTCAAAATTTCATTTATTTATTTATTTTGAGAGAGAGAGGGAGAGAGCACAGACATGTGAATGGGGGAGGGGCAGAGAGAGAGGGAGAGAGAGAATCCCAAGCAGGCTCTGCACTGCCAGTGCAGAGCCCGACACAGGACTTGAACTCACGAACCATAACATCCTGACCAGAGCAGAAATCAAGAGTCAGATGCTTAGTCGACTGAGCCACCCAGGTACCCCAGGAATAATATTTTTTTTTTTAAAAAGGAAGAGGAGTTAAAAAACATGGCTTTCAGTATTACATGTCAATTATATCTCAATAAAACTGGAAAATGAAGAATAGAAAGAATAAATCCATGACTTTGACTTTTTTGAGAGAAAAGTGTGGCAGACAATGGGAGAAATCAAAAGTTGGGCAGCAAGCAGTCTTTGTCCTGCAGGAAGCGCCCACTGGTGTGTGGGGTGTGGGGTGCAGGATCGTAGCTTCTCATTTGCCTTAGGGGTCCTCTGGGGAACTTGGAAGGGGCTCCAGTACCACCAACATGTGTAAAACCTTGGATTGAGTAACTTGTTTGGTGAGTGTTCCAGAGGACGAGCAAACGTTTCTAATAAATTTTAACTGGATAAATGAGTGATGTCTTGCAATGCGAGTCTTACATGACGCTGAATGTCACATGATCACAACTGAGCCAACAGTTCATGCAATTCACTTTGATATACGAGTGGTTTGGATTACAGGCATGTTTCCAGAATGAATTATGCTCACAAACCAAGGTTTTACTGTACTTCATTTCTTCCTCTCAGCTGCCAGACTGAGGTGAGATGCAGCGTGAACGTGGAGCCGGTGCAGGTAGGGGGTTTTTGGTGAACTCTAATATGATAGTACGTTTTTGAAGGGATAGACAATAGGGCCCCGGGGACTTGTATCACCACCTTCCTTATCCACTCCATCCCCTTGTTATTTATCCTGTTGTGTCCTCATGAGCTTTCTATCTGGATTCTTAGTCCCGGCCTTTCAAATCCTGCAGGAATGACCCCATTGCCCTTGGGCCTCGAGTCTGATCTCATTCCTCCAACCTGATGTACAAAGTGTGACTAGAGAGTCCTGGCCTGAGCCCTATTGTGAAATGAAAGGTCATTTTTAGCATATGGAATCCTTGTCCCTCATCGAAAAAAAATTTCTCTCCCAGTATTAAGCTCTCGCTCTAAAATTTAACAACACTGAAATCTTTATGAATGTGTGAAAGCCGTATATATTACCACTTACTGACAAGCAGTGATGACTATATCAGAATAAGTCAAAATTAGTTTAAAAATAAATTTATTTGGCCATAAATATATCAATGTGACAAGAGTGACTGAGTTTGCTAATCGTTATTCTTGGTTTTACAGACATGAAATTTCTCTTCAAAGGCGAGTGAGAAGGGGGTGTGATATAGAGATCGGGAGATGAATGAACCCCTGAAGTTTACTTTGGAAAACTTCTGGTTTTTAAACCACATCCAGATTATAAGTGCGGTGCTTTGGAAAGTATCACGTGAGTTACAGTAAACTGGCCTGGTTAAAACAGAAAAAAAAAGAGGGCATCAATAATTATGTTGAATGAGGGGCACCTGGGTGGCTCAGTTGGTTGAGCATCTGACTTCAGTGCAGATCATGATCTCTCAGTTGACAAGTTTGAGCCCCACGTCAGGCTCTGTGCTGACAGCTCAGAGTCTGGAGCCTGCTTTGGATTCTGTGTTTCCCTCTCTCTCTGCCCCTAACCTACTTCCATTCTGTCTCCATCTCTCTCAAAAATAAATAAACATTAAAAAAAATTTTTTTTAATGTTGAATGAGATTTAAATATATGACCCCTAGTTTTTGTTCCAGATTTGTTGGAGATCACTGTTGTCCACTGTCTTGGCCATTAGGGGACTGATGTAGGAAGAGTGGATACAAGTATTTTCAGCTTGAAAAACATTTATGGTAAGGCTGTGTTATAATTGTATGGACAAAAGCCCGTTTTTAGATATACAGTTCACCTGAATGAAGAGCTAATTAACCAATACTATGGGAAGACACTCTTGACAGATGTTTGGCAGTTGAATGTGGCATGGAGGGAGCTATCTCAGGCTGGGATAAAGTATGTAAATATAGTCCATACCATAGTAATTTGTTACTGGGAAAAGAAAGTCACTGGTACGCGACTCTATAGTACTTATTCTGGGTCTTACTTGGATGTCTTGTGCACAGCGTAGACCTTAATAGCAGCCATCTCCCATGGAGGGTTCATGGCAGCGTGGCAGGTTAGGAAAAGTGGGGGAGACATAACTTGTAATCCCTGAGACAGTTTGTGGAGATTAGTTGTTCTCTCAGCTTCTCAAGAGGAGAAGAGACTGATGGGCAAAGCAAAAGAGAAATCTGGAAGATGATATACAGAACACAAAGTGGCTATGCTACACTCTTTCCACTAAGCCTCCCAGAGTGAGTCACAGCAGGAGGCACAGATTGAAGCATATCAAGGTGTTCTTCAAGAAGTTATCCAAATGCGTAATGTCACACACTAGGAGAACTTGACCACCTCCAGTTGTGAAATAGAAAAATGGCTACTCTTTCCTTTACCAAAATTGGATAGCTTGTTGTTGGTGAGACCAACCTGTATGGTGTCTTCTTTCTCCCCAGCTGAATGGTGGGCATAACTTTTGCCTCTACATTCCTCTGTAGACCAGGAAGGGAAGTTGAATCCAGTGGTGATGTGAGAAAATGGTCCCGGAATTTTCAGAGTACACAGGTTCCTCTGGTCTATGGACGTGAACTCTAGGGTGGTTGGAACAAAGCCACTTATACCTATACCTCAAGAGAACCCCTTTTGAGTTCTCTTTCTGAGGACCTGGCTGTGAGGCAGTTTATGTTGCCTGGACCCTGTGAGGTCTGTTCCAGCGCCTGGTCTCCCCTGCTCTGCAGAACATGAGCTGAGAAAATGTGCTGTAGTCAGACACAACCCCACCAAGAAGAGTGGAGTCAGCCTGGAGAAGATAGGAAGCTGCTATACCTGGAGATGCTGGACACGCAGACAGCAGGACTGACAAGCTGACGATCAAGGAAGTCACTAGAAACGAGAGACAGGGAGGAAGGTAGGCCTCATACTTCACAGTGAAGAGGCAGAGGCATATCCTCGGACTCACATTACTTCAGAGAAGAAAGTACAGACATCTGTCAGACAGTAAGGAAAGATAGCCAAGTTGAAGCATGTTACGGTAAAATAGGATAAAAAAAGGATTTTTCGATACAATGAATTGCCTCAGATCTGACAGGGAGATGTGACTGGCATTATACCATTAATAGCATTTAAGACTAAAAAGACAACTGACATAGGCTTGGCCAATTTTTCAAAAAAACATACTGGAAAAAAGCCCCCCAAATCTCTCATAGTGAAGGGAATGCTGTATTCCTTTATATTTTTCCCTCTGGGCAGGCATGGAGGACATGTGTTACTTCTCTGTGGAGAATGTCAGATTTTCAGGTAGCCATGATGTGAGTGTGAATCATCTTCTGTAGATCATAAAAAGGCAATTTTAAAGTAGTGAAACCAAGGTGATTTTGAAGGAAATGTTATAAAGAATTATAACGAACAATGATTGGAAATGGAGGTTTGGGCTGTGGAACCTGTATCTTTGAACTTACCCAGCGTGGCCTGTGGGAAAAATAAAAGAGAAGCCCCGATGAGGCATGGTCTGACTTGATCTGATACACAATTATACAAAGGATGCATTCATATTACAATATTGTAAACAGGGAAAGAGCTGTGTATGATAGCCCATCAAAAAAGTGTGTTTGAGATCCAACACCTTGATACTAAAAGAGATATAGTCACAGGGCACCTGGGTGGCTCAGTCAGTTAAGCGTCCGACTTCAGCTCAGGTCATGATCTTGCAGTTCATGAGTTCAAGTCCAGCACTGGGCTCTGTGCTGACAGCTCAGAGCCTGGAGCCTGCTTTGGATTCTGTGTCTGCCTCGCTCTCTGCCCCTCCCCTGCTCATGCTCGGTCTCTGTCTCTCAAAAATAAATACACGTAAAAAAAAAAAAAAAAGAAATATAATCTGTGCATGAAAACCACTAGTTAGAAACTTATACTGTTCTGTACATGATTTTAAAATATCAAGATGGGGCACTTGGGTGGCTCAGTCACTTAAGTGGCCAACTCTTGATTTTGACTCAGGTCATGATCTCATGGTTTGTGAGTGTGAGCCCTGCATTGGGCTCTGTGCTGACAGCACATGGAGCCTGCTTCAGATCCTCAGTCTCCCTCTCTCTGTCCTTCTTCCACTCGTGAGCTCTCTCAAAAGTAAATAAATGTAAAAAAAAATTAAAACCATGAGAATAAATATTTTTAAATGTTCTCATGCACATTGGAAAGCCTGAAATTCCATGCATTGCTTTGATGTCTCTGAGCCGCCCCCCCACCCCCACCAGAGCCTCACTGGGAGTTCCCTGCTTTCCTCAGGTCTGTCCCCAACAAGTGAGAAATCTCACACTGGGTAGTTCCCTATCATCTGGCCTCACTGTCCCCCACCTGGACTTCAACCTAATAGGTTCACTTTTCTGTAGGCCAGCAAAATTACCAAGACAATTCCATCCTTCTGTAGGGACCAGGGGTCACCTCCCACTCTTGCCACTACAGAGCCTACGTCTCATGGCCCCTGCTGGTTCATCTTGCCATGTGGGCCTTGCATGCAACTCCCATGTGGGCCTTGCATGCCGTGTAGTGCCCTCCTCCCCCAGGCTGGGAGTATTGTAAGTGACCCACTGCCATTACTGGGGACTGTGCATTTGACCATCTCATACCTTTTAGGGCCTGGGATCCCTACTTCACCAACAGGGTGAATAGGAGGTGGTCAGAATAGCATGTAGGCATAAGCTTTGGTGTTTCTCCTTCCTTTCCCAAATGCATCCTGGCAGCCCTTGTAGCTCCAACCAAGGTCAAATCAGGACTTGGTCTCTTAGGAAGTTTTTGCCGTGTTATCAATGTTTTCAAGTGAGTTATAGGTTCTCCCCGTGCACTGCAAGGTCCTATGCTTTCTTTGCCTGTAAAAGATAGCTCATCAAGCTCTAATCCAATAGCCCAATAAAAAAGGAACAATAGAGACAAAACAGTTGAAGAAATCATAATGCATTTTATAATTCTTCCTGAAATCTGGTCCAAGCTGGCCTGGTTAGAAATCCATTTCTAAGAAGAAAGAACTACTTTTAAAAAGAAAAGAACTTTTATGAACCCTTGCTATTATGCATGGCGCAGAGTTATATGAAGAAAATAAATCATTCTAATATGTTTACCAAAGCTTATAGTTACTCGTGACAATAAGAATGGGTGTTAAGTCCATAGATTAGGGGTTGCAAACTCAACTCATGACAAGAACCAGGCAGGTAATTAAATGGCTGAAGCAGGGTGGAGGATGATCTAATTTTAAATGTTGGCAACTAATTAAAATGTATTAAAAGTCCTGCATAAGCCAAACAAAACACATCTGGGGACCACATGTCCAAGGGCAAGCCTAGAGCAACTTTTGAAATCCTGTTAATTCTTCAAGGCCTGAATTGTGGGCATGTCCATCCAAGAATCCTATGACTGCAGGGGTGGGTCAGGCTGAGCCTGCCCTTCCTGGAGCTTTTATTGAACTGGTCATGAGAAGTACAAACGATGGCCCTTTTGTTCCCTCACTGTTGCTTCAGTGGGGCTTTTATTCCTCGTAGGATTGAAGGTCCTTGGGAACAGAGACCATGTTTTATGTTTCTCTCATTGTTTTCACACCTTTTAGTTCCTGACTCAATAATAATAATAATAATAATAATAACAATACATATAATAATGGCAGCAGCTACCATTTATAAAGCTCTTTCCATGAGTCTGACCCATTTCTTTTTGTAAAAATTTTTTTACATTTATTTATTTTTTGAGAGACATAGAGAGACAGAGCACAAGTTAGGGAGGGGAAGAGAGAGAAGGAGACACAGAATCTGAAGCAGGCTCCAAGCTCCCAGCTGTCAGCACAGAGCCCGACATGAGGCTCGAACTCACAAACTGTGAGATCATGACCTGAGCCAAAGTCGGATGCTTAACCAACTGAGCCACCCAGGCGCCCCGAGTCTGACCCATTTCTAATGGGTTTTACTTATATGATTTAATTTTCACAATCCTTGTGAGGGAGGTACTATTGTCATCCCATTTTACTGATTGGCCAGCCAAGGCGTGGAGAAGTGAAGTGACTGGCCAAGGTCGCCCAGCTGGTGAGATGTGGAGCCAGTTAATTTGGCCAGTCGGATTCCACAGCATGTGTGCTCAGGCACTACAGTACAACTATTAACTAGTTCAACATAGTTGTTTTCTAGCTAAGAATTTTAAACTTTCTTGCGCCACAATGTTTCGCACATAGTGCTAGTGACTCTTAAGATGGTGAGCTGAAAAACCTTTCTGTTTTATTTCCGCCTCTCTTCCCTTTCTGTCTTGTGTCCGCTTTTGATTCCTAATAAGGGACGGAATAGTGGAATTAACATAGAGCAACGATCCCCGTAAGATGCCAAAATAGCCACATAATATTTGTTCTTACTCTTTGCTCAAAATTAAGCGGATGTCGGTGCAGGCTCACCAGTCTGGAAGTTTTGTGTGGGCACTCCGCAGCGGAATCGCCAGATAAGAGATACTGAACAGTTTTGCGAGAAGAACTTGAGAGGAAAGAGGGAAGGTCTCGGCGGTGAGGAGTTTGCCCTTTCTGCAGTTGACAGCGGTGAATAAATTACTGGTGAGATGAACTGGGAAAGGGTCTAGGGTTTTGTGACTGCAGGCATATCAATATTTGACCCCTGCTTCATTAGTGTTTCTTCTCTAGGTGGAAGAGAAACGATTCATGCATCGGACTTTTTCATTGTGTACTCAGGATCATAAAACATATTTGATAAACATTTCTGAGACCAAGTTGCTCTGAGATTGTGTTATCGTTACTAACTATTCTTTGTGTAATAGCAGAACTTGTTTTGTAAGACACAAATGACCCTATTCTCCTGGTCTGAATGGAAGATGGAGATTTGCTCGTCACATCCACCCATGTATGTTCTGGTATGTTCTAAGTTTATATTATTATTATTACCTTTTATTTAGAGAGAGAGAGATAGAGAGCAAGTGGGGAAGGGGCAGAGGGAGAGAGAAAATCCCAAGCAGGCTTTGCACTGTCAGTGCAGAGCCCGATGTGGGGCTCAAACTTGCAAACCGTTAGATCATGACCTGAGTCGAAGTCAAGACTCAGAAGCTTTGCCAACGGAGGGACCCAGGGGCCCCTGTTATGATATGTTCTAACACCATTTGAGAGTTGCTTGGCTCTCCGGCTGTTGAGAAAAGCCTTAACGGTTTGCTTTCTAGAGCCAGGATGCATGCACTGTGGGAGGATGTAGAAAAGAATAAAAATGGACTCCTTCACCTTCTCTATCTCAAGTCCTCTCCTGGCCAGACTGCTGCAGACAGAGGTGGCACAGGGCCTCTGGACATAGCCCTTCAATGCTGCTGTGAACATGAATCATGATGATATTTTGAGAAGTCCTTCTACTGATGCTCAGGCTGAAAGCCGTGGTCACTTGACCACATATCTGCACCTAACATGTCAACATCCTCTCCATACACCTCAGTCCTTCTGCTGCCAATCACAGCTTGTCTATCTGAAGTCCCATCCCCTCAGGACCCTGCATTCTTTGCAATGATAATGGGTCCTAATGGAATAATTTGAGAGACTAATCTCTGATAATGTTACTCTTCTCAAGAAAAGTCTATTTTAGTCTAGTTAAAATGCAGAGCACCTTTAGAAGGGCTTTATGGAGTGACAGGAAAATTGGAAATTTCTGACAGACCAATCAAGAGGAGATATTTTGGTGAGTGAAGCCTTTTATAACTCCACAACTTATGCCAGCTAAGGAGACGGCAGCTGCCTAAAACTCATAGATGTGCAATAACTCATGTAGCAGTGATCTGGCCGTGGTCACACACACACACACACACACACACACACACACACACTCCCTCTCACCTCTTCAGGATATATGAATATTAACTCACGGTGCTACACTGAAAGCCTAGCAACCAAAAGGTAGAAGTTTGCATAGTCTAACAAAAAATGCATAGAAAATTTTATCCGATATAATTTGACATTTAAAGGGGTATAGAACAATTTGATGATGCTCAAAATTTTTCAGCACCTGAAATATTTCATTATTGAGGAACGTTTAGATATATTTTGTTATGCCCATCAATGAATGTTGTACTATGCAGTTATTTAAATAGTCAGAAAGGAAGGTGAGCGAACAAATTCAAAAAGTACACACACACACGCAGAAATACACACCTATATATTTGTGAGACCATACATATTCCAGTGTAAGACAGGAAGTCTATAGAACAATATCTGAGCTGTGTGTGTGTGTGTGTGTGTGTGTGTGTGTGTGTCTGAGGATGCCTCTAATGTTAAGCTTTATCTTTCTTTGCATTTTGGACAATTCACGTGTATCATTTGAAAAGTAATTAATAGACGAATGCAATGGTGATGAAAGAAATAAGTCTCTGTGTGTCACGACAGCACCAGCTCTTGATTTGTTACCAGATAAAGAGGCAGACAGCCTCCAGTCCTGTTTTTCCTCATCTACAAGTTGTACTATATCAACATGGTCCTGGCAAGCAAGGCCCAGTGTTTCTATATCCTGATGGGAGAAGGCAAAGGGTAATTAGTGCCTCCCGAAGCAGGAAAGGCAGGTGGGTGCTGGGCTTCATGTCGGGCATGCAAAGCCTTTCTCAGCAGAAGTGAGGGTGCTGGAGGCTATCTTGGTGGCCGTCCTGGCCTGGAAGCCAGTGTGCTTTGCTCTGTCTGTTCCTACAACACACTGCCTATCCTAACCCCACTTTTAGCAATTTCCTCTTGCTTGATTTCACAGCACCAGTGAGTTAGCTGCACTAGCTGAGTGTTCTGCAGGTTGACTGAGTGAGCACTTTTTGATGAGAACCTCTCCCAAGTGACTGCTTTTGGTCAGGATCTTTGGTGTTGGGACAACTGCAGACTCTGGCTTCTGGGACCACCTGAAGACCCTAAGGTCTTCTAAGCTCCTAAGACCCTAAGCTCCTCTAAGTCTGAGGAGCTGTTCTAGTGTCCTTCAGCCTCCCTGCCAAGCCTTGTTATGAGGGGCAAATAAATAACAGAGATTGTTTTTACATTACAGTAAAAATGACAGAATTCTGCTTCTGTCCCCAGTGGAGCAATGGAGACTGCATTTGCCCATCCATGTTAAATAACCAAATCTAGAAAAATAATTCAAACAATGGGTTGCAGAAACAGGACACCAGGCAGCACAGGATACTGATCCACAATAGAGGAGAAACAAACAAGGTAAGTATCTATGATTGTCCTACCTTCCTTCCTAGAGAGAGTTTCCATGCCATAGCACAGGGAGGGGGAAGATAGATAGAGTCCAGAAGTCTCCCTGAGTTAGGAGAGATAGACTTCAAAATTTTGTTAAGCCCAGGTGGCTGAAATTTGCAGGGAAGAATATTGGAGAAGAGAGAGCTGCTCCCCACATGAGAGGGGCACGGAGAGCGAGCTCTGGAGATCTCAAGGCTCCCAGCTCACCCTGAGTCCTCAGCTGATAGTGATCAGTGCATGCATCTGAGGAGACTATTTGAGGACAGGGAAAGAACTACTGGAAAGGGAAGATTGAACAACTCACAAAGCTTGCACAGGGCGAGGAAGGCCTCGTGTTTTTCTAGATAGCTTAGAGAAACCCTATATTGTGTGGACATCAGAGTTGGTTCTAGACTAAAAGCTGTTGTGGTTTCACCCAACAAAGCTTGAAGTAGAACCTTGAAAGGTTTAAACTGTGTATTAGTAACTTAGCCGCACCTTGGGATAAAACTCAAGAATATTTAAAGGTATGGAAAAATACCCAACACTCAATAAGATGAAATTTGCAAAGTTTGGCCTCTCATCTAAAATTACTTGTCAGGCAAAGAAGCAAGGAAAGGCAGCCTGTAATGAGGAGAAAAATTAACAGAAAGAGAGAAAGATGACACAGACAGTATAAAAATAGGCACAGAGATTAAGATTTATTATAAATAGACTCCATATATTCAAGAAGGTAGAGGAAATAATGACCATATGAAAGAAATATGGAAGATATGAAAAAGGGGCTACTCAAACTTTTAGATAAAAAATACAAAGTCTGAGATGAAAAATACACTAGAGGAAACTAATGGTAGATTAACTGCAGATCACACATTGTTGAGGAAAAGATAAGTGAATATGAGGACATGAAAGAAGAAAAGAAACCATCTAAACTTAAAAATAAACAAAAGATGGGGCTTAGTCGTTAAGTGTCTGACTTCGGCTCAGGTCATGATCTCACAGTTTGTGAGTTCGAGCCCTGCATCCAGCTCTGTGCTGACAGCTCAGGGCCTGGAGCCTGCTTCAGATTCTGTGTCTCCCTCTCTTTCTGCCCCTTCCCTGCTCATGCTCTGTCTCTCTCAAAAATAAAATAAGCATTCAAAAAAACTTAAAAAATAAAAGGTGAACCATATCAGCTCTGGGATGACTTCAGGTGTTTTAAGGTAAATGTAACAGAGAATTCCCCAAACAGAGGGGGTTAGTACAGGAAAACTATTTGAAAAATAATGGCTCTAAAGAATGAGAAGACAAGCCACAGACTAGGAGAAAACATCTCTAAAAGACACAACTGATAAAGGACTGTTATTCAAAATACACAAAGAACTCAACTCTAAGAAACTGAGCAACCGGATTTAAAAATGGGCAAAGGAGATGAACAGACACCTCCCCCGAGAAGATATACAGATGGGAAGTAAGCATATGAAAAGACATTCAACATGCACACCAACCAATGGCTAGAACCCCCCAAAATGTCAACAACAAATGCTGATGAGGATGTGGAATAATGCAAACTCTCATTCACTTCTGGTGGGAATGAAAAAAATGGTACAACCACTTTAGAAGACAGTTTGACAGTTTCTTACAAAACTGAACATATTCTTACCATACAATCCAGCATCTGCACTCCCTGATGTTTATCCAGATGAACGAAAACTTATTTCCACACAAAACTCTGCACAGAGATGTTTATAGAAGCTTTATTTACAATTTCCCCAAACTGGAAAATAGATGAATCGATAAATAAACTGTGGTACCTCCAGGCAATGGAATATTATTCAGCTAAAAAGAAATGACCTACCAAGCCAGACATGGGAAAAAAAACTAAATGTGTATTTCTAAGTGAAAGAAGTCACTCTGAAAGGCTACATACTGTATGATTCCAGTTATATGGTATTCTGGAAAAGGCAAACATGTGGAGACAGTAAAAAGATGAGTGGTCACCAGTGGTTCCATCCTAGGAAGGAATAAACTAGCATAACAAAGGGGATTTTTAGGGCAGTGAAACTATTTTGAGTGATACTACAGTGAAGATTAAACTCTGACAGTAAGCTTTGAATGGTAACCATGTGTCAATGTGGATTCACTAATTGCAACAAATGTAGCAATCTGGTGTGGCAAGTCCATAGTGGGGGAATGAACAGGAGGCTCTGTGGGATGTTTCTTCATTTGCTTCTCAATTTTGCCGTGAACCTAAAACTTCTCCCCAAAATAAAGTTTATTAGTTAAAAAACAGTGGCCAGAATTTTTCTAAAGTTGATAAAGGTAATAAACTCAGAGGTCCAAAAATTTCAGCAAGTTGTTACTACAAATAAAACCAAAAATGAAAGTGTACCATAAAATTTCTATTCAAATTGTTTATAACCAGTCACAAGGAGAAAATCTTAAAAACACTTAAGAAAAGATACATTGTGTACAGAGCACAAGGGTAAGAACAAGAGCCAATTTTTTCATAACAGAAGCCAGAAAAAAATACAGCAACCTTTTTGAGATTTAAACAAACAAAAACATGTCAACCTAGAATTCTATGTCCAGTGAAAGTATCTTTCAAAAGGAAGAGGAAACAAAGCCTCCTTCAGACATACAAAAGCTGAACGTGTTAATTACTGTTAGACTTTTACTCTAAAAATGGTAAAGGTAATCCTTTGGACAGAAGAAAAATGTTACCAGATACAAATCCCAGTTTACATAAAGGAAGGACTAGCACTGGAAGTGATACAATGATATAAAAGCTGTGTTTTTGTTTCATTTTACAAATCTCTTTACAATATAGTGCAGTGTTTAAAATTAACAAGGCTGAGGGGCGCCTGGATGGTTCAGTGGGTTGGGCGTCTGACTTCTGCTCAGGTCATGATCTTGTGGTCATGATCTTGTGGTTCATGGGTTCGAGCCCCTCATCAGGCTGACAGCTGGGAGCCTGGAGCCTGCTTCGGATTCTGTGTCTCTCTCTCTCTCTGCCCCTCCCCCACTCACACTCAGTTTCTGTCTCTCTCCCAGAAATAAACATTAAAAAAATAAAATTAACAGGGCTGAATTTTGGAATTTATAATGTATGCAGAAGTACATAGAAGCGTGTTTGTTCTCTTGACTATAAGAGAGCAGAGGCTGGGAGACGAGCCATTCCTCAAGAGGAATGTAAGTGTATCATGGTAAGGTCCTGTTATTGAAAGTAGACTACGGTAAGTTAAAGAGATACAGTAAAATCTCCAAGGCATCCACTAAAAAACCAAAACAAACCAATAAACAAAAACAAGTCCACAACAAGGTATAGCTGTTAGATCAATAAAGGAGATAAAATGGGATAATAAAAATATTTTATCCAAAGAAGACTGAACAGGAGAGAAAATGGAACAAAAAGTAAGTGGGGCACATAAAAAATAATAAGCAAGATAGTCGCGTTAACCACAATCCTGTCAATAGCTATGTAATATGCATATGGCTGGACAGTCCAATTAAAGGGCATAGAGCCATATATTAAATTTAAAAAGCAAGTCTTTAAAATTAAAATTAAAAGTTAAAATGCAGTCTGCCTACAAGACACACATTTTAAGTGTAAAGGCACAAATAGGCTAAAAGTAAAAGGATAAGATAATATGTGACATACTAACATTAAGCAACAGAAAGCCAGATTGGCTTAGGTTTGGCCAGGATATGTTACACTGAACACCAAATGCATGAACTGTAGAAAAAAGTGATTAAATAGAACTTCACTGAAACTAAAACATTTGTTCTTTATAGGACACTTTTACAGAAATAAAAAGACAAGTCATTGGGAAAAATGTTTTTAAAATAGGTATTTGACCAAGGGCTTACATTTAGGCTATGTAGAGAACACTTACAATTCAAAATTAATATGACAAAAACCTAATTTAAAAATCGCTAAAAGATTTGACTACTTTACTGAAGAAGATATATGGATATCATATTAATACTTTATAGGTTGCTCAATATTCAGAGTTCTTTATGGAAATGTAAATTAAAACCCCAAAGAGTTGTTCATATAAAGCTTCTAGAATCCCTAATATTAAAACACTATTTTAAGAGTGGGTAATGACCCGAAAGAACTGAAATTCTCATACACCCAGATGGGGATGTAAATGGTGAACCATTTCGGAAAAAAGTTTGCCAATTTCTTGAAAAGCAAAAAGCATACCTACTAGATGACACAGATATTCTACTCCTAAGCATTTATCCAAGAGAAATGAAAACATTTGACTGCATGAAGATTTGCATAAATGTTCATAGGAACTGTAATTTTTTTAAATTTAAGTTTATTTATTTATTTTGGGGAGAGGGACAGAGAGAGAGAGAGAGAGCGCGGGGAAGGGGCAGAGAGACAGGGAGAGAGAGAATCCCAAGCAGGCTCTGTACCAACAGCATGCTGCCTGATGCAAGGCTCAAACCCATTAACCATGAGTTCGTGACCTGAGCCGAAACCAAGAGTTGGACGCTTAACTGACTGAGTCACCCAGGCGCCCTGCAGCTTTAATTTTTAATAGCTAAAAACTGGAAACAACCCATATACCCATCAGGAGGTAAATGGATAAATGCCTTGTGGTATATCCATATGATGGAAAAATAATCAATGATTTAAAAAGAGTGAACTTTTATTTTTTTCAACAGTTAAAAAATGTTTATTAATTTTGAGAGAGAGAGAGGGAGAGCATACGACTGAGTGGGGGTGGGGGGTAGCTCAGAGAGAGGAAGAGAGAATCTTGAGCACGCTCCACACTGTCAGTGCAGAGCCTGACTCTGGGCTCAGTCTCATGAACGCAGAGATCATGCCTTGAGCTGAAATCAAGAGTCAGTTGCTTAAATGACTGAGCCACCCAGGCACCCCCAAAACAGTGAACTTTTAAAATACACAACATTATAAATGAGTCTCTAAATAATTATGTTGTGTGAAAGAAGCTAAGTGCCTACCTACAAAAATGATTACGTATCATATGATTCCACTTATATATAATTTTAGAGAATGAAAATTAGTCCATGTGATGTAAAGCAGATCATTGGTTGCCTGGGGTGGGTTTGGGGGGAGTCGTGGAAGGGCAGTAAAGATTGATAGAAAAGGGGCTCAAAGAAACTGTGGGTATGATAGACAATGTTCATCATAAGGGTGGTGATGATCTCACGAGTGTATACATATGTCAAAACTAATCAAATTATGGTCTTTAAATATATGCAGTGTTTTATGTGTCCATTATACCTCAATAAAGCTGTAAAGTTTTGAAGATGCCAGATGAGACATTGGTAGAACAGGGATGGCCTCCCAAAATATGGCTACCTGAATCCAAAGTATAACTCTGTGCAAGCTAATCAGCGTCTGCACCAGAGGTTGGGACTTCCAGGTTTAATAGCAAAGAGAATGTTCAGGGAGAGAACTTCTTTATAAGGAGAACTCAGGGTTTGGCTTTGTGGAGCAGTCTGTTGTACCATGGAGTTCAATACACTCTATGCTGCATTGCCTTACAGTACAGACCCGTAGAAAGGAGAAAGGTAGGTTATTTGTAGATGAAATATCAAGGGAACACAATATAGCAACCAGGCACTGGCTTTGATAGTCATGACCTTAGATCTTAAACATAGGTAACAAAAACATGTGGAAGGTGATCTGGTACTGAAAGTTATGAAGAAATGGTTTTCTAAAGCCACGTATGAAAATTAGCCTCACCTTTAAATATCCGGGTATGTCCAAATGCCGTTACAATACACTGGTTGCCATTAGGATGGAGTAAAGCACAAATACTCTTCTGTCTGGAATAGATGGATTTCATCTAAAAGTATCAGCAAAAATTTATTTTTACATGTCAATAGAATTATATTTGTATTGCGTTGTAAGAAATATTATTTTTTAATTTTATTTTATTAGAAATGCTTATTTATTTTTGAAAGAGCACGCACACAAGCAGGGGAGGGGCAGAGTGAGAGAGAGAGACACACACAGAATCTGAAGCAGGCTCCAGGCTCTGAGCTGTCAGCACCGAGCCCATCGTGGGATTTGAACCCATGAACCGAGAGATCATGACCTGAGCTGAAGATGGATGCTTAACCAACTGAGCCACCCAGGCACCCCTGTAAGAAATATTATTATGTTCCTGTTACATACCATGAAGAAAATGTTGAGGAAAGGTGAATCTTTATGGCTTATTTGACTTTATTAGTAGAACCAGACTCAAGAAGAGACCACCTGAACCCAGTAATTTAGATTTCATATTCTTTTTATTGTAATATCGTCCATGTTGTTTCCTTAGAGTCCTACATTAACCCCTCCCCAAGAGGATGGGTTAAAGGAACTCCAAGAATTTGGTGGAAAAAAATAGAAGTGACAAATACATATCACTACAAAAATTATTGTAGTTATGTTGCTCTTAAATAAGATTAGAAGTTAGTGAAGTAAAACATTAGCAAATGTGGAATAGTCTCCCTGTCAGAAATCCTTAGAGCCCCTAAACATACTATGTAAATATGGAATATATTATGGCTTAATGCGCTCTCTGACTGTATAACAATTGTAGTATTCTAGTCATCAGAAAAAAAAAACCCTACCTTACAAACCTTAAATATTGTGGACATATTTTACCTTTGTATCATATGTACCATCATGCCAAGGGCTGTGACTTTATGGTAGCTGAAAACAGATACTTCTCTACAAAATGTAATTTTATGTTGATTTTATTAATTTTGATATATAATGAAATTTTTTTTTAATGGATAAAAAACAGGTTGGAGTTGTGTGAGTCAGACTCCCATTAAGTGTAATTCCTTTTTTTATTCTGGGAAATTCTCTCTTACATTTTACAGCATAGACCCCAAATCCAGAAATTACTAATTAGTGATCTTTATCTTTTATGCACATCTATCTCTACAGTGATGAGATCCATACGGTGGGTGCACAAAAAATGCAGTCACTCATTATTGTACAGATTTTGCCCAACATAAAAGTAAATTATATTGAACTCACTAAAATTTTATCAAGGGATTTGTAAGAAGATCTGCTAATTTGGTTATAGAAGATCCTTAAGATGGGGGAGACTGGCTGGCTCAGTCAGGAAAGCATGAGACTCTTGATGTTGGGTTGTGAGTGCAGGCCCCATGTTGGGCCTAGAGCTTACTTGGAAAAGAAATGCTTAAAATTCTTTAGTAATTGTGAAAATATGTAAAAGAGAAGAATGATGATTTCATGGGAAGGAAAGCCAAAACCATAACAAAATTCCATTTTAAGGTACAAAATGTAACGTGTTCCATGGGATAACAAACTCTACCTGACCGTCACGATCTGAGTCCCATGTGGTCTAATAATGAATATACTGTATACAGTAAAAATAGGCTTGCTTTGACACCACAAATTGTATTTGGCGTCCTAATCATTTATCACCTCTCTGTATATCTTCAGAAATAATGGCTAATTGAACAATCTATTCACACAGAATATTGCAGAAGGTTTTAATGAGGCAGAAAATGTCAACATTTCAATGGGTGATAGGTTTTGTTCAGAGCAGCTGGAAATTATGAATTGCCAATTAGGAAAACTTTGGTAATCTGGGTAATCTTTGTTGCTTGTCCAGGATTTATCTGAGTTTGGGAGCCATAAATTTGGGAATAAAATAATGACCTGGGGGATTATTCTCTTATGTTGTGAAATATATTTGTATAAAATTTCCAATTTCATGTTATGCAGATTGAACCGCATAAAACAGCATTTAAAAGGTGAATCTTTATAAAATTAATTAGTAAAACGTAACTATTTTGGTTTATTGACTTTTTCTGTTCTCTGCAGAACATAAAGGGAAGAAGAGAATTAAAATGAACGTTTTCCAGTTGATTTGATCAGTGTAGACAGCTTAAGTAATTAATCTGGGTATCAAAACAGATCATTTTCCACAAAAGAATTGTATGATTTGTATGACAAGCAGACTGTGCAATTGTGAAATAATTCCTTACATTTGTGTTGTCTGAACCTAAGTTTACCAATTAACCTACTTTCACAACTGATTTTGCAGAACCTACATGGGAAGAAAGTACTCCTTGACAAACTCACCCGCAAAAGAACATATGTGTAAAGAATTTCTCTATGTGAATAAATAATTTTGATAAAACACATCATTAAATGAAGAATGAGGGCATCTGGAATCTTTCATGTACCTTTTGCTTCTGTGATGGATCTTTAGGGGAACATTTCTCAACGTTGCAGTTAGAACTTCGCATCTTTGATTCTTTTGGATTTGGAAGGTGTCTTCTTTGATTTCTATAGAATAGTCTGGTTTCCATTTACCAGAAGGTACAGATAAAAGAAAGAGAAGACTATTTGGTGAAAAACTACATGATTCGTAATATTTAGAAGGCAATTTATTCTGATCAGCTGAATAACCCTAATCAAAATGTGTGAACTCTGACATTATTTTGTTCTCCACTTGGAAATGATTTCTGTCCTTGGACCTTGATCCACATGTTGCAAAAGAATATTTTAAAAAGAGAATAATTACCCACCATGCTTTGTCACAGTGTCCATTTTTCCCACCAAGGGAATGGCCACTGCCACCTGAGAACAAAAAAGCTCTCTTATTTACTAACGACGTCCTTAGTTTTCCTTTGTGTCATTTTCCCCCTTATGTATGTGTTTTTTTACGCTTCTTTGCCATCCTGCTGCGAGGAAGAATAGTAATCACATCTAATTAGAAAAAATTAAAATGCTATGACTCACAGAAATAATGAAAGTTGATTATTTTTTATACAAGGCATAAATCCCAGACCCACATTTTACCCTTCAAATTAGCTTACAAGCTGGTCAACAGCGTGGTAACAGTATTGTGAATGTTTATCGTGGTGCTCTTTTTTCTACATGCACCACGCTTCATGCTGTCAACCGTGTCATGAAAGACTCATCTTCTCTTATGCAGAAAAAGAGAGGCCAGTTTGATTTTATTTTTATTTTTAATTTTTAAAAAAAAAATTATTTTGGTTAAGTTTATTTATTTATTTTTGAGAGACAGAAAGAGTGCAAGCAGGGATGAGGCAGAGAGAGAGGGAGACAGAGAATCCCAAGCAGGCTCCACACTGTCAGCACAGAGCCCAAAGTGGGGTTGAACTCACCAGCCATGAGATCATTACCGGAGCCACAGTCAGGATCCAGACACTTAACCAACTGAGCCACCCAGGCACCCCAAAATTTTTTTGAAACCTTATTTTATAATGTTTTGAATTTCTTTCTTTTAGTATGTTAAGTCACAGCAACAAATGATAACGGGGTAATATCTGTGATTAAAAAAGAACTAACTGGGGCCCCTGGGTGGCTCAGTTGGTTGAGCGTCCGACTTGGGCTCAGGTCATGATCTCACAGCTTGTGAGTTTGAGCCTCACATCGGGCTCTGTGCTGACAGCTCAGAGCCTGGAGCCTGCTTCAGATTCTGTGTCTCCCTCTCTCTCTGCCTCACCCCCCCTCGCATTCTGTCTCTGTCTCTCTCAAAAATAAATAAACATTAAAAAAAAAAAAAGAACTAACTAACAAATGTCTTTGGTTCTCCTTTTTAACAAGCTCCAGAAGTCTGTAGAACATTGTTTCCAATTTTGTTCAGATTTTTCCAGGTAAAGAGAAATAAAATGCAGTGTAGAGATCATTGCTTCCTTTTAAATGATGACTATTTTTTTCCCCTTCCTGTTGGACTCAGCGTGAATGTTCTTTCTAGTTGTAGTCCAGTTCACAAAGATCCCTCCTGCACACAGGCATTGTCGTCTAACATACGCGGGGTGACAGTGGAGCAGAGGGAGACATTATACACAAATAGATTTGTGCCATAAACACATATGGGCATAAGGGATTGTCTAGATGGAAAGAGAAAAAAGAAGCCAACATAAAAACTTCAAAAGGATTGAACTGCAATTCTAGCATGCAAGAAATTCTCATTTGTCTATCTACCTATCTGACATAAGATTGTAGCTTTCTGAAATATAATGCGTTAAAATGTTTTTTTAAGTCCAATGATAAGATAATTCTGATAACACATCGGCATCGTGTGAACATGGGCCTATTCATCTGAGTCCGATACCCTCTTGGGGGGATAAGCTGCTTTTTTACTCCACAGGTGGGTGTATGTGAGCTGCAGCCATATTATATGTAGCTAAGTCAGCGGTGACTGTAAGAATTGGACAGCATTAGACACTGTGAGGTGTATTTATGTGGTGGAACAATTTTCCTGTGATGTCTTCTCAGTGTGCAGTGAAGAAAAAAAAAGTTCCTGGAACTTCTATTAACAACTTTGCTGATGAAAAGAAGATAGGAATCATGGCGGCGGGGGTGGGGGGGGGTGGGTGGAGAATATACAAATGTACAAAGTTACCTTTAGAGAAAGAACATCAGTGAATATTATTCCATGCTGAATGAAGAGAAGGAAAATATAGTGCCTTCTAGAAATTGAGAGTGGCTGTTTTTAAAAAGAGCAATTTTTTCATTGTGATATTTGTATGCTTATCTCTTCATTGTCTGCTTTTTTTGCATGAAGGGGTGTTGTTGGAAATAAATGCGTATCATAAACCTAAAGTGGCATTTCAAAATGGGTTCTGTGAAGGTTATTGTGTAGGAATAATATATTATTGTTCTATGTTGGAAAGAAAATGAATACATTTTTGTTCTCAAATGCTATCTCATATAAAAGTGGAGTCAGAGTTCAGGTTGTTCCTACAGCATGTGTTTATCTTCTTGGAACTGTCTCAGTGTCCTTTTTAAGTGTACGTCGTGGTCAGCCTTTCTCATCATATCCTTTTGCAAACATCCCCGATGCCCTCGAACCCCTCTTGCTTTATCAGACTCATTTGGCAAAACTACAATGCAGGCAAAATCCAGCCCCCAGATCAACTCTGCACCTGTGTAAAGGAATGTGGCTAGAGAAAACACAGAACAAAACACAAAAACAGAACTCTGCCACCCTCTCAGTGTGTGCAAACCTCATATGCCCCTGCCCGCCAGGATCCAGCCCTTTGCCCACTCTCCTTCCTCATCTTGCACTTTCTTCTAGCTCCTTACCCTCTAAGTTCAACCCCCTTCCCAGATGTCCTTGCTTCCCATTTTCCTGAGAAAGTTGAAATGGGAAGAGAGCTCCCACAGCCCCCCAGCACCACATGCTGTCTTCTCATGTTTCATAACATGAACTCTCTGAGTTGTGCACAAAAGCTGTCCCATCTCATGTACTCTAGAATGCTGTACCAATAATTCTTCTCCTACATCATAAATGCCTCACCCCCGGTGGGATTATCCCTTGAAAAACACACTAATCCTATAACTTTTCCAATCTTAAAAAAATCTATTCCTTTCTCCCCCACCAATTACCCCATTACACCCATTACACCCCATTTCTTTGCTCCCCTTTACAGCAAAATTCCTCGAACAAGGCTGTGTATACATATGGTCTCCAATTGTGTTCCTCCTCTTGTCCTTGCAGTCCGTCTGTTCAGATCCTTTCATACCACTCTGTAAAAACTGCTTTGGGAAGGGACCACCAGGGACCAGCTCACTGAAGAGCCCAGTAATGAATTCTCAATCCACTTGATTTGACCTATCAGCGGCATTTGATATGATTCATCATTCTTTGATACACTGTTTTTTACTTCCACAGTAACACACAGTGTCAATTTTGCTCCTACAATTCTCTTCTTGGTAGTCTGCTGCTTGTAATATGGATTTCCTTTGCTATTTTAGAAAACTAAAGAAACAACAAACAAAAATAACCTCTGCAAGCTTATGGCAAGTTACAGTCAGGGGCCAGGAGTAAGAACCCCCTAAACCTTTCCGACAGCAAGCATGTGTTTGCTACAACACTTTCCATCTGCTGGGCACCCTTGCCTACTTTGAGCTCTAATCCTTAATTCACACTGTCTGCAGGAAGGCCGATATGGCCCAGAGAAAGAAGTGTTACATATACACCACATAGTATAAGATTTGGGTACTGTGGTGATTTCAGCACACTTGCGTCCTCTCCTAAGTGTTAGTAGACCCCATGTTTTTCTCCTTGCTTTTCATTATATATATATATGTGTGTGTGTGTGTGTGTGTGTGTGTGTGTGTATACACACATATATACATATATACACATATATATAATGAAATAATATATATAACTTGTATTAATATATTATTACAATATTATAGAAATTACATTATTTAAATATTAATTAGTATCAATTGATATATTAATTATATTAATACAAATTATATTTGTATTTATATATATGTTATGTATTATATATTTATATGTGTATGTATATTATATGTATATGTTATATATATACACAAATTATGTTTGTATTTAAATATATATATTTATATTATATATATACACATGTATATGTGTATATATACATATATATATTAAGGTTTATTTACTTTGAGAGAGACAGAGAGAGTGTGCTGGGAATGGCAGAGAGAGAGAGAGAATTCCAAGCAGGATCCACACTGCCAGCAGGGAGCCCAACATGGGGCTCAATCTCAAGGTACTGAGAGATCATGACCTGAGTCAAAGTCAGACGCTTGACTGAGCCACCCAAGCTTCCCTCCTTACAGGCTTTTGTAAAAATCTCAGTTGATGACAGCTCAGCCTTTTTAGTTGCTCATGCTCAAAACTTAGAGTCACTGTTCTCTCTTGGCTTTTTCTTATAACTCACATCCCATCAGCACCACCGTGTTACCATCTAGATCTAGGCCACCAGCATTTCCCACCTGAATTACTCCAATAGTCCATGGCCTGGCATCCTTGAGTTGACACCACCCTGCCCCTGCTCCCAGTAGTCTATTTTCAAAATAGTTACTAGAGTTATTTTTAAGAAAGGTTATGCCACACTTCTGCTCTTAGACCTGCAGTGGTGACCTGTTTTATTGAGAGGAAAGCCACTCCCTGCAATTAGTTGTAAGCCTTAATATGGTTTGGCCTCTGGACCATGATCTTCCTGATCCTATTGCTGGTAGTCTTTTCTATTCTCACTCTCCGCTTTATGATTTCCTTTCTGAGTCCTCAAACACACAGCACCCTCTGCACTGGTTGTTCGTCTGTCTGGAATGTTTTTCTTTCAGGTACTTCTGTGGCCAAATTCCTCATCTTCATCAAGCCATCAGCTCTTTTCATTTATTTTATTTTTTTATTTTTAAATATGAAATTTATTGTCAAACTGGTTTCCATACAAACCCAGTGCTCATCCCAACAGGTGCCTTCCTCAACACCCATCGCCCACCCTCCCCTCCCTCCCACCCCCCATCAACCCTCAGTTTATTCTCTGTTTTTAAGAGTCTCTTATGGTTTGGCTCCCTTCCTCTCTAACTTTTTTTTTTCCCTCCCCCTCCCCCATGGTCTTCTGTTAAGTTTCTCAGGATCCACATAAGAGCTGAGCACCTCTTTTTAAATGATAGGTTGGTCCTTGCCTGACACTCCCATCTCTTCCTCCTATGCTTTTTCCATTACTCTGATCAAAATACATCATTCACTTGTTTTGTTACTTATTTATTGTCTGTCCTGCCTCACCCCCCTAAAATAAAGTTCCTCAAGGAAAAGGATGTTTGTCTGTTTTGTTCACCTAAATCAGAGGGTCTCACACCTAAGTGTGCAGCTGAATCAATCACGTGGAAGGCTTACCAAATCAATCATTGCTGGACCCCACTACTAGAGTTTCTGATTGGAAAGTATATCCTAGGATCCAAGAATTTGCATTTCAATCAAGTTCCCAAATGATGCTAATGCTCCTGGTCCAGGGACCACACTGTGAGAACCAGTTACCTACAGAGTTCCTGGCACACGGTTAGTACCTTATAAATAGCTGTTAAATGAATGAATGAAGTTGTATCTCATCCTAATTTATAGTTCGGAGTGCTATTGTGATTGAATATGGTAATTTGCTATTCGTTTTTCTTCTTTGGTAAGTTTCTTATTCATGTACATTATCGATCGCTTTGTTATTAGGAAGTTTGCTGTATTTATTTATTGAGAGTATTAATTTTTGTCTGTCACGTATTGGAAGATGTATGTCTTGTTATGGCTTTTGCCATTTAATATTGTTCAGACTCCTTTTTTGATGGCAAATTTAAATTTATGCCATCAAAATTATTAATAACCATGTGTAAATTTTGACTTTATATGTCAATTTAAAAAGTCTTTCCCCATCTTAAAATCAGATACATAGTCATTGATTTTTGAAATATTTTCTTTACGCCTGCTCATTTTCTATTTAACTCTTTAATTCATGTGATATTTCACACATGGCATTTGAAAAGGCCTATTAACCTAGGTTGATATATATAAGCTGATAACTGGAGCTTTAAATTATTGTATTTTTATGGTAGCTTTTAGTATCTAATAAGGCAATTTCTTATTTATTTATTTTTTAAAGAGTTTGATAATTCATTTTATTTTCTGCAGGAGAAGCTCCATCAAATTAAAATAAAGTACTATTGAAAGTTTTACTGGGGGGCACCTGGGTGGCTCAGTCGGTTGAGCGTCCAACTTCAGCTCAGGTCATGATGTCACACTCCTTGAGTTCGAGCTCCGCATCAGGCTCTGTGCTGACAGCTCAGAGCCTAGAGCCTGCTTCAGATTCTGTGTCTCCCCCTCTCTCTGCCCCTCCCCTGCTCATGCTCTGTCTCTCTCTGTCTCAAAAATAAATAAAAACATTAAAAATAATTAAAAAAAAGTTTTACTGGAATTGCACTTAGAGTTACAGATTAACTTTTGGAGAATTTAAATTTCTATAAAATATAGGAATTAGTTTTCCTATTTAATACCACAGTATCACAGAATAGTACTAAATTAAGTCACTTGTTTTACAGTTGTCAGTATGTTTTTGTAGTTTTCTTCATCTTTGCTAGATTTTATAATTATTACTTGGTTGAATCTTAAACCTATGTACATGTTTTTGTTAATGATAGTTTTCATTATATGTCTTTATTATATGCACATTGTGATGTGGTTGATTTTTACATATATAATTTCCACAGACTGCTTCATTGAACTATCCTATTGATTTGATTTCTTTTCTGTCATTTCTGTGTCCAAGAAGAGCCTCATTATTAGGTATAAATAATGACATTTTATCCTTCTTTCTGATTTCTTTATGCTTTGTTTTCGTATTTTCTTGTTCTATCGCATTAGCCAGAAATGTCAACATTTGTTAACATATTCCTGGTGTTAGTGGCCATCTTTTTTGAAGTTCATTCATTTGCTTAAGGATAGGATTCAATTTTAGGTGGTTCAGCTATATATGTATTAGTTTACAGAGACATTTTAAGATCAGAAATAAAATAGAAATTTCGTTAATTCACTGTAAATTCGTAAGACTGTAGAGTTGGGACACGAGAGAATTGCTACATCCTACTGTGTGTGTTCCCTTTCCCCACACTGATATGTTGAAGTCTTAGCTCCCCAAACTGATGGCTTTGATACATGGGGGTCTCTGGGGGCGATGAGATCACGAGGGTGGAGACCTGGTAAATGGAAGTAATGCCCTTCCACAGTACCCCTTCCGCCACGTGAGGGTACGATGGCAAGTCTACAACCCAAAAGCAAGTCCGTACCCGACCCTACTGACACCTTGATCTCAGACTTCCGGCCCCCAGAACTGTGAGAAGTAAGCTACTAGCCAGTGATGTTTTGTTACAGCAGCTTGGACAGACTACGACGGGATGTACGTATTAAAGAATGTGGGGTCAGTGATAGTATAGGAGATTATTTTCTGTTTTGTTCAAAGGTGAAGATAAAAACAAATGATGGAATTATAACTTTGTAATGGAGACTAAGTTTATGTATTTAAAAAATATGTGCCCCCCCCCCGCCCCATGCATCTACAGTTTAAAGTCTACTACAGATAGAAAAGAGTGCAGACTTCACACTCAGGCATACCCACAGCATGGGATAATTCATTTTGTAAATGTATTCCTACCTTTTATCTTAACAAAGAAAATGGTCTAAGGCATTTAGGGTTGTGCAAGCTTAGTTTTGGGGCAGCTAGCCTACTTTAAAAGTATGGGTGTGTAGAAGCTTGGTTAGCATAAGGTACCAAGCTGAGCCAGGGGAAGTCAGAATCTTGGACAGCTCGGTGGGCTCTCTGGGTCTTTGGCTGGGGGGATGATGTCCTCACCTGATAGTGTGTATTCCTTCTTGTACCCAGTAGACGAGGCTGAGCCACTTGTGTTTGTTCGAAACTCTGGTCTGGGTTAATGGAGTCCTCTGTGGAGCATGGGAATGGGGAGTTGGTGGGAAGGTGGGATCTTGCCTTTTCTTCTTCAGATTGGTCATTTCTTAATCCAGCATACAATTGACATGCTATTCCATGGATGGGTTTTAGAGATTTTGAGATCACTCTGAAAGAAATTATAGATTTTGCACGTGTATGTGCATGTGCGTGGATATGCTAAGGACAGCTGCCAAAGACAGAAAGATCCTTGATGGGGAATTTTTCATCTCATTCCTTTGCCTTAACCCAGGCCTACATGAGTTAATGGGACAAGGGCTGCATGAACGAATAGCTCACGAGAGATATTGTTACCTCCCCGTATTACAACTGCTTCAAATTATATACAGTGATCTTTCACCGTATCTTGAAGAATTTTATAATTTGTATTATTTTTAAAACTTATGAATTAATTTATTTCGAGAGAGTGAGCACGAGAGGGGGCGGGTCAGAGAGAGAGGGACAGAGAATCCCAAGCAGGCTCTCCACATTCAGCACAGAGCCCGATGTGGGGCTCAGTCTCACAACTGCAAGATCAAGGCTGGAGCCCGTCTCAGGAGCTGGACACTGCACCTACTGAGCCACCCAGCTACCCTACAATTTGTATTCTTAACTTGGGAATATTTTTAAACTTTTGAGCAGCCTCTTTGTAAATATGTTTCTGGGATCCCCTGCTCCTAGTTGGTTCTTCTCCCTCTATTCTGTGGTATATATATATTCCCTACATTCTGTGGCAAATAATAAACAATATAATCATTTATAACCCATGCCTAACCAGTTCTGCTGATGTACGTTGTTGGACATTTTACCGTTTAAAAGAAAAAGGAATGATCGAATGAATGTAGAGGAACAAAATTTTGAATATTCACATGGCATTCTGAAGTTCTTTCAATATTAATTTTTTGGCAAAGACCACTCTACCTCCTGTTGGGAATTCTGAAATAATTTATTCTCCGTTGTAGACAATTATCTTTTTTATGTAAAATATTTTTTACTTTCAGGCATAAATGAGTCTCTTAGCAGGTAAACAAATCATCTAAAACTCCTGTGTTAATATTCTCAGGCAACTTTTTCCGCCTTAGTCTCTCTTTGCCGTGCCGTTTAGTTTCTTTCACAAACATGTAACTTGCTTTCATTTGAATTAAACAGGCAGCATATTTTTTGGTACAGATTTCAGTTTGGATTTATACATCATTTCTTTATCATCTGCTCTGGAACTCTCTGCGTATCAGCATGACAACGTTGCAGATTTCACAGGTGACTCTTACTGTAGCCAGATCTTTGAATCATGTTGTCCTGTTCTGGAATCCTGTGGATTAAGAAGAATGTTCATTGTATCCTTTCTCTGGCCAGTAAGTAGTAGTTGGTAGTATGTAATAGCAAGAAGGCAAAAGAGAACTCTACACTTTACATATTATCACTTTCATCCGTCACATTATTAATCCCCATTACTTAGTAAAGGAGGTTCATATGTTGGTATGTTACCCTAGCTCAAGGCATTAATACTACTTAGAGGTTTGCACTCCCATTTAGCTAAAATGTTGTTAAGTTGATGATAGTCCAGGAGTAAGTCATTGCTGCCAGAAGAGGGTTCCCCCCCCAAAGAAATTTGAGAAACAACATTTCCTACTCAAATCTAGTGTTAAACTGGCACAAATGCCAGCTAAGCACCCAAAGGGCTCTGCCCCATTATTGTATTTCTCAGATGTCACTCCCAGAGTGCGGGACACAGAGAATACACTGGCTCCTTCCTGTAACAGTCACTCTAAGCAAACACTGACACAGGTGTAAGGGAAGGCAGTGTTGCCGGGGGGGGGGGGGGGGGGGGGGGGGGTTGGCAATGAGATGAAAAAATACAAGGAGGGTCCCAAGCTCAAGGGTGGGCAGTCAGTGCCACTTTGGAGCGCAAAGTGGTCGAGCTTATAAATCCAATTGTTGTTTCTTCTTGAAAAGATGCTGCAGGGGTGCCTGGGGCGGGGGGGGGGGGGGGCTCGGGTTAAGCCTCTGACTTTGGCTCAGGTCATGATCAGGCGGCTCGTGTGGAGCCCTGCATGTGGCGCTCTCTGCTGTCAGCGTGGAGTCCACTCCAGATCCTCTGTCAGGGCCGCAACCATTCATTATAAGGCCGTGTTCCATTTTCTGTACGGTTTCTTGTCACAGTTGGCTCGGGATTCATGCTATGATGTTTCTCATAGATTCCCGCAGCTGCCCCCCTGGGTTTCCAGTTTCCTCTCCACGTTCTCTCTTCATTGCCCACATACACAGTAGACCTAATATTGTTTTTAAAAACTCAGTCTGATCACTGAGGACATGAAACTCCGTACATTAAAAATTTTTTTTTTTCTTATTAAATGTTTTTTTTTTTTAATTTTTTTTTAACGTTTATTTATTTTTGAGACAGAGAGAGACAGAGCGTGAACAGGGGAGGGGCAGAGAGGAGGGAGACACAGAATCTGAAACAGGCTCCAGGCTCTGAGCGGTCAGCACAGAGCCCGACGCGGGGCTTGAACTCACGGACCGTGAGATCATGACCTGAGCTGAAGTCAGATGCTTAACGGACCAAGCCACCCAGGCGCCCCTCTTATTAAATTTCTTTATTTTTGAGAGGCAGAGAGAGACAGAGCACGAGTGGGGAAGGGCCAGAGAGAGAGGGGGAGACGCAGAATCTGAAGCAGGCTCCAGGCTCTGAGCTGTCAGCATAGAGCCCACCCAACACAGTGCTCAAACCCATGAACTGCGAGATCATGACCTGAGCCAAAGTTGGACACTTAACGACTGAGCCACCCGGGCGCCCCAAACCCGGCACATTTTGAAATTGTTACCCTGCCTACAAGGCCCCTGCTGAAGGTTCTGCCTCCACCTGACTCCTCCTACCCCACCTTGAGCACTCCAAACCTTGATCATTAACGGGTAGCTCTCCTGGCCTCTGATCTTTCTCCCCGAGAATTTGAATTTGGTTCTATCTGAGTCTTGTTTTTGTCCTTCCAGAAACACCTCCTCCCTGCTATGCACAAATAAAATTCTTTGCTTTGGTGGTTCTTTATAATTCAAGCCTCAGCTCAAATACCACCTTCTTATATAGGCCCTTCTGTCTACTCATGTTAAACTAGTCCCTTGTATTCACTTTATTTTTTTTCATGTTTATTTATTTTGAGAGAGAGAGAGAGCGAGAGAGCACACACACAAGCAGGGGAGGGGCAGATAGAGAGAGGGAGAGAATCTCAAGCAGGCTCCATGCTGTCAGCGCAGAGCCCATTATAGGGCTCCATCTTAAAAACCTCAACATCATGACCTGAGCCCAAATTGAGAGTCAGACCTTTAACCGACTGAACCACCCAGGTGCCCGTCTTCTATTCAATTTCTTTTGAAATATTTTGTTTTATTGACATTTCTTGCCGGTAACAGAAATTATATTTTTATTTACTTGTTTGTTTTTCATTTTGAGTTTCTCTCACTAGAATGTATTCCCCATGTGAGCAGAGTACGTGTCTTTTGTTCAAGGTCATACCCTAGTGTCAAGAACAGTTCTTGAAATACAGAAGGCACTCAATAGATGTTTGATGCGTGTATGATTGACTCACCCAGTTATGAATAAACATAGTGTCTTTAGACTGTCTTTGAGTATCATAAAATTTGCCACGTGCTTAGTCACTGACTCTGGTGTGACCTAGGTTATAATTTGTTTTAAAAAGCCCAATTTAAAAAGCCCATTTCTTGGTTTATATTGGGAAAATCTTGCAGAAAACCAAAAGGAACTCTTCGTTTATTTTTTTCACTCATAACAAATTCATGATTGAACACCAAAAATGGATATAGAGATCCCGGCCTTTGTCTCCATGGTCAATTGTTAAGGGCTCTTAGAAATGTTTTGAAGAATGGGAGTTAACCCTGCAGATCAAAGCAACATGGGGAGGCAGATGAGACATCGGAGATACAGAATATTGTTAGAATAAAGGGTGCATTTTGAAGATTTCAGAACTCTGAAGGTGGTCAACCTGATTATGGCTGTCGTGGTGATGAGGGTTGAAAGACAGGAAGGACTTAGGAGACGGTGTTAGAACTAATTACCAACTTGGCATCCAATTTCATTACCAGTACCACGGCTAGAGAGCTGGGGTCGCCAGGGCAGAGCCTGTGCAAAGCAGAGATGGAGGTAAGGATGAGGAGCAGTCCAGAGCATGGGTGAAACTTGGTAGCATATTCTAGAGACGTCCTCTGAATGGCTGAGGGGAATGGTGCCCAACTGGGCAGAAGATGGCATATAGGTTTGTAGGTGGAGGTCAGTGAGGGGTCTTGACCCCTCGTTGACCCTTGGGCTGGACCCAGGCAATCTGAGACTCATCCCCCTCCCTCTCCTGGCTTAGGATTGGGCACAGCTGCCTACAATTATCTTGCCGGCAGCTGATTTAAGGAAGCAGCCTTGAGAGAGCTTGGGTTGTTGAGATCCTCCGGAGGTTGTATGCGACTGAACCCAGTGAAGGCTTCTATATAAACTTTAAGATTTGGGCGGTGGGTGTGAAGTTCTCGGCTCGCAGCCACCCAAGACCAGCCTCGTAAGTAACTTTCCTTGTTCACTGAAATGGTCACCTTCCCATTTGGCATAGTCTGCACCTTTCTCCCATCTCTCCCTGCCCTCTGTGTGTGGTGTTGTTTCAGGTTTCACTGTGGAGCTCCTGAGGTTTTGAACCAAATGCTTGGGAACTTCAGTGGTGCTGCTTACTGTCTGTGAGACCTGTGTCAAGTGGTTTACTCTTTTTAATGGTTATTTACTTTGAGAGGGTGAGCAAGAGGGGGCAGGGGCAGAGAGAGCGAGAGAGACAGACAGACAGACAAAATCCTGAGGGGGGGCTCGATCCCATGAACATGAAATCATGACCTGAGCAAAAATCACAAGTTAGATGCTTAATGGACTGAGCCTTCCAGGCGCCCCTCCAGTGGTTTCACCAGTGCAGTCTCTAGCGTCCAGGGCAAGACTAATACTGGTTCTCTTAGTACCACTCTTGGTATCTCTTACAAGAGTTGGGTTAGAGTAATGCGTGTGCTATGAATCATTGGCTATGTTGATATTTTGGATCACTGTGTGAAGAAAATAATGGCCTTGCATGCCTGAGCTGTGTTGGGAATGAGCTGTGGCAGGAACTGGGTGATGTGTGAGTGTAGGCACCTCCAGAGAAACCGAGATGAAGGTTTGAGGGGGATGGCACTCAAAAAATGTCTGGGGCCACCCACAGCAGCAGACGGTCATTTGTCCCTTTGTGTACAGCTAAGGTAATTAAAACCCTGTTCCTATCTGACAGCTCTTGAGTGTGTCTCTTGAGTCCCTGTGGGCATCTGTGGGAAGTGGCCTTGCTCTAAAGGAGGGGCAGAGAGTTTGCAGTGGGACCTCGACATTGGAAGCATCACACAGTTCTCTAGCTGTGCTTTGAAGTTTTGGATGAACAATCACTGGCATTTAGGATGTGCCAGATAATCTTTTCAGAACACAGCAGTTCATTGGTCCTGATGAGAATTTTATGACAGGAGTATTAATAACCTCCATTTTTCAGGTGAAAAAACGGATTCATAAAGAGATAAGATAACTTGTGTGAAGTTGCATGCCCCACACATACTGGAGGTGGAATTCAATTCTAGTTACTCTGGTTGGAATAGGCTGATGGATCACCTGTTCTATATTGAGACCACCCTACTTTTCGACCTCAGATTTTAAGAGCTATCAGAAACACGTGGGGACTTGATTAAACTATACATGGGCCCATTCTCCGGGAACCATTTTTTTTTTTTTTTTTTTTTTTTTTTTTTTTTTTTTTTTTGCTGACGGATCTTCACCTTTTCCTGGCTTCTCAAGGGAATCTCTGAGCATCCAAGTTCAAGGACCATTGTTTTTGTCGGTGAGTCAAATTATCTTGAAATGGAACCTAGTCTCTTCCGTAAATAGTGATGACAATTAAGTTTAGTCAGGACTAAATTGGGGAACTGATGGGAGAATGTTCTTGAAAACACTTGGCAAATCGGTGTCTCTGACATTGGAAACACCTGGGTAGGTAATCACAGTCAAGTCCTTGGTCTTGCCCTACACCTGCCTGACAGTGTTGATTGTTACATGCAGCTGCAGTATTTGGTGGCATAGAGTGTTAGAGCAAGAATGATCTTAGTTCAAACCTCGTGCGTCCTTTGAATATCACCAGCTTCTCTGGGTCACAGCTTCTCCTCAGAGAAGAACAGGCGAATATTCCTTGGCAGCCTTCCATGAAGAGCCAATAAAGTGGTACCTCTGAGGTTCTTGAAGGTGTGTATCTCCCTTTAGCCAGTTTCCTTTAGAAGTGAGCAGAAATTCCACATGACTTAAGAGTCCGGAGCATTTGTTTTCAATGATAAAATATGCATTAGTTCTTATTCTCCCGCTGTTAAAATATTCAGTCATTATAATCTTAGAAAGACATTTTCTTGTATAGACTTTAATGGTTATCTCTCAAACTGCCAGATGGCTCCATCAACAACGTAAGAAATTTATGAAATTAATCCCTTCTATACTTCACGTTTAATTCCGTTGCAGTGGCTTCAAACCATAGCTTTCATTTGAATTCTGACAAAATTAGAGAATGATTTTCCTCATAAACTCCAAAAGACTGTTTTGCCTGCCTCTTTTAAGCAGCGCGTGATTCTGCTACAAAGGAATAAACAAGTCGTGCACACAGTTTTGCATTAGGCTCCAAGAGATTTGACTTTGCTTCATAATCCTAATGGAAGGGAAATAATCCTGACTGGAAGGTGGGAAGGATGGAATTCCCCCCCCCCCCCCCCGCCTCCCCTTTGGGTATTGAGTTTTATTTCTTCTGTCTTCTCTTGGGCCCGTTTTCATTAGCATTCATTAGCTGAGAACTAAGAAGGGGTTAGGACAGTTCTCATTTCCCTGGTGACATTCTACCAGGGCTCCAACACAAAAGTCACTTCAGTTTTACCTCAATTAGATCAGGGATTTTTGGTCCGTGTTAGAGTGGCCCAAGAGGCGTCCTCAGGTCTAAGGAGACCTGGCTCCTTGCCTTTCTGACTGACAGAGATCCTCAGCATGGAATGATTTTTAATCCTGAGTGATTATAAAAAAAAATTTCCAAAAGGGGATCATTTCCCAATTTATATTTTAAATAAATGTTTCATAGTCACCATTAGTTCTTGAGTTTTTTTTTAAGGAGAAATATTGCTTCTTATTCTGGACTTGGGGAGGAAAGTTTTGGCTTCATTTTTAGTTGCATGACTTATTACCTATGACACCTTTAAGTTGGGCAGCCTCCCTTTCCTTATCTGTAAAATACCGCAGAATTTGGTATTTTCCTAAGCATGAAATTTTACCAAATAAATTACAAACATAATTGTTGAGTAGATCTCTGGAATCCCACCATCCTTCTTGGAGACTGGCAAGTTAGGTAAGAAATGGCTTGGAGTTGTGAACAAATTCTGGATGATACTTCATTTTACATTAAAACCAGATCAGTCACTGGGGCTGAATGGGTAGGGCACTGAGGAGATGAGCATTTTCTGCAGGGAATTATATCCTCGCTATGAGGTGCAGTTCTAGAACCAGCTCTGAGTGGATTGACCCTGTGTTCATAGTGTCTTCTTCCCAGTACTGATAGGCTCCCCACTACATTCCCTGAAATGGCTCTTGTAACCTTCTCTTTTAATCCCATTCCCTCCTGCCTTTTGCTAAACGACCTGACTTCCCACTTTAATGAGAAGATGGGATCACGAGAGTAGACTTCCAACTTAGAAAAACCTACTAAAAAAAATAACCCAACAACAACAAAAAAACATTTTTTTGTTAATGATTTAGATCTTGTGTTGGAGAGTTTATCATTTATAGGATCTGAGTATGAGTTACTATTATTTATTTATTTATTTTGGAGTATACTATCTACATTTAATGCTAGGTTTGTTGAAAGTCTTTTCCAAAAGGGACTTTACTAGTAGATCCAGTAGATACTCCATGAGGGACCCTGTGTATCCCCAAAATTGAGGATATCCATCTTGAAATAAAGAAAAACTCTAACTCTAAAATACTTGTTTCTGTGCAGTTGACTCTGATAATGCATAATGCAACCAGAAAGACCCAAGAAGAAATACACGTAATACATTCGGTGAGCCTTGTTTATTCACCAAATCACAAGATCCTGTGTGATACTCAGGTGCTGATAGGGGTCAGTTAGGCCTTTCCTGCTTCTACTTTAGGTCTTAACCTGAAAAAAGTTTTGGTTTCCCAGATATTGACATTCTCTGGTCAACATTCTTCATGTGGAAGGAATGAAGACAGCAGGGGAAGGAAGTCAAATTCAGCCCTGTGCTTGTTCACTGTCCTTGCTAGAAAGGGCTTGGTTATTTTCTACTTCCCTATCCACTTTTCGCTAGTGCTTTGCTTTTCTGGTCTCAGTTAGTGTCCAAGAGAGTGTTAGGACATTTTGTCTTACATAGTGTATATCCATAAGCCGCATGCAGTAATAAGCATATTTTAGGCTCTGCTGAATGCTTTTGAAATGGAAGAAATACCAGGTTACAGTCAACCTTGAAAGTCAACTCAAGACCTTTGTGGAACGAAGTGGGACCAGAAGTCAAATAGAGCCCTTCAGTCTATCATTGAACACACCAGTGCAGTGAGCTCCAAGTTGTGCCTTAATGAAAGCCCATATGTGGAACATATGCTGGTGTTGTTTTTTTCCTGCAAAAATACTCAAAGATTGGGACAAAAGAATCCAAATCAAGAGTGGCATGAGTAGAGATGCCTCAAAAAGAGTAAGGAGTAGACTGAGTATCAAAGACAGAATTCAGTAGATAGAACCCATTCTATCTTGAAAAATTGTTGAAGACCTTAATGCTGATCTGAAAGAAGGTGGGGGTGTGTATCTGAAAAGAAAAATGAGGGTTTTCTCCCCCCAGCGATTTATAGCAATGTGCTAAGTCATTGAATGGAGAGTATCCTACTTCTGTTACCTTTTCATCAGCAATCCATTGACCCTTTTATGAAAAATAACTTCGATCTGTTGCTAGGGTTTCTCCAATTTGTGAAGAAAATCCTCAGGTATGCCTGATGGAACAGTAATGAAGCTACATGATAACTTCTCCAACTTTGGTTCTCTTTGGGGGAAAAATTGTGAATGGCTCATTCAAAGAGCTGATTAGTTAATCTGGATAATTGTTACCGTAGCAATAGTGGGTGATGGTATCAGGTGTTTTGAGGGGGGTTATTGAGTAGCAGATTACAGCCCTTTTGTCTTTCACCTCTAATTCCCTTTGTTTCTTACCTTAAAGTTGGTAGTAATTTAGACCGTGCAAAGCCTGTTTCTGACATGCAGATAGGTTGGACTTTTTAAAAATCTGTCCAGAGTGGTGGGGTGCCTGGTTAAGCCTCTGACTTCAGCTCAGGTCATCTTCTCATGGTTCTGGGGTAGAGCCCTGCGTCAGGTTCTGTGCTGACCGCTCAGAGCCTGGAGTCTGCTTTGGATTCTGTGTCTCCCTCTCTTTCTCTGCCCACTTTAAGTCTTTCTCTCTCAAAAATAAATAAACATGAAAAAAAAAAAAAAAAGCAAAACGTGTCCAGAGTGGTTTAGATGTAAGAGAAAGGAGAAATTTATCTTTTGTTTTTCCCTGAAATAAGTTCTTTAACCATCATAAGTCACCAAATAAGTGGTTCCCTATTCAGCAGAATCTTGTATATACACACATTAATTTCATTGTAAGATTACCATAGTTGACAATAACAAAATTGGGTTAGCAAGTTTCTATGTTTTTCTTGTAATCTTTTTTTGTTAGCTTGATTTCTGAACAGTTGGCCATCGCTAAAAAAAGTCTCTTTTTTGATGAAGAAGCAAGTATATATAATATCTCCTTCCCCTTTGAAGTTAAAAAGAATAAATCCTAGCATGTTGGCATGAGCACTGGGTGTTACATGTAAGTGATGAATCATTACTTCTGTTCCTGAAATCATTGTTAAACTCGACGTTAACTCACTTGGATTTAAATTTTTTTTAATGTTTGTTTGTTTATTTGTTTATTTATTTATTTATTTATTTATTTTGAGAGAGAGGGCACAAGCAAAGAAGGGGCAGAGAGGGAGACGCAGAATCTGAAGCAGGCTCCAGGCTCCAAGCTGTCAGCATGGAGCCGGTCATGGGGCTTGAACTCACAAGCTGTGAGGTCATGACCTGAGCTGAAGTCAGACACTCTACTGACTGAGCCACCCAGGCACCCCTAACTTGGATCTAAATAAAACTGAAAAATTTTCTAGCTTCTGGGATATGGGGAGATACAGCTCAAGGGCACAAATTTTCAGTTACACAAGATGAGTTCTGGAGATCTAATGTATAACCATGTGACTATAGTTAACAACATCGTATAGTACACTTGAAATTTGCTAAGAGGGCAGATCTTAAATTTCCCACCACATACACCCAACGGTAACTATGTGAGGTGATGGATTATGTTAATTGTATTGGTGGGGGTGAGTATTTCACAATGTATATCTGTATCAAATTTTTAAGTTGTATACCTTAAACATACACTATTTCTAATTGTCAACTATACCTCCATAAAATTGAGGGAAAAGGATATGCAGCTAAAAAATGTTTGAAAAATAGTATTATGGGAAGGTGTGTCAGGGAATTTATTAACATGTTTTCTTGGAGTTTTCTCAAAAACAAGGCATATTATGTAAACTAATTTCAGGTGTTAATTTTAATCAAAAGAATATAAAGAGACTATAATATTGTAATAAAGAAATTGTGTTTTCAAAAAAAAATTGATAGAAAAAAGTACTGATCTAACTGAATGATGGATTTACTAGTCAAAAAATGGAAGGCTCAGAAAAGGTACCTGTTTGCTCGTATGCTTATTTCCAGAAAGACATCCCTGACATCTCCCTATGCTATTATGGATTGGCAAAAGTGATTTATGTGTACTCCCAAAAGAAGCTGTCAGAAATTGCTGCCATGGAATGTGCTTGTTTTGAATAGTTGAAATTGATAGCGTCGTAAGATTTGCAGTTGGACACATTGTTTTTAAGTCAAAAGAATGGATTTAAGTACAAGAATCTGCTGCTGATGATTTGCAATGAACAAAAAGGATGATTAAAAAAAACGTGTCTTCCGTGTGTGTGTGTGTGTGTGTGTGTGTGTGTGTATTTCAGCTTTTAGTGAGGGAGTGGGGAGAGAGATTGCTTGTTAGTTCGTTCTGCATGGAAAGTCAATTTTCCTTTTGCAGGCAAATGGGAAGTAAATCAGAGTTTGTGGCATTTAGGAATGACAGAACTATTAAAACAACATTGTCAATACTATATAATGGTTTTCAATTCGGTCAATTCTTGATGTCTCTTTGGATAATATATTGCTGTAGGGGGGCTGGAAATGGAGTGATAGGTCTACCTCATTTCTTTACTTTTGCCTATGGAAGACTTGGAAATACTGGCTTGGTGCGTTAGGATAACCTTGATTTCTAAGTGTCCACATTGCTGAATAGGAGAATAACATTTTGTCCTCTTCAAGGCTGTTGGTCTAGAGCTGTATGAACAAAATGGGTTTGCTTTTATGATTAAAATTATAGTTGACGTGTACTATTGAATTGGGGGTCACAGTTGTACTAACTATTGACAATGTCCAATAAAGAAGCCAACATATTGGGAAGCCTGGGTGGCTCAGTCGGTTAGGCGAGGACTCTTGATCTTGGCTCTGGTTATGATCTCACGATTTGTGTGTTTGAGCCCCATATTGGGCTCTGTGCTGATAGCGTGGAACCTGCTTGGCATTCTGTCTCTCCTTGTCTCTGTCCTTCCCCTGCTTGTGTTCTCTCTCAAAATAAATAAATAAACTTAGAAAAGCCAACATAGAGATATTTTTAAAAAAACTTAGACTTTGTCCTTCCCCTACCTGTCCCTGATTGGGCATTGATCCCCTGTCCCTAAGCTCCACCATTATCCATCCTGTGACTTTTCAGGAATAATGGTCTTTTTCAATCATATTCAAATAAACCTTTTTGGTACTCAGTACAACCTGATTCTGATTATGTAGCATGCAAAATTCGAGGGATCAAATCACCAGCAATTTGCTTCCCCAAGTTGCTTTCTTAAATCAGCTTTTAAATAGATTTATGTTGCCTGTGGATATAAAGCAGTAGAGTAAAACTAAACCTTCCTGATTTCCAAATCAGCATTTAAAGAGCTATAATTCATATTTAATGAAGAAAAACAGCTAAATAAGCATCCACAAGCATTTAACTAGAGACTTTATGCTCATAAAGTTTTTATCCTCTGCTAAAAGCCCCTTTACCATATCTTTTTATTATACTTTGATTCAAAATGCTAAAAGGAAGTTGGATATTGTTAGGCTGCTATTAAATTATAAGAGAACAAATATTAGGAATAAATTTTAGCTCTGTTAACTAGGACAAGACTGCCAATTTTCCTAATTTGTGCTCAACATTTAAGTTTTCAAAGAGAGAAAATGTTTTATTGGCAGAAGAACATGAAACAATATTGAGGCCAGATGTCTCTGACCTTTTGTGTAGGAATAAAAGCACTTTCTGTTTCAAGACTGGGCATCCTGTTTGTAAATAGCTATGTTGTGGTGAAAATGGACTTTATTTTACCTGTGAAATTGGGTTTGGCCATTTCCCCTGAAATAAAGATGGGTTTTTGAGAGCTGCTTGCCAGAAGGGAGAGTATAAAATTAATAACATAATGTATTTGTATCTGGGGCTTTATTGATGTCAAGCATACATGCCTGGAATCTCCCATCATTGAATAACATCTCGTCTCAATTTCTAAGTCAAGCCCAGGACTAGATGAAAGAAAGAAAATACTGTTGGAGAACTAGCTGATCCCCGAGACATTTTGTAATGGGTTAAAATTGTTCATTTTGCTCTGTTTGGTCTTATTTCTAAAGCAGATTAATACTGAACAGGAGTTACCAGGCCTGCTTAGAGAAAGAAAATAACAAAGAGTGTTACTTTAAGGGCACCTGGGTGGCTCAGTCAGTTAACTGTCTGACTCTTGGTTTCAGCTTGGGCCTTATCTCATGGTTGGTGAGTTTGAGCCCCACTCAGACTGTGCCCAAAAGGTGCAGAAGCTAGTTGGGATTCTCTCGCGCATGCTCCTTGTCTCTCTGAAAGTGAATAAATAAACTTAAAAAAAAAAGTGTTACTTTAAATAGACACTGACATTTCAGCATGTATATTCAGGTCAATATTCACAATACTTAGGGAGGTATAATCACTCCTTAGGGAGGTACAATGGCATGGCCATTGTCTTGCATATTTCATTATGTTAGGCAAATAAAATGATACCATTGGCCTCAAACATATGGACTCTGTCACCTAATCAACTTTACGCTCAAAACAAGTCCTATTAATAATAAAGACATTCACTGAGACTTAACTTAGATTTCCAACTCTTTATTAAAGTTATCACATGGAGAAATTTGTAAGTCTAATCACTGGGAAGAATAGGATGTAAATGGCTGAAGCATTTATTTGTATTTCAGTCTTCTGAAAAGCACTTTATTTTCCAGAAAACACTGTAGGACCCACGGCAACCCTTTGCTTTCTGTCTGTGGCTCATTTTTGATCTGTGCTCAAAGACTGTGTAGTCCTAAAGAAGTAGCTGTACACTGAAGGGTGAACTTAAACTGACTGAGGACTCAAACTCTAGTGCAAAAGGATGACTGAGAATTTCTTCTGCATTAAGTGGAGTGTTCCATTGATCTCTGGACTGAAATATAAGTGGTACCCAGTAGACTGCTATTTTAATGCAGCAGAGTAAATTCAATGAATTGCCCAATTCTCTAGGGCCCTTTAGAAAACTACCCAGAGCATGGTTTTAATGGAGAAATGGCACAAGGAAATTGAGTGCAGGGTCTCCCAGTTCTCATCCATTAAGACCATGACATCTGAATCATTGCCTCAGGATTACTTATGGCCCTAAAGAGAAGACTGGAAGACCGGAGGGGGTCTGGTATTCAGGCGATGGATTGTTGACGGAGAATGACTGATTCTGCATCTGAAGGACATGTACCTCTGGTCACCTTTGGATGTGCTTATGAAGACCAAAGATGATGAAAAGTTACCTGTTCACTACAGAAATTTGGAGGTTGCTGGAAAAAATACAAAGTGAAAACTCTTAGAGCTTCAATATTTGTTACATTAATTAGATAGTAGGTATATGTTATGTGGCTCCCCTTCCATTTTTACATGCTCTGTATGCTAATAAGTATCAGTTTGCACTATTTTTAAGGGCTTATCACATTATCTGTAACATTATTTATTTAACCGTTTCATTAATTATAGACCTTTAGGTTGTTTGCAAATTTACAGCATGATAAATACTGCTATAATAGGAGGAACACTTGGTAGAAATTTTTGTTTAACCTTTGCTGCTTCCTCAGGATATTTTTTAAGAGTGCAAGTATTCTACAATGGTGTTCCTCATTATGATGCTTCTTAAACACATTGCAAGTTGCCTTCCATAAAGGTCATGCCAATTTTCATTCCTGCAAACATTATGAGAATTTGTTTCCTCTTACCATAGCCAACACTAAGATTTCTTGGTGTTTTTTTTTTAATTGGCCAATTAAAGGAAATACTACTTTGATTACTGAATTTTGAACGTTTTACACATGCCTATCGGCAATTTACACATCTACTTTGGCATAGTATTTGCTTCTCTTACCTGCCAATGGCTTGCCTACAGCGTGTTTGCTTTATTCTCATTAATTTTTTAAAATGTTTGTTTATTTCGAGAGAAAGCGCAAGCAAGGGAGGATCAGGGAGAGAGAGAATCCCATGCAGACTCTGAGCTGTCAGCACAGAGTCCATCATGGGGCTTGAACCCGGGAACCCTGATACCATGGCCTGAACCGAATTCACAAGTTGGATACTTAAGTGACTGAGCCACCCTGGCACACCTTTCCTCATTAAATTTTAAAGACCTCTTGCCACATTAATGATAATACATCTTTTTTATTAGTAAAAAATTTTAAAACCCTTACCAATTGGTGGTTTGAAGGGGGCCATTGGCAGTAGGATTTGCTTTTTAGGTTTCATTTATGTTTCACTTATGATCATTGGAATATGAGTAGGGACAGTGACTCCACCTTGGAGGATGCTGACAGAAGTGAAGGAATGTGCTGTACCTGGAGTAATAGTGGAGTAAAAAGAGGTGGTGGGAGACCATAGTTCAAGTCTGTGTTGTAAACTCAAACAGAGGCCAAGAATGTATTGTATGTTCTCAAGTAACCGTTTGAGAGCCATTGAAAATGATTGCCACCAACAGTCATTTGTGGTGGGACAGATTAACAGGCAAGTGCTAGGTCAGGTCAGGTCAAAGTGAACAAGCTTTTCTGTGTGATGAAGGTGACAATTAGGCAGGTACGTTAACTCTTAAGGTCACTATGCTTCCACATGGTATGCTGTGGTGGTAATTGACTAGTGACCTTTAAACATTGGTGAACTTTAAAATGCAGTTTTCTTTAATGTTTGTTTATTTTTGAGAGAGACCAGTGCCAGTGGGGGAGGGGCAGAGAGAGGGAGACAAAGTACCCGAAGCAGGCTCCAGGCTCTGGGCTGTCAGCACAGAGCCCAAAGCGGGGCTCAAACTCATTGACCGTGAGATCATGACCTGAGTCAAAGTGGGATGCTCAACCTGCTGAGCCACACAGGTGTCCTTGCAGTTTGTTTTTCTAAGATTTACTCAAAGGAGGCCACGCAGTGGGGCCTGGGGTCAGTGTGAGGCCTTACACACTAGCATATTAGATCCCATATCTTGGGCTGACAACATTAAAAATGATTGGATTAGCAAAGATGGTACTTTTGGTCTGTCTGTCTGTCTGTCTGTCGGAATGTGTTAAGGAGTTGGTTTTCTCCAGAGGTATTGCGACTCCAGCTGAAAAAATTTTGTCCCCTCCTGGGAGTCTGGTTTGTTTACTTTCACTGCCTTAGCCATTATTCCAAGGACTTGAGAACCATTAGGGAGATAAATATTGCATGTTGTTCCACAGAAAAATGAATTCTAATCAAGAGGATGTCACTCTTTATTCTTTTCATTGAAGTCTGGAGTGTTGAACTGACTTTACTGACAGTTTTCATGAGCCCATCGTTTAATATAATGGGTAAAATGGAACACTTTATTGAGGTAGGGTTCATTTGTTAGCATGGCTTAAATACACTTACATCACTGAGGTTAGCCATGCAAACATGTGGTCAAGGGGGAAATCTATCAGCAGACATGTTGCAGTATTTTTATGGTAACTCTCTACTAATTTTTTTTTTTTAATCTTTGCTCTCTTCCTCCTTAGTAGTACAAATATGCCAGATTGCTTTTTGATCACAGCATGTCATCCTGAAAGAGACATCCTGGATAGCTTAAATTGGTACCCTATAGGAGTATTGTGCCGGTTAAAAGTGATAAAACTTGGAAAAGTGCCTTAACAGTAGTGTGGTATTAAAAGTATTGTGTGGATTAAAAGAAAGCTTGAGAAAGGGCCTTAAAAAGAGTATAAAGCACTCCAGAATGCTAGGTACAGAGATGATTGTTGGTAGGCAGAGTACAACCTATTGACCTTTGCTCCAACTTGTGAAGAGGTGGCCATCACTAACGGAGATGGAAACATGAGGCTGGGAGAAGTGTATGTGCTAAAATCATTAAGCACGAAGGAGGAGGACTGTGTGTGGGTGGGTGGGTGTGGGTGTGGGTGGGTGTGGCTGGGGGAGGAATGGTGGGGTTGGTTTGTTTCTGCTTAGACACCTGTGTAGATACGTAGTCACCCCCTGGAGCCAAGGAGTGCACTTGTCCTATTCATCATGCCCTTCTTTCGTGTGGTTGAGTCAACATGATATAAAAAGAAGCAGACACTGTGAGTCAGGAGGATTGAGGGTGAATCCCAGCCCTGCTGCGAATTAGGTTTGTAGCCCTGGAACATCAACCTAATCCATCAGTTTCTCCATCTAAAAAGATTTATTTGAGGAGATGAGTATTTACAAAGGTGAGATAGGTATATAGTGAGGACAATTGAGGTGTTTTTCCAGTGGTATGTGCAATGTAGTATTCATTTATTCATTGTGTATTAGAATAAATACAACTAAAACACACAATTTTCTGGATATTAATGTCAAGTAAAAAAAATAAGTGAGCAATAAAAAAGTGAGCAAGACAGAAACAGACTCACAGAGACCAAACTGGTGATGGCCAGAGGGTAGGGAAACTGGGGAATGGGTGTAATCGGTGAAGGGGAGGAAGAGGTACAGACGTGCAGTTACAAGATAATTAAGTCACGGGGACAAAAAGTACAGCCTAGGGGTTAGAGTGAATTAGAGTGTAATAATGTGTGGTGACAGATGGTAACTACATTTATCATGGTGAGCACTGCGTGTTGTATAGAATTGTTTAATTACTACATTACGCACTTGAAACTAATAAAACATTGTATATCAACTGTACTTCAGTAACAAAAATTAAAAAAAAATGTTTGGTAAACGTACCAATAGCATACAGATAAAGCACAAATCATGAAGAAAGGACATTTGGGAAATACTTAGATTATCTCTTATTCATCTTTGAAAAAACTTTTTAAAGCTTATTTTGAGAGAGAGAGGATGAGCGAGGGAGGTGCAGAAAGAGAACAAGGGGGAGAGAATCCCAAGCTGGCTGTGCACCGTCAGCACAGAGCCCCGACACAGGGCTGAGCCCTCGAACTGTGAGATCATGACCTGAGCCAAAACCAAAGTCTGACACTCAACTGACTGAGCCACCCAGGTGCCCATATATTATCTCTAATTTCATAATGAGCTCTGCTCTGCAAAGTATGTGATTTCTTCAGGGAGAGAAGAAGGTCATTGGCAAACTTACAGCGATGTCTCTGTATTGCTTATTATACATACCCAGACCGGATTAGGCCATAGACATTCCTCTATGTGATGTAGATCATGGCAGAGATTTCACTGTGACTCCAGACCACAATGTGTACGATCTGGCATGAGTCTCCATAGGTCTCAGAGACAGGACACAGGAATCAGAGAACTGGATCCCAAAAGCCAAATCCTCCCATTCTGGAGCAGGGAATATTTAGAAGCTTCCCATTGATCTTTTCCTTTCCCTCCTTGTGCCATTCTATTAGCCAAATATATATATTTGTAACTTTACATATTTTGATAGAGCACAAGCAGGGGAGGGGCAGAGAGAGAGGCAGAGAGAGAATCCCAAGCGGGCTCTGCACTGTCAACACAGAAGCCTGCTGTGGGTCTCAATCCCATGAACCCTGAGATCATGACCTGAGCTGAAATCAAGAGTGTGATGCTTAACCAAAGGAGCCAAATTAGCCAAATATTTTTGGGTGCCTCTGTTAGCCAAATAGTTTTAGAAAGTCTATGCAAAGAAGAGAATTCTTCAGGATATCCTGAGCATCGAATTGTCCTGTCTTATTTTTGGTGGTGGCAAGACCATGAGCCTGCATTGTCCACTGCTGAATCCAAGAGCCCAATGAGCGATGATCCCCTGGGTTACAGTCTGTTCATCAATAATCACCAAGCATTACATAGAACTCCTGCCAAAAGTAACAAAGTTACTTGTCTCTGCTACTGTTTTGGGGGAAATAGAATTGAAACATTTCTTGATTGTTTTGCTCTTTTTTATTTTTAATGTTTATTCTTGAGACAGACACAGTATGAGTGGGGGAGGGGCAGAGAGAGAGGGAGACACAGAATCTGAAGCAGGCTGTCAACACAGAGCCCAACATGGGGCTTGAACTCATGAACTGTGAGATCATGACCTGAGTTGAAGCCAGACACTCAACCGACTAAGCCACGCAGGTGCCCCTGTTTTACTCTTTCTATTGGATCTGTTAACCCATGAGCAGCAAATGACTCTGCAGGTTCTAGTTCAAAACACCTATTTAGTGATCCTCAAATGAAACCCAGGCAGAGCACAGAGTGAGAGGAAATGTTTAAGTTTCCTGAGAATGAGAGCAGCTTTTGTAGACGTTCTGCCTGTGACCTCCGGTTGGTCTGGTGCAGAGCAGAGAATTATAGTTCATAGCGGTTCAGATCCTCTGTGAGTAGTCAGGAGTACAGTGATATTAACTGTTTCTTTTGGTTTGGGGAAAAGATACCAAATGTTTTTGTCCTCACGGAAAGGTCTTTAGTAAATGAACATATTCCTTCATTTGCTTAGAACCCGATCATGTTGGAAAGACAGTGTAGTGTGGTCCTGAAGCAGCCACAGAGTCTAATTGACCTGCTTTCAAATCTCCGCTCTACCAGTGAATGGTCACGTAGCCTGTGTTCTTAAGCATATCTCCTAGGTGCACTTGTAAGATGGGGTAATAAAGGTACCCAGCCCACAGCTTTGCTGTGAGGATGAAATGCAGGAGCAGGTGCCTGTTGAGTATGCCTTTGATTCTTCTTCATCTTTTTTCTAATGCCAGGTTCCCGGAAGGTTCTGTGCTGATAAATTTTACTTGGTGCTGTGGGGTTTTCTGATGCCTCAGACATGGCGAACCATGGAACTTTCTGGTTGCCCTTGTGTACAAGCTGAGAGTGACACCTATCAGGATACTGTTAGGTTAATATTTTCTATGTGGTATAAGAAAATGGTCAGTGTTCTTTTTTTTTTTTTTTTTCCTTTTGGGTATCAAGTTGATTGAACATCTTTTGTTAAAATATTGTCTCTTTCCCATTCATCTGTCTTGTTCCTCTGGCTAAAAAAAAAAATCCATGGATGATTTTTGTGTGGGCCTATTTCTGGGTTGTGCATTCCATTCCAATGACCTAAATATGTATTTTTCTGGGGCACCTGGGTGCTTAGTAGGGCAAGCATCCGACTCTTGGTTTCAGCTCAGGTCGTGAGCTCACAGTTCTTAGGTTCAAGCCCCATGATGGGCTCTGCACTGACAGCACAGAGCCTGCTTGGGATTCTCTCTCTTTCCCTCTCTCTCGGTCCCTTCCCTGCATTCTCTCTTTATCTCTATCTCTCAAAATAAATAAACGTTAAAAAAATAAATGTCTTTCTGTGAAAATGAAATTATCTTGATTACTGTAGTCTATACTAAGTCCTGAAACCAGGGAGGATAAGGCCTCAAATTTTGTTGTATCGAAAATGGCTTTGGTTATTTCTGGAATTGTGCATCTCTATATAGATTTGAGTATCAATTTGCTCATTTCTGTACAAAATCTTCTCAAATTTTTATCAAATTGGCTACTTGGAGAAAAGTTTTAGGTAGTCCATTTTGGTGTTCTTTTTTTTTTTTTTTTTCTTGGTGCATTTTAGGTTGTATTCCCTTTTGGAAAGCTCCTTTTTTGAAAATGACAAGGGCATTTACCTTGTAAAAATTTGATTTCACTTGTTACAAATACATGTAGATCCATTTCTATGTCCATATATAAATTGCATAAATGGGTATCTAGTTGTCTCAGTATCATTCATGGAAAAATCCTCTTGAATTTTTGAGTGAAAATGCGCCAGCAAATGAGGTCTCTTAATGTATTTACTTTCCTCCATTTCTGAAGCATAGCTTGATCCCCAAATACCCTGTTGTTTGAAAATAATATATAATTTACGGTGTCCATTTTTTTCTGTGGTGATGTACTTAAAATTGAGTGTTGATTTGTTCCCTCACCATTATGCTTGACAGATGTTATACTCCTAGTTCAGGTGTTAAGACCTCATTGCTATTCTGCAAATTGTTTTCTTTCCCTCTTTGAAAGGATATACCTTGAAATCTGTGCATTGATTTGGTACAAACTTTGTTCCATCAAATGCACAGATAATGGCTACTCATTGTGTACAGGAGTGATCGTAAATGGATCACACATAGTGTTTCCAGTTAATTCATGTTTGCTGAGAGGTAAAGGATGATTCATGGAGGCAGTTTCACTTAGAATATTGGGATATTATTGCTGAGAGGGGGAGGGAGGATGAAAATTCTGAGCCCGTAAAGGGGTAGGCACCATGCCAGGTCATTCAGTGTCGTATTTCATTTAATCCTTACAACAAATCTATAAAATGGCAATATTTGCACCATTTTACAGATAACATTACACGCCACAAGATGTATGTTAAGAAACATGCCTATGATATGTGCAGGACGTTAGCTTAAACTAAAATCTGAAATCCGTAGTCTTTTTGGTATTCCAGTTCCTTAGAGAATATCTAGAGTAACTTAAATCTTATTGTAAAAGAATGAGGTTGGTGAAGTTGAGTTTCTTGCTCAATTTTGTGAAAATAATGACAGATCCAGGACAGAAACCCATTTTTTTTTTCTGGTTCTTAGTTCTCAAGAATCTTTACCTTGTCTTTTTTACCCAGGAAATGACAGCATAGACTCACTCCCTGACTTTGAGTACTGCTTCATCGTTTATTGGATAGGTTCTCTTGAAAGTCTATAAAATGGATATATAAAGAGAATCTACCTCTTAGGAGTATTACAAGGAAATAAATGTACAGAGCTTGTGCACATAGTAAATGCTCAGTAATGGGTATTTTCTGCCACAGATTGGTAACACCAGGACCATTTTCTCTCTCGTGTCTTATCAGTGTCCTGCCACAAGAACAAATGAGCTGTTACTCTTAAATGCAATGTTATAAATTTAATTCTATTAGGTTTTCTCTATATTAATTTAAATGTTTTGTACCTCATTTTCCCAAGGTGTGCAAGTTACAGAGAGGAGATGAAAAGTGTACTTAGAACCTGTGTTGATGCAAAGAAAGGATAAATGGACACTTCAGGGAATTTCTGAAATCGTGTTGCTTGACACAAAACCCGTGTAACAAGTGAATGCCTGAGGCTTAGAGTGCTATAAAGAAGGTCCTTGTTGAAATTTTTAATAAATGTTTATTGATTTGTGAGAGAAAGACAGAGTGTGAGCAGGGGAGGGGCATAGAGAGAGGGAGACGCGGAATCGGAAGCAGGCTCCAGGCTCTGAGCTGGCAGCACAGAGCCCGACACAGGGCCCAAACTCATGAACCATGAGATCCTGACCTGGGCTGAAGTTGGACATGTAACTGACTGAACCACCCAGGTGCCCCAAGAAGGTCCTTATTTACAGATCATGTTCCAAAGACTCAGGAGAACACCTACTCAGAAACACATACTTGAATGAGTGCATAGAACACGTCAGAATAGCAAGCTACTTTGGGATGCTAGCACCAAGCTCTAGGAGAGTTCACATGTGCAGCAGAAGCACTAGAGGCGAACAGATGGGACTATTTATATGTGTCTTGGAAAAAGAGCCAATGTGACCCATATTTTGAAGGAGCTTGAGAAACACTCTAAACTGAGATGTAGGGGAACTGCTTTTGAATCAGGACCTTGATACTACTTTAATTGTTGGGAAAAATCATTTTACCTTGTCCAAAAACACGTAGCCATGACTTACATGTGAATATTTGAAGTTTATATTAATTAAAGTGAAATAAAATTGAAAACGGAGTTTTTCTGTTGCATTAGCCACCACTGGTCATTAGCCCTACGTAACTACCCGCTACTCTGAATAGCGTTGTGGAATATCACTTACAGCATGGTGGGAAGTTGTTCTGGACAGCACAGAAAACCTGGCCTCCCCTTCTACCTCTGGAACTTCATGCTTTTTCCTAGTCTAATATTCTAAGACTTGCATGGTGACAACTTACACCAGAGTGGGTAAGGTAGGTTTTTTTTTTTTTGAATTTTTTAAAATATTTATTTATTTTTAAAGGGGAGAGACTGTGTGTGAGTGGGGGAGGGGCAGAAAGAAAGGGAGACAGAGAATCCGAAGCAGACTCCAGGCTCTAGGCTCTGAGCTGTCAACACAGTGCCCAACACAGGGCTTGAACTCATGAGCTGTGACATCATGACCTGAGCTGAAGTCGGGTCCTTAACTGACTGACTCACCCAGGCGCTCCGAGGCCAGCTTGTTTTATACCAAAATCTCCATGAAGGTTTCAGTAACATGTGGAAGAATTCTGTGCTAAGTAGACAACATGGTAGGGAGTGCTTTGTTCTCCCTTGCGCCCTCCCTTTTCAAGTTCAAGGCCACTTGATCTGCACCATAATGGTAAACCAGCTAACTCCATAGGTGGCAGGTGGCTGGCTTTGTAAACGTGGCATTATTGGCCACTCTTCACATGGTGGTAATAATGAAGACAGGGTAGATTATAAGGGTAACAAACAGCTCCCAAAACTCCGCTTAAAACACTGGTATATTTGTCTCTCACATTAAAAACCCATGGAAGTCCTCTGTGTGCTGTGTTTTGCATCATCTTTCTTCCTGGGTGTAGTCTCCTAGAGCAAGCCGTTCTTTAGCCTAGCAAAAGGAAAAGAAAGGAGGGTGAATCACAGCCCGACATTTCAAGCTTCTTCTCACTAAAACTGAAAAGAATACAAGTAGTTACTTGCAGCAGGAAAGAGGTTAGGCAGACTTGTAGTAGAGATTATCAGAGTATATGTTTTAATACAATTTTGGCTGGTGAGACTCCTAAATAGAATCTACATAATCAATAAAATGAAAAACTTGAAAAATGGGGAAAAAATGTATTTTAGGCTACTTAGCCTCACATTTCCTTGGCCAAGGTGAATTCATGGCCAGGAGAAGCTCAAGGCCATAGGATGTACCATGCTATTCTGTCCCTGGGAAGCCAGTAGGAATACTTGATCCAGAGCATGATTGACCCCCACGATATTCTTAGGTTAATCTCCAGTAAGGATGCTACCCATGGAGTCACCAAGGGAACATCATATACTTGAGCTGTAGTGGGCAGTGCCAGCAGCTGGTGTGGATTACAGACTTCATGCCCATTGTCCTGTGAGTTGATGCTATACAGAAATGCCTCATCGGATCTGTTGGGTCTCCATCACCTCCTCTTCCTCATTGTCCTCCTTTGTAAGAGAAGCTGGAATTAGATACTCTTTTTAGTTATTTTTATGTTATACTTTCTCTTTGAGAGAGAGAAAGAGAGACCCAGATAGAATCTGAAGCAGGCTCCAGGCTCTGAGCTGTCAGCCCAGAACCTGACATGGGACTTGAATCCACGGACACAAGATCATGACCTGAGCTGAAGTCGGATGCTTAACGAACTGAGCTACCCAGGCACCCCTGGAAATGCATATTCTTAAGTGAAGTAGCTTTATTTAAAACACACACACACACACACACCCGAGTTCCCTGTTGGTAAACACTGTGTGGATGAAAGAATGTACAGTACTGTCAGATAGAGGGCCCTGAAGTCTGGAATGGAGGGGAAATGAAGGAGACACTGGAGGGACAGTGCCTGGGAAGTACGCAACCTGAGTACTGTTCCCGGGACTATGACAAACTGCCCGTGTGACATTCCGGAGTGACTGACCCCACCTCCTTCTCTCATCTAGGTGGGCTGTGCAAGATCGATGACAAAGCTGAGTCTTTAGAATGGCTCCCGCAGTTTTAGGAGCTACTTGGAGTAACAGAAAAAGTTATTTGTCCATCTCCATGGACCTGATCCTATAAACTTGATGGAAATGACACCGTAATTCCTTCCTCCGTTCTGCTAGGTACTGAGGCAGGGGAGTAATCTGAGGGAGAGTGAGGTTTCACAGAGATGTCCATACCCTAGACATACATTTTATAGTCCGAGCTTCCCTAGGACAAAATGATCTCTAAAGTACTGTTTACAGAAAAATACTGGTGCTGTGTAGAGTGTCTTAAAAGGTGGGACAGTTAATCAGGGTTTTGACTATGGTATTAGATTTAGGTTTAAACTGAGCTCTGCTAGTTGCTAACCTGACATCCTCCCTCCTCCTTCTCTGGCTCTCTTTCTTCCTCCATAAAACTGGAACGGTAAGTAATGGCATTTACCTCCTAAAGCTGTTGGGAAGGTTAACTTAGACAATACTTAAAATTTCTGAGAACTTGTTGCCATCGTTGTACCCCAATTTCTTCTTTTACCTTCCCTTTCCCACGCACAATACTTCTGGAACAGAAATCTGTGATCCCACATTTCTTGGATATTGTGCTCAACGTGTGACAAAAGGAAATGCTGTGTTTATGACTTCATAATTTTTCCCATCAGATCTTTAGGCAAATGTAGTTTTGTGCCTCTGGAATTAAGGAACCCAGCAAGAGAGGTCTTCAGGGGGACTCCTGTCCTGGACGTGTTTTACCATGAACATGAACATTATATGTCTACCAACCAGGGGGCATTCTCATTGTGCTGCAAGTTTGGTAAAACCATGAAAGAGAACAGCTTTAGAGCTTTCCATACCATTGATGTGAATCCAGGTGGCATCACTAAGGCCAGCCAGACTATTGTTGGGACACTGTGTCTCTCATTTAGAAGATTTGAAACACTTTGGCCATTAGCGAAGTCAATATTGTTTGAAATTTATTGAAGTTGCATTATTCTTGTGATGAATTTGGAGAAGTGTGAGAACTGAGGCTAATTGTAATCATTTCAACATGCAAGTCATTTCCCTTGATTGGAAGCTTTGAAGATCCTCTGAAAGTTATGTTACTCTAGCATCATTTTCTTGGGTGTTTATATTACCAATGAAAGGATCAGAATTGATCACTCCATAATGGAGTATCAAAATAATTATATATGTCCTATCTGTGATTCTAGGTAAAATTTATTTTTGCTGGAAAGGATTGACTGCATGTGTTAAATTATATTTGAGTAAAACCTCTTCAACTGGTTGTTACGTATACTGTATGATTTGAAACTACTTGCTTTAAAGATGACTTTCGGTGTTTTGTTTATCATGAACACTGTACTCATCTCTTAAAACATTTGGATTTTATTACACTCATTTTGTCTGTGGAAAAAACCTACTTTGTTTCTCCAAGGCAAAATTGAGCTGCTTTTTCTCCTTAAAGTAGATCCTGTCATAAATGCTAGTTATTAAATTTGAAAGGAATGCACATGTTTTGGAATCAAGTAAAATGTTAGTTCTATGTTGCAGCAGTTGTACAAAGGACACAAAATCTCTGTCTTTTATGGAAGTAAAATGTGTTCTGTAAAAAAAAAAAAAAACCAACAAAAAGAATTACTGCTTTTTACCCGAATTTAAAAATTATACATGCTCATTGTAAATTTGTAGGTTTCTCAAATTACCCTCCCATGCAGAAATTATACTGTTGATTTTTGGAAATACTTTTTTTTCCTATGTACATAGCAGCATAAATATTAAAGTCCCAAATAATTCCAAATTACTTACAACAGATTTGAATGGGGGCTTTTTTTTTTTTGTGGTCCTGTTTTATTATCCTTTTTCAAATATCTAGAATCCTAGTTCCAAAGGACATTTGCTGGTGGAAAGTATAATTCTTCCTTAAATCTTCAGGGATAAAAATTGACTTGATGAATGTTCTTTGCCTTTTACTCGCCTTTTCTTCCTGGAACCAAAGCTCAAAGAAACGGAGAAGAAATAGAAGATAACCATTGAGCAGTTTAATGTACAAGTAGATGACAGAGGGCAAGGGTAACAAGTAAATGATATCTATAATGTGTCTATATCTTTTTTAACCCAAACTACCACTTTAAAGTCCTAATGTAGCAATAAAATGGCAACTATACTTTAACTGAAATAAAGGTAGTTAACCATGTTAAAAACAATCTTAAATTCAAATATGTCCCAGATTCATATTCTACCTTTCCTGGAAAAAATAGTATTTATAGAGGTATTTATTTATAATCCCTTCACCAAAGTGCATATTGATTATTCACAAATGTCTAGATTCTGAGGGCACCTGGGTGGCTCAGTCATGGAGTGTCCGACTCTTGATTTCAGCTCAGGTCATGATTTCATGGTTTGTGGGCTTGATCCCCACATCGGGCTCTGAGCTAACTGCATAGAGCCTGCTTGACATATTCTCTCTCCCTCTTTTTCCACCCCTCATCTTCATGCATGTGCGCTCTCTCTTTCTTTCTCAAAATAAATTTAGAAAAAGTCTAGAGTCTATATCTAAATATCCCTTGTATATTGGTTTATTTTTAAGGAACTCCTATGCATATCATCTTATGTGGACTTCAACAGTTAACTAAAAGGAAGTTTGCCGCCTTTCTGGGATTAAACATGTGATTCCATATTCAAAGTACAATAGGGGAGAGGCTACAGTCCTTGTTTGTTGCATGGAAATCCATAGACTGTCACACACTAGACCAGAAGAAATGAAGCCCAGAGGAGAGTGTGACATTGGACAAGGATCCACTGAAGTCCTTGAAGGACTTCAAGAGAGCATCTCACTATTGTCATTGGTGAGTTGGCTCCACCGTTCATGTTTTTCTAGGTCAAAGAGCATTGCATTTTCAACCTGTTACTTCAAATAAGTCAACTTCTGACCTGGTGTAAAGTTACAAAATGTGCTTAGGGAACATTCAATTGCCTGTTACCATTAAGACCTTGTCTGGCTAAACTCATAGATAAGACCAATTGTTTCAACATCCATGGTCAGGAGGTGACTCTGAAATGAAGGTTACAATTAAATTTGTAATATCCAAATCCATTTTACAGTCTCAAAGTAGAAACATCTCCTTGGGGCCTGCTGGGCAATCTTCCCAATTCCCCTGCTTCTTTTCTAAATGGCTGAGGCTAGAAATCATCTTGCTTGAACAGTCACCCGGTGGGCCCTTGCATCATCTTTCAAGCTGCTTTATACTCAGTGGAAGTGATCAAAACCCTTAAAGAATATTCACCTATCCGCAGGTCTCAAGGTATCTACTTTATGTAGGTTACTTTGAAAATGGATTTGGTTCTTCCTTATCTTCCAGATGTACCTAGTATCTCTCTAAATAGGAAGCATCTGTAAATATTGGCATCTTGTGCTTGGTGCAACCTTCAGAATGCAGTGAAGTCCTGTAAAATGAACATGAATGAATGAATGAAAGAGCTCTTCAGAGAAGAGCTCTGTTGATGATAGGTGATGGTCATCTGGAAAAGCACTGGAAGCTATTCCCAAAAGGATGAGAGAGCAAAGATAGAAAGCCAGAAAGGTCTAGTGTGCTTTTAAGGAACAAAATGTCATTGATTTTGACTGAAGTTAGAGTGTATTGGTGAAGAAAAGACTGGAGACTTTGGTATATACTTGCCCATTTTTAATGTAATTCTATGTATTTAGGTAAAATTGTCCAATATTGGCTTTTATATTTTACCATCAGCCCTAGACTATAGCAGTCATCCGACAGATGAGATCCACATAAGCCTGGAAGCCGTGTGGTCCATTCTTAGCATGGAGTTGACGTACTAGCAGTCTAGTAAGAATCAAATAAATAAGAAAATGAGTAAGTAAGTACATCCACACCTGCCCAAAACTGTAGCAGTAATAAAAAAAAAATCCGGTTACTACAGTAATGTACTAATAGCTGAACGCACAGCACAACTGCTTAAAATTCCTAAAGGTTGTTCTCTTCCTCTAAATATTCCCACAGTCCTGCTAGTTCTCTGGGAATGCATTCTCTCTTGCCTTAGCTTTTCCTCCTGCAGGGAACTGGTACAGCTTGTTTCCCTCCCCAAGTCTCCACCTGTGCTTTTTATTACGTACATTGCCTTAGGAGTCTAGTCTTTCAGTCCATGTCTCCCTGACCCCACCACTTCTGAGACTGTAAAGGAACAACTTGAATCTGGTCCAGCCAAAGAATCTGTAACCCTTACCAGGGGACTCAGAAGATGGGAGGGCTCTTTCTTCCCTTAAGTCTGCCCTACAAATAATTAATTGAGTGTGATGTGTTATAAAGGAAAACACAGGGCACTGAGCATCACAGGACCAGGGCTTGAGTCACCCGTTCCAGTTCTTACTAACTGGGTTACCTTGGGCCAGTGATTGAACACCAGTACCTGGGCTCCTCATCTGTTTCATGGGGATGATGATGATACAAATTTTATTGAATGGAGTGTGTGTGTGTTCAGTTGCAAAGAGCCACATGAATGACAGTTACTAGTAATTACATTTGAGATTTTTGACAGAGTCAGTTCATCAAGTTCCTTCGGGGAGAAAATTAGGTGCTCAATTTCTTGTGAGATCCTGTCCTCACATTTCTTTCTTTCCTTTTCTTTCTTCCTTTTCCTTCTTCCCTTTTCCTTCTTCCCTTTTATTTCTTCTTTCTTTGTTCTTCCTTTCTTTCTTGCTCTCTGTCTCTGTCTCCGTCTCTTTCTCTCCGTCTCTTTCTCTCCGTCTCTTTCTCTCCGTCTCTTTCTCTCCGTCTCTTTCTCTCCGTCTCTTTCTCTGTCTCTTTCTCTCTTTCTTTCTCTCTGTCTTTCTCTGTCTTTCTCTCTGTCTTTCTCTCTGTCTTTCTGTCTCTTTCTTTCTCTCTGTCTCTTTCTTTCTCTCTCTTTTTCTCTCTGTCTCCTTTCTCTTTCTGTCTCTTTTTCTTTCTGTCTTTCTCTCTGTTTCTGTTTCCCTCTCTTTCTCTTTCCCTCTTTCTGTCTTTCTCTCTCTCTCTCTGTTTCTCTCTCTTTTTCTCTATTTCTGTCTCTGTCTCTTTCTGTCTCTGTCTCTCTCTGACTCTGAGCTGTCAGCACAGAGCCCGACGTGGGGCTTAAACTCAAGGACTGCAAGATCATGACCTGAGCTGAAGTCAGACACTTAACTGACTGAGCCACCCAGGTGCCCCTTGTTTCTTTTCTTTTTTCCCTTCCCCTCCCCTCCCCTCCCCTCCCCTCCCCTCCTCCACATGAGGTGGAGGGCTAGAGGGAATGTAGGGCTGGAACCCACATCCCTGAGATCATGACCTGAGCCCAAATCAGAGTCAGATGTTTAACCCACTGAGTCACCCAGGTGCCTCTGTCATCACATTTCTAATGTTCTCCTGTAATGTTCCTGCTCTGTCTTAGGTGAGCCTATGAGGGCTCTGGACTGCCTGAAAACACTCCCTTTTTTGGGACTTAATTAACACTTTGCTCTTTGGGATTTTCATGTCCAAGACACAATGTCCAATTTAATACCTTATTTTTTCCTCTTTGTAACAGTGCCCTCATTGCTTCCTGAGATGCCTTCACATTGCCTCTAAAGTTAAGGACTATTTTAGGCATTTGGAAGCATGTGTTACCTTGAAACCAAAACCTTATGCTAGTTCAACGTGACATAGTTTAAATCAATGACTTTTGTCTTAGTTCATTTAAGTTGCTGTAACCAAATACCATTGACTATTTTTTAATTATAAAACATGAATTTATTTACATGCAAAGTGAAACCATGATATTTGAACACACTTTTTAAAAAGGAAAACTGGTCTTCGATTTTTACAGATGTACTGAAAAATCAGTTTTGAATGACATGAACTCCCAACATAATATGATAATAATATCATGTTTGACTGACAGTTTGCTTCCAAATAGGAGTCTCTTTGGAGAAACTAGTAATTTGCAAATAGCTATGCTCTTGCATTCAGTAGCTGGAGTCCTCTAATTAAAACAAAGGTCTTTATTTCATTGTAAATATGGTAAGACTGCAGTCCTGAGGGTTTTTCCCCCCCTCCCTTAAATTCATAAGTACATACACATTTCACTCGGAGGCACCATCACCAAAACGGAAAATGGAACATAACATGGCAGATGTAAGATTATCTGCTTCTGGAAAAGCCAAACTTAGTGGGGGCCTCATATTCCTGACTTCTAAAATCAGGGAGTATAACCACATTCTCCAGACTTATTTTTCTTTCTGAAATGCTATCACTTGGAGAGTAGACTTGAATGTGAAGGTAGATTCCATGGTCTTCTCTCTGATTAGTTGATTATTTTTTTAAATGTCTACTTATTTTGGGGAGACAGAGGGAGACAGAGCATGAGCAGGGGAGTGGCAGAGAAAGACTGAGACACAGAAACCAAAGCAGGCTCCAGGCTCCAAGCTGTCAGCACAGAGCCCGACATGGGGCTTGAACCCACGAACCGTGAGATCATGACCTGAGCCGAAGTCTGACGCTTAGTCAGCTGAGCCACCCCGGGGCCTCATGGTTAATTTTGATTATTAACAGCAATTTACTTCTCACAGTTCAGGAGTGGGGAAGTCTGAGATCAGGGTACCAGCGTGGTCATGGTCTCATGGGGCCCTCCACAAGATGGCGGACCTCTCCCTGTAACCTTCCATGGTGGAAGGGGCCAGGAAGCTTTGTGAGGCCTCTCTTACAAGACATAAATCCCATTGATAAGGGCTCTACCCTCATGACCTAAGAAACTGCAAAGGGTCTCACCTCTTAATATTAGCATATTGGTGTGAGGTTTTCAACATAGGGATTTTGTTGGGGGTGGGGTGGGGATACAAACATTCAGACAATAGCAACTCTGATGAAAACAAAACCAATGCAAAGGGAAACTATCAGCTTCCCTTGTGAAAAGCACCAGCAGGAGTTGTCAGAATATACAATTTATTGGTTTTCCTCTATTTCACGGTGAAGGGCCATTGGGGCGTGAAGCAATGTTTTAAATAGACTTGGTGTACTCTTGTGCCCTCTGACATCTATATTAACAAGGTCAAAATCAAACTAGCAACCAGGAAATGCTCCTAATGGGGCTAAACGTGATTTGGTCTCTGACCTTATGCATTAATAGCTATTAGCTATGTCTTAGTCATGGTTTTATCTACTGCCATTTCCCAAGGAAAGGACCTGTTTTGAGTCAATAGAATGATTAAATCCATAACTCCGATGTCATTATTCCCTAATGATTGAGATTCTAATTTAATTTATGTACTACTTCAGCATAGGAAATTAACTGACAGGTCAATTTGTTTTAGACACATAATTGTAAAACAGATGTGTCGCAAGGCTTTTGAATTAAAGAGGACATTACTTAACTTCATCTCCTTGGTGATCCTCGGCATTTTATTAATAATACAGATGTACGATCTGATTACACGAGGTAACCAAAATGGAAGCCACAGTGAGTGGATGAAAGCTGCCAACGAGGTCTCTGGAGTGTATTCATGTCCCTCATCATGAGGATAAAGCAGAACCGTTGATGGGGCTCATGTCTTCTCAGCATATGTGGAGTGACTCCCCCAGGGCTGTCTGCAGGTAGCATGTGGTTACTAGGACATGAGGACAAGAAGCTGTCCGGAGCGTTTCCCTGCCTGCTATGGCCATTGTCAGGGACTTGGATTCTGTAAATGAGCCTTCTGTCCATCCCATGCCACAGGAATGCTGTCTGTGGCTTTTAGGACTGGCTGTCAGGGGCAGAGATGGGGGCTTCCTAGACTCGTGTGAATGACAGTTTTCATTTTATGACACAGCTGCAAATAGAGCATTGCATTGTCGGTGTACTAGACTTTAGCTGGGGTAGTCTTATGGGAGGCCTGGGAAGAAAACCATTTGGAAGTTGTTTTTACATACCCTCAAGGATGATTTCTTTCTTTTCGTTTCCCTTCCAGTCACGAAATTTAGACTGAGTCTTCCTTGAAATGTGTTTTCTAGATGAACTTCTTTTTATTTATTTTTAAAAATTTTTAACGTTTCTTTTTGAGAGAGAGACTGAGTGCAAGCAGGGGAAGGGTGAGAGAGAGGGAGACACAGCAGGCTCCAGGCTCCCAGCTATCAGCACAGAGCCAGACTCGAGCCTCGAACTCACAAACCATGAGATCATGGTCTGAGCTGAAGTTGGACACTTAACCAACTGAGCCACTCGGGTGTCCCAAAACTTCTTCTTAAAAGCACTGAACAAATGGTAGCTTTATCATCTCAAAATTAATGTTGCTGGTCTGACATAAATTGGTTGATTAAAAGGAGACTATGAGTAAGAGTAAGATAGATGAGTGTAAATTACAATTATAAAAGTGAGTCAAAGTGAGGTTGAGACCACATAAACATCAGGGCAGAAACCATATCTAAAATGACCAGTTTGTAGGAAAAATCATAATCCCAGAACCAATTTTGCAGTATGGGGTCTTCATCAAATCTGCTTTTTTATTTATTTAAAAAATTTTTTTAATTTAAATTTTACTTAAATCCCCATTAGTTAACATATAGTTTCATAATGATTTCAGGAGTAGAATTTAGTCATTCATCACTTATATACAATCCCCAGTGCTCAGCTCATCACAACAAGTGCCCTCCTTAATGCCCACCCATTTAGCCCATCCATGACCCAACACCCACCCTTCCAGCAACCCTCAGTTTGTTCGTTGTATAAGAGTGCCTTATGGTTTGCCTCCCTATTTTTTTCTCACTTTTCCTTCCTTTCCTCTAGATAAACTTCTAATTCTAAATAGCTGTGTGACCTAGGGGATAGCACTTAAAAATTACTAGAGCCCAGTTACACTGGGCTTGGGCCCACACTGAGTGCTTGGGCTGTGTGTGTGTGTGTATATGTATGTATGTATGTGTATGGGAGAGCGAGAGATTGGGGGCATGGGAGAGACAGAGAGAAGGAGAGAAGATCACAAGACTTAACTAGAGCCTGACACGTGAGCACTCAATACATTCCCTCTGCTGTCATTAGTTAATCTCATCCTTAGTGATTAGCTCACTCTGATCATGCAAAGCTCTTTGAAACATATTTGTTCCAAGTAGTATGTCTTCTAGGATATCGACAATGTGAGTAACAGGATCTCCGAATCCAGGTACAATTTATACAAGATCAGGAGGGGACAGACTCCAATCTAAGAGGAGATAGATGAATTTCAGCTTCAATTTTTTATAACTTTATTGGTGTGACATAGTATGAATGGGTTGCCAAGGCTAACAAATGAAGTGTTGGTGTCTAGGGACGGATTTTAAATCTGCTCTCTCTGTCTCATTAGGTACCACCCCCACCTTCAAATGCAGGTTTGATTGCAGTTGTTCAGCTGACTTTGATTCCCAGGGCTGAATTTCTGTCTCGGGAGAGTGTGTTTCTTCTAAGATTAAAGTACATGAAGTGAGATGCGGGGGTTGAGAGGTCCCAAAGAACAGTGATGAAAATGATGGGCTGAATAAATAGATACTTAAAGGTAGTCTAAAGAAATTCTGAGTATTGAATCTCAGGAGAAGAGTTTAAAGGTGATTGAGAGATCAACAGACCTCCAATAAGTAATAAACATGAAAGCCTGAATAACTATTTTCCTTTAAAGGAAGAGAGAGCTTCTTTTCAAGAGTAAGACTAATTGGGATGCCACTGTAACACGCAGTTCTTGCTGGTGATGGTTAGCAGGTACTGGAATTCAGCTAACATAGGAGCCCGTGGGATTTCTTCCCTCAAAGAACGGTGTTGAACAGAAGACTTAGAAACATTCTGATGTGGATGAAGAGCCTCTTGCCCAGTGGAGATGACTTGGCCATTTCTTCCCTATGAACTGTGGTACAACTATCTAGATACACGTTTCCAAGTGTGCTCTGCTTTCAACTAGTTGAATTGTTGATAGCTCTATGCCAGATTTTGTTGGTCAAAAGGGTTCGGCAGGTGAAAAAGTGTTTAAAACCTACTGGTGTAATGAAAGCTGGAAGAGGTTAGCTACCATTAGCTAAAGGAAATGAAAAGTCTGTGGACAGTGGGTACAGTGTTCGGGATGTCTTCCAGGTACCATTTTGTTTACTCTTGCCCAATAGTCCTACGAAGTAAGTATCATTACTTCCATTTCCTGGGTGATAAAACTGTAACTTAAGGAAGAGACCTTACTTGTCCATGCTGGCGCCTGCAGGTTCCATAGTTCCACGTGCTCTCCACTCCTGAGCGTCTATGGCTAAAGGGGTTCGGGCAGGGACCACCTTTATCTTCCCCAAGGACACGGCCACGTACACGTTCAGAGGATGGCTTTTGAAGCCATCGCTTGCATTTTCTTACTTTTTTAGAAAAACCTTCTGGTGGGTTCTTAATCAGAAAACTGACCTTTTAGAAATTAACATGGACCTTAGGATCTTCTAAAAATGGGAGAATTCAGTAAGGTAGCATTAACATTGATTTTCTACTTTAGTTTCATCATTTGGAACCACATTTATTAAGTGGTTTATTTATTTTTACGGAATTGGACATTGATTTTTTTTTTAAGTTTATTTTAAGAGAGAGACAGAGTGTGGATGGGGGAGGGGCAGAGAGAGAAGGGACACAAAATCCGAAGGAGGTTCCAGGTTCCGAGCTGCCAGCACAGAGCCTGATGGGGGGCTCCAACCCATGAACCGTGAGATCATCACCTAAGCCGAAGTCAGACACTTAACCGACTGAGCCACCCAGGCGCCCTTATGTGTTATTATTTTTAATCTGTCAAACCGTATTTTTTAAGATACAGATTTTTACATCTTGGGAACATTTCACTGCTGAATTACACAGATTTTGAAGACTCTTCCTGGTGACAGCGTTAGTGGAAATGTAAAGGCGAAGATGGGGAAAAATAAGTAGGAGAAACTCAGCAAAGAGTAAACAGTCAAACATGTACCACTTGGCTTCTAAAGTGAGAAATCTTTCTGATTCCATGCAATGTTTTAGAGCCAAAGCCTCTTGCGATTCATGGCTTTGACCCCAGATGAATCCATGCCTTTGCTTGTATTCTCCTCTGGATCTTGGAAAACTGGATTTCAAAAGTGTCAGCATTGCTGTATATGAGGACAAAACTTCAGAATGAAACGAATCTGTATTAGACTGTTTTTGAATGCTTTTTGCCTGAACACACTGGGAGGTGATTTTTTTTTCTGTTATTACTTCGAGAATCCTCATTTTTAAGGAAAGCTCGTGCTTACTGTAAAAATGACATACATTAAACTAGAAATTACCCAATGCCTAGTAATGGTGGAATGAATAAGTACATTATGTTTATGCAGTGGAATGTCACACGATTAGAATGGTGCTCTCTATCTTCCTGCAAGAAAACAAGAGAATGTCACAGATGGAGTGTTATGCAAACAAATCCAGACACTGAAGAGTCTACATTGGGTAACTATACTTACTCTATGGTTTCTGTTGTGTACAAGTCAAACCTTGGAGATGCTGTTGGGAGTCAGCATACGAATTTCCCCTGGAAGGGGAATAGTAACCAGGAAGAAACTTAAATAAATGGGAGATTGATACTTGAAGAGATGAATTGACTGTATTCATTTTGAAAATCCCAAGGGAAGGTTTCATGGCACTTTACAGAGCATTTTTACAAAATTCGTTGGGAGGAATTAATGTGGCAGCAATCCCTAAGTATTTTTTTCATAAGACAAATAAAGATTGAATTGATTAGATTCTCAATGATAGTCTGAAAGTGCAGCATTAAAGTGAAATAGAGTAAAAAAAAAGTAGCGTCTTCTAAAAAAAAAAATCATGAACTCCAGATGAGAATATAATGTATATTGAAAGTGGCATTTCAAATCGGGGTGGAAAGTTTAAGGGGAAAAAAGGAATTGAGTGAAATATGGCTGGTTCTTCCATCTGTCACTTTGAGTCTGTGCTTCTAAGGATTATGCATGAGAGACAGGAGGTATCTGGCTTTTGGCTTACGACAGACAAGGCTGTCAGTCTCCCATGTCACAGATAACGACTTTTCTCCTTTGGAAGTACTTGTGTTTGAGTGTCTTACTGGGCTCCTTTCACTTCTGAGGTCCCAAATTAACTCCTGGTTAGGAAGCATTTGAATCTATTGGTCCATCAACAGAGAAAAACCTCAACACTGAAGAGTGACTCACATGGATGGCAAATAACGCCTGGATGTCCTCTTACCACGTAGATTTCATGGGACGACCCCCTGAATTTAAAGTTCCACTGCAACTCCTGAAATTAATTGCTACTTGAAAATAGGTGTAATGGGTTGGAGGCGTTTGGCCTTTTTTTTTCCTTTCTTCTTTTTTTTTTAAACATACAACTTGTTAAAGGGAAATGATAGTTTCTTCTGGAAATAGACTTTCCTGTTTCTTATTAATGAAGTAGATGAAACTCGTAAGACACTGCACCACTGATTGCTCTCTTGTCAGTTAAAAAAAAAAGTTAGGTCAGGAGGAAAAAAAAAACAAAAAGTTTCAATTACATTTATAGCAGCAGCTGAAGGGGAACAAAAATCAATGAAAGGAGCATACTTATTAGAGACCTGCAGTTGCCATAAAACTGAAACTAAATCACAGTGACAGTGTCTGAACTTAAGATAAATTGCTTTGAATTCAGAATGGGAGCCTGGAGAAATAATGGAAATGATCTTGCACTTGGTGGAGAAAAAGGGTTAGAACTTTTTATATCTCTTCCTTCTCTGGATCTTGTAGATACTGTCAAGATCACATACTGATTTGTCATCTTTCTTTCTTTATTTTTGCGGAGGGGATCCTGTCTTTGCTCCAGCAGGTAATACCACCTTCTGTGTTTCCCTGGCATTGAATGAATGGAACGTTAGGGGACCCAGATGCTCAGGGTGAAAGCAGAGCCTGCTGGGAACCCAAAGCAAAGTGACCCTCGGAGGAGAACCTGTTCTCTTTGAAGAGAGGGCAGTTGGACAAAGGGGTAGGTTGGGGGCCAGACAGCCCTGTTTGGCTTGTTCAGTAGAGATACAAATCATCTCACTCCAGAGCTCTCTCCTAAACCCCATCCTGGTATCAAAAGGCATGAGTCTTGCCCCCCACCCCCACCCCCGCCACACTGACTGATGCTTCCCTGAGCATGTGTCATAGTGGCTCAATGCTTCTCCTGCATTAGTGAGCACAGACAACTTTCCAGACGCATTTAATGTAATTCCTGATACATATATCTAATGGACCTATTGTATCTATTGATACAATTAAAGTAGTTACTGTTACTTAATTTTCTTTTTCCCAGTTCTCTTTCTGTTTCATCTTTGGACCTTTTTGTGGGTTACTTGAACATTTAGAATGTTTTATGTATCTTTATGTAGAGTATGTCTTAATATTTGTTTCATATAGTTTTAAAATACTTTTTAGTATTAGAAGAGAGTTTGTTCATACAAGCAGGGTGGGGCAGGGAGGGAGAGAGAGACAGAGGGAGAGGGAGAGAGAGAATATCTTAAGCAGGCTCTATGCTGTCAGCTCAGAGCCTCATGAAGGCCCGGATCCCATGATCCTGGGATTATGATCTGAGCCAGCATCAAAAGTCAGATGCTCCACCAACTGAGCCACCCAGGTGCCCCAGTATAGTTTTTTAAAGTGACTTAGTAATGGCTCACTAGAAACAAATAAGTCATACAGAGGAAGACAGTTACCATATGTTTTCACTCTTACGTGGATCCTGAGAAACTGAACAGAAGTTCTTGGGGGAGGGGAAGAAAGAAAAAGAGGTTAGGGAGGGAGAGAGCCAAAGCATAAGAGACTCTTAAAAACTGAAAACAAACTGAGGGTTGATGGGGAGTGGGAGGGAGGGAAGGGTGGGTGATGGGTATTGAGGAGGGCGCCTTTGGGGATGAGCACTGGGTGTGGTATGGAAACCAATTTGACAATAAATTTCATAAAAAAAAAAAAAACAAAGGTAGCATACTTAATAGATACGTAATTTATCGTAAGCCTAATGTTGATGTCATTTTACCATCTGGAGAGACCTAGAATAACTTGACCTACTTTTTCGTCACCTTACCCTCCTCCATTTACAATGAAATTGTTTTGAATATTTCATCAACCTATATTTAGAACTACGTCAGACAGTATTATAGATTTTGCTTCTATAATCAAACATGAGATAGACAACTCAAGAGGAGAAGGAAAGCCTGAGGTGTTGACTAAATATTTTTGCTTACAGTGGCCTTTGATTGTGTCATGGTTCCTTCTCATCATTTCTATTCTGTTGAGATTTTCCTTCGCCATTCTTATAGGATAGATATATTGACTACACATTCTTAGTTGTCCTTTATCTGAGAATGTCTTGCTTTGCCTTTGATTCCTGGGGGATATTTTTGCCGGGTAAAGATTTGGGTTGACAGTTTTTCGCTCTGAGTCCTTGAAAATTGGGTACTACTTCCTTAGGACCTCTATGGTTTCTAATAAGAAAATCCATTGTCATTCAAAGAGCTTTTATCCCGTAGATGAGGTGTCATATTTTTCTTGGTGTTTTCAAGATGTCTCTTGGTCTAATTCTCCAAAGACTAATTATCGTGTGTCACGGTGCAGATTTCTTTCTTTCGTCCTGTTGATGTTCATTAAGTTTACCAAATCTGTAAGTTTATATCTCTTGCCATATTGGAGATATTATTAGCTATTGTTTCTTTGGGTACTTCTTTAGCACCGCCTTCTTCCTCTTCTCCTTTCCTCTGGCATGAATATTAGTTCTTTTCTTTGGTACCACAGGTCCCTAAGTCTCTGTGCCATTTGTTTTTTTTTCCCCCCATTATCCATTTGTGTTGTTTGTTTTAGGTTGAGTAGTTTCTCTCATTTTGTTTTCAAGTTCACTGGTTGTTTTATTCCTTCCATTCTGCTATTGAGCCCATGGACTAAGGTTTTTATTTCGGTTAGTTTATTTTTCCAGTTCCAAAATCTCCACTTAATTCTTTTTTACTGACACTGTCAATGTCTTTGCTGAGAGTTTCTATTTTTTCATTTGTTTCAGGTTTATTGATAATTGCTCACCAGTTTTAATTTTTCTCAACATGGTTGCTTTAAAATCTTGGTCACATAGTCCCAACATCTTCTCAAGCCCTTGTTGGTATCTGTTGATTGTTTTTTTATGAAGTTTTTGATCTTCCTAAATCTTGGTATGAGACTTGATTTTTTGGTTAAAAGCTAGAGAGTTCAGTGTTACACTTTGAGTCCCTGGACCTTATTTGAATGTTCTGCTTTAACTAATTTCTTCCAACATCAGATCTGTGAGATGGAAATGTGCCACCTGATTTCTTCCAAGTGAGTATCAAAGTCCAGGTTCCCTATTCTGTTGATCCCCAGAGGTTGGGGGTTTCAAGCTCCTCGTACACAGGGTAGAAGTCCAGGATCCACATATAGTCTCCACTGACCACTAGCACTGTTGGGCAGAGACTGGTTACCTCCCACCAATGCTTCATTACAGACTGCCCATGGTGGGAATGCACAGCAATTCACTCAGCCTTGGGTGGCATGCCTAGGGGTGGAACTGCAGGTCTTTTGGCAGTGTCAGACTGGAGTAGAGTGGCTATTGTCTCCAATTTTCTACCTGGCTAGGCTATCCTTTGCCTCTTTATCTGGTTAGGGAAGGCAGGCTTTTGTTTGGCTGTGCTTGTTGGCATTTCTGGCTTAATGGCTTTTTCAGCTCCAAGTCCGGGATATGGGAGGCCAGAACAAAACAAAACAAAGCTGAGAACTCACTCCTGTGTTGATTTCTGGGCCCTGCAGTCCCTGGGCAGTATATCTGCTTCAGTCCAGCTTCCAGAACCTTCTTATGTTTGTGTTGTGCATAATGTCCAGAATTTGTAGTTACACTTAGCAATGGAAATACAGAGAAACAGGTCTGTACCTTATTTCCCCTTTAATATGTTTTTATTCTTGTTTTGCCGTTGGAAATCTGTTTATGTCTTGTTAATTATGCACTGAATTTATGCTGCAGTCAATATGAAAAATGTCATTAATGCAGACGCCATTGGTAAGTTATTTCTGTGAGTAAATGCATTTTATTACCTTGCCAAATGGAAATACAGATAAATGGTTCATGGGCTCCCAATGTGAGGCTGTATGAGTCAGATAGCACATGAGAGGATATTTGAAGAAATAATGTTTATTAGCCTAATGTAAAACCTGGTGCAATGACATGCTTGTGCTGACTCAGAAAAGACTGTCATTGTCTAAATTTAGCCATGGTTAGCTTTGGCACATTGAGGAATCACTCATTTAGAATGACAATCTTGTGAGCACCTTGTTCATGGGTTACTATTGGGTTGGTCCACGTCTCCAGATCCTGTTAGAATAGTCCAGATCTTGTCCTAAAGTGTGCTTCTCTGTTTCTGGGAACATCCTGTATGATGCGGCTGCATTTTATGTATTCCTAAAAGTTGAAGATAATTGCCAGTTTTTTTTCCACTTCATTTTACACATTTTCTATTCCCAGTAAGATTTTATCTAGCAACTCAAGCAATAGTAAGTATGCATATTTTATTTTTTTGTTAAGAGTCAAGTTGCAGTGAACTCTTAAAACTTACTTGCAAATTTACTTCCCTGGGCTATATTCCCAAAGAAAGTTTACTTGAATTTACATAAGACCATAATGTTTGTCTTGAAAGAACTCAAGACTTCCTAGAATTGCTAAGAACACATTCACTGAATTTCCCCAAGAGAAACAAACTCTAGGCGAAGCTCCTAAACCAAGAGACTCAAATCTTTCCTGTTAGCTTATTTTCTCTGGAGGAAGCTTTCTAATTTATTTTCCATCTGGAAGACTTTGCTGAGATGGGAGTTCATAGCAGTGCATCCTCATGGCATATATCAGTGTCCTGGCATATAACCCGCCTGTGGATAGATTTCATCAGAACTAATGGGAAGATGAATGTGTTTACGTCTGAATCCAGAGCCTCTCCCTTACCAAAGTTGCTCTGTCATTTAGACACAAGTCAAAGGGTAAAATGAGACCATGGGCAGATGTAGGGTAACTGGGATGCAAATTGATTAATTATGTCTTCTGTAATTAAAACAAGGCCTTGCAAAAACAATCCCAGACTTCTACTGGAATGAGCAACCTCTATATTGCAGTTTGTTTCCTGTCACAGTTGCTATATCTTGGGCATAAATGGATGGGCGGCTTGGTTATGTCAAAACCCCTATATAGAAAAGGGGTATTTCTTGGGCCTCATGCGAGTTGTGCCATGTACATGCTGCTATAGCCTCGATAAGATTTATTGACTTAGGAGCAGAGTATTAGCAAAAAGACAAAGATTCCTCAAGTGTGGGTAGTTGTGAAAACCAAGAGCCTTACCAGCAGGTTGGAGGTACTACAAGGAAGCCCTCTAATAGAGGAAAACCCCACCTTTGTACCAACTTACATAGGTTTAGGCTGGTCCACGTGGGTATGGAGGAAACAGTGTTTTCCAAGTACCAGGAGCTGTCAGGGGACATCTCCAGGCTTGTAAAAACAGTAGTGGGAGCCCTTGGGAGCTAGCCTTGGGAGTTGTGTACCAAGATCACTGACTGTATGGTCACAGAGGCCGTATGGCCTTTCTCCAGACATCTGATCAAGCTGGGACAACCTTTAGAGAAGGAGGAAGAGAAAGGAGGTCCTACCAGTTTTCTGAGAAGCAAGTTTCACATCTTTTACTAGATTAAAATCATAATCCACATAGCTGACTCAAAAATCCTCAGGTTTTTGGCAGTTGGGCCCTCTACTGTCTTTTCCCCAACATGCAGAAGACTATCTTCGGTGGAGTATGAGGCCAGTGCCCCATCAATCTCCATTTCTAATGAGTTATCTCCTCAGGTCCAGATTGCTTATACATAACGCATTGGATTTAGGCTTCTTGAGAAGAAAGAGTGGGAGTGATGAGCACTTACTTGCCAGGCACTACTGGGTAGCTGACAGGGATGAAGTCCTTTGAATGACAGAATTCCAAGATGGAGGCATTAATGTACCTAGTTTTTCCACAAGGAAACTGCGACCCACAGAAGTTAAATGTTTGCCTCAAGTCAGCACGTGACAATGTTGTGCCCTGCCCTCACACAAGTGCATGGAAACGGAGATGATGAAGAAGTTCCAAATATCTAAACAAGACATTTAGAGGTTCAGAGTGCCATGAATGGAATAAAACAAGGTGATGGGTTAGAGTCACTGGACAGAGAGATCGTTTCCTTTGGCAGGGGAGGACATCTTGTTGACAAGTGGCACAGAATCTGAGGCTTGGGTGAAGAAAAGGAACCAGCTCAGAGAAGGTAGTGGCTAAATCTTACAGATGAGACAGAAGGTTGAAGGTTTTTTGTTTTTTTTTGTTTTTTTTTTGTTTTTTTTGTTTTTTGTTTTTTTTTTTTAATGAAGGAAATGAGTTCAGTGTGCTTGACTTAAAGGAGACCAGGGGCACCTGGGTGGCTCAGTAGGTTAAGTGTCTGAATTGGGCTCAGGGCATGATCTCAGCGTTGCTGACTTTGAGCCCTGCATTGGGTTCTCTGCTGTCCGCACAGAGCCCACTTTGGATTCTCTGTCCTCTTCTCTCTCTCTGCCCCTTTTCCTCTCACACGTGCATGCTCTCTATTACTGTCTTAAAAATAAATAAATACACTTAAAAAATAATAAAGAAGACCAGATGTGTGGGTAACAGGACAGGGCTAAGTAGTGAGATGGGAGTCAGGAGTAAGGGTCAGACTTGGTGAGGGGATTGCCTTGTAGTTGTAAAGGGCAACAAGTCCTCTGCTCTGACGCTTGCCATGTGCCACGCACTGGGCACCAGCTTCACCTATATTGCATCCGTTCATCTCCATGGCTGTGGTATGAGGTGGTTGTGTCCTCCCTGGTCACATTTTGTGGATGACAAAACCATAGAGCAGAGAACGAAGGCAACTAGCAGATGCAGTATAGTGGGGAACAACTGGAGGCGTTAGAACAGAGTAATAACATAATCTGATTTGCATTTAAAAAAGATCACTGGGGCTGTTGTGTGGAAAACCAATTAGGGGCTGTGTGGTAACCAGCTAGAGAATCCAGGCAAAAGATGACTGTAGGCTCTTCTAGAGTATTGTTAATGAAAGAAGAATTGAACTAAAGGGTTTGGTATATATTTTGTGCTATTGCTGGAGGGTATGTAGGAGGTGAAGTGAAATGAGAAACAGTCAGACTCTTGGGGTTTTGGTTCGGCCAACTGGGTGGATGGTGTGTCATGTGTAGCAGGAAATGACAGGGGAGATGGGGAGGGGCAGGTGAGGACCCAGGGACTTTGCCGTATTAAGATGGTGGCATTTATTAGACAATCCAGGGGAGCTGTTCGGTACAAAGATGGATGTCTGAAGTTGGGAACTCGCCAGAGGAGTTACATGGTGTTTGTGGGCAACTAAGCCAAAAGCTTTGGTGAAGGTATGTTTCTGTAAATCATTCTGGAGCCAGGGTTTGCTTTTGTGATAGAAACCCAAGCAGGGAGTTTTTGCTCTTTGTTTAAAGACCTGTCAGGGATCCATGTGTTTCTTCTCAGAAAGGGGGAAAAAAACCCAACATTTAGGTTCCTAGTGAAATGTCCTTTGTCACATCAGGAGAGAGGAAAATCCATTCTTGGGCTTTTTTCTTTGGGATTCATTCAGCCACAGGATCTCTCAGTCTAGGATTTTATTGCCTCTGACATCAGTCATTGCATTTCCACAGAAGTTCAAAGCAAATGTTGTTTGAAAGCATGTTCAGCTTTGTCTTCCCATGGGAGCAGGAAGGGTACAAGGTGAGTATGAACTTGTGAAGGATGGCAGCTGCCCAAACACCAATGGTATTTTCAAAGCAAGTTCACACTGAGCATATTTAAAAAGGACATTGCCAAGTTTGAGATTTTCTCTGTTCTACGGCATGAATAGTTCAATGACCATTTTCATTAGGTTCTAGTTTATAGCTTATTTATTTATGCCTGGCCGGTTCTCTCCTCAATCTGAATTTGTTTCTCCAACACTTAGCAAAACCTGAACAATGTATAGATAGGACATGCTGGGCTTGCCAAAAATCAGAAAAACATGTCTTCAACTCCAAAATACAAATATACTTTGTTAAGAGATAGCAAGAAAATGTCAATGACTGAATTCTATTGTATCTCCTGTAGTTAGTGGCTTCTAATAATAATGTTCTATGCAGACCCAGGGATGGGTGTGTGTGTGTGTGTGTGTGTGTGTGTGTGTGTGTGTGTGTGTAATCAATTTTGAGAGGTGTGTTTTTAATATTGTAATAGCCTGTCTAAAATCAGAATGTGTCTCGGAATTGGTGTGTTTTGTTTCTTAGTGATACGTAAAATAATGGCGCAGTTTACAATGGAAGGCATCTTAAGTTAGTGAAAGTAATTAGTGAACAGAGTTAACATCCAAAAACTGATAGAGGACCAAAGTCTGAAAAAGTGAAATGGATGTTCAGTGCCAATATTGGAATGAGGGGTATAAAATGAGAATTGGTTGGGTACTCCTTGATTCTGATGCTTTTTTGGTAGATAACTCATTATTTTTATTTAGGACTCCCAAAGCAAAGCTTTTACAGTGACACATACATTGTATCCTCAAAAAGTTGTATTAAATATTCTTAAATTTGAATTCCAAGGAGATGGCTTTCAAGCTTTTGATGATGTTATAGAGTTTACAGTTGATTCTACTTCACTAACTCACCTGGTCTCCACTGACTTGAGAAATCAAACAGAAGATGTAAATAAAAAGTCTCAAGTTTAAAAAACCTGCAGACCCATTGCAGCCTCTCTGGAAAACAGTGTGGAGGTTTCTCAAAAAATTAAAAATAGATCTACCCTAAGACCCAGCAATAGCACTGTTAGGAATTTACCTAAGGGATACAGGAGTGCTTATGCATAGGGGCACTTGTACCCCAATGTTTAGAGCAGCACTTTCAACAATAGCCAAATTATGGAAAAAGCCTAAATTGTCCATCAACTGATGAATGGATAAAGAAATCGTGGTTTATATACACAATGGAATACTACCTGTCAATGAGAAAGAATGACATATGGCCATTTGTAGCAACGTGGATGGAATTGGAGAGTGTTATGCGAAGAGAAATAAGTCATACAGAGAAAGAGAGATACCATATGTTTTCACCCTTATGTGGATCCTGAGAAACTTAACAGAAGACCATGGGGGAGCGTAAGGGAAAAAAAAAAGTTAGAGAGGGAGGGAGCCAAACCATAAGAGACTGTTAAAAACTGAGAACAAACTGAGGGTTGATGGGGCAGGGGTGGGAGGGAGGGGAAAATGGATGATGGGCATTGAGGAGGGCACCTGTTGGGATGAGCAGTGGGTGTTGTATGGAAACCAATTTGACAATAAATTTCATATTAAAAAAATCCTCAGACTCAGGATGATTTCTGTTTATTAGGCAGTGAAATTTTATGGGCATATTTTGGGAGGCTGAGAATGGAGAGAGAATGCCGAGTTTCTTACGACAATTTGTAATAATCAATTGTTCATTAACATTTTTCTCCTTAAACAATGGGTTTAATAATTCACTGTCAATGGTTTTCTGTGCCCTATGTTTTGCAGTAATGCCTTAATAAAGGCAATTTGACAAACAGAATTACCTGGATTGGGTAGGACTTTTGTCAATATTGGATTTACGGGTGAGGGTGTTTGGCCCAGTCACGCCACTGTTCTAAAACCTTGACACCTAGTCCGTCAATCTGCCTATAAAAGGACAACCCTATTTCTAAAGTGACAGAGTCCATTTGTAGTAGCATAGTCAGGTAGCAAAGCTGGCTATGAAATATACCAAGGAGGAAGGGGTGAGAGATAGAGGTATAAATTTAAGATCCTCAGAAGGGCTCAGTTTCCTGAACAGGGCTAGATGTTATCTTCCCTCTTAAAAGCATTTCCTGGAGACAATTTTTTCCATTCTGGACCCCCACCCCCATACCCTATTAGCCAACAGTAACCTGGCTATTTATTCGCAGGTGTGGTCTTAGTACCATTTGACTAGAGAAAAAACTTCTCAGGGAGTAAGGAGCTTACATGGTGTTTCCCCCACATCGTGTATTTTGGTACAGCTGATGGATTTTGCATAGGTTGGTTTTATTGTGGTGAGGCTCCTATTTTTCTCTCCACTCTTGGCTGCAGCAAGATGATTTTCCACCTCTCTCCCTAGGCCATAATTCCTATCAAGGTAGGGTAATACAAGGTTTTTTTTTTTTTTTTTTTTTTTACTAGAGAAAGAAGGGGGAAAAAAACCTAATTTTGGCTTAATACACCAGAATCTTGCAGAAAGTAATAGAAAATATGACCAAGAGAAAGATTAGTTTCCCTACTTCCCGTTTCACTTTGAGGTTAGGCCTGTAAAGATTATTTTCCTTGAGTTCTTCCTTTAATGAGACCTGAATGGTGGAACACCCTCACTTCTGGTAACAGCACAAAAAGAAGGCAAATAAGGGCTTTAGTAACCCTACCACCATCATACCCATCAGGCCCTACTCCTGAAGTCACAGTAAACTACAGTAAAGAAATAAACACTTGATTAATGGAATGCTTGTTTTATAAACAAAGTTGTAAATGTATCTACTAGTGCCCACCTCCACTTAACGGGTTGTTGGTCCTCAGTACCATCTATGTTGAAATTCTGCAATGGCCCCCAACTCCTGTTGGTTCCACTGGTGGAAAACCTAGCCATAATGGCAGCCCAGGGCAATAGCCATGAGAAGAGAGGAGTAGGACCTTCTGGGTTGGGTAGAGGAGGGAGAAGCCTGAGGGCACTATGTAGGGAACAGATATGTGGGAATATGATCAGAGAGGGATTTCTCTGAAGTTGGCTGAGGCGGGATCTGTATGGATGAGGGAGCGGGGATGATTGGGGAGAATACAAAAGAACTATTTTGTGTATTACTGAAAATTCTCTGTATACTTGGTAGTTGAATTGCACAGACTTGTAACATTTTTTTAACATTATTGATTTATTTTGAGGGAGACAGAGACAGGGTGAGAGGGAGAGGGGCAGAGTGAGAGAGAGGAAGAGAGAGGAACCCAAGCAGGCTCCACGCTATCAGTGCAAAACCCAATGCAGGGCTAGAACTCACGAATCATGAGATCATGACCTAAGCTGAAATCAGACGCTTAACCAACTGAGCCACCCAGGTGCCCCTGTTGACTATTTAGAGAGTGCTAGGAGAGGGGCCGAAAAAGGAGGAGAGAGAGAATCCAAGCAGGCTCCCCACTGCCAGCACGGAGCCCAATGCTGGGCTCAAACCTACCAAACCACAAGATTATGACCTGAGCCAAAACCAAGAGTTGGACGCTTAACCAACTGAGCCACCCACGTACCCCCAGGACTTTTAAATGACAGACTGATACATCGCACTCTTCCCAACGATAAGGGCACGGCTATGAGGGTTACATCATCTTAGGGAATGAAATGCTAAATAATAGTTACTAAAGTTGGCAGAAGTGACTCTTGCTTTGGCACTATCTTGAAAGAAAGGTGGTCTATTTGTGAGCACTTGAGCTAGTCAATGGTCTGTTGTGGTGACCTTTTTTTTTTTCAAATGTAAGACAGAAGCTTTGGATCAGATAACTCCTAAAGTCCCTCCATCTCCTTAGAATTTCCTGTGCCTGACACTTAGATCAATATAACAGAATAGAGAACCCAGAAATAGACTCTCAAAACGTATGGCCAACTAATCTTTGACAAAGCAGGAAAGAATTTATTCCAATGGAATAAAGACAGTCTCGTCACCAAATGGTGTTGGGAAAACTGGACAGCAACTTACAGAAGAATGAACCTGGACCACTTTTTTACACCATACACAAAAATAAACTCAAAATTGATGAAAGACCTAATAAGACAGGAAGCCATCAAAATTCTTGACAAGAAAGCAGGCAAAAGCCTCTTTGACCTCGGCTGCAGCAACTTGTCTCCAGAGGCAAGGGAAACAAAAGCAAAAATGAACCATTGGGTTCTCATCAGGATAGCTTCTGCACTGTGAAGGAAACAATCAGCAAAACTAAAAGGCCACCAATGGAATGGGAGAAGATATTTGCAGATGACGTAACAGATAAAGGGTTAGTGTCCAAAATCTATAAGGAACTTAGCAAACTCAACACCCAAAAAACGAATAATCCAGTGAAGAATTGGGCAAGAGACGTGAATTGATAACTTGTCCAAGGAAGACATCCAGATGGCCAACCGACACATGAAAACATGCTCAAAATCAATCATCAGGGAAATACAAATCAAAACCACAATGAGATACCACCTGACACCTGTCAGAATGGCTCACGTTAACAACTCAGGCAACAACAGATGCTGGAGAAGATGTGGAGAAAGAGGAACACTTTTGCACTGTTGGTGGAAATGCAAACTGGTGCAGCCACTCTGGAAAACAGTATGGAAGTTCCTCAAAAAATTAAAAATAGAACTTTCCTCTGACCCAGAAATTGCACTACTAGGTATTTATCCAAAAGCTGTTTCAAAGGGGCACATGCAACCCTATGTTTATAGAAGTGCTATCGACAATAGCCCATATATGGAAAGAGCCCAAATGTCCATTGACAGATGAATGGATAAAGAAGATGTCGTATATATAATATAATAATGGAATATTACTCAGCAATCAAAAAGAATGAAATCTTGCCATTTGCAACAATGTGGGTGAACTATAGTGTATTATGCTAAGCAAAATTAGAGACAAATATCATGACTTCACTCGTGTGGAACTTAAGATACAAACTTAAGGGAAGAGAAGCAAAAATAATATAAAACAGAAAGTGGGACAAAACATAAGAGACTCTTAAATATGGAGAGCAAACAGAGGGTAACTGGAGGGGTTGTGGGTGGGGGAATGGGCTAACTCGGCAAGGGGTATTAAGGAAGACATTTGTTGGGATGAATCACTGTATTCTCCTGAAATCGTTACTGCACTATATGCTAACTAACTTGGATATAAAATTAAAAAAAAAAGTAATAATTTCCTGTGCCTGGATTTGAATCTTGTCTAGACTATACCTGCCATTTGTTACTCGGGTAACCTCTAGAGATTATTTGTACCTCAGCCTCAGTTTTGCTCATGTGCATAACTGAGGTGGTTTCATTTGACAATTAAAAGCTATGTGGCACAGTACCCACTGCATGATAGGTGCTCACATGATAGTTATTACGTAAATTGGTCTATGATTTAATTAATTTATTTAGTTTATTTACTTACTTTGAGAGAGAGGGAGGGGGACAAACACAGGGAGGGAGAGAGAGAGGGAATAAATCCCAAGCAGGCTCCATATTGTCAGCACAGAGCCCAACGTGGGGTTCAAACTCAAGAACCTAAGCCAAAACCAAGCATGGGACACTTAATTGAGCCACCCAAGCACTCCACCTCATCTTTTTATTTTAGATTGTGACTTTTCCTAAGCTAAAACAACACCTAAGTTTTCCCTGATGGTACAGGATTTCTCTTCTTCTCCTTAGTCATATTGTGTATGATCAATAATGATGTAAATTTGGAGGATATTTTACAACTGTTGGCTTAGAATTTATCATTTTTCTGGGTGCCGTGTAGTCCTTTTTTCAGTGACTTGAACTTGATCTTCAAATTCTAAGTATGCAGAAACATTTCAGTGGTAAAGAAGAAGTCTTGGAGAGAAAATGTGATATTCATCTATATGAGTAAGAAAAGTAGACCTTCTTCTATCACTACAGATACCAGACTTGTTGTTCTTAAGGGGGTCACATTTGTGTTAACCTTTGGGGGGACTAAGTACTGATTTGATACGACCTCCCACACTCCTGAGTTCACAGGGAAGCCATTTTTACCTCAGGACATATTTATTAAATAAAGAAAACACAGTCACAAATGTGAAGGAAATAGGAAACAATAGACATCAACTCATGTATGAAGGACTCCAGTAGAAGGCGACATTGCTACGAGGTTAATGGCAGCTTGGATCACCTGGGGTGTGTTGGAAATACTTTTAAAAGTTCACTAATAACCTCTTGCAGGAACTCTTTGAAATCCAGGTTTTTTTCTAAAGTGAAAATTATTTTCCTAATTAAATAATTAACATCCAGTTGAGCAGCTGTAATGTATGCCTCCTGTTTCTCAGAAGCCAGTATCTAAAATGCAAACCATGTCAAAAGACCCAAAGCAAAGCTTAATAAGCTTTAATCCACAAAAGAGATACATTTTTGTTTGGCTTCCATGATGACCTAGGCTTTGTTTGAATTGGTTAGAAGATATAAAATAGCAGAGATGTCAAACAAAATCCAGGTTTCTGTGCTCTCTTGAAAGAGCGTTCTCACAGCCACACTCTGCTGGAGACTTGCAAGCCATGACTGTCCCCGTGGACAGGACTTAGGTTTGAGGACAGTTCACATTCACACCACCCCCTAGTGTGAGTTTCTCATCTTGCAGTCAAGGTCATTTATCTTTTTTAGTTCCCCTCCCTCTCCTGCTCTTCCTACAACTGGGTTTTATTGTTTTATCTATATCACCTGCTTAAACCCTGTGGCCATCTGTTTTTGCATCATGATTGCATTTCTTATGTTTACTTTTTGAATATTCCTCCATGCTTAACGTTCTTGGTCTTTTCTTTCATATATTATTGAGGGTGAAGGGTGTTCGTCAGTAATACATGGTAAAGGAGGAGAGTCTGGTCTTAGCAGAACTGTGAAAGACATGAATTTGGATGACTATAATTGGAGCATGACAGGTGCCTTTCTCCATACTATTCCTAATGGATATGTGGCCTCATCAACACCGGTTTGAAGGGGCTCAAACCCCACCACTCTTACTGTAAGATTTTCAGTGTTGGCTCATAGACCATGGAACAGGACTCGGATTTGTTAGTTTTGCTCACCTATTTGTCTTCCTTGCTGAGATGAGTGAAGGATACAGGGAACGTGTCACGGAGAGCAGGGCTGAGAGAGCCTTCTGAAGGGCATCGTTTCCACTATGAATACAAGTTTCTGTGTATCAACTAACCCATCAATAGGTATGTACCTGATACCTATTTGGTGTCTAGTTCCCTCAGTTGTATACTTACACTGTGGTATATCAAACTGTGTGTGTGTGGGGGGGAGTGCCTGGGTGGCTCAATCGGTTAAGTGTCCGACTTTGGCTCAGGTCATCATCTCTCAGTTCATGAGTTCAAGCCCTGCATTGGGCTCTGTGCTGACCGCTCAGAGCCTGGAGCCTGCTTCAGATTCTGTGTCTCCCTCTCTCTCTGCCCCTCCCTGACTCACGCTATCTCTCAAAAATAAATAAGAGAAAGGGTGGGGAGGTTCATCCTTTAATTATGACAGGAGAATAAATGAAATGAGTTGAATTGTTGGAATCGAAAAATTCCAAATACATCCATGACAAAGGTAATAATCGATCCAACAGGTCACTTTTATTTCTAAAATCACAAGTAGTTTTTATTCCCTAATTGTTTGAGAGCACCCATAGTACTTTGCCTTCAGCAAGAGTATTTTCAGAAAGCAATTTCTGTTCATTTTGTGGTCAAGGAGCTGCCTTTTTATTTTCGTACTTTACAGATGAAGAAACCAAAGCAAACTTCTCTGGCAGCTGAGTTATTGGCTTAGTCAGTTATGACACAAATGGGCTTGAGCAGAGAGTCTGTGCTTCTCAGACCAAACAAGCCATCATAAAACCTATCCTAAGTATCCCCTCTACCAGCGGGCATTTCCTTGCTTGGTGTCATTCCATATTGGTCTATTTGTTCTTGAAGATGTCATCGATGACTGCTACAAGGGAACTAATGTATTTTTAACTAGTCTCTTAGGTAGTTGCTTTGATCTTGGGTTCATGGTACTCTTCTTATCACTGTATTCATCTTACCTCTGAATTTATAGGTATCAGATTTATAAAAGTGACTCAGAGGTCTGCTCATGATGAGGGAAAGCAGTGAGCTTGGTACTGAGTCTGTCATCGGCTCTTTCTCTATAAAAACTGCCCTTCCATTTCTGATCTTACACTAATTTAGCTATAAATATTCCATATTAAAAATTTCTTGGGTAGATGACTTAAGGGTAGGGTAACTAATTCTTGATAGAATTAAGGAGTTGGTGAGTTCAGGACCTTCATATATAGAATTATTTTCGAGTAATGGGTTTCTTTACTTTTTACTGCCTTAAAACACACACACACACACACACACACACACACACACACACACACAGACACACACACAATGAAAACAAAAAACAGGCCTAAATAGAGACCCAGACAAAGAATCGTTTTTAAAAATTAATATAACAAATACAAACAAAGGATCAGGGACAGAATTAATATGTGTCTCCATTATACTCTTAGTGTTCTAATTTCAGGTTTCTTTAAAACAAGGATAGATTTATCCCTTCATCTTATTCTTACCTTAAATACTATTTTTGTGTGTTTTACGCTGATTGCAATGATGCAATTGACATTTAAGGCTTTAGGATCTAGGCTTCCTTCAATACCATCTTGGCCTGAAGAGAGCAGAGGCTCTATAGTTAGAGAGTTCCTCACTGTATTCTACCTGCCCTGCTGTAGACACGCATAACCCGTGCGTGAGGTTTGATTTAGCATTTCATAAAAATGAACAAGAACAATCTAGCATTTTCTTTTGAAAGTGTTGTGCCTTCGTGTGCTTAAAATTCTACCTGGAAACACTTACCTTAAGAAACGGAAAACATCTAGAAGAGGATATCGAAGGAAAAAAAAATCATTGAGAAGTACCTTGTTCTTTTTTTCTTTTTTTTTAAATACAACTTATTATCAAGTTGGCAGACATACAGTGTATACAGTGTGCTCTTGGTTTTGGGGGTAGAGTCCTGTGATTCATTGCTTACATACAACACCCAGTGCTCCTCCCAGCAAGTGCCCTCCTCAATGCCCGTCACCCATTTTTCCCTCTCCTCCGTGCATCCCCCCCATCAACCCTCAGTTTGTTCTCTGTATTTAAGAGTCTATTATGGTTTGCCTCCCTCCCTCTCTGTAACTATTTTCCCCCCTTCGCTTCCCCCATGGTCTTCTGTACCTTGTTCTTAAGGATAGAAGGAAGGATTCACTGAAGACATCTGCAAAAATAGTTAAGGAGCTTCTAGAAAAATGAATCAGGGTTCATCTGGTCTAAATAATAATTTACAGTCATAAATAGGCAGCCAGTCACCAGGATGCGGGGTCCATTTGTCTCTAGCATGTTTCCTTCACGCGATCCGTTCCTTGAAAGTCCTGTAATCACTCACTCTGGAGATCAGATTTAATGTAAAATTCAGTAGGGATTTAGTTTATGCCGTAAGATGGTGCACTTGTAGATGCTCTTAGCCAATGGTGTTGTCTCTGTCTTGCACTGTTGGTACACCATGCTACTTTGTGCTTGAACTTGAGGTAATTTCGATACAAAAAGGATAGTGGTTTTGCGTTTTGTAATCTTGAGGACAAAAAGTTCCTGGTTTTCAGGCACTATATCACACGCCTCCAGGAGGTTCCATTCACATGATATCCTACTTACATAGGCTGGTGAGGGACTTCTCAGCCTACTGACATCTTGTCTTGTAGGGAGGAGTTAGTTTTAGGGAAGATGGTGGACCACTCCTGATCAATCATCCAGGAATCATTTTAGTAAAGGTCTTGCAGACTTTCTCTTTCCAAAGACACAAAAATCACTACTAATCATAAAATGCCTGAAAATGCAATTCCTTGTAGTCAGAGAACTAAGGAGTCAGAGTTACTCAGTATTGTCAAGGATTAGGACATTGTTAATGGTAAAGAAAAAAAAGCATAGTTTTACCTATGAGGAGTCCTAATTTAATTATTTGTTATTTGAGGTTTTTAATTTCTCAATAATAAAGCATCTCTATCAACTTTATATATAATGCATCTTGTATGTGTAAGACCTCACTCAGCCTCCACACACTGTTTATTTCACAGTTTCATGGTTTTCTGTGTGGTCTGCGGGAGGTTCAGGATCTGCATGTGGGGGGTCTGTGAGGTAAATATCAAATAAAAGCAGAGGGTCCTTTCCAGACAGCATCTTGTTTCATTTTTTCATTGCAAAGAAACGATAGAAAATTCCTATGTGATATTACTTAATAGATTGGGAAAGCATAGGAAGCAGAACATACTGAAAACTGCCTGTACACACACCAGGTCTGATCAAAGCATAAATAGCCCTTTTTGAAAACAAACAATGGAAAGGTACGTAATAGGAATCATGCTGGAAAGGTCCTGTAGTGCTTGCATACGAACATATAGTTACTGTGCGTAACTAGTAGTTACATACGATAGAAATTTCTGGAGTCACTAGGGGTGCCTAGTTGGTTAACCATGTGACTCTTTATTTCAGCTCAGGTCGTGATCTCATGGTTTGTGAGTTCAAGACCCTGACAGTGGGGAGCCTGCTTGGATTCTGTCTCTCGGTCCTTCCCCTGTTTGCGCTCTCTCTTTCCATCTCTCAAAAATGAATAATTTTTTTTCTTTAAAAAGCCTAGAGTCATTATATTGTAAAATATTTTTAACGTAATTTCCAATGAAAATTCGAAAATAAACAGCATCATGAACTGCCATGTACATAACCTCCAGCTTCAAGAGTTACCAACATTTTGGAATCTGTTTTATCCTCTTATTTTTTTCCAAAATTATTTAAACGAATCCCTGATACCATAAATTCTTCAGATTATATTTTAAATGCCTCACGACTTTTTCCCTGTGTGCAATGCAATTATCACAACTTCTGATATGAACAATAGCGTATGATCCAGTCTGTGTTCAATTTGCCCCATTACCTAAAATAAAGCCCATCTTTTTACAGTTGGTTCCCATCAAAATTGAAACAGTCTAAATGTTCTTGATTAATGTTTGTAAATTTCTTTTTTCTTTCCTTTTTTTCTTTCTTTAATATGAAATTTATTGTTAAATTGGTTTGCATACAGCACCCAGTGCTCATCCCAACAGGTGTCCTCCTCAATGCCCATCCCCCACTTTCCCCTCCCTTTCACCCCCATCAACCCTGTTTGTTCTCAGTTTTTAAGAGTCTCTTATGGTTTGGCTCCCTCCCTCTCTAACCTTTTTTTTTTTTTCCTTCCCCTCCCCCATGGTCTTCTGTGAAGTTTCTCAGGATCCACATTAGAGTGAAAACATATGGTATCTGTCTTTCTCTCTATGACTTACTTCACTTAGCATAACACTGTCCAGTTCCATCAACATTGCTACAAAAGGCCATATGTCATTCTTTCTCATTGCCACATAGTATTCCATTGTGTATATAAACCACAATTTATTTATCCATTCATCAGTTTGTGGACATTTAGGCTCTTTCCGTAATTTGGCTATTGTTGAAAGTGCTGCTCTAAACATTGGGGTACAAGTGCCTCTATGCATCAGCACTCGTGTATCCCTTGGGTAAATTCCTAACAGTGCTATTGCTGGGTCTTAGGGTAGGTCTATTTTTAATTTTTTGAGGAACCTCCACACTTTTCCAGAGCGGCTGCACCCGTTTGCATTCCCACCAACAATGCAAGAAGGTTCCTGTTTCTCCACATCCTCTCCAGCATCTACAGTCTCCTCATTTGTTCATTTTAGCCACTCTGACTGGTGTGAGGTGATATCTGTGTGCTTTTGATTTGTGTTTCCCTGATGAAGAGTGACGTGGAGCATCTTTTCATGTGCCTGTTGGCCATCTGGATGTCTTCCTTAGAGAAGTGTCTATTCATGTTTTCCACCCATTCCTTCACTGGATTATTTGTTTTTTGGGTGTGGAGTTTGGTGAGCTCTTTATAAATTTCAGATACTAGCCCTTTGTCCGATATGTCATTTGCAAGTATCTTTTCCCATTCTGTCGGTTGCCTTTTAGTTTTGTTAATTGTTTCCTTTGCACTGCAGGAGATTTTTATCTTCATGAGGTCCCATAGTTCATTTTTGCTTTTAGTTCCCTTAGCTTTGGGGATGTGTCAAGTAAGAAATTGCTGCGGCTGAGGTCGGAGAGGTTTTTTTCCTGCTTTCTCTTCTAGGGTTTTGATGGTTTCCTGTCTCACATTCAGGTCTTTATCCATTTTGAGTTTATTTTTGTGAATGGTGTAAGAAAGTGGTCTATTTTCAACCTTCTGCATGTTGCTGTCCAGTTCTCCCAGCACCATTTGTTAAAGAGACTGTCTTCCATTGGATACTCTTTCTTGCTTTGTCAAAGATTAGTTGCCCATACATTTGTGGGTCCAATTCTGGGGTTTCTATTCTATTCCATTGGTCTATGTGTCTGTTTTCATGCCAATACCATGCTATCTTGATGATTACAGTTTTGTAGTAGAGGCTAAAGTCTGGGATTGTGATGCCTCCCACTTTGGTCATCTTCTTCAATATTACTTTGGCTATTCGGGGTCTTTTGTGGTTCCATACAAATTTTAGGATTGCTTGTTCTAGCTTTGAGAAGAATGCTGGTGCAATTTTGATTGGGATTGCATTGAATGTGTAGAAAGCTTTGGATAGTATTGACATTTTAACAATATTTATGTTTGTAAATTTCTTGATAGCAGTTTCTTCCCTGTTTCTACCCCCATTACCATTTATTTGTTGAAAACGAAAGTAGGTGTTGGAGGAGTTGATTACATTTTGAATTTGTCAGATTGTTTCTTTGTGGTTTCATTTACTTAACTTTCTCATCCATTCCCCATAATTCCTGCAAAGTGTCCATCTAAATGGTTAATTTGATTCAGAGTCTCTCTCTCTGCTCGCCACAACACACCAGCAAAACAAAACAAAAAAAACTTCAGTAGTTGCTCTTGGGGGTGCTGTGAATTTTCTAGTGCCCCACTTCTAGTGATGTTAAGGTACATCAGTGAGTTAGTGTCCCAGCCTCACTGTGTCTATTACAGAATTTGGCTTTCACCTAGGGATCATCTCTTTATAATTCCTTGCCAAGATCTTTGCTTTCTGTAGAGATTATAGAGTTAGGATTTAAAAAAAAATTTTTTTAATGTTTATTTATTTTTGAGAGATAGAGACAGAGCATGAGCCAGGGAAGGGGCTGAGAGAGAGGCAGACAGAATTGGAAGCAGGCTCCAGGCTCCGCGCTGTCAGCACAGAGCCCGTCGTGAACCTCGAACACAAGAATCACGAGATGATGACCTGAGCTGGAGTCAGACGCTCAACTGACTCAGCCACCCAGGCGACCCAGAGTTATGATTTTTTAATGGGATCATTCCTTCTGTATTTATAGCTGACATTCTTCTATAAATCATAATGTTCCTTCATGTAATATTACTACCATGAAATATGGTTTATGCAAACACAGAAAAAAGATTTGGTTATGCATTTAAGCCCAAAGCAGTTGAAGGATTTATGGAAAGTAAGAAATGGTGGAGAATGCCCCAGATTGGTATGTGTGTTAATTTGTTTGCTTAATGAGTTCATATTTTAACATTCTTAGAGTTGACCAATGTCTCTCTCTCTCTCTCTCTCTCTCTCTCTTTTTTTTTTAGAAAACAATATATGTGCTCTCATCAGTTGGAAACATTACTCAGTCTGATTCTCAAGTTATCTTCTTTTTGACCAATGGGGAGCTTGTTGCCTTTTTTATGTCTTTTTATATGACTCCAGCAATTTTTGAAACCTTTCTTGTTTTTTTGCACAAGATGTCCCAGGCTCATTTGAATATTCCTCTAGACCTGGAATTATCCAATCTTCCCCCAAAGAGCCTTTGTTCTTTCAGTAGGAACTGACCTTTTGTATCTAAGCTGTAGGTTGACCTCTTGCTACTGCATTATCATTACTTTTAGACCCACTCAGGAGACAGGACTGGAAAGTCCAAACTTATTTACGTAGTAAAAACACATCATGAGTTTGTTGAAGTTTAAGGTAACTTAAATTTCAAATTAGAGGATACTTACTAGGATTTTTATACTGAGATCTCTTTTTTTAGTCTGAAAATCTTGGTTCTTATTGGCATTAACATTGTTACTTAGTTCTTTTATACAATGATATAGTAGTCTCAAAACAATTAGGCCAGCCTTTCTAATAATAAGACAACTAAGTACAATTGAGGATTTCTTTCTAGTTCTTGTTGTCCTTTGGATATATCCCCAAAGGCTTGGAGAATGAAAATACTGGTTTAATTTCTCAACCTAATTTCTTTAGATGGGTATTCTGCCATCCTAACACTCATGTTCATTTACTCCAATTTCTTTTCAAAATACAGGGATATCTTTTTGTTAGCTAATGTCACTTTGGTTCATTTATGTAAAACAATCATCATGCTCTCTTTGCACTGCTGGTGGGAATGCAAACTGGTGCAGCCACTCTGGAAAACAGTATGGAGGTTCCTCAAAAAATGAAAAATAGAACAACCGTACCACCCAGCAATTGCACTACTAGGTATTTAGCCAAGGGATACAGGTGTGCTCTTTCAAAGGGACACATGCACCCCAATGTTTATAGAAGCACTATCAACAATAGCCAAAGTATGGAAAAAGCCCACGTCCATCGATGGATGAATGGATAAAAAAGATGTGGTATATATATACAATGGAGTATTACTCGGCAATCAAAAAGAATGAAATCTTGCCATTTGCAACTACGTGGATGGAACTAGAGGGTATTATGCTAAGTGAAATTAGTCAGAGAAAGACAAAAATCATATGACTTCACTCATATGAGGACTTTAAGAGAAAAAACAGATGAACACCAAGGAAGGGAAGCAAAAATAATATAAAAACAGGGAGGAGGACAAAACAGAAGAGACTCATAAATATGGAGAACAAACAGAGGGTTACTGGAGGGGTTGTGGGAGGGGGTGGGCTAAATGGGTAAAGGGCATTAAGGAATCTACCCCTGAAATCATTGTTGCATTATATGCTAACTAATTTGGATGTAAATTAAAAAATAAATTTCTTTCCAAAAACAAAACAGAAGAAAAAAACACTCATCACGTCCAAAGTAAAAACTCCAAACAGAAGTCCGTGTTTGATCTGTATCCCTACCTCATCTTAATATGTAGCAATTTGGGGTCCTTTTGGGTTTATCTTGTTGTTTTAAAAAATGATATATTTGTATGCACATAGATGTGTACACGTATAAATGTGTGTGTGTGTGAATCAATATGCACGTGTGTGTCTTACACACATGCACATACATGCACACACATTCCCAGCCCTTTTCTTATACAAACAATGCTGTAATACTGTAAAAACTGGTCTACAGATGGTGTGTCGCCTAACAATGTGTCCGGGTGCTCGATGCATAACAGTAGAGCACATCTTTCTTACTCACATTTATAGCTGTAGGATATGCCACTAAAGTTTGCTCAAGGAGTCGCCTGGTGATGGATCCTGATTTCCCCCATGATTTTCTTATTGCAACAATTGTTACAATGAATAATCTTTGTGTATGACAGTTTAGCCCACTCTGACTGTATTGGGGAAAGTCCTAATGGTGAGGATTATTGAGATAAAGACCATCGTGTATGTAGTTAGACTAGACATTAAATTCTCTTGGCTTGTATCATTTAGCATTCCCACGTGTAATGAGTGACAGTGCCTGACGGCCTGCAGGCCAACCATCCAAGGAAAATGTTGTCATAATTTTAGATGTTTGACCCTTAGGTGAGTAGTCTTATTTGAGAATAGGTTAATTTGTGTTTGTTATTATGAACAAAGATGAGTATCTTTATAGATTCTTATTCTCCCCCCCCCCTTTTTTTTTAAATGTTTATTTTTGAGACAAAGAGAGACAGAGCATGAACAGGGAAGGGTCAGAGAGAGGGAGACACAGAATCTGAAGCAAGCTCCAGGCTCCGAGCTGTCAGCGCAGAGCCCAACATGGGGCTCGAACTCACGGACTGTGAGATCATGACCTGAGCTGAAGTCGGGCACCCAACCGACTGAGCCACCAGGCGCTCCTCCCCACCCCCCTGTTTTTAAGACAAATTCCCTTTGGTCTTTTTCTTCTCACAAGCTTTTCAAATTTCCTAGGGTATTTTTACTGTGATAGGTTACTGATAAATGATTTTTCTCATTTGCAATTTGTCTTTTTTACACTACTTAGGGTGCGTGTGTGTGTTATGCTGATGTGTTCTTTTTAATATGAAATTTATTGTCAAATTGATTTCCATCCAACACCCAGTGCTCATTCCAACAGGTGCCCTCCTCGATGCCCATCACTCACTTTCCCCTACCTTCCACTTGCCATCAACCCTCAGTTTATTCTCAGTTTTTAAGAGTCTCTTATGGTTTGCCTCCCTCCCTCTTTTTTTTTTTTCCCCTTACCTTTCTCCATGGTCTGATAGTTTTCTAAATGCACAAAAATGTACCAGTCTCTTCCTTTACTTTGCTTCCAGATGTTGAATCCTAAGTAGAAAAGTGTTCTGCGGTCTGGTTTATAAAGGAGTTGACCCATTTTATCCTAGTATATGTATGGTCATGTTTCCTACCTTTCAGTATCTGATGGATTAGAGATTTATCCTGATTTGTGACGTGAGGAATGATCTAGATGGGTAGTATTCCATATGACGTACGGTTTTCTTGGCACTAATCTGAGATGCTGTGCTTATGTTCTAAATTTTCCTATGCTCTAGGATCCATTTATGACGTTTTTATTGTGTTCTCCACGTAAGTCTCGTCACCCATGTGCCAGTACTATATAGTTTCATTATAGAAGTTTTCTACTATGTTTTAATATCTGGAAGAAGCACCCTCCAACTTCTTAGCCCTTCTCTGGATGTTATTGTTGGGTGATTTTTTTCCCCTATGACCTTGGAAAACAAGGTCCCATTGGGCTCGCTTCTCTCAGTGCACAGCCCACTTTGGATCCTCTGTCTCCCTTTCTCTGCCCCTCTCCCCCGCTTGTACTTTCTCAAAAATAAATAAACATTAAAAAAATAAATATGATCCTGTAGCCAGTTTTCCTTAGTGCTATGACAACTAAACTAAACTTTCTAACTTGAAATATGCACATTAATATGGAGACAATGTGTGTCACGGTAGCTAAGTTTCTACTGAAAAACAGACATCATTCAAACAATCAATCCTTACTACTTTATAAAAAATATTTTCTGTATTCGTTATCAGATAACTTTAAATGAGGCTGATAATATTTCCATATGAATATCCTGAATAGCCTATTTACCCCATAATAAAATTGGCCCTCTCATTGTACCTTAATTTACATATAAGGTGGTCTTAGGGTCCGTTTAGCCTCATATTACAATCTCCTTATTATAGTTTCAATTTGGCTGCATAGGCGATCCAATACAAATAGATAGGAATTATCTACTCATTGAAATGCATCAGGGTCTGGGAAAAAAAATAGTTTTATTTTCTTGACCTTGTATTTGCGTGTGCATGACCCTCCACTTTCTTTTGATCAAGTTAAGTAATTGAATATTTAATAATGCAAAATGTGAATCCATTCGAAAGGAAAAGAAACTATCTGAGGCATATGCGGTTCCTGTGGCTTGACTCCCTTATTTAATGTGTAACAGAATATCTTAGTCGCTTTGGGGTCCTACGTTAGAGAAGCCTTCGTGGTACCATGTGTAACAGTGGTTCTCCAATGAGCGTGATGCCTTGGCATCCATAGTCTTCTGGAGGTGGGTATGGGGTGTTTTCCTTCTGACATATGAACTGAGAGTGGGGGAAAGAGTGCTGTTGCCGTTTTAGAGGCAGGACCAGAGAAGAAAATGTCTTGTTATAAAAAAGAGCCCTCCATGATGGAGAAATGTCTGGTCTGGGTTTTGTGTAAAGTATTGAAAGCCTCCTGGGAAATCTGGAATCCTTGCTTCATGTTCCATGGTTGGGGCTTCATTAGTTATGCTTTTAGAATTCCCACTGAGTCCAGTTTCTTAAAGATGGAGGGCAGAATGGGAAGCAGACCAGTTGCTTAGGAATCAAATTATTTATCTGTGACCAGGAGGAAAATGGCATGCCTTTTTTTTTTTTTAGTAGCACCCATAAATCAATAAGCACTATATAGCGTATCAGAGAATATGAAGTTGTATTTGTGAACGTTTATTTTTCTTGGGCTGAATGCTTATATATTCTTGTGCTGAGCTTTTAGATTGTGCAGAAATTATGTTTCCCCTAATGCATCTCTCTGGTAAAAAAAAAAAAAAAAAAGAAAAGCAAAGTCAAGGGAAACTGAGGGCACTGGAAGAACCTTATTTTTTTATTTTATTGTTTTTTTTAAAAATTGTTTAAGGTTTATTTTTGAGAGCAAGAGCACAGGCGGGGTAGGGGCAGAGAGACAGGGGACAGAGGATCCAAAGTGGGCTCTGTGGTGACAGCAGCAAGCCCAATGTGAGGCTTGAACTCAGGAATTGTGAGATCATGACCTGAGCCAAAGTTGGATGCTCAACTGACTGAGCCACCCAGGTGCCCCTGGAAGAACTTTATTATTACTAATTCTTACATTCCAATAGCTATATCGTGGAACTACGTGCTTTCCTTAGTAGTGCTAACCAATATTCCCCTGTTTCTATAGCACTGCACTATCCTCTTTGGTTTACCAGGGGGTCCTAAATATTTGATCCATGGTGTGGCAAAATGGTTCTTCCTTTTCCAAAGAGGAATAGTTTGTCTGAGCTTAGCACTCAAATATAACTACTGAAATAAATGCTGGGTTTTTCGAGGTGCCATTTCTGGAAAAAAGATCATTAAACTTCACCTGAGATTGTGGGTCTTACTATTTAAATGATAGTACTTGGCAAGGTGTTCTTTGGGGGGAAAAATAAAATTTCTTGTTCTCTTGTGCACTGGCTCAGGGGAAAAAGAAACAACGTAAACTGTAAGGAAAGGTTGGGTAATCACTGAACTCTTCCATAGGAGGAAGGGGATGTTAACTTCAAAGGTAAGCAGATTGATTAAAAACGTACCAAGATAAATGATGTAAAAAAATCAATGCTAAATATGAACAGAAGATTTTTTTTCTAGACTTGGTTTTTCTTTAAGTTTGTTTATTTATTTCAAGAGAGAGAGCAAGCAGGGGAGGGGCAAAGACACAGGGAGAGAGAATCCCAAGCAGGCTCCGCACTCTCGGTGAAGATCCCCATATGGGGCTAGAACCCACGAACCGTGAGATCATGACCTAGCTGAAACCAAAAGTCACTTAACTGAGCCACCCAGGCACCCCAGATGATTTTTCTTTTAAGTTCCATCCACCAGGGACTGCCCACACTGTAAAACCTCAGTCCATCAAGCCACTACTGCAGTCTTGCTGAAACGTGTCAGAAGTGGGCACAGGAAATAAGAGTTGGCGGTTTTCCTGCCGGTTCTAAAAAGCCGGAAGCCCATCATGAATGAAAGCACACAACACTGCATTTGCCATCTGCACAGCTTCCAAACCTCTTGTATTTTACAGCAGAAGCCTGCCAAAACCCCAGCAAGCCAAAACCAGAATAAAAAACCCCCAGTCTGAAAGAGAGAAGATGGCAAATAATAAAATTATCCAGACAGCAGAAAAGTAAAATTGCAGAAAATCAGGCTAAAATAACAAAACTGTCAGGCAGAGTGGAGAGAGCTTAGGAAATGCCGTACAAAGGAAGATTTAGAGAAAAACTAAAGCCTGAGTATAATGCAAACCATTGTTCACTTGAAGGGTTTTCCAAAGCAAGTATGCTCGCCGGTAAGAAAATGTTAAGCTTTTCCAGAAAATGTTACTTCTTCCTTGTTCTTAATATTCTAGCTGTGTTTGTTTGAGATAAAGCAAACCTTATATCTTTGAGCTGTTGGGCCCCATTTTATTTTGATAGAAGAATAGATTTCTTGGTGGAGACAATCAAACTTAGCCAGGGTCTCATAGTTCTTAATTAGCTACTGAGGATATATTCAAAATTAGAAGCCAAATAAACAAAGCTTTGCAACTGTTAAAACTAGTAATTGTTGAGACCTTTTTGGGCAGGTGCTAAGGGGGTTGTGACTTAGATTTTATATCTGTTACTAGTGCCACAGTAGCAATCAAAATGTACCAAGATCTTCCAATGTATGTTAATGAATTAATAAGGAAGAAACAGTACATGTGGAATGTTTTAAAGTGACTCATGCTGAGGGTCAAAAGGAAAGTTAAAAAAAAATTTTTAATGTTTATTTCTGAGACAGGGAGACAGAGCGTGAGTGGGGAAGGGGCAGAGAGAGAGGGAGACACAGAATCTGAAGCAGGTTCTAGGTTCTGAGCTGTCAGCACAGAACCCATAACCGTGAGATCATGACCTGAGCCCAAGTCAGATGCTTAACCAACTGAGCCACCCAAGTGTCCCCAAAAGGAAAATTTTAAATGAATTCTTATCAGGGGCTGTAGGTCACTTTCTTCCCCGTCCCTTTCCTCTTCATATTCATACCTATGCCCTAAAAATGGTATTAAATTCCTCCCCCATTTCTCTAAACAATAAAACATAAAAGCATGAAAAGTAAAATATTTGCCAAAATGACAGGTTAAAAGTGTGTACCTATGCATCTTTTAATAGTTTATGCTATCTTGGGCACCTGAGTGGCCTAGTCGGTTGAGTGTCTGACTTTGGCTTAGGTCATGATCCTGTGATTCATCAATTTGAGCCCCACATCGGCCTCACTGCTGTCAGTGCAGAGCCTGCTTTGGATCTTCTGTTCCCTCTCTCTTTGCCCCTCCCCAGCTCGCGCTCTCTCGCGCTGTCTTGTGCTCTCTCTCTCTCTTTCAAAAATCAATAATAAAAAATTAAAAACTGGTTTATGCTATCTTGTCCTAAAGTCTGTGGCTGAGACATTTCTTTCTCCAAAATGCAGCTAATAATAATATGTGACAATTAGGTATTCCGTCTATTTGATAATTGCTCTGTAGAGGAATGTTCTGCAGAAATTACCCCTGCAGATGGTCGTCTAAATGTGGAAGTGACTGCACATTGAATCACTGGCTCCTGGGATCTGGACCCCCTTCTGGTCAGTGCTCAAAGCCTATAGATGAGCCTGGAGTCTGGTTCTGTTAGACCCAGGGAAATGGCTCAAGACATTGAGAAAGCTCCCTCACCCTGGAGGAGATGGATAGCCTTTGAAATACTGGAAAACAAAATGGCTTTTCTGGTTTAGAGTTCTTGAGAATTAGGGCAATTGGCCTCATGTTAGCTCATGGAGAATAATGAGCATAAGGGATGGGGAAGAAATGCATTGTTGGGGGCAAAGAGAATGTCAAAGACAAGAAAGCTAAAGGGAAACTGTGACTTAACTCTTGCCTCCAAAAGCTTCACCAGGCATGTACAGAAGGAGAGTCATGCTATTCCTGGATTCTCTTGATCCTTTCTGAAAAAGGGAAGGGGAACAGACTGGTGTCTTTGAGCTTCAGAGCATATAATATCCAAGTTTCCCAGTGTCTATGAAGGAAACCCAAGGCATTAACATACTTGACTCTGAGCTTTTTGTAAGGACAGGGGCAGCCCCATCAAGAGAGAAGCTCCTTTTGGCTTATTTTCCCCATGCAATCCTGAGCTGACCCTTGCTTGGACCAAAATAGTCCTTAGGTGGACAGAAAGGACCAACAGTTTAACTGGTCCCAATGAGGATGAACTCAGAGAAGCACCTCTTGGAGCATCAAAGAAAGCAGGAAGCAAGAGGCTGACAAGATTATGACTGATGAACTTGGAAGCTCACTTTAATCCAGCCCAGCCCAAGAGTCCAAAAGGCTCCTTGCAGACTGTGACTATATCCTATATCCCTTTGCATCACCAGTTTTAAGCACTGTCTTTTATACCCCAGGAAATGCTCAAAAAATGCTTTTTGAATATATTAAGTCTTTGAAGTCCTTTAGATTAGGGTTTGAAGGTGCTCTTGATTAGGTGTGTAATTTGGGGCAAGTTAATTAACCTCTCTGAACTTCCATGTCTACATCTGTGAAATTATGGTACCAATGCTTAGATTGCTGTGGACATTGAACCAGTGTCTCTATTGAACAGATCTAGCATAATGTCTGTACCTTCCTCTTTCTCATCTTTTCTCTGACTCCTTCCCTTGGAGTTGCAATTCCTTGAAATAGCTTTCTGTTTTTTGCTTTATGCTTTTTCATTCATTTTCCAAGACCAATCTCAAGCACAATTTTCTCAGTGAAGATATTTCTAACTCCCTGCTTTTCCTCTCTCCTCCCACCTAATTGGGTATAAACTCTCCTTCAAGCCCATGCACTACTCTATTTGCTTTGTAAACATGATTCAAAGTCAGCGTGGCTCTCTTTTATCCACTGACTCCTTTTCGGGGGTGGGGGTGGGTTGCATTTTTTCTTACTTGAAACATCCTTTGCATGTGAGATAATACGTAAGAAAAAATAAAAACCAAAACAATTGCTTGGTTTGCAGAAGGAAAGTTTAATCTGGAAGAATTTTCTGCCTAGTTGGAAATCTGTGTAACCTGAGTAAATCATTTTCCTGAGATGAGCCAGTACAGTGATCATTTTAAAAGGGTTGGCATTTAAAATGTATTGATTTTTTTTTTTCTGCTGCCCACCTAGTGATTCTGTCAATAAGTTTTTGTTCTGTGTGTCATTTGACAAGTCACAAGAAACCAAATTCTTTATGAAAAGTGTTAGTCAAATGCACTAACTAGAAGAATAGACAGAGTTTCTAGACCAAGGGATGATCAACCTGATTTTTTAAATTCTTTTTGGCTAGTACTAAGCACGTTTTAAGATGATATTCTAACAGCTTTCCTGATGTAGTATTGACTGATATTTAGAAAGAAAAATATAAGTGAGGGATTAGGGATAACAGTCAAAATCCAAATCAAACTGTTAATGGGAGTGTCCCCAATTATTTTCTAGGCAAGGAATCTGATCCACAGAAGAGAATAGCTTAAATGCAAAACTAGTAAGTAGCAAAGGGATGAATAGATTCCAATTCTAGCTTTCTTTTCCCCCTACCTCCAAATATTATTTTCATTTCTATTTGTTTCACTAATTTTCTCACTGGAAAAGCCATTATGCCTAGCAGTGGTTTCAGCTGTGTCCATCTGATGCCAAGACAAAGGACTGAAGTGTAGAATATTTGGGATCATCTTGTTTATTATGATGGAAGCATATAGTTAATCATAGTTAATGGAATGTGTTTACCTTTTTCAAAACGTTATTTTGAGCAGGAGAATGATAGATTCAGTATTTCCACCTGCAAAGCAAGTGCAGGAGGAAGATTCTGAAGAGGTAACGCGTTTATGATTATTCCTTATTGTATGGCATGCTCATTGCAAAGATGGGTGTTAGTTTGTCACAGAATAGAAATTTGAGGACTGTAGAAGATCTAAATTGCAGATAAGATATTTTTATCCATTTTCTAAAATAATGCATAATTCAGAGTCATTACCGTAGTCCTGTGGGGAAGAGAGTCTTAGCACTTCTTTATTAGCTTTAGATTCCAGTAATCAATCAGTAATTACATAATACAATGGCGAAATTGGGTGTTTAGCACAAAAATAGGTAGCTACCACGCTCCTGTATTGTCATCAGCTCTTGACTGTGATTATTATTGGTTGTGGGGGAGGGTTAGATGGCCACCTTTCTGGAACTCTCTCAAAAAGCCCAGTGGAGCAGGTTCTAGAACATACTTTGGTTTCACCTTAGCTGACGTGTAGTGAAAGTGATCCATTTGTATTAATTACAAGTATAAATGTATTTTATTTTTTTACAAGCAAACAATGTATATTGGTTAGGTAATTTGGTTTTTCAACTAGAATGTAATCAAATATATATATTTATATATATATATATATATATACACACACACACACATATATATACACATATATATACGTATATATGTGTGTGTGTGTATATGTGTGTGTGTGTATCTATCTATCTATCTATCTATCTATCTATCTATCTATCTATCTATGTTGAAGGACTGGTGTTCCTAATCCAGACGGTTGCATTCCCAGAGCGGGATTTTAGGGTCAAAGGATATGTGACTTTAAAATTTAATAAATACTTTCAGATGGCTTTTTCTAAGAATGTGTCATAATTTATAACCTTATCAACAGTGTCTGAGAGATATTCCTAAACTTTTATCAGTGCTGAATGCTCTGAGTCTCGAAAGATCTTGTCAGATGATTACACCAGAGTTTGGTACTTTCTTTGTCTAATTTGCATATTTGTCTACTCCTAAGACTGTTAGTCTTTTACATTTTCTGGTATGTGAAACACATTTTCACAGCCTTTGTCCATTTTTATAATGGGTAGTTTATGTTAGTTTCTTTTTTTTTTTTTTTTTTTGCATATTTTGGATATTCCATCTTTTGCAAATGTTTTCTTCTCATCTTTGATTTTTGACTTTGGTTATGTCTGTGGCCATGTGTGTGTGTGTGTGTGTGTGTGTGTGTATGTATATTTGAGTCACTATGCCTACATTTTCTTTTCTGGCTTACAAGTAGCTACTCAGCATCTCCCTAAGCCCAAGATTATACAGTAGTCTCCTAGATTTCTTTTTTTATTTTTTACTTTGTTAATTTTTTTAATGTGTATTTATTTTGGGGAGAGAGAGCGAGAGAGTATGAGCAGGGGAGTTGCAGAGAGAAAGGGAGACACAGAACCTCAGCACAGAGCCTGGCACGGGGCTCAAACTGGAGAACTGGAAGATCATGACCTGAACCGAAGTCAGACGCTTAACTGACTGAGCCATGCAGGTGCCCCAGCCTGGATTTATTTTTAAAGTTTAAAATTTTTTTTTGTACGTTTAGTTCTTTGATGCACCTGTAGTGAACATTTTGATACTGTGTATCAACATTCTATTTTCCCAGCTAATGATGGATTTTATAAAAAAAAATAATCCTGAATTCTAAGAATGAAGAAATCAAGGATTACAGAAAGCAAAGTGACTTGCTCATGATCACCCAAAATAATTGTGCTTTTATTTTCCTTCACCCTCTCTAAGCTCAGGAGAGTGAAAACCTTGTGTGTATTGCTGACTTACGTGTCACTGACACCTGACACTCTGAATGAGTATCAGGAGGTCCTTCCCTTAATCATTCCTGTATCTGCCTTTTGCTCCAAGAAATTTTGTCAATATGGCAGTACTGAGTAATGACACTGTTGACAGGAGGGTTTCCCACTGTGGAGATGTTGAGTAAGAGAAAAGCATAGATGTTTCAGGACAGGATCGAGTGTTGCTGGGAGCAAAGTATCTCAACCTGACTTCTGAGGAGAAAGGAATCCAGGGGATTCAGAGAAGAGAGGAAGTGCCTGTGGGGATAAGCTTAACTGTTTTTGTTGAGTAGAAGTAGTACCATCCATGGGTTGTCTCAGTTGAACACACCCGTGTGCTGGTACACACCAAGAGAAGCGGTAGGTCTATACACTATCCTATCCTATGTACTACTAGAGGGGAATATACCCTGGGCAAGAGCCGGGGATTTTGCTCTGGTTCCATCATTAACAGTTTCTCCCTTAACTTCAGTGGGTCTGAATTTCCTCTTTACTCAAATGAACCAAATAGAAGGTCATATATATATTGCCTAATGTTTATGGAGTGCTTACCCCATGGAAAGATTTTACTCACTCTAGCACCAGAAGACCCATATTCCATAAATGTAAAGACAGCTCACTTTGACAATGGAGAAAACTTGATCTTGGGGTAACGAATACTTCTGAGATCATTTTATCTGTGAATGTACCCCCAGTTGTGTATGACTTCCCGAGGGCCTCAGTCTTTCTAATATAGATACGTAAAGCTGGCACCAGATGAAATACTTGGCTGCATGTGGGTAGGAGTCCCTTAGATTTCTGAGTATCTTTGGACTCTGATAATATTTCGTGGTTCCAAAGGCCCAAGATGTGATTATTTTTCAAGTTTCTTTGCTTATGGTCTTGGGAAATTGTAAACTACAACAGATTCTAATACTGCTGAGATGTTGGAAGCTAAAGAGAATAACGGTGTGTTAGCACATACCTTTCTAATAGTAATTCTTCTCTACCTCTTAATTAAAGTGGATAGTGGAATCATCATAGATGACTGGGAGGGTAGAAGATCACTACTGATCACCAGAGAACTTGGAGCCAGAAGCAGCAATCATCAATTGCAAGGTATTGAACCCCCAAAGGTCTTCAAAACACTCCCTAATGGTTGGGGTGCGTAGTGAGCAAGGGAGAAAATCCAAATGGATCAACCAGCATGGGGTCACTTAGGTTCAAGATTTAATTGTGCAGCTATTAAAGTCATGAATCATGAAGTATGGGCAAGGTTTCACATGCCTCCATCAGACTTGCGCTCTCCCTTTTCACGTGGCAATGCTTTTTCTGTATGTTTCCTGTCAGTGGCACTTTGTGGTGGGTAGTCCTTGTAGGAAACCCCATCTAACTGTGTACCTTGCCATCAAACTTGACGGTGAAATGCTGGGACTTAGGGCAGCAGCTATGGGTTGATTCCTCTGTCTCAATGGACACACTGAAATAAATGAATATGCTGCATTTCTGTAGCTTAGAGCGAGGGCTTCAGTGTCCTCAGACCTGCTGCTCAAGCATCCGTGTCAAATCCTGCTCTGTTGAACTCTGCTTAATCACAGATGAGCTGCTTGTTTTGATTTTGAGTGATTAGGTCGAAAACCTGAAAGTCTGAGTGGTATTTCATTTTTGTTCTGAACATGGGAAAGGAGATGTTCGTTCTGAAGGGTTCCGAACAGAATTCGTTTTATTTATCTCAGAAGTATCATGGAGAACATTCTCTGTCTCAACGTTCTATTTACACCATAAAGGTGCCAAAAGCCACAATAAGCAAATCATAGGCAGCTTCACAGGTTGGGTTTTTAAATTTTATCTTGACTGTGGGGCACCTGAGGGGCTCAGTCAGGTAAGTGTCCAACTCTTGATTGTGGCTCAGGTCATGACCTCACAATTTGTGGGATCAAGCCCTGTGTCAGGCTCTGCACTGACAGCATGGGGCCTGCTTGGGATTCTCTCTTTCTTCTTTTTCTCCCCTCCCCTGCTTGCATTTGTATGCTCTCTCTCTCTCTCTCTCTCTCTCTCTCTCTCTCTCAAAATAAAGAAACTTAAAAAACACAACAACAAAATTCTGTCTTGACTGTAGTTGGCACCACTTGTCCTTCTTACTGTCACTCCTCCTGGAAACCCATGTCCTGATTAAGAAATGTATGGGTGATAGAGCCTTTGATTTCCTAGGGTGTTACATCCTAGGAATAGTACAGTTGTTTCCACTCAAAGTCTCTCTCATTACAAACAAAGGTTGACCTAATGAACTTGTAAAATACCAAGAAAAAGGAACTGTTTTCCGAAAAAAGATGGAGGCAAATGATGTTGGTGAAGGGCTTGAGCAAGTGTCCCATGATTCCAAGTGTCTGTCTCTTGATGCCAGCTGGAGTCGCAGGTAAAGGGGTCGAGGGTGTCTAGACTCCCAGTCTGTCTCTCTGTCTCCTATTGCCAAATGCTTGGGCCTGTATGCGGGATGCATCCCAGTCTTATTTGACTCTGATTCTTTCTTTCTTTATTTATTTTTTCAATGTTTATTTTGGAGAGAGAGACAGAGATCATGAACAGGGGAAGGGCAGAGAGAGAGGGAGAGAGAAAGAATAACAAGCAGGCTCTGTGCTGTCAGTGCAAAGCCCAATGTAGGCCTAGAACTCATGAACTTTGAGATCATGACCTGAGCTGAAGTCAGACTCTGAATCAACTGAGCCACCCAGGCACCCCTATTTATTTATTTAGAGAGTGTGAGAAGGGGAGGGGCAATAAAACAAGGAAAGAGAGGATCCCAAGCAGGCCCCACACTGCCAGCACAGAGCCCCATGCAGGGCTCGAACTCATGAACCATGAGATCATGACCTGAGCCGAAACCAAGAGTTGCATGCTTAACCGACTGAGCCACCTGGGTGCCCCTATAATTTTTATTTTTTAAGAAGGAAAAATTAAGAAACTGGTCCCTGTCCTGGGTGTTTAGGGAAAATAAGGACAATGTATGGAAATGTATCTCTCACTGTGTAATGCCTTAAAAATTCTCTCTGCTCACCATATCACTCTCCCTACCTCATGCAGTGTGCACCAGAGATTTTAGATCAGTTGAACACTGAAACCATCAAAATAGGTTTCTTCCAGAGTATTTAAGTTTACTGCTTCAATGTACAAGTATATACACAAAGGCCTGCTCTTTGTCAGTACACTTGAGTAATCCCCATTAATGCCAGTGGGCATTGTGAATGTGTGTAAGGAGTGAATAAAATGCCTTTGAAAGCCCCTTAACTGATCATTCACACAAATCCCGTTTTGTGTATGTATTATAACATGATGAAATGTGCTCTTCCTCTTTTCTCTAAGTGGAAGCAGTATGCATCAGTGTTCATTTCTTTAAATGTCAAGATTGTACATTTTCTGCATTCAGAAAATTAATCGGAAATGTAGATGTAGCCAAAAGTATGTGCTGTTCCAGGCCAAGTTTTGTGGTGTAGGAAGCGAATTCCTGATGGTATTTTCAGTTGCAGCGGTTGTGGTCATGACTTTTTAAAAAACTGCACTTCTGAAATTGACAATGCATCATCATAATCTTCTTCTGTGCAGGAAACACCCACTTAAAATAGTTGGCTTTTTCTCTGAATTCCTGTAGGCAGATAATTTTTTACAATCAAGTTGCATAGAAACCCTTCATTCATAAAGGATAACATCTGAGATCTATCAATGAAACATTCATGACCTCTGCTTTTTCTAAGCAGTAGGCAGTGACTTTGAAACTGCCCATTTCTTTCCTTTGAAAAAGATCAAAAAACAGCACCTGCTCAGAAGGATGTGTGTGTGTACACGTTATTATAAAGAGAAGTCACACCGTAATGGCCTGAAATCCTTGAGGGCAGAAACCACGTCGGCTCATTCAGTAATGTCCTCTCAATGCCTATGAATGTGTTTGGCATGGAGTAGGTTCTGGTGAATGTTGAGAAAATACATTTTCACGTGGTATCCTGGAACCTGCCAGGCTCTCTTTATAGGCAATGTCAGCCTACCAGTAAATTGACCACAGTTTATAGTTTAGAGTCAAAACACTGTCTGATTGTCTGAGAATATCTTGACATAGTCGAGACAAATGAGTGAATGTTTGCCTTATGGATTTTATGTTGTTTACATGCCTGTTTATTAGAAGTGCTACTGTAAAAAGTGAGTGATGATGAGCCTTGCTATTTTGACAGTCTGCTAAGAATGTTTGGTTAAAAGCAGCAAAGGAACTGGAGTAGAAAGTGGTTGAACACCTAGTCTCTACTTTGCCATTTATTTTAAAGAGGAATCCTAAAAGCATCATCAATAATTTCATGTGAAATGAACGTGGAGGTTGTTGACAGCGTAGCTGTTTATCAATTAAAGTCTTTGTGTGTAGCTTGAGCTAGCTACCTGCTCTCTGTACAGAGATGTCTTTGGTCTTCGCTTCCAGTGGGAAAAATCTATTAGAAATTCTACCTGTGATCGAAAAATAGTACCAGTGCCCGCTGACTGGAGAGGTTGCATAAGGGGAATCTGAGTACTTTAAATTCTACCTTAGTTCCAACATAGTCAGATCTTCCTGCCTCTGCTACAGCAACATGCTTTATGAGATCTTGACATTTTATAACCGCAGAACTTTCTTGAAGTACTTGCACAGAACTTTTTATTAAGATTGGGGAGAAAGAATATATAGATTTATTATTGTAAAAGTTAGATTATAGGAAAACAGCAATTTAAGAAGAAGGAATAAACATTAGATAGGGAGAGTATTCTGTTTCTCTGGGCCCTTTTTTTAAAGTAGACCCAAATTAGTATGGAAAACATGCAACTTAATTCCCTTTTTATTACCTTAAATATAGGGAATCATAATACAGTAGATTAGATGAATATTTTTTATAAGTTATATAGAATTGGAAAATGCTTCTTAGAAGCAGGTTTTGGGATTTAAATGCCTGGTTTCTTCATCTTTATCTTTCAGTAAATACATATTTTCCTAAAATCACAATGATAAGGTTTAGGTCACAGACATGGTTGTTTTTAAATACAGATGAGAAGAGAAAAGAGGTCTCATTTAGAAATGGAGGTTTTTTGCCTTGTCATGGTGGCTTATTTTAATGGAGTTACTTGTTTTTTTTTTACATTTTCTTAAAATTTATTTTAATTCCAATATGATTAACTTGCAGTGTTGTGTTAATTTCAGGGGTACAATAAAGCGGTTCAACAATTCTGTCTCCTGGACTGAATCAGTTCTATGCAGACTAAGCTAGGACAGATGGAACAGCAAGCCGGGTCATCATATGACCCTTCAGTCATTGTGCGGAAATTGAAAACTCTAACAGTTATTTAGTGGTTCTGAATATTTCCCCCTAGAGTGGGAAGTGATCATGAGCTTACAAGTGTGAGGAAAGTCTTCTAATTATGAGCGTGTTGGGTGCTGCACAGCGGTGAATCGACTGTTGAAGCCCATTTCCTTCCTATGAATACCGACTCAAATGAACTTGAACTTGGGGTCTCTATGTGCATCACACTCCCTACTCATGCCTTCAATAAATACATTTTGAGCACCAACCCTGAACCTGGTACAGTATGGTCACTGGAGAAACACCAATAAAAGTACAGAAATAGACAAATCTATAATAGAATGTTAGGGAAGAAAGACCATAAAGAAAAATAAAATCTGGAAGGACATAGAGAATGACAGGTGCTATAATTTTATATTTAGTAGTCAGGAAAGATTTCTCTGAGGAGGTGATATTTGAACAAAAACATGAATGATGGCACGAACAAGGTGAGGGTGTGAACCATATGTGTATTGACAGGATGAATGTTCCAGAGAGTGAACCATGGGTGTAAACCACTTGAGGCATGAGTTTTCTTGGTGTGATGAACAGTGAGAGAACTGGTATGGAGGTGGGGGAAAGAGGAAGGGCATGAAATGAGGCCAGAGATGTAGCCAGGCTCCTTAGGGCCTTGTGGGTGTGGTGAGGCCTTAGGATTCTGTTTTAAGTGTGATCACTCTGGATGCTGAGTCATCAGGGCTGTGAGGATGGAAAAGTAGAAGCACAGATTGTATATAAGAAGCAATGGAGCTCTCAGCTGGAGACACTAGGGGACTGGAATGGTAAGATAGTGGTAAACTTGGTAAGAAAAAGTTGAGTTCATTTGTAGATTGGGTATGGGGCAGAGTGGCATTGAAGAAAGATTGAGGATTTCCTGTTAAGTATTTTCAAGCTGAATATTTTCAGATAGTGTTATTCTTGAGTACACAGATTTTATCAGGCTTTAAAAATAAGTCATAGAATAGTTTCACCTGCTCTGAAAAATCTGTGAAGCTTGGTAAACATTGCGCCCCACCCCCCATGGGCTATCTCTGCCATTCCTTCATGTTTGCCCCATGGCCTGCTCTTTTAGAGGGTCCTTGCCTTCTCTTAAATTAATATTATGCTGATAGGCACCCACATGGATCTTTATCTTCTAGCTGTAATTGTGAAATCCCATTCACGAATGTCGTTTGTTCATTCCTGACCTATCCTTCGTTCTTTATTCTTCATTAGTTCACTTAGACAGCAAACACTCATTCTTTTAACAAATCATTGTTATCTGCAGTGTACTAGGAATGAAGGACCAAACAAACCAGACAACATTCCACCCGCAGGACACTTAGTTCAAACGGAGGGAGAGAGAAGTAGATGAATAAACATGCAATTTACCACGTGTTGGGAAGTCTGTGCAGGAGATGAAAGCAGTGAGTGGGCTTGCTGGGTTAGTGGGGCAATAAGGGAGTCTTAGAATTTAAATCAGATGTCAAGAAAGGCCTCTTTGAAAATATGACATCCGAAGCAGGTAAGGCAACAAGCCATCTGTGTTTGTGGAAGGAAGTTGGTCCAAGGAAAGGAAATGCCATGTGCAAAGCCATGCAAAGGGGGATCAGCCCAATGAGTTCTTGGAATAGCAGGGAGGACAGTTTGGCAGATGAGCTGGAGCAAGAGGAAGAGGGGGTCTAGGGAGGGCAAAAAGGGCAAGAAAGCACAGGAGTCAGTTGTTGGATCTTTGAGAAAGGAAGGCTCCAGAAGACATTTGAGTAGGGGAATGACATGTTCTTATGTTCTAATGGGAATACTGTTGCTGTGTTTAGAATGATGTGGAAGAAGGAAGACAGCTCTGGAGGCTGTATCAATATTGCCATTATTGATTACATAAGCACAGTGTTCCACACATGTGGTGGGATTTGCTTGCTGTCCTTGGGAGACATTGTCACTATTGAATGATTTATCCTCTGTACATGGAAGACCATGATATTTCCTCACTGTTTTTGATGTCTGTGTGTGACTTAAATTCTCCCTTTTCCTTCCTGTTGAGATGATAAGCCTCCCTCTTAAAACTTTTAAATCTTTTGAATTAAAGAATAGAAATGGATTCGCAAGCAACTTTAGGGTTCTAATTTTTACAAGAAAAACCTAACTATAGCCAATCATGTAGAAAGAAGGGTTAGAAATATGACATAAACCAAAAAAAATGAGTCTCTGAGGGGAAAAAAAAAAGCTACCACCAGAAGATATAGCCCAATTTTCGTACCCACTGGGAGAACATGTCATATGCACTAAGAGTTAATAGGATTTACCTTCTGGAGAGTATATGACCTCATTGTTGAAAGGAATTCAGCCTAAGTGTAAGTGGGAAATCTGAGAACTACTGATAGGGCCATCAATCTCTGCTGGCTGAGGACTTCTGTACAACAGTGGATGTAGCCACCCCACTCCTGGGCATAGCGGAGCTGCCCCTCATGTTTCCTGTCCAGTTCAAGAGCTCTATGTACTCTTGTCTGAATCCTTGTGCATCTGCTGTCCTGCCTGCTGAAGACTGCTTTTCTCAGCACAGGGAGAAAGGATGGAATTAGGACATCTAGTGAAGAACAAGGGGAGAAAGTTCAGGATTCAGGAAGCAAAGCTTTTGCCAGATGTCAATGAGAAGACAAATGGGGGGATGGATTCTGATGTTTAGGTGACTTGTATGCAATGGAAATAATACTAAGAAATACATGTATAAGCCAGCTTTAATTGTTGCTGGAGTCGGCTCCTCATTTGGGTCGTCTGCCTTTTGTTCTCTCCTGCTAAGAATATGTTCAAGATGGAGATGGACTTTAAAACATAAAGGTATAAAGGTCTGATGTGGAGTTCTGGCAACCCAAAAGTATGTGACGATGAAATGGGATTTTCTCCCAGTCCTCATAATTTGACTCCTCAGAGACAACCATTTCTAATAGATAGGTGTATTTGCATGCATTTTACCAAGACATTTCAATTTTTTAACATACCATACACTGCATCTGTTAAACTATAACCTGACAGTTTACTCAGCACCACTTCCTGAGCATTTTTCTGTGTCCATTTCTTACCCAATTGTGTTGGCTGCAACATCTCATTATGTGAAAGTACTGTAATTAATGTTTAATCTGCCCACTGCTGCTGTTGGAAAGTCACTACCATATTTTTTCATGTAAACAGTATTGCAGTGAACATTCTTATGTGTTTCTCTCTGCCCTTGTATGTGATTTCTTTTTAGATTAAATTCAGGGAATATACATATGGAAATTTGGATGTATACTTTAATATTGCCCTCTAGAAAACATAATAATGTTTCACCAGAAGTTTGAGTGCCCTTTTTATCCGTATCAAAGTCCACATTAGAATTTATTATTTGCTGTATTTATAAATATTATAAAGGTTGATATTTCATTACATTTTTAATTGAATGTATTCAAGTATTTGTGGGATTACACGTATTTTTATTGTCCATTCGCCATTGCGTCTTTCTGAGACTTAATCATTCACACGTTTTACACATTTTTCTAATCACACATTCATTATATATCCTACTCTTCAGAAAATACAATTTTTTATTTAGTTAGTCCATTGGTCTTCTCATTTATAGCCTTTAATAATACTTTCCAGGTCTTTTCCTGACCCAATTTTATTAAAAAAAATCAGTCTCTGATGTTTTTGTGCTACATTTTGACACTTACCAACCACCAGCTATTTATAAATTATTCTTGCCTATGCTTTAATCCCAGTGAGAACTTCAGCAATTTTCTGAGACTTTTGGTAGGACTTCCATTGCCATATCTAGTTTGGCTGAAATAAAGATAGAATGACCTGTTTGTTTGTTGTTTTTTTCCTTTGTAAAAATAATAGCTAATTAGCAAGCATCTTGTGGGATGATTCAGCTTGTCTGGAATATACCTTGCAAGTGTCAGAGGGAAAGGGGTGAGAAAGACAGGAATGGACCGTTTTACTGCAAGATGTATTCTGGGGCTAAGTCACACTTGTTTAATTTTCATGTAGCTGGTAGCTTTTTACCTGAGATAAAAGAAACTAACAACAACAACAAAGAAAACAAAGAAGACGAAGAAGATGAAAATGACATGTCTGGGGCTTACCCTGGAAGAAGCTGCTTTGATAACTACCCTATTTTTGCCAGAATCCTCATAAGAATAAAGAAAAAGTAGAGAAATAGAGCCAGGGCTTCTCGGCCTAGAGACAGGCTCTTACATTGTAACAACGTTGATGGCATTCATTCCGTTGATAACAATTTATCAAAAGCCTATTCTGACTAGGCAGTGTTCTAGGGGCTGTGACTATAAGAGTAGGCAAAAGGCATAGTTCGAGTCATGGAAAGCTTACATTCTCACAGAATAGACAGACAATACAAAGTATAAGTGAATGCAATATAACGGGCTCCATAACAAAATGGTAATGGAGACTGTGATTTGTGTTAGAAAGCACTCTATTGAAGAGAAGGTGGACGGGAGGGGTCACCTTGGTGGAACGTAAGGTGAGTTGGCCAAAGAAGGCCTTACTGAACAGGGATCCTTAATTTACTAAACCCTATAATTATTTTCCAGTTAGGTAGCCTGGCATATTGAACATATCATACATGTGATGCCAAAGTATTTTGGCTTAAAACTTGGTTCCTTTGGCACAGATGGTTACAAAAACGATAAGGAGTCTTAAGATAGTGTATTTATCAGACTATGTAACAGTACTTTTCTGGAACTGTTGACAAAAATATCCAAGATGACAGTGTTAACATAGAAATGGTTAGTGGCCTGTCAACCGCTTTACTTGAAGGACAGCCATACTTGGATTATACATTATGAGATCTGTCTTTATTAATCCATAAGGATGCCAGGAAGAGTATTTACTGAATTAGTGATTAACTTTTACACAGAGGAAAACAATTTATTTTAGGAAAGATTTTGTGGGGTTAATAAGGCAGAATTTAAAAGTAGGCTGATACTAACCCTGTATCTGATATGTCATTAGCAAAGATCTCCCATTCTGTCAGTTGCCTTTTAGTTTTGTTGATTGTTTCCTTTGCAGTGCAGAAGATTTTTAACTTGATGAGGTCCCAGTCCTTCGTTTTTGCTTTTATTCCCCTTGCCTTTGGAGTTGTGTTGAGCAAGAAATTGCTGAGGCTGAGGTCAAAGAGGTTATTTCCTGTTTTCTCCTCTAGGGTCTTGATGGTTTCCTGTCTCACATTTAAGGTTTTCATCCATTTTGAGTTTATTTTTGTGTATGTTGTAAGAAAGTGGTCCAGGTTCATTCTTCTGCATGTTCATGTCCAGTTCTCCAAGCACCATTTGTTAAAAAGACTATCTTTTCTTTTTCATTGCATACTCTTTCCTGCTTTGTCAAAGATTAGTTGGCCATACATTTGTGGGTCCAATTCTGGGTTCTCTATTCCACTGGCTGGTGTGTCTGTTTTTGTGTCAGTACCATACTGTCTTGATGATTACAGCTTTGCAGTAGATGCTAAAGTCCAGGATCGTGATGCTTCCAAAATCTATAAAGAATTTACCAAACTCAACACTTGAAAAAGAAATAATCCAGTGAAGAAATGGGCAGAAGACTTGATTACACACTTTTCCAAAGAGGACATACAGATGGCCAACAGACAAATGAAAAGATGCTCAACATCACTCATTGTGGCTAAAATAAACAACTCAGGAAACAACAGCTGCTGGAAAGGATGTGGAGAAATGGGAATCCTCTCACACCACTTGTGGGAATGCAAGCTGGTGTAGCTGCTCTAAAAACATGTGGAGGTTCTTCAAAAAATTACAGAACTACCCAATGCCCCAGCAATAGCGCTACTAGGAATTTATCCACAGGATACAGGAGTGCTAATACAAAGAGCACATGTACCCCAATGTTTATAGCAGCATTTGCAGCAATAGCCAAATTATGGAAATAGCCCAATTGTCCATCAACTGATGAATTTATAAAGATGTGGTTTATATATACAATGGAATACTACTTGGCAATGAGAAAGAATGAAATCATGCCATTTGTAACAACATGGAAGGAACTGGAGGGTATTAGGCTAAGTGAAATTAGTCAGAGAAAGACAGATATCATATATTTTCACTCATATGTGAAACTTGAGAAACTTAACAGAAGACAGTGGGGGAAGGGAAGGGGAAAATAGTTTCAAATGGAGAAGGAGACAAACCATAAGAGGGTCTTAAATACTGAGAACAAACTGAGGGTGGATAGTGGGGGTGGGGAAGAGGCGAAAGATGATGGGCATTGAGGAGGGCACTTGTTGGGATAAATACTGGGTGTTGTATATAAGTGATGAGTCACAGAAATCTACCCCTAAAACCAGGAGCACACTGTATGTACTATATGTTCGCCAACTTACAATAAATTATATTAAAAAAAAAATTAGACTGAATAGGAAAACCTAAGAAAGTTCTTTGTTCCCAAATATCTTCTCCATCAGCTGGTAGGGGTCTAACATACTGTTTATTTCTCCATTGAAAGAATGCAAATGCTGTTGGTTGAAGATGTTTTTAGCCAATGCCAATGAAAGAAGTTACATGTCGCTAATGATCTATTATCCTACTGAGTGTGAATACAAGCTCAGAATCATTCTTAAGTTACTACTATGGGTGAATATTAGCAACAGATCAGTCAGCCTTGCATTGAACATATATATTTATTTTTATATATTTTTTACACATTTTATTCATCAATGAACTGATTATACCTATTCCTGACAATTGATTTGTGATAGGAAGCAAGGGGAAAAAAAGGATCACGTAAAGGGGGGCTATTTAGGTGTTTGAAATAATTTTTCATATATTTGTAAAGGATTTTAACCTTGATTTATTTATTCGAGGAGTTGCAAAGGCTGCCATTTTTATTCTAGGAAATCTGCTAGAAAAAAAGTAATTCCAATATTTCCTGCAGTGAAGCTTACATACTATTAAATTAGGAGAGAATATTGGTGGTGAGGAGGGTAGGGAATGGAGGGAAACATGGAAAACCATAAGTAATAGGAAACCTGCAGTCACATGAAAAAGTGGAATTCAAATGAAAAATTTGCCTCAAGTGTTTGGTAAGAAACCCAGGTGACCCATGAACAATGTGGGAGCTTCATGCTAGCCCCTCATGCAGTCACAAATTCAAGTAAAACTCTGGGCTCCCCCCAGACTTAATTGCCAATAGCCTATGGTTGCCAGGAATCCTTACTGGTAACAAAAAGAGTTGAAGGGGTACCTGGGTGGCTCAGTCTGTTAAGCGTCCGACTTCAGCTCAGGTCACGATCTCACTGTTCATGGGTTTGAGCCCCCCTATCAGGCTTTTGCTGACAGTTTAGGGCCTGGAGCCTGCTTTGGATTCTGTCTCCTACTCTCTCTGCCCCTCCCCCACTCAGACTATGTCTCTCTCTCTCCCTCCCTCAAAGATAATATACATTAAAAAAAAGAGTTGAACATCCATTTTGTATGTTAAATGTATTATATATTATATTCTTAAAGTAAGCTAGAGAAAAGAAAATGTTGAGAAAATATGTTTAGAGTGCTATGCTGTATTTATTAAAAGAAATCTGAGTGTAAGTGGACCCAGACAGTTCAAACTCATGTTGTTCAAGGGTCAGCTGTATATGTAGAGGTGTAAAGTGAAAATACTCATTAAAATAATATATTTTTAATAGACCTGTATTGATATTTTTTAAATACTTCCAGTTCATGACTATTGATTCAGAGCAATTTGTATACTAGAAAACCAAACACAAAGTACTAATATTTCATTATAATTCTTTAGCATTTTAATAACTGTTAATTTTGTCATAATCTGCTAAAGATCTGTCAACACTGTTACCAAAAGATACATGTGTATATATAGGCACACACATGTACACACATACATCTATCAACTTTCTTTCAATTATCATATACAATTTATTAATAACAAAAGCCAATGAAAACCCACATCTTGTCATTTTGAGAATAGGTTGCAGACTGAGTATCAACTTCTCTACTTAACATTGTGGTGAACAAGACTGAGCCTGGAGAGGCTCGAGTGAGTGTTACTAGTGGTGTCAGATGACCTCACCAGGTATACTGATTTCCAGCCCAGTTTTTGGTCCTTTCTACTGACAGAGAAAGCCTTCCTGAGAATCACGTACTTCCTGGACACAAGGCTCTTCCTTGAGGAGTGTATTTGCACTTTCCAACCTGAGAGCACAGTGGGATCTGATTGAGCACATAGTTTAACTGCCGCCATTCTTGTCCATCCCACCCTCTTAAGTCATCTGCCATCTGTGGTTTCTGGACCCGTGTCTGCAACAAAATGCTCAGTGCATAGATTCTGCGTGGGTGTAAGGGAAGCACAGTACACCTTTTTCCCATGGTTAGTGAGTCTGTACTCCTCAATAACTTCTTTGCTGTTAAGACAACGCAAGGGGAAAATTCTGCTCTCCTTGAAAACTTAATGCTCAGGTGGAAGAAACTGCCCTTTCATGTCCGAATATACATCATTGATTTCATCTCCTTTCTTCCTTTCCTACTCCATCACCTCCTACCTTCCTTTCTCCCTCCTTCCCTGTCTCTGTCATTATCTGTGTCTTTCTCCATCACCTGTATTGGTTCAAACCAATAAGTAATTCTAAAATAACGTATTTTAATATTCACATTACTGAGTTTAATATTCCCCTTCAATTCTCTATATTGTTTTTACATCTGCCACCTGTTTTGTTTTCTGGACACATAAAAGTGCATACGTAATGTAAGGAAGAGAAGAACTTGACGTCCTCGAGGAAGTTACTTTGTAAAACACAATGAATAGAAAAGTAAAAGTAAATTTTCTGTGAAGAAGTACATTTCATGTACTGTTTCTATTTTTTGGGGAATTTAATGTGTAAAGAATTGCAAACAATAGTATGTATACCCAACATCTGGAATTAATAATGGCTGATATGCCTTCATATTTCTTTCTAGACTTTTTTTTTACCAAAAGATATCATAACATGAGTATTACAGATAGGACTACAATTACCTTTACCAATGCCTGTGTTCCTATTTCTCTTCTTCCATTTCCAGAAGTAACCAGTATCACACATTTAGTATTTTTCTTGGAATTGCATTTTACACACCTAAGTATGCATGCACAAGCAATCCAAGGGCATTATTATTGGTGTATTCTTTATACCAGATCATTGCCGTAGATCGTTCTACATCTTCCAGCCTCATGTTTTTGAGACATATCCACATTCTTTATGTTTTATAATGTTCAATCCTGAAACCGTGACCCATTGTACAAATGTCTTCCTCCATTTTTCCACTTGGAGACCTTTGGGTTGTTCCCTTGATTTTGCTATTAAGGAGAAATGCTTCTTCATGTATGTCTTTTGGTGTATATGTGTAAGAGATCTCTTAGGTATACACTCAGAGGTGCAATTGCTAAACTGAGATGTGTGATATACACGTACTTAAAATGACTGGTGATTGTCAAATTGTTCTCTACGTGAGTGTATCAACTATGGTTCTACTGGCTGTATCTGAGAGGACCGTTTTTTTTCTAGACCTTCCCAGTACTTGACATTATCAGCCAGATCACTTTTTACCATTTTGGTGAATTGAGTACAATTGCAGTTATATTAATAATGACTTTCTTCAATTATTAGTGAGGTTGGATGACTTTTTATGATTTATTGGCTATTCTGGTTTCTACTTTTCATCTCTTTTCTCATTGGCTACATATGTTTTATATTACTGATTTGCAAGTGTTCTATACACATTCTGGAATTCAGAGTAATTAAGGATGACTCATTGTTTTTGGCCAGAGACACTAGAAGAATGGAGGTGCTATTTACTGATATGGATGGGATTTTTTAATTTTTAAGTGCTTCAGTTTATCAGGATAATAAAACTATTTCAAGTAGCTTTCTTGAGTCTTTTATAAGCAATGCTGCAAGGAAAATAATAAACAGTGTCCCAACCCTGAAAGACAAGAGCAACACAGTTTCTAGTTCATTCTTACCTTGGGATGAAGCTACCTCCATTTGGCCAGCACTATTGTTGGTGTTATGACATCAGTGATGAAGAAGGGTCCACCCAACACAACTTCCTCTCTTTCTCTTCTACGGTCTCTTTTTCCCAGTGGTGTGGGGCCAGTGTTAGGGAGGAGTGTAACTTTGTACAGTTACAAATATGAGTGTTCCTTTCTAGAGGATCCCACAATGCCTTGGTCTGAAAGAGCAAGTTATCTTTGAACAATCTGACTCAGCCAATGCTGTAGCAGCCTTCAGATGGCATACAATATAGATCAGATTGTGAATGGTACTAGAAAATCTAAATGTGTTAATTCTGAACTAAAGAGTAGGATACTGATCCTTTAGCTCTTATGCATGTCATAATAATGTCATGTTAGTTACTTGTATTTGTACCTTGCTCATGGTGAACTTGGATATGTACAAGTGTCTCCTGTTAATGTAATCAAATTTATTATTGCTTTCCTAGGATATGTGCTTTTGAAATCTTTTTTTTATTGTTAATAATTCTTTTTTAATTTATTTTTATTAATTTAATTTTTTAAAATTTACATCCAAGTTAGTTAGCATATAGTGCAACAAAGATTTCAGGAGTAGATTCCTTAATATCCCTTACCCATTTAGCCTATCCCCATCCCATAACCCCTCCAGTAACCCTCTGTTCTACATATTTGTCTCTTATGTTTTGTCCCCTCCCTGTTTTTATATTAATTTTGTTTCCCTTCCCTTATGTTCATCTGTTTTGTCTCTTAAAGTCCTCATATGAGTAAAGTCATATGATACTTGTCTTTCTCTGACTGACTAATTTTGCTTAGCATAATACCCTCCAGTTCCGTCCACATAGTTGTAAATGGCAAGATTTCCTTCTTTTCGACTGCCGAGTAATACTCCATTGTGTGTTTGTGTGTGTGTGTGTGTGTGTGTGTGTGTGTGTGTGTATGTATGCATACATACACTGCACATCTTCTTTATCCATTCATCCATCGATGGACATTTGGACTCTTGCCATACTTTGGCTATTGTTGATAGTGCTGCTATAAACATTGGGGTGCATATGTCCCTTTGAAACAGCACACCTGTCCCGTGGATAAATAGCTAGTAGTGCAATTTCTGGGTGGTAGGGTAGTTCTATTTTTAATTTTTTGAGGAACCTCCATACTGTTTTCCAGAGTGGCTGCACCAGTTTGCATTTCCACCAACAGTGCAAAAGGGTTCCTCTTTCTCCACATCCTCGCCAACATCTGTTGTCTGAGTTGTTAATGTTAGCCATTCTGACAGGTGTGAGGTGGTATCTCATTGTGGGTTTGATTTGTATTTCCCTGATGATGAGTGATATGGAACATTTTTTCATGTATCGGTTGCCGATCTGGATGTCTTCTTTGGAGAAGTGTCTATTCACGTCTTTTGCCCATTTCTTCACTGGATTATTTGTTTTTTTGGGTATTGAATGTGGTAAGTTCTTTATAGATTTTGGATACTAACCCTTTATCTGATATGTCATTTGCAAATATCTTCTCCCATTCTGTCAGTTGCCTTTTAGTTTTGCTGATTGTCTCCTTCGCTGTGCAGAAGTTTTTATTTTGATGAGGTCCCAGTAGTTCATTTTTGTTTTTGTTTTTCTTGCCTCCAGAGATGTGTTGAGTAAGAAGTTGCTGTGGCCAAGATGAAAGAGGTTTTTGCCTGCTTTCTCCTTGAGGATTTTGATGGCTTCCTGTCTTACATTGAGGTCTTTCATCCATTTTGAGTTTAGTTTTGTGTCTGGTGTAAGAAAGTGGTCCAGGTTCATTCTTCTGCATGTTGCTGTCCACTTTTCCCAGCACCACTTGCTGAAGAGACTGTCTTTATTCCACTGGTTATTCTTTCCTGCTTTGTCAAAGATTAGTTGCCCATATGTTTGTGGGTACATTTCTGGGTTCTCTATTCTGTTCCATTGATCTAAGTGTCTGTTGTTGTGCCAGTACCATACTGTCTTGATGATTACAGCTTTGTAGTATAGCTTGAAGTCTGGGATTGTGATGCCTCCTGCTTTGATTTTGTTTTTCAAGGTTGCTTTTGCTATTTGGGGTCTTTTCTGGTTCCATACAAATTTTAGGATGATTTGTTACAGCTCTGTGAAGAATCCTGGTGTTACTTTGGTAGGGATCGCATTGAATACGTAGATTGCTTTGGGTAGTATCGACATTTTAACAATATTTGTTCTTCCTATCCAGGAGCATGGAATCTTTTTCCACTTTTTTGTGTCTTCTTCAATTTCTTTCATAATCTTTCTATGGCTTTCAGTGTATAGATTTTTCACCGCTTTGGTTAGATTTATTCCTAGGTATTTTATGGTTTTTTGTGCAACTGTAAATGGGACTGATTCCTTAATTTCTCTTTCTGTTGCTTCATTGTTGTTGTATAGGAAAGCAACCGATTTCTGTGTGTTGATTTTATATCCTGCAACTTTGCTGAATTCATGAATCAATTCTAGCAGGTTTTTTTGGTGGAATCTTTTAGGTTTTCCATATAGAGTATCATGTTATCTGCGAAGAGTGAAAGTTTGACCTGCTCCTGGCTGATTTGGATGCCTTTTATTTCTTTATGTTGTCTGATTGCAGAGGCTAAGGCTTCTAATACTATGTTGAATAACAGTGGCAAGAGTGGACATCCCTGTCTTGTTCCTGACCTTAGGGGGAAAGCTTTCAGTTTTTCTCCATTAAGGATGATATTAGTGTTGGGTCATTCTTATATGGCTTTTATGATCTCGAGGTATGCTCCTTCTATTCCTACTTTCTTGAGGGTTTTTATCAAGAAAGGATGCTGTATTTTGTCAAATGTTTTCTCTGCATCTATTGAGAGGATCATATGGTTCTTGTCCTTTCTTTTATTGATGTGATGAATCACGTTAATTGTTTTGTGGACATTGAACCAGCCCTGTATCCCAGGTATAAATCCTACTTGGTCGTGGTGAATAATTTTTTTTAATGTATTGTTGGATATGGTTGGCTAATATCTTGTTGAGTTTGGCATCCATGTTCATCAGGTAAATTGGTCTATAGTTCTCCTTTTTAGCGGGGTCTCTGGTTTTGGAATCCAGGTGATGCTGGCCTCAGAGTTTGGGAGTTTTCCTTCCATTTGTATTGTCTGGACAGCTTCAAGAGAATAGGTGTTAAGTCTCCCTTAAATTTTTGGTAGAATTCCCCTGGAAAGCCATCTGGCCCTGGATTCTTGTTTTTTGGGGAAGTTTGATTACCAATTCTATTTCCTTACTGGTTATGGGTCTGTTCAATTTTTCTTTCTTCCTATTTCAGTTTTGGTAGTGTATATGTTTCTAGGAATTTGTTCATTTCTTCCAGATTGTCCATTTTATTGGTACATAATTGCTTTTAATATCCTCTTATTTTTATTTCTGCTGTGTTGGTTGTGATCTCTCCTCTTTCATTCTTGATTTTATTTATTTGGGTCCTTTTTCTTTTTGATCAAACTGGCTAGTGGTTTATCAATTTTGTTAATTCTTTCAAAGAACCAGCTTCTGGTTTCATTGATCTGTTCTATTGGTTTTTTGGTTTCAATAGCATTAATTTCTGCTCTAATCTTTATTATTTCCTGTCTTCTGCTGTTTTTGGATTTTATTTGCTGTTCTTTTTCCAGCTCTTAAAGGCATAAGGTTAGGTTGTGTATCTGAGATCTTTCTTCCTTCTTTAGGAAGGCCTGGATTGCTATATACTTTCCTCTTAAGAGCGCCTTTGCTGTGTCCCAGAGGTTTTGGCTTGTGGTGTTACCATTTTCGTTGGCTCCCATATACTTTTTAATTTCCTCTTTAACTTCTTGGTTGGCCCATTCATTCTTTAGTAGCGTGTTCTTGAGTCTCCAAGTATTTGTTACCTTTCCAAATTTTTTCTTGTGGTTGATTTCAAGTTTCATAGCATTGTGGTCTGAAAATGTGCACAGTATGATCTCGATCTTTGTGTACTTGCTGAGGGCTGATTTGTGTCCCAGTTTGTGGTCTATTCTGGAGAACATTCCATGTGCATTGGAGAAGAATGTATATTCCACTGCTTTAGGATGAAATGTTCTGAATATATCTGTTAATCCATCTCATCCAGTGTGTCATTCAAAGCCATTGTTTCCTTGTTGATTTTTTGATTAGATGATCTGTCCATTGCTGTGAGTGGGGTGTTGAAGTCTCCTACTATTATGGTATTACTGTCAATGAGTTTCTTCATGTTTATGATTAATTATATACCTGAGTGCCTCTACATTTGGCACATAAACGTTTACCATTGTTAGGTCTTCTGGGTGGATAGACCCCTTGATTATGATATAATTCCCTTCTGCATCTCTTGATACAGTCTTTATTTTAAAGTCGAGATTTTCTGATATAAGTATGGCTACTCTGGCTTCCTTTTGTTGACCATTAGCATGATACATGGTTCTCCATCCCCTTACTTTCAATCTGAAGGTGTCTTTAGGTCTAAAGTGGGTCTGTTACAAACAATATAGATGGATCTTGTTTTCTTATCCATCCTGTTACCCTATGTCTCTTGATTGGAGCATTGAGTCCATTGACGTTTAGAGCGAGTACTGAAAGATATGAATTTATTGCCATTATGTTGCTTGTAGAGTTGGAGATTCTGGTGGTGGTCTCTGATCCTTTCTAATCTTTGTTGCTTTTGGTCTTATTTATTATTATTATTTTTCATCTTTTCTCCCCTCAGAGAGTCCCCCTTAAAATTTCTTGCAGGGCTGGTTTAGTGGTCACAAACTCCTTTAATTTTTGTTTGTCTGGGAAACTTTTTATCTCTCCTTCTATTTTGAATGACAGCCTTGCTGGATAAAATATTCTTGGCTCCATATTTTTCTGATTGAACACATTGAATATATCCTGCCACTCCTTCCTGATCTGCCAAGTTTCTGTGGATAGGTCTGCTGCAAACCTGATCTGTCTTCCTTGTTGGTTAAGGACTTTTTTTCTCTTGCTGCTTTCATGATTTTCTACTTGCCTGAGTATTTTGTGAATTTGACTATGGTATGCCTTGTTGATGATCAGTCTTTGTTAAATCTAATGGGAGTCCTCTGTGCTTCCTGGATTTGGATGTCTGAGTCTTTCCCCAGGTGAGGAAAGTTTTCCACTATGATTTGCTCACATAGCCCTTCTACCTCTATTTCTCTCTCTTCCTCTTCTGGGACCCCTCTGATTCTGATGTTCCTTTGAAATGAGTCACTGGTTTCTCTTATTCTTAAATCCTACTTTTTTGCTTTGATCTCCCTTTTTCTGGTTTGTTATTCTCCATTAATTTGTCCTCTATGTAGCTGATTCTCTGTTTTGCCTCATGCATCCTTGCCACTGCAGCATCCATTTGAAATTGTAGCTCAGTTATAACATTTTTTTACTTCATCCTGACTAGCTTTTACTTCTTTTATCTCCACAGAAAGGGATTCTAATCTGTTTCCGACTCCAACTAGTATTTTTATTATTGTGATTCTAAATTCTGGGTCAGATATCTTGCTTGTATCTGTGTTGGTTAAATCCCTGGCTGTCATTTCTTCCTGCTCTTTCTTTTGGGATGAATTCCTTCGTTTTGTCAATTTGAAGGGAGAAAAGGAATTAGGTAGAAAAAATTAAAATTAAAAAAATTAAAATCAAAAAAATTAAAATTAAAAGATTAAACACACACATACACACAAAATCAAATAAATGATGCTAGATCCTAGGTGTGTGTTAGTCTAGGTATTGAAAGTGGCTTGGTATATTAGATAAAAAAGGGGAAAAAAGAAAAAAAAAGGATATCATTTGAAAGTTTGAAAAAAAGAATACACTGAAATAGACTAAAATGAAATGATGGAAGTAAAACAGAATTTGAAAAAAGTTACACAAAAGTAAAAAATATGGTAGAAAAAAATTAAAGAATATTTTTAATAAAAATTGAAAATAAAAATGAATTTTTTCTTTCTGTATTCAAGAAAAAGAAAAATGAAAAAGAGGAAAAAGAAAGAAGCAAGGAAAGAAGGAAAATTGAATAGTTGGACCAGCTCACAGACTGAAATATGACTGAAATTACTTTGTTTTCCCCTAAAAAAAAACTGTGAAGCACTTTATAGTCCATAAACTAAGCAGGTGGTGAGACTTGTGTTCTTGAACAGTAAGGTTGGCCCAGTTGGGTGTGGCTTAGTGTATCGGCTCTGTTCTCCACAAGAGGGCGCTGCTAGCTTACTGGGGTGGATTGTTGTGGTGCTTGTAGGTGTGTATGTGTATGCACGGGAGCGGTGAAAATGGCATCACCCAGGTACCCAGTCTCTTGTATTGTAACTCTTTTCTCCCCAGTCAACAGTTGTGCCCCTGTCCTTCATCTTCAGCTTCCATCCATTCCCTGCTTCCACTCCATCCATGACCAAGCCCTAGGTAGCACCTCCCTCCAGAGTTTTGTCTCAGATGCGTCTCCCTTCCCTGGTCCCCCACTTGTAAGGGACTGTGGCTTTGACCCGCTCAGCCCCATCGAGGAGGGTCTCACCAAGCAATAGCTGAAGGCTGGCCACACCCATGAAAGTTCATGGGACCGTGCTGCTGCCAATGCCCAGAGACTGCGGTTGGGTGCCAGCCCACCCCAGAAAAAGTTTGCGGGACAGCATAGCAGCAGCGCCTCAGGGATTGTGGGAAATCACAACACATATCTGGCACCAGGCTTCACCCCCAACAACATTGTTCTAGCACAAGTGAATGTGGTCATTCTCTGGTGCTGGGCCTGGGTGGCCACACAGCCTCTACCAAATGTCCTTCCAGCAGTGGAACTGCTTCTCCCTGTGTGGCCGGAGAACCTCCCAGACCCTACTCTGCTCCTGGGGATTTGCCCTTCTCACCAGAGCATAGCCAGGTATCAAGCTGTGGAGTTGCAGACTCTCTGCACTCCCCTTGTTTACAGTCTTAATGGAATTTAAACCCTTTCCTTTCTCCTTTCTCCCCTTTTAGTCCCTGCAGTTGTTGCCAATTTTCCACTTTGTCTCCAGCTGCTTTTGGGAAGGGGTGCTTTTCGCACATTCTTCCCCAATCTCCTGTCTCCATCCTCTCTCTGAATGCAAAAGTGGCTCCCTGTCCTCCGTGGTTTCTCTCTCCCCAAGTTTACTTCTCCACGCTGCATACCTGCTGAATTCTGTGGTTCAGGTTGTGCAGATTGTTGTGTTGATCCTCATGTCAGTTTTCTAGGTGTGCAGGATGGTTTACTGTTGGTCTGGCTGTATTTCATGGACACGAGACACACAGAAAACTTCCATGCTCTTCTGCTGTCTTGGCTCCTCCCTTGAAATCTTAATTAACAAGTCTTTTTCCACCTGTTTTTTAAGTTCTACTTTATTATACATAGATTTCAGGTCTGCTTACATTTATTTAAAAAATTTTTTTTCATGTTTATTTTTTGAGATGGGGGGTGCAGAGAGGGGAGAGACAGAATCTGAGGCAGGCTCCAGGCTCTGAGCTGTCAGTAAAGAGCCCAACATGGGGCTTGAACTCATAAACCATGAGACCATGACCTGAGCCAAATTCAGATGCTTAACTGACTGAGCCGTCCATTTGCTCCTGCTTATGTTTATTTTTAATTTCATTTGTTGGAAAGATCATCTTTTTCCATTGAATTTCAGCACAATGTTGAATGGAGGTGTTGAGAAGGGGTGTTCTTCTCTCATTCCTGATTTTAGGAAGAAAGCATCTAGTTTATCAACATTAAGTGTGATGTTAGCTGTTGGCTTTTTGTGGATTTTTTTAACCAATTTGAAGAAGCTCCCTCTACTCCTAGTTTTCTGATAGTTTTTATCATGCAATGGTACTACATTTCACTTTATGATTTTTATGTGTATATGGATAGGATTATATGTTTTTTCTTCTTTGGCCAATTGATATGATGAAGTATATTAATTTTTGAAAATTGAATTAGACTTTCATACCAGAGAGAAACCCCACTTTGTAATGGTGTACAGTCTTTTTTTTTCACATTGTTAGATTTAATTTGGTAATATTTTGTTGAGGATTTTTGCACTTATGTTCATGAGGAACATAGGTTTATAATTTGTCTTTCCTTTCAATTAGGGTAGTGCTGGCCTCATTGCATTAGTTAGAAGTAATCTCTCTGTTTAATTTTCTGGAAGAGATTATAGACAATTGGTATCATTTCTCCCTTAAATGTTTTATATAATTTTCTTTTCACACTCTTAATTTTTTCCCTTGATCTTCTAGTTGTGGAATCATTTTTACTCTTCCTGAAATGGATCTTTTAGTAATCCTTTCAGTACACATTTGTGTATAGAAAATTCTTTTGGATACCTTATGCTTATATCTAAAAACATCTTCATTTTCATGCTAGTTGGTTGAGATTTCAGGTTGATAAATACATTTCCTTGGCACTGTGGAAGTATTATTCTTTGGTCTCATTTCAGTTTCACTACCCCAGGCACTGGTTTCTGAGTACTGACATTTTTCTCCATCAAAATGTTAAGGCCTTATTGCTAACCATTTTCATGTCTCAGTAAAATTAAAAAAAAAATTCTTGGAATTCAAGATGTACTTTTAGTGTGAAGAATTATATTTTCAGTTATTAGGAATTTTATCCTGTAATTATATATTTCTCTCACACTCTATTTTTTTTTCAGGAATTTCTATAGATTCTGTGTTTCTTACCTTCTTTTTCATCCCTCCAGTCTCTTTGTAACTTTGTGGTACATTGTGAGAGACTCGTGATTTGTTTTTTCATTATAGTAATTTATTCCTCATCTCTACAGTTTCAGTTATTGAATGTTTTATTTCAATGACTATATTTTCTGTATTATTTATCCTTGATTATTATTATTTTTTGTATCTACCTTCTTTCAGAAGATCCTTTATATGGATTATATTTTTGCCTTCATGAGACATACTTATTTTAAACATCCCTTTTGGATTGTTCTGTATTCCAGTTTGTCAATTATAATTTAATTTAATTTTTGTTTGTTTGACAGAGAGAGAGTGTATATGAGTGGAAGAGGGGCAGAGAGAGAGAGTATCTTAAGCAGGCTCCATGCTCATTGTGGAGCCCAACACAGGGCTCGATCCCACAACCCTGGTATCATGACCTGAACAGAAATCAAGAGTGAGACACTCAACCGACTAAGACACCCAGACTTCCCTAGTTTGTCAATTATAAATTTCCCAGTTTATTGATTCTGTGGAGTATATTTTATGTTGTTAATGTGAAGTTTTTTCCTTGGGAATACTTGGGAGAATTTCCTCATTCCCTTTTCACATGGCCCTTCAGGTTTCATCAAGTATGACCCAATATATACGTATCTTTTCCAGTTCAAGAGCTTGATAATTAATGAATGTGCCGTCATTCTTACTTGGCATGTGCCCCAATTAACGTATGTGCTCATACTTCTTACTTGGTATGGTCGAGGATTTTCTTTTGCCACATATTTCTGGGGGACCAATTTGTTTCAGGCTGCAAGAAGTTGGCTGCTTTTCAGAAAATTTCCAGTCACCATTCCTTCCAGCAATATCCCCTTCCTCAGCCTCAGGTTTGTACAGCATCCTGGGTGCTCTTTCCCTGACAGTGGCAAGACTACCTGAATCTACAGTGTTACAAAGATTATTTGCTTCTTTGCCTTTGAACTTGGCTATGTATTTCCTCAAAACAGCTTTAATTGAGAAGGATGGATATACCTGTGTTTGCTCAATTCATCATCTTGAGTGTAAGCCTCCAGAATTATTCTCCTCTGGGGAGAAAAAAAAAACACTAAGAAACATAACACCAAACTTTTAAGTGAAGCTCAAGTACCTAATTGGCTACTACTGACGTTTTCAGCCTTCCTTTGGAATGATTGTCTTTCTAATTGTTAGTTGGAGCTATGGTTTTTATGATTACTATCTCTGGGCTCAGCCCAGTGGTTCACAAAGGACGATTACTTTAATTGCTCGTGTCACTTTTCCTGCTCAGTGAAAATAGAATGTTGGAACATGGGTTCTCTCTTTAGTTGCCATATATCTCAAAACTTCCTGTTCTGTTTAGGAGACCTTCTGGACAAGTACAGGCAGCCCCACTAATTATTTAACCTTCTGTGTCTTGAGTTTTCCTGGGATTGTCAGGGACATCAAGAGCATCATCAATTGATCACTTAAGAACAATCTCCTTTGTCAGACAATTACGTTATAATTTCTTTTCTTAGAGATGAAAAACAGAACAGCAAATATAGTTACACCCTCATAACTGGTTAATGTTGATCCAAATTCGTATTCTTCCATTGGCTTATTGATTCGTCCAATATTTATATATTGAATGTTGATTGTATACCAGGTATTACAAAGTGTACTGAGGTACAAAACTAAACACTACAAAGCATGCCCAGTGCCTTTCTGGAGTCTATATCATCCAATGAAACGATGGGCAAATTATGGTCAAAAGGCTGCTGAAATACACACCCATTTGTTTACTTACTGTTTTTGGATGCTTTCTCATAACAAGGGCAGAGTTGAATAGTATAAATGGAGACCCTATGTCCACCAAAGCCCCAAATATTTAACCTCTAGGTATAACAGAAGGTAGAGACCTTAAAGAGTCAAATACAAAACTCCAACTAAGTAGAGTCTCTGAGAAGGAACAGTAGAGGGTCTCACAGCATAAACATGGGAAGTATGTCATGTCTCAGGATACCAGACAATGGCCTTTGGTCTAATGGGTGCTTAAGAATGTGTAAGATTTGGGGCACTTGGGTGGCTCAGTTGGTTAAGTGTCTGACTTTGGCTTAGGCCATGATCTCACAGTTTGTGAGTTTGAGCCCCGTGTTAGGCTTTGTGGTGACAACCTATAGCCTGCTTTGGATACTGTGTCTCCCTCTCTCTGCCCATCCCCTGCTTGTGCATGCTCTCTCTCTCTCTCTCTCTTAAAAATAAACATTAAAAAATAAAAAGAAGGTGTGAGATTTACATGGTAGGAGAGAGAGAAAAGAGAGGTTCACTAGAGTACTGGGGCAAGGAGATAGCATGTGGAAAGAGTAAGCTTAGCAGAATATAAGAGCAGAAAGGAGGATGTATCTGGAACACAGTAAATTAGGGTGGCCCAAAATGAGGCTGGAGAGGTAGGCAAGGGCCAGATCACACAAAGGCAATTAGTTTTCACTGGTATTTTAGATTTTTTCTTAGGAACAATGAAAAGCTACGGAAAGTCTTTCAAGCAAGAAGCATCAGTTAGAAGCCTACTGTAGTATTCCACATGAGTCTGAGTGGTCTAACCTGGACTTGAGTAATGAGCAAGTAGAGAACAGAGTGAATGGCTTTAATTGTGGGCAGTGTTTTGGGGAGTGGAGAAATTACAGTGACCGTCAGCCTTCCATTTTGGAGATTGTCATTTACTAAGATGGTGGATACAGGAAGAGGGCTAGGTTTGAGTAGAACAGCTCATGAGTTAAATTTTAGGGGTATGCTGAGTTCAAGGTGTCTATTGAATCAGTAGCTAGCTATGTTTGTCTGGAGCCAAAAAAGACAGTTATGAGTACAAAGATGGTAATTTTAAGATAGTCATTTTTTCTCCCAGAATGAACAAAACAATAGAAGAGGGTTGATTGTATATTTCTGACTGTACATTTGCTGGGTGTATGAGAAAGCCTCTGAGGTTAGCAGTCTGTGGGCTTGAATTGTTAAGAGCCCCTGAATGGAAACCTTTGCTGCTGCCTTCCCCAGCCATTTTGTGTTTTTGATTAGGAAAATATCTGTTGAACTTAATTTCTATCTCTCTGGGCTAAATGAAAAAAAAAAAAGCATAGAGGAGGGGTGCAGTAGGGGGTATAGGCATCATATGATACCCTGTGTGTTACAAATTTCCCCAAAGGTATAATATATTCCCAGCCCACAAAATGAAATGTTACATCTAGATTTCTCAATTTGGGTAAAATTGCGTGTGTTCTAAATGTGCTGAAATGATTTATGATAGAAACTAATAAATACATTCTCTGTATAGGACCTTTGTGATGATAAGATTCTTGTATTTCTGGTTAATGTCCTTCCAGGTACAATTTGGTTTTCTAAATTTTTGGGGATGTTTTATTTATTTTGAAGGACAGAGAAACAGAGCTTGAACAGGGGAGGGACAGAGAGGGAGGGAGAATCTGAAGAGGGCTCCAGACTCTGAGCTGTCAGCACAGAGCCCAGTGCACGGCTCAAACTCATGAGCCATGAGATCACGACCTGAGCTGAAGTCAGATGCTTGATCGACTGAACCACCCAGGCACCCAGTTTTTAAACTGTGCCTTATTAGGTGAAGTAGCTTAGGGATAGGTATATTTATCTTCTTTCCAATTCCTTTCCCTATCTTGAGTGTCAGTGGAACAATAGCTTCTCATTTTATCAAAGGATATCTTTTCTAGGGTGATGGAGTACCTTTTTAATAATAGAACATATTAATCCATGTGTTCTTATATACTTATCTTTAAATGTACATTTTCATCTCCATTTACACAAAAATTGGTGCCAAGTAACCAGTGTTTGAGAATTTATTGTATCATTAATATGATTGTTTTTGTTGTGTGATTTACTTAGCATTGTTTGCATAAATTATGGAAATTTATACGATAGCCGCAGGTATCAATCAAGTACAAATGTAATAGAAAATGTTAGCAGGCTGCTTCTTCTGCATTTTGTTGAGTTGGTATTGTTAAAACCACACTTTCATTCTTAGGACTATGGGACATGCTTAGAAAGGGTCCCAAAGCCTGCAAGTGCTCACTAAAGTTGCCCTTCCTGCAAGGAAATGTCTGCCCTGGTAGGCAGGAATAAAATAGTTTCTACATTACAGGGTCATTGATAGGAACATTAAGTACTGAAATTAACATCTTAAACCCAAGGCTAGCAGATAAGTTAGGTCATTCTTCAACTAATGGCAAGGAGGTGACAAAAATCTGTTAAAAAAGAATGGCACATTTTCACTGCACTTTAAATTCATGGTCATCTGCGCAAAAGCACAACCAGTATCTTTATAAACGACTTGAAAAATAAGATGAGATTTCTGTGTGAGACCCATTATTTGTGTAGATAGTTTATTAGGGTATAGTGACTTTGGTGTAAGTGGGAACAGTTTAAAGATAGGATGTAAAAGTGGCTAGGTGTAAGACATGAATATGTATCATTTTTGAATTTAAAAGACGAAAAAGGATAAGTCACAATGTAATCCATTAGAGAGAAATAGCAGGCATGTGAAATACTGCTCCAAGCTCAACAGTGATGGTTTGGAGGCTTAATCAAACTGAATTAACTTCCACAAATGTGACCCTAAGGTAGATTGTTGATGATCATTCTCAATTAGTGAATCCTCTGTTTTTCTCATGTTTAATGGTCAAATTTGGATACATCTAGGCAGGGACAGCTGTGGGTCATTCCCTTCCAAGTTACTCAATTCAATTCCTGCCAAGATTTCCCCAGTGTCAGTAGAAATGTCACTTGTAATGTTAGTGTTTCCAAAAGAGTGCTTGAAGGTTAAGACTGGTTTCCAAAAGAAGATTTTAAATTCTATGATTAAATGTTTTGAGTTTGGTGCAATCAGCTATTCCTTTTTTCTGTACCTTTATGTCATCATTTTTTAAAGGTTTATTTATTTATTTTGAGTGAGAGTGCAAAAGTGGGGGAGAGAGGGAGAGAGAGAGACTCTGAAGCAAGTTCCACACTCAGTGCCCTGCATGGGGCTCGATCTCAAAATCATAAGATCATGGCCTGAGACTATATCAAGAGTTGGACGCCTAACCAACTGAGCCCATCCAGGTGCCCCTACACCATCATTTTAGAAAACAGACTCAAGTTTTAGCTCTGGGACCCTCCAGGTAGCAGGATTTTAGGGGTACATTGAAGTTTTTGTGTGGTTTCTAAATTTTAAAAAGTATATGCACTGTTTATTTTTTGAAATACTGAGTTACTAAAGTAAGATGTATAAATTATTAAACAAAGTGGTGCTAAAGGCCTTATAATTAAAAAAAGTAGTCCTAATGTACCCTTCCCCCCCATTCCCCACAGAGCTTCATTTCCAATACTTTGGTTTGTTTTATTTATGTACTCTTTAAAAATATGAAAATATACTGGTGTTTAAAATTTTTTTGTACTGATTGCTGAATTAGGTGAAGTGTTGGTATTGTTACCATGACTGCTCCCTACTCTGCCCCTACCACACATACTCTCACCTTCCATTTCAACTTACTACAAACTCTAAGTACAGTTGTGTCTTTAGTTGGTTTCTTTTGGTTAAATGACTATACAGAGATTATATTATTAAGACTGTGGCTGACTCTTAATGATCAAGAACAAACTGAGGGTTGATGGAGGGGAGGTGGGTGGGAGATGGGCTAGATGAGTGATGGATATTAAGGAGGGCACTAATATGAGCATTGGTTGTTGTATGTAAGTGATGAATCACTGAATTCTCCTGAAACCAATACTGCACTGTATGTTAACCAACTAAAATTAAACAAAGACTGTCAATGGCTATGTTTTTTGAATCTTAGTCATGGGGTGTACCAGAATATACTGTCTTGTCATTACTTATGCTTGTCTTTACTTATCACTTAATTAGCCCTGAAATCTGTAATAATAGTAAGCCTCTCAGTGTGATCAAATGCATCAGTTAAGATCTCAGTTTTTGTGTTGGAGAGTTTTTTTGGAGTGTTTCATTCCCCTAATATCTGGACCTGAATTTTTTTGGAAGAGAGTGGTGGATTCTGGCCATCCAGGGCATTCCTGTCAATTGTTGTGTGTGTGTGTGTGTGTGTGTGTGTGTGTGTGTGTGTGTGTGTGTGGTGTTGGATTTTGTTTTCTGGATCCTGTGACTTCTTTTCGCTTATCACCTCATTTCAGTGGAATACTTTCCTTCCTAAAAAAAGACTGCACTGGATGAAGGTTAAACTCTTTTGAGTCCACAATTGTCTGAAAATACCTTAATCTTATCCTTGCACTTGATTGATAGTCTAACTAGGTATAGAAGTCTAGACTTAGTCATTTCCTCTTGGAATTACTAGGCTATATATATATATATATATATATATATATATATATATATATATATATTTTTTTTTTTTTTTTTTTTTTTTTTTTAACTTCTAGACGAGAATTAGAATGTTTTGATTCCTGGTCATTTATATGTGGCCAAATTTTTCACACTGTAAACTGTTATAGAATTCTCACATTATTCTCAGTATTTCTGAAAAATCAGTATGATGTACCTTGTTGATATTTTTTGTTCTCTGTATTTATGTGTCACATTTATTCTGGAAACAGATTTTCATTGCTGCAGAATTTTTTTATTTTATTTTTTAAATAAATTTCTTTCTGTAGTTTCTCTGTTCACTCTTTCTGTAGTCCTATTTTTTGAGTGTTTGACCTTCTGGACAGAACTGTTAATTCCTTTATGTTTCCCCTCCCCCATTTTTCACTTCAACTTTTCTTTTTTATTTTCAACTTTTTGGTACTGTGTTTTAATTTTTTGTAACATATTTGTAACTTCCTAAGTAATTTTCTTTTTTTCAGAATGTTCTTTTTTGTAGCCTTCTATTGTTATTTTTACCTGAAAATATTCTTTGAGGTAACTGTAGATTGATGTGCAGTTGTAAGAAAAAATACAGAGACTTTACATATGTACTTATTAACTCTGTTTCCTCTGATGGCAGTATTTTGTTAAACTACAGTAAAATTTCATAGTCATAAAATTGACATTGATGTCACCTCTTCTTTATCCCTTCTTCTATTGATGGACATTTAGGTTGCTTCCATAATTTGACTACTATAAAAAATACTGCAATAAACATAGGGGTGCACATATCTTTTCAAATTAGTATTTTTGTATTGGGTAAATACAAAAATTGGAATTATTGGATCACATGGTAATTCTATTTGTAACTGTTTTGGGAACCTGCATAGTGTTTTCCAGAGTGACTCCACCATCTTGCATTTTTACCAACAGTGCACAGGGGTTCCTTTTTCTCCACATCTTCAGTAACACTTGTTGCTTGTGCTGTTGATGTTAGCCATCATGACAGATGTGAGGTGATAACTCATTGTAGTTTTGATTTTGCATTTCCCTGATTATTAGCATCTTGTCATGTGTCGGCCACCTGGATGGCTTTTTTTTTGAGAAATGTCTTTTCATATCTTCTGACCATTTTTTAATTGGATTCTTTTTTGAAAAATTGTTTAATGTTTATTCATTTTTTAGAGACAGAGAGTGAGTGGAAGAGGAGCAGAGAGAGAGGGAGACACAGAATCCGAAGCAGGTTCCACACTCTGAGCTGTTCAGACTCTGAGCACAGATCCTGATGCAGGGCTCAAACCCATGAACCGCAGGATCATGATCTGAACTCAAGTAGGTTGCTTAACCAACTGAGCCACCCAGGCACCCTTGGATTCTTTTTTGTGTTGAGTTATGTAAGTTCTTCATATATTTTGGATTGTAACTCTTTATTGTTTTATATGTCTTTTGCAAATATCTTCTCTCATTGTGTAGGTTAACTTTTCATTTTGTTGATTCTTTTGCTGTGCAGATGATTTTTATTTTTATTTTTATATACTCCAAATAGTTCATTTTTTATTTTGTTTCCCTTGCCTCAGGACATATATCTAGAAAGATGTTGCTATGACTGATATGAGAGAAATTACTGCCTATGCTCTCTTTTAAGATATTCATGGTTTCAGATATCACATTTAGTTCTTTAATCCATTTTGAGTTTATTTTTGTGTGTGGTATAAGAAACTATAACTTTTATATGTAACTATCCAGTTTTCCCAACACCATTTGTTGAAGAGACTGTCTTTTCCCACGTTGCATATTCTTACCTACTTTGTCGAAGATTAATTAACCATATAGTTATGGGTTCATTTCTGGGTTTTGTATTCTGTTCTGTGGATCATTGTGTCTGTTTTTATGTCAATGCCATACTCTTTGGGTTACTATAGCTTTGTAGTGTAACTTGAAACCCAGAACTGTGATACCTCTAGGTTTTCTTTTCTTTTTGAAAATTGCTTTAGTCTTCTGTGGTCCCATACAAATGTTAGGATTTTTTAATCCAATTCTGTGAAAAATGCTGCTGGTATTTTGATGCAATTGCATTAAACCTGTGGATTGCTTTGATCAAGTGAACACTTCAATAATATTTGTTCTTTTAGTCCATGAGTATGGAATATACTTCCATCTGCTTGTATTGTCTTTATTTTCTTTCACCCATGTTTTATAGTTTTTACACTATAAGTCTATCATCTTTTGGTTAAGTTTGTTTCTAGGTGTCTTCTTATTTTTGGTGCATTTATAAATGTGATTTTTTTCTTCATTTCTCTTTGTGCTGCTTCATTATTAGTGTACAGAAATGCAGCAGATTTTTGCATTTTAATCTTGTATAGTGTAATTTATCATGAATTCATTTATCAGTTTCAGTAGTTTTTGGTGGAGTCTTTCAGGTTTTCTGTATAATAGTGAAATCTGCAAATTTCTGCAGATTACTGCAAATAGTAATCTGCAAATAGTGAAAGATTTACTTTTTCCTTATCATTGTGGATTCCTTTTATTCCTTTTTCCTACCCTGTGGTTACGACTTTCAGTACTATGTTGAATAAACATGATGAGAATGGACATTTTTTTCTTGTTCCTGATCTTAGGGGAACAGCTCTTGGTTTTTCACCATTGAGTATAATGTCAGCGGTGTATTTTTCTTCTATGGTCTTTAGTATGTTGAGGTATGTTCCTTTTAAAACTACTTTGTTGAAGGTTTTTATCATGAGTAGATGTTACACTTTGTCAAATGCTTTTCTGCATCTCTTGAGATGATCATAGTGTTGTTATCCTTCTCTTGTGATTTTCATATTGATTGATTTGCAAATACAGAACCACCCTTGCATCTCATGATGAATTCCACCTAATTGTGCTGAATAATTTTTTTAATGTATTGTTGGCTTCAGTTTGCTAATATTTTGTTGAGGATTTTTGCTTCTGCATTCATCAGAGATATTCTGAGAGAACCCTAGTTCTCTTTTCTTGTAGTGTCTTTACCTGGTTTTGGTATCAGGTAATGCTCGCCTTGTAGAATGAATTTGGAAACTTTCCTTCCTCTTCTATTTTTTGAAATGGCTTGAGAAGAATAGCTGTTATCTTTTCTTTAAATGTTTGGTGGAATTTGCTTGCAAAACTCTCTGGTCCTGGACTTTTGTTTGTTGGGAGTTTTTTGATTACTGATTCAATTTCATTGCTGGTTATTGGTCTGTTCAAATTTTCTATTTTTTCTGATTCATTTTGGGGACATTATATGTTTCTAGGAATCTATCTATTTCTTACAGGATCCCCAATTTGTTAATTTTTTAATGTTTATATTTTGAGAGAGGGGGAGAGAGAGAGAGATAAATAGAGAGAGGTGAGCATGAGTGGGGGAGGGCCAGAGAGAGACAGAATCCGAAACAGGCTCCAGGGTCTGAACTGTCCAACACAGTGGGCCTTGAACTCACAAGCCATCAGATCATGACGTCAGCCAAAGTCGGATGCTTAACCAACTGAACCACCCGGGCACCCCCATAATATTCTCTTATAATTGTTTGTATTTCTGTGATGTCAGTTCTTACTCCTCTTTCATTATTTCTGAATTTGCTTATTTGAGTCCTCTGTCTTTTAAGAAAAAAAAATTTTTAGGAGTCTAGTAAAGGTTTATCGATTTTGTTGATATTTTCAGAAAAAAAATTCTTGGCTTCATTGATTTGTTCTATAGTTTTTTGTTTGTTTCTATTTAGTTGTTTTTCCTGCTCCAATGTTTTTTTTTATTTTCTTCTCTCTACTCATTTTAGGTTTTATTTGTTACTATTTTTCTAGCCCCTTTAGATGTAAGATTAGGTTGTTTATTTGAGATTTTTCTTCTTTAGATAGGCCTGTGTTACTATAAACTTCCCTCTTAGAACTGCTTTTCCTGCATCCCAAAGGTTTTGGACAATTGGGTTTTCATTTTCATTTGTATTCATGTATTTTTTGATTTCCTCTTTGATATATTGGTTGAGCCATTCATTATTTAGTAGCATGTTATTTAACTTCCATGTATTTGTGTAATTTCCAGACTTTTTCTTATAGTTGATTTCTTTTTTTCTTAATGTTTATTTATTTTTGAGAGAGAGAGAGACAGACAGACAGACGTGAGCAGGGGAGGGACAGAGAGAGAGAGAGGGAGACACAGAATCTGAGGCAGGCTCCAGGTTCTAAGCTGTCAGCGCAGGGCTCGAACTCATGAACTGTGAGATCATGACCTGAACCTATGTCAGACTCTTAACTGACTGAGCCACCCAGGTGCCCCTCTTGTAGTTGATTTCTAATTTCACAGTACGTGGTCAGAGAAGATGTGTGGTATGACTTCACTCTTTTGAATTTGTTGGGACTTGTTTTGTGGCCTAATTGGTGATCTCTTCTGGAGAATGTTCTGTGTGCTCTTGAAAAGAATGTGTATTCTGCTATCGTAGAATGAAATGTTTTGAATGTATCTGTTAGATCCATCTGGTACAATGTGTCTTTCAAAGCCACTATTGTTTGTTGTTGTTGTTGATTTTCTGTTTGGATGATCTATCTGTTGATATAAGTGAGGTATTGAAGTATACACTACCATTCCATTATCAGTTGTTTTGTTTATGTTTGTTATTAGCTGCTTTATGTTTTTGGGTCTTTCCATATGGGGTGCATAAATATTTACAATTGTAATACCTTAATGGATTTTTTCTTTTATGATTATATAGTATCCTTCTTTGTCTATTGTTACAGTCTTTGTTTTAAAGTCTATTCTGTCTGATACAAGTATTTCTATCCTGTTTTTTTTTTCACTTCCATATTCATGACACATACTTTTCATTCCTTCACTTTCAATTTGTAGGTGTCTTTAGGTCTGAAATGAGTTTCTTGAAGGCAGCATATAGATGGTTCTTGCTTTTTTATACATTCCATCACCCTATGTCTTTTTTTCTTTCATATTTATTTTTTTGGGGGGTAGAGTGCAAGAGTGGGGGTAGAGAGAGGGGGAACAGAGGATCTGAAGAAGGCTCTGTGCTGACAGACTGACAGCAGTGAGACTGATGTGGGGTTTGAACTCACAAACCGTGAGATCATGACCTAAGCTGAAGGTCGGGCACTCAACCAATTTAGGCACCCAGCGGCCCACCCTATGTCTTTTGATTGGAGTATTTAGTCCATTTATATTCAAAGTAGTTATATGGATAAGTATGTAATTATTGTCATTTCGTTACTTGTTTTATGGTTGTTTTTGTAGTTCTTCTCTGTTGCTTTATTCTCTTGCTCTTTTATCTCACAGTCTGCTGGCTTTTTTTCGTGATATACTTGGACTCCTTTCTCTTCTTTGTTTGCATACCTATTACTGGGTTTCTATTTGTGGCTCCCATTAGGTTTGTATACCACATCGTATGCATATAGCAGTCTATATTCAGTTGATAGTCGCTTAAGTTTGAACTCATTCTTGACTCCTATCCTTGCCATATTTTAGGTATATGATGTCATACTTTACATTCATGCATTTTGTAAATTCCTTGACTGGGTTTTATAGATGCACTTAATTTTACTGCTTTTGTTCTTTCTACTTTTCTTACTCTTGCTTATGGTCTTTCCTTCCTACTCAAAAAGTCCCTTTAACATCTCCTATAGGGCTAGTTCAGTGGTCATAAATTCCTTTAACTTTTGTTTGGGAAACTTTTTATCTCTCCTTCTGTCCTGAATGATGGCCTCACTGGATAAAGTGTTCATGGCTGCAGGTTTTCTTCTTTTAGCACCTTGTATGTCTCATGCTCCTCTCTTCTGGCCCACAGAGGTTCTGCTGAAAAATCAGCTGATAGCATAATGAGGTTTCCCTTGTATATAACTGTTTTCCTTTCCATTGCTGCTCTTTAAATTCTCTCTCTATGATTACCTTTTGCCATTTTAATTCCTCTGTGTCTTGGTGTGGACCTCCTCATGTTGTTTTTACTGGGGGCTCTCTGTGCCCCCTGCATCTGGATTTCTGTTTCCTTCCCCAGGTTCAGGAAATTTTCAGCTATTATTTATTTAAATAAATTTTTCTGGGTGCTGGCTTTTTTCACCAAGTATAAAGACTTTCTGATTCATCCAATTTGTTATGTGTATCAATAGTTTATTTCTTTTATTGTTTTGTGATATTTGTTGTTAGGTATATACAACCATTTGCTTAGCTGCTCACCTCTTGAATGGCAGCTGGGCTCATTGCAGTTTTTGGCTATTAGAAATAGAGATACTATCATCATTCATGCACAGGCTTTTACATGAGTATAAGTTTTCATTTCTCTAGGATAAATACCCAATTGTGTAATTGCTAGGCTGTATGGTAGTTGTATGTTAATTTGAAAAGGACTTGCCATTGGGGCACCTGAGTGGCTTAGTTGGCTGAGTGTCTGACTCTTGTTTTTGGCTCAGGTCATGATCCCAGGGTCATGGGATCAAGTTATGTGCTGGGCTCTGTGCGGAGTCTGGAGCCTGTTTGGGATTCTCTCTCTCTCTCCCAATGCCCCTCTCTCCCACTCCCACTCTCTCTGCCTCTAAAATAAATGAATGAATTTATAGATGAATAAATAAAATTTAAAAAATGGAAAGAACTTGCCTTAGTCTTTATTAGATTATCTCTGCTATGTTACATTTTTTACCAGTAATGTGTGAATAATCCAGTTTCTCTGCAATCATGCCAGAATTTGGTGTTGTAATTTTGTTACTTGAGCCTTTTTAATTGGTACGTAGCGCTATCTCATGGGTTTTAGCTTGAATTTCCCTGATGATTATGAACTGGAACATCTTTTCATGTTTTATTTGAAATATGTGTGTTCTTTATTGAACTGTCTCTTTATGTCTTTTACATTTTTTCTAATTGGATTGTTATCTTAAGGTTGAGATTGGGAAGTTTTATTTGTTTAATATAGATACTGTTCCTTTGTTGGATATGTGGTTTGCAAAACCTTTCTCCCAATGTATAATTTATCTTCTCATCCTCTTTACATGGGCTTTCAAAGTGAAAATGGCAAAGTCTAATTTATCAACTTTTCTTTTTAGAGATCATAATTTTATGTCAAGTCTAAGAATACCTCAGCCATAAATCTTGAAATTTTTCTTTTATAATGTTTCTAAATTGTATCTTCTTTATTTTAAATCTGTAATCCATTTTGACTTAATTTTGTTAATTTAAAGTGTCAGGTTTAGATTGAAGTTCACATTTTTGCTTAGGGATGTCCAGTTTCTCCAAAAGCATTTGGTAGAATGGTCATCATTCCTCCACTAAGTGGCTATTTCACTTTTGCAAAAAAAAAAAAAAAAATGAGTTTGGCACATTTGTGTGAAACTGTTTCTAGGTTCTTGCTTTGGTCCATTGACTTCCATGTCTATCCCTCTGTCAATACTATACTGCCTTGGTTAGTATATCTATATAGTAGGTTGCAATATTGGGTAGGTATAATGGATCTTTTATTATTGTCTTATAGGTCCTTGAGATCTGGAATGAAAAGGTTAATGTTTATATAGCATATCATAAGATCTAGTTTTGTTAACAGGAAGTTTGTGATTAACTGGCAGTGTGCACCTTTTTAGACTTAATACTAGTAAGGAAAATAAAATTTCAGCAAGGATGATATACTTCTTATACACTTCTTTTTATGAGTCAGAATTTAAAGCTATACTCAACTTATTCCTTTTTATGTATATATCTTGGTGACATGTAGTACATTCACAGTGTTTTGCAGCCATCACTACTATTCATTTCCAGAACTTTTTCATCATCCCAAACAGACACTCTATATTCACTTAAAAACAAATCCCTATTCCCATCCCTGGTAATGACTGTTGTACTTTATATCTCTATGAATTTGCTTATTCTATATACCTAATAGAAATAGAATCATACAATATTTGTCCTTTCGTGTCTTGCTTATTTCACTTAGCATGGTGTTTTCAAGACTGATCTGTATTGAGTATGAAGAAATTATGTTTCCTTCCATGGTTGAATAATATTCCAGTGGAGTATGTACCACATTTTGTTTATTCACATCTTGATAGATGTTTGGGTTATCTCTACTTTTTGGCTATTTATATTCTTTAAAATTTGGAAGTTCTTACAGAAACATTACGAGATAATTACTATAATTTCCTTTTAATCTCTTCAACAGAGGCTAAACAGAAGCCTAAAGATCTCATAGACATCAGGTCACTTTGAATGAGTTTGAGTTGATGTATATCTCACGAGAGAGGGACACAAATCATTAGATAAATTTCTAACATTGGGAAGTGCCTTGTAAATAAGGGAAGAGTTTGAGAAGCTTCTGATAGACTCTCAAAATACCCAACTTTAACCAGGGAAGCTCCCCCTTTATATGATTGACAGCTTGGTAGGACAAAAGTTTCTGTATCTAAAATAACTGAAAAGAAGTGCTTTAAATGAAATGAAGATTCTTTCTATCTCAAAACTCAGAAATTTCCAACAGTATTTATATTAATAGGGAACAAATGCCTGAAAGTGTAGAAGGTGACTGCATAACTTAGGACAAGAAAAGGGATATGGTTTTCTAATTAAGTTGGAGAATCTTTGTATGGAAAAATTGTGCAATATATGCCAAAGAATACTGAGTCTAATGTCTTGTTCATCTTGCTGGGTAATTTCCACTTTACATCACCTTTGAGCTATTTTACAATAGCATTTGTAGAAAATTGCTTATAGAGCAAATTATTCTTGTCCATAGGCATGCATATGAATACCATCTGATGGAATGCAATTAATTATTTTCCTGTGGAAGGATAGTTTTTCACATTATTATAAATGCGTTTCAGAATTCTGGTTGAGCTAGGTAAATGAAGTCATCATTTTTCTGCTGGTAACATTTTAATGGCTTCCTCATTAATACATAATTTAAAGTCCTTTACAAGTGTTTATTTTGAATTTGTATGAGTTAGGATATTACCTTTTTCAATTTAAAAAAAATTAAGTTTTTAAATTTATTTATTTTGAGAGAGAGCACGAGCAGGTGAGGGGCTTGAAAGAGGGAGGGAGAGAGAGAGAGAATGAGAATCCCAGGCAGGATTCACACTGCCAGCACAGAGCCTGAAGCAGGGCTCAAACTCATGAACTGTGAAGTCATGACCTGAGCTGAACTCAGGATGGGGACACTCAACCGACTGAGTAACCCAGGCGCCCCACTTTTTTATTTTATTAATCACTTAATAACATGGTGACCTGGGGTTTAGGTAACCTGCCCAAGGCCTAGGAGATTAGGTCTTGGCCAAACCTGGGAGAAATTCTGAAGAGAATGAAATTACTTCCTAGGTGCCCAGAGGAGCTTACAGAAACCCTTACAGAATTCTAGAATTGTACAAACAGACTCAAGATTTCCTGACTTCCATCCAGACTTGTCTTCACATTGTAGATAATAAAGCCAAAAGTCAGCAGCTCCACCAACATATTCAGAGTCATCTAGCAAGGGAGTTACACACTTAGGGGGCAATTCCAAGACTCAAATTAGGTCTCTTAACCTTACAGCAAGAGAACTCTTGCTTGGACTAGAATTTTCCCTATAAGCACAAAACATGCAGCTTTTGTAAGTCTAAGGAGAGAATGTTTGGAATAGACATAAAATGAATTTTGCTAATAGAAATAGTGTTTTCTGAATGATAGGAACACATTGACCCAACTCATGCAACAATTTGCCTCTACTTTTATAAATTTTTACCTTTAGGTGATTGAGATGACTTTGTGACTTTCTGTTATATAAGTTATTCATGTGGTTGGTTTTGTGATAAATAAATATTGGCATCTTCAGCATTTTAGGCTAATGGTGTTGAGGCAAGTATATTAAAAATGGGCTGCATTATTTAAAATGTTAAGGTTTATTCTGTAGTTTTGCTTTATAAATAACCTGGAAGGGTGTTAACAATGAACAGAGCCATAACTGAACCTATCAATAATGAATCAGAAGGCCTTAATCTAGAAAATTCACTTACCTGTGGAGCAAAAAAAATTTTTGTCCAAGAAGGAAACAAAGGTCACAAACCTAACATTTCAAATCATTTCCTCAATAAATATGCTACAGATAGCAGAAGTGACACTTCAGTACAAATGGAAACTTATTATTGTAATTTCATCATGAATTTTAGGGAGAAGACAAATATTAAGAATGAAGAAAATAAATATACGTATCTTAACCTTGTCGTGTTGCTTTCAGATGGTTTCTATCTCTGGCATACAAGTTGTTTCTACGCTAAAAATAGTCTCTTCCTTCTGAGAACTTACCCTTAGCATGCACACTCGCTCTCTCTGTCTCTCACTCTCTCTCTCTCTCTCTGACATTGAACCTGGATGACTTAGGCATTTCCGTTATTGATGTAGAATTCATGGCATCCTTAGATATTCAGTTAACAACTTTGATTGAGAATCTTTATGAACCAGGATCTGACCAGAGTATTATCACTTGACTTGGGTCTTGAGGGAAGAAGAGTAAAGGTAGCAATAGAATGTCAGAAACTTGGAGCAGCCTCTGTGAAGGCATGAGATGGTGAAAAGACATGGCATCTTCCAGAAAGGTGTTGATACTTAAAGCATAGAGTCTTCCTACTAGTTGGAATTGAGGTTGGAGACAGAGTTGAGGAAGCTCCCCTCTCAAAGGCAGTATGCCATGATAAGAAATCTGGTCGTGTTGTTAAATAAATGACCTTGGTTGGGTCTCTACTTCCTAACTGGATTTTATGTGCCTGGAACCTAGAGATACTATAGTATATTCTTGATTTTTTGGATATTCTTGTATTTATATTAATTCTTAGATATAGTTAATTAGGGTAATAATGTGACCAGTATTACTGAAGGTATTTCAGTATACATTCTCTCCCTTTCCCCTGTATGGAATCCCCACATTTCAGCAGGCATATGGTAAGACACATGTGTGTATATGTGATTGGATGTGTGTGTACATGCACGAATACACACGAACATATGTTCTAACTTGAAGGTCCTTGCCCAGCTTCAAGTCCATGAAAGCATGGACTTAATAGTTTGTTTTCTGCTATTCCTTAGGACAGAGCCTACCCTGCTGCAGGTGTTGAACAAGTTAAGTTGATGAAACAATGAATGTATTCAGTGGTGATAGTTGGAATGATAGGATTTTGTGAAGAATGAAACCTTTCCTCTAAACAAAAATGCACACCTCGTAAATCAGAGGACATCACTGGAGCCTGAAAGAGAGAATGAAGCAAGCATGTTGAGCTATTAAACATTTTCCTTCACACGTGTTGGAAGATGAGGGTAAAAGTCTTCAAGTGACTCATTTCCTGGGTAAAATGGAAGAGAAAATGATAGATGGAAAAATGACCTAAGGAAGATAGAAAAACGTAAATGTCAAAGAGAAAAATAGATTTCAAGCAAGAAACCTGAAGAAAGGACCGGTTAGTTGCTAGTTGATAATTAATCAAAGAGCACATTGTGGAAAGAAAAACTTCCCTGGTAAGACTGTGAAGAGCAGGATGCCTCATGGTGCTTGGAGTTTAGGGTTTTAAATTGCTATGACTGTGTGTGTGTAAGCGAGAGATTAATCATATTTTTCCCAGTGCAAAGCTAAGGTGAAGAACCCAAGTGCTGAGAATGGGCCCTGAGTTGGGTTTTCATATAAACAATTTTAAGAGACAATGCCAGATTTGCCCTATTTTATGTTTTTAATATTACAATGAAAGTTGAATTTATTCAAGAAAGGTCACAGTGTGCATTATTAATAGTCAAAATAATTAAAGGAAGTCACCAGTGAGGCGAAACTACTAAAAAATATTTAATAATGACCCTTACTGTGTGCAGACACTGCGTGCACCACCAAGAGGAAGAAAAGATGGAGCGGAAACTAGCAGTTCTTGCCCTAATGGAACTTCCATTCACGGGAAGGAGAGAACGAAACACACACACACAAATTAACTAAAGAAAATAACAGTCCCTTGCTACTGCTTGCAACAGAAAAGAACAAAAAGCAGAGAGAGGAAGTGATACAGAGTGAAGGGATCTTCTTGAATAGCTTGGTAGGGAAATCTCTTTAAAAAAGTGAATTGAAGGGGGGCGCCTGTGTGGCTCAGTTGGTTAAGCCACCGATTTTGGCTCAGGTCATGATCTCATAGTTCGTGGGTTTGAGCCCAGTGTGGGGCTCTGTGTTGACAGCTCAGAGCCTGGAGCCTGCTTTGGATTCTTTGTCTCCCTCTCTGCCCCTCCCTTGCTCATGCTCTGTCTCTGTCTCTCAGAGATAAACATTAAAAAAATAAAAGAAAAGAAGGTGAGTTGAAGGGTACCTGGGTGGCTCAATCAGTTGAATGCAGACTTTGGCTCAGGTCATGTGATCTCAAGGTTCATGAGTTCCAGTCCTGCATTGGCCTCTCCTCTGCCTCCCTCTCTCTGCCCCCCTCCCCGCCCCCCCCGCCCCCACTTGCACACCCACTCTTTCTCAAACGTTAAAACAAATATATGAATTTAAAGTGATATCTTAAGATAAGAAGGGAGAGGGGAAATAAAGTTCCTGGTAGAGGATGTAGTGTGTGTAAGGTCCTAGGGAAAGAACTCTGTAAATCCAGGATTACAGAAAGCTCACGTGTGCAAGTTTCAGTGCATAGGAAGAAGGTGGAGAATGTGGAGCTTCCTATTCCGTGACGCTGGAAGGCACTAGAGGAGAACAAAAATAAGGCAATGAGGCCTCCTCATTTTTTTTGTGAATGAATATCAGAAATAATAGTTACTTGTTTCAGCAATATAGCCACTCAGTTGAGTCATGTTTACAAAAATACCTCCTGGAAATGTATTCCTATTTTTACTAAACTAGAAAAAGACTATTGTGCTTCTTTATATAGCTGGGAACAAAATTTATGGCTGATGTAGGTTAACTATATTATTTCCCATTCTTTTTTTTTTTTTTTTTTTTTTTTTTTACTGCATACAGTATATTTTAGGGGGAAATTATTTGACCTCTGCTGAATCTAAGTGTGCAAGTCGTTTGAGTTGATAATCACTCCAAAACTTTTTATACTGAAGATTTCATATTTACTTATCTTGATCTAGAGCTGAATAGTTTGTGATACTTTGCTTTGTTATACCAGAAGGTGAAATGATAGGTTTAAATGATAAAATTAGTTAATCTAAGTAAGTTACCTACTTTATGTCATGAAGGAATCAAATTTTGGTGTAGTTAATGTTTCCAAAAAATTGTTATTTGTGTATTACAGACAGGGATTTGGGTTTTCTCAGCATTATTATGGGCCTTGTCTTGAGTAATGATATATAGGAAATCATAGATCTGACGTGCTGGTTATATATCTTTGATACACATTAAAATGAATGCATGACAATACCAAAAATCATTGTTTATCATCTACCAAGTACAGTTATCTTGGGTACCACCGGTGTTACATAAAAATTTGGCATAAGCCAATGAGGCTCTTTTCTCATAGAGCCTGATCATGTGCCTAATCCATCCCTTGAGTAGGCAGACACAGCCTCTGTGCCTTCAGAAAAATCAGTAGCAACAAACCATGATGGAAGCATAAGCAAAAATGGAGCCCAACCCAATTCTAATGATCTGTACTCCCTGTAAACTGCTGAAGCCTGGGGCAATTCGGCATGTACTGCTCTGTTGGCAGTACATGAATTACTTACTGATGGCCACTCTCAGACTGAAGAACCTCGAATTTTGAGTTCTGCTGTAGATGCCTAGAACTAACTCATTACATACACTGATCAGAAGCTCATGACTTACAGAAGGCTAGCAAAGACAAATATGACTCATATGGATGCACCCTTCTCACCTCTGGCTTCTCCATGTAAGACACGCTTGGTTACACAGATGTCTTTTGCCTACTGTCAATTAAGAAATTAAAACATTTGAGAAAGTAGGGCATACGTTGACAACTAAAAGCAAGATTCATGTCGAGGCTAATTTAGATGAGGTAGACAGCCTCAGTCATCTAAAAGATAAGCCAAATCTTAATTACATTGGAATGTCATCAGGAATTCTCTTTTAAGCCTCTCCTCAAGAAGCAGGTAGATAGTTTGTCATCTTAAGAGGTAGAAATCTACTTGTTAAGCCTAATATAACCTTCAGAGATATGCTTTAAAACAAACTACTCAGGAGATCAATAGTGTTACAAATGGGAGGCTGAGGTAAAGGTTAGGACTAGAAATGTACCATCAGATTCTCTAATGGGGCTTTTCCAGTAATTTAGTTTTTCCTTTCTTGCTCCCTTTTTCATTGTATTCAGACTATATTTTATACTTAAACATGAGGGAATTTTAAAGATACACCATAATGTAGAAAGAATGTCATATAATGAAAACATCAGTATAAACCAAATGAAAATGTCAACCTCCATTGGTGTTTTTGTTTCATTCATTTTAACTCAGCAAACACTTGTGGAGTGTCTAGCATGTGGTATAGTTGTTGCCGCCATTTTTAGGAGAGAAACCAAATGACATGACCCTTAATCTGAAGGAGTTCCAGTCTAGTGGGTTGTGGTCATAGATGTAGGATTTACCCATGAAGAGCTTGATGACCTCGTGCAATGTAATGTGGGCTCTAGGGAGGTTTAAAAGGGATGCCACTCTCTTCTGCGCTTGCTAGTTCTGGCCACAAGAGTATTGGGGTGGCTTCACTGAACAGATGGCATATATGCTGGAACTCTTTTTTTTTTCCAAATTTTTTCTTCTTCTTTTTTTTTTTAAAGGGAGAGGGGGAGTGGGGGGGCAGGGAGAGGGAGAGAGAGGGAGAGACACACACAAACACACACAGAGAGGGAGGGAGGGAGAGAGAGAGAGAAAGAGAGAGAGAGAGAGAGAGAGAGAGAGAGAGAGAGAGAGAATCCCAAGCAAGCTCCATGCCATCAGCACAGAGGCGGATGTGGTGCTCAATCTTATGAACCACGAGATCATGGCCTGAGCTGAAATCAAGAGTCAGATGCTCAACTGACTGAGCCACCCAGGCGTCCATTTCCAAATTTTTACTTAAATTCTAGTTAGTTAACATAGAGTGAAATACTGTTTCAAGAGTAGAATTTAGTGGTCTAATGTTCATCACTTACATTAACACCCAGTGCTCATCATAACAAGTGCCCTCCTTAATGCCCATCACCCATCTAGCCAATCCCCTGCCCACCTCCCTCCATCAATCCTGTTTGTTTTCTATAGCTAAGGGTATCTTTATGCTGTAACTCTTTACCTAAACTTCAAATTTGTTATACCCATTTCAGTTAAATATTCACCTTTGGGGAACAAGGGTAATAGGAACAGCCTATACCCAACAGTTAAATAGAATTCATAAGTATCCCACATTAAGACATACTACCTTGTATAAACTCTGCTTCTCTCTTTCTCTCTGTCCCCCTTTTTTTTTAAAGGGGAATTACATTTGAGTCTGTATCTCGCTGTAGGTAATCTTGTCTCTGCATTTTGAACTCCTGATGGTCAGTTCCCCATTACTATCATTGCCCCTATTTCTGTGTTCATACCATGAGATACACTCAGTGGTTTTTCTCAGTGGAATAATAGTATGAATCTGAAGCCCAGGATACACAGAGGAAACCTCACAACTTTCCCAGGGAGCAAGAAAGCCACAATCTGTGAATACTTGTTGACAATAAATGCAAACCAAATCTAGTTTTATTGGCATTTGGATTAGAGAAGGGTAGGTAAGAGTGACTGTAGACTATCCATATGGGAAAATAGGTCTTCCTTATTTCTGTTAACACCTGACAGTGTGGGCATAACTTGTAATCATCCTTTCATTTGACTTCATGACAACCTTTCCCTAAGAAAAGAGTAATTCTAAGAGGTTAAGAAAATTCCCCAGACACAGAATCCATAAGGCTCAGAACCAGGACCAGGATCTGGATCCCATCTTCTGGCTCCATTTTCTTGTCATAAAACCACAAACAACTTATATGATGCAAGAATTGCCACTTGAACCATGAAATTATGTCCTGCCAAGATTGTCCTTTTTGTGAACAACAAAGAGCAATACATGTCACATAAAAACTAGCCAGAATTTCTGAGGCTCTTTTTAGCCATTATTTCCATAGGGCTTTGAGTGATTCATTTGATTAATTAGAATGGCGCTGAGTCAGCCATGTTCTACTTGATTGCTTTTTGCCCTAGCATAGGATCTATTTTTATTGATTGTGCTTCTGAACCGTTCACTGTTATGTTGTCAAATATTGTCCTATTAAGTGGTTTAGTTCCGTACAGTGACTTAAGCTGCGCTGAAAGGAACTGCATTAGTCAGAAATTCCTCCTAATTGGACGTGAATGCGAAATGTTTACATGTCATTATGAACAACCTCTACAATCTGTTTTATCACTCAGTGGCCTCTGGCCTTCCCCAGTGCAGCATGTATGCCTCCATGTACCATCATGCCTTCTCCCCCCTTGAGAATGATCCGTGAGCATGCGTTGATACATGTATTACACATGGATGCATGGATCTTGAAGCTGATTTGTTATGGGTGAAAGATGCTACAAAAAGGTGCTGTTGTAATAGAAAAATTAAATGGAAAAAAGTCATGAATAGTTTGAGAAAGAGAGAAGTTTCATGTTTTTAGTGTCAGTATCTGGACAAAAGGGAAAGTGTCCCTATGATCATTGAAAGAGAAAAAAGGGGAGATAAAATTAATAGTAGCACCATTTCTTACTTAGAGTCTCTGTCAGAGATGAACTCTTTCAATAGCTCATTAATGATTGTCAAAGGTACAACTTTTCTCTCAACATAATGGACTGGTACCATTATGATAGGGGTATATTTGTATCATTTTACTAGCTCCATTTAGGGGTGTCTGGGTGGCTCAGTCGGTTAAGCATCCAACTTTGGCTCGGGTCATGATCTCGCAGTCCATGAGACCCAGCCCTGTGTTGGGCTCTGTGCTGACAGCTCAGAGCTTGGAGCCTGCTTCAGATTCTGTGTCTCCCTCTCTCTCTGCCCCTCCCCTTATCATGCTCTGTCTCTCTCTCTCTCTCAAAAATAAAGATTAAAAAAAAAATTTACTAGCTCTATTTGGATTGTATTCTTAGCTGAATAATGCACTGAAAATAAAGGTGCAAATGCCCCCAAGGAGCAAAAATTCATTCTTAAGAGGACAGAAATCCTACTCTTTTTGTGTACCAGGAACAGATATACATAAAAAATAGAAACATACATATGCATATATGTATGCATATTAAAATTTCTATGTATATGTTTTATCTATGCATATCTGTGATACTGAAATTTCATAGTGGGGGCAACTTGGAAAACAATGTCAAAAAAGTCTCCTTAGGGAGTGATAATAAAAAAATGGTTGAGAAACGCCACTGTAGACATAGTAATCTTTTTTTTTTTTAATGTAGATTCCCAAAATAAGTCTGGTTATAATCTGTCACTCTACAAAGATATTAAAATTTTATTGACTGTATTCTCTGTGGTGTACATGATATTCTCATGACTTAATTACTTTATAGCTGGAAGTTTGAGCCTCTTAAATCCCTTTACCTATTTCACCTGCCCCCTTGCCCTCCCCTTTGCCCTCCCCCCCCAACACACTGCCCCTGACTGGTAACCAAATATTTGTTTCCCATACCTATGAGTCTGATTCTGTTCTGTTTTGTTTGTTTGATTTTAGATTCCAAGTATAAATGAAATCATACAGTATGTGTTTGTCTGACTACATATGTTGTTGTAAATGGCAAGATTTCATTCTTTTTTTATGCCTGAGTAATATTCCACTGTGTGTGTATGTGCACGTGTGTGCATACACCCCATATCTTTTTATCTATTTTCCTATTGATGGAGACTTCGGTTGCTTTTATATCTTGGCCTTTATAACTAATGATGCAATAAACATAAAAGTGCATATATCTCTTTGAACTGAGGTTCTTGTTTTCTTTGAAGAAATGCCCAGAAGTGGAATTGCTGGATCATATGGTAATTCTAATTTTTATTTATTTATTTATTTATTTATTTATTTATTTATTTATTTATTCATTCATTCATTCATTCATTCATTTGTTCATTCATTTGTTCATTCATTTTAATTTTAACTTTATGTATTTATTTTGAGAGAGAGACTGAGTCGGGGAGGGGCAGAGAGAGAGGGAGAGAGAGAATCCCAAGCTGGTAGCTTGGAACCTGATGTGGCCTCCATCTAACAAAACGTGAGATCATGACTTGAGCCAAAATCCAGAGTTTGACACTTAACTGATTGAGTCACTCAGGTGCCCCAATTCTCATTGAACATGTGTGAGGAACCTCCATACTATTTACCAGAGTGACTGCACATCAATTCACATTCTCACCAATAGTGCATGAGTGGTCCCTTTTCTCCACATCCTCACCAACATTTGTTTTTTCTTCTCTTTTTGATAACAGCCAATCTGACTTGTATGATGTGATACCTCATTGTTTTGATTTGCATGTTGCTGATGAGTGATGTTGAACATCTTTTCCTGCACCTGTTGGACCTCTGGATGTCTTCATCTGGGAGATTTCTATTCAAGTCCTCTGCCCATTTATTTGTTTATTTATTTATTTAAATGTTCTATACGCCCATCATGGGGCTCGAACTCACAGCCCTGAGATGAAGAGTCGCATGTGCTTCTCTGCCCATTTTTTAATTGTTTTTTTTATTACTAAGTTTTATAAGTTCTTTATGGTTTTTTGATATATATACCTTACCTGATATATGAATTGCAAATATCTTCTTGTTTTTTTTCCAAATATCTTCTCCCATTGTGTAGGTTGCCTTTTCCATTTTGTTGATGGTTTCCTTTTCTGTGCAGAAGCTTTTTAGTTTGATGTAGTCCCAGTTGTTTATGTTCGGTTTTGTTGCTCTTGCCTGAGGAGACTAGTCCAAAAAATATTGCTGAGACTGATGTCCAAGAGTTTACTGCCTATATTTTCTTCTAGGAGTTTTATGGTTTCAGGTCTTAAGTTCAAGTCTTTAATCCACTGTGAATTTATTTTTGTGTGTGGTTTAAAGTAGTGGTCCGGCTTCATCCTTTTGCATGTAGCCGTCCAGTTAGACATGGCAGTTTCTAGGGTCATTTTCAACACCATCTTTCTATGATGATGGACTTTTACATCTTGAATGGTACGATTATTGTATCTTTAAAGAAAGTGAGATAAAGAGACTGTTTCAAAGTGAACAATGATGCATGATTAGCAATACGCATGGTGCGGTCTGGAGGCTGTGGAATTGCTGGGTGTTGTATGGGGTACCCCAGGAGAACTTAGAAAGGGTAGGACATTTCATTTCTTGCAACTCTGATGATGTGTTGATTTGCATGGCAGCCGGAGCCTGAAAGTAGGGGTGGAATGTGGTAGAAAGCACTGGTGGAGAGACCTGGTAGAATTTGTGATAGAGTTCATTTGTAAACATGCCAGTTTCTGTGTGTCAGTGGTAAAGTTTAGGAATATTTAATCTCAAATGTTTGTGTGGTTACTCTTATCTCATTTCTTTGATATATTAGGTAAGCAATTTCCAAAAGACATAAAGTAAGAGAGAAAATGACAAATTGATAATCATTTTATATTGCCCTGGTAATTGCATGCTGCTTTGTGCATATAAAATAAATAGCCATTGAGTTTTATTCCTTACGTGTAGCTCAAATCAAGTGGAAGGAGTTAAAATGAATTTCAAGGACATCCTTTTAGCTTTTCTATAGGGATGGGGTGTGCCAGTGTGCCCTTAGGCCTCTGGCATATAACCATAGACACACACAGTTAGAGCTACACCACGTTATGATTTACAGATGCTCTCAAAAATATAGCTTACACTGTTAATGTACTTAAGAAAGGCTAGTAAAAATCAGAGTCCTGCCTCCATAAAATGTAAGTTTCATTACCTGACTCAGGGAATTGAGTGTCTCTCCACTTGGGAACACAACTCTACCACTCAAGCCCAAGTCATGGATCATTTATTAATGTAAAAATGACGAGAATAGAGGGAATAGGACAATTACTATTCTGGTCCATTCAGTCAATTAGCAAGCAAGGACATACACAAACTGCACTGGGAAGTGTGGCTGTTATTATTTACTTATTTAATGGAGAAAAAATTGAATCATGGGACAAATTTAGTGGGATCTTAAGATGTAAATAACAAAAATCAGAAAAATCAGAAGAGTGAGTATTATCCTTTTTTGGTTCTATAAATTGGTTCTAAAATAATTCTTTTTTTATTTTTATTTTAGAGAGAGAGAATATGTGAGCAGGGGAGGGGCAGAGGGAGAGAGAGAGATTGTCTTAAGCAGACTCTATGCTCTGCATGGAGCCCAACGCAGGGCTTGATCCCATGATTCTAGGATCATGACCTGAGCTGAAATCAAGAGTCAGAAGCTCAACCAACTAAGCCACCCAGGCACCCCAAGAAATAATTCTTAAACTAGGATGCTAGATACGAATTAGCAGGTAGTTACAGAATGAATACAAGTCTAGGTTTGCATTTGGGACTCTATTGTTCAGAGCTGAATCCATGTTTCATAATTAATTATGGCTATATTTTCCTTTTCAGGTAACATTTAATACATTTCATGTGTACATTTCCCATTTCATATAAGACTTAATTTTACAAACATTTGTAGAACATTTATGATGTCAATATAATATTTATAATTTTTTTTCCAGAAACACTGAGAGTATTTTTTTTCACATCTTATTATGCACAAACTTCTTTTTGTTTATTTGTGCTCTGGGCATCTAACTTGAGGATCGATGCACAATTTGAACAATAAATTCCTAATTTTACTCATTTCCTAAGAGCTAAGTATAAGAGATTGCGTGTGCACACCCATATGTATATACTGCCAAATATCAAGCCCTATCTTACCCAGCTCCATTATTTAGTGGCACTTCAGGCACATAAAATACACTTCCAGGTAGATTTATTTTAGATTGAAAAAATGTTTAATCCTGCTATTGAAGGAATAGCTGTTTTTATCTAAGATGATAAATTTGTTTTTCTTTAATAATTTTATCTGTTTTGGCCACCATTAAGTCTTGGTAACTCCCTGAGCTCTTAACATAAAATGCCGTTGACTAAAAATAGCAGTATTTATGATAGGATCCAGAAATTGAGTTTGCTTTTTGAATTAATTTGTTTTAAAGTCCTTTCTCATGCTTATTACTGCCACAAAGTCTGACATTCCTCAAACTGACCAAGTTAATTTTGGGGGTTTGGGATTTGATCCAGATCATCTGAATCTAGATGCTTTACAATATGTGTTATCCCTTAAAAATGGTTACTTTAGCTCAACTGAAACTCCTAAAAAATTCACATATTCTACTTTAAACATCTGAATTCTTTTAGGATCCCTTCAAAGCTGAAAAGCTCAATTTATCATCCAGATGGACTATATAAAATGAGCATTTAGTGTTTTGAGAAGTATCCTTACCTTTTCAGTTGAGCTGGCTTTATTTCAGCTTCTGTGTTACCCACAGAGAGAACACTACCACTCCATAATGTGGCTCTGTGTGTAAGTTCCTCGTGGGCAGGGGTCAGTGGGTGGTGGGGACGGTGATGGGGTCGTTTGGAGTCAAGAAATGAAAGGGAGACAAAGAAATAAAAGTACATAGGGGCTCTTGTGCTAAAATATGTCAATTCTGCTCTCTGATCAAGTTTCTCAATTGAATGTCAGATAATGGCCCTATTATTCCCCACGTTTATGTGTTATTTTTATGGTTCTCATTTCTTCTCTGTAATATTGGGGCAGACTCACAGAACTTCCCGGGATATTACAAATGGAACCTGCACAGTAGTCGTATTGTTCAAGTGAGAGAAGAAATAGAACCAAGGGGGGAAGCTTGGAAAGGAAGTTGTCCTCGCTGGTAAAGGCCTGTTATTTTTAACCTTAGAAGGCTGTCTTAAAATGAAGGATTGTTAAGACTACAGTACCCAGGACTTGCCATATTATTTAATATCTAAACTCACTTTAGGTTAAATCCATAATTGAACCACCTGGACTAGAACCGTGAGGGGCTTTGGTTGTGAATGTGTGTTTGACAGCTTAATTCTCTTTGGAAATTTTCAAACAGAAAGACTCACATTTCCTCAGGGGACCAAAAGCACTGGCTTAGGCCTGCCAGGACAAGAATTTCTTAGCTTTGTATCTGACTCGCTTGATCTTCCTTTGCTTCTTTGTGCTCATTTGCAAAATGTGGATTGAAGAATGAATTTACCTCTCAAGGTACTATTGATGGAACCGAGAAAAATGGTTGTAGAACGTTTTGAATATATAAAGACCTATGTAAGTGTCAAATTATAATGACAAACTGGGTAGCCCAATTATCTATTACAACACTTCCCACTGTTTGATTAACCAAACAAGATTACCCATATTTCTTAAACTGCATCCTTCAAAAAATGTGCTGCTTGCTCCTGTAGACTGTCACACTGAAGTTTTAATGGCGAAAGGTGTCACATCTTGACAACCTTTTAAGCTTGTTTATGTTTATGAATTACATTACAAAAAGCCTTTCATTTATGTTATAGGTTCTGAGTCGAGACTTCATTTTTATTCAAGACTTAAATCTTCATATTACCATGGGCCATATTTTGACTTAATTCTGTGACCGGAGTAGAGCCCAGGTCAAAGTTGAACTTGTATCCTGTTTACGTTTTAAAAAAGACAACCTGAATTCACTTTAGAAATAAGATGTTTCCAAAAATACTGTGGGGTGGTTTTTTATCTCATTCTAGGAAAATATATCATTCTAGGATAAGGGGTAAATTTGTTCTCTCTCTCTCTTTTTCCCCCAAAACAAATTTGTGTTGCCTAAACTTACGTGCATGTAGAGTAGGCCCCATGCCACAGGTTTTGAGTTGATAATTTATCCTCTTTTTTAACCACAAAGTTCAAATATGATTGGACCATAAATGGTTAAAGAAAACAAGAACCTTACAAGGTCACCCCATGAGCCAACTTCATAAATAGAAATTAGTAAATGAAAATTCAACCAGAGTTCAGATCAATCTCTACTGATAAATAAGTGATTGTAGATGTTTTTAAAGCCTGTTTTAAAAGAGTCAACACCATAAATAGTTTACGATTAGAGTGTGGTCGTTGATAAAATGCTTTACCTTGCAAATTTGCATCCTGGGGTCCAGCTGCCTTCAAATTCATATACCTATAAGTATGCCATAAATAGTTCCTGCATTTGGGCTAAAATGGTCATCTCTCCAGATAGCAGTGTCTAATGTAGTGTCTCCTGAGAAGAGAGACATACAAGTATGCTATGATTCACACATTTCCTCCTGTTCATGCATCAAAATTGTTACCTGTATCTGTGAGAAGATAGTTAATCTCATACCCAACCTCAGTTTTTCATTAGAAGGTCAAGTTTGAGTAGAAGATAGAGCAAGTTCAAAAACGAATTGATTTGTTGAAAGGTGATACTGGACACATGTCTTTAGACATTTGTCAAAACCCATAGCCTGCACAACATGAAAAGTGAACCCTCATGTAAACTGTGGACTTCACTTAGTAATGATACATCTGTATTGGCTCATCAATTCTAACAAATGTGCCACACTTATGCAAGATGTTAGTAGGGGCAACTGGTGTGTGTGTGTGTGTGTGTGTATGTATGTGTGTGTGTGTGTGTGTGTGTGTGTGGTGGGGAGAAGTTTCAGGAATGCTCTACTTTCCACCCATTTTTCTGTAATTCTAATATTCATACTCTACAAAGTACAAATTTAATAATCTTTCAAGAAGGAAATTATACCCAACGATCATGATTAGCCCCTTTTGTGGTACATTAAACCTTGGTTTGCAAGCATAATTCATTCCAGAAAGACACTTGTAATCCAAAGTACTTGTATATCAAAGCAAATTTCAAGAACCCTTGGCTAAGTTGTGATCATGTGATGTTTAGCGTTACATACTACTTGTTTTGCAAGACATTGCTCATTTATCAAGTTAAAATGTGTTAGAAATGTTTGCTTGTCTTGTGGAACACTCTCAGAACAAGTTACCATCGAGGTTTTACTGTATATTTTAAATTCTACCTCTTCTGTTATTAACAAAAATCTCTGAGATTGCTGAAATCTTAATAACACTAAAGACTTAATGGTTGTCCTGGCTAGGAACATTACCATGCCACCATATTAAAAAAAAAAAAAAAGGAAGAAACAGAAACAAATGTAAAAAAATATGTATGTGGTTAAAAACCTTATTTAAAATTCCCTGTTCTGGAACAGAGGGGAAAAGATGAGTCACTGGTCTATTATATCTGAGTGATGACAATTGCTTCATGACTTAACACTGAATCATCTTGTAATTCCTGAAAAACAAATAGGATCTTATTCACATAGCGTATCAAAAATGAAACCCTTAGCTTTCTTTTTCCATGGCATTGGTGGTAAACTCATGAAACTATTTTACAAATTAATATTAGAAAAACAAAATGAAGATTAACCGATTTTATTTTATTAAAAAAATTTTTTTAATATTTATTTATTTTTGAGAGAGAGAAAGAGACACAGAGCATGAGCAGAGGATGGGCAGGGAAACACAGAATCTGAAGGAGGCTCCAGGCTCTGGGCTGTCAGCACAGAGTCCGATGTGCGGCTTGAACCCACGGACCATGAGAGCATGACCTGAGCTAAAGTCAGCTGCTTAACCAACTGCACCACCCAGGCAACCCAAAGAGTAGCTGATTTTAAATCAAGATGGTAGACTTCAGTACATGTATTCATCTCTCATCTCTCTTTGGACTTGATAGAAATAAAGCTATAAAATATAAAAAATATCATAAACAAAAATGGATGTGAGTGTATTTACAGATGAAACAGTTTGTAAATACTAGTGGGCGTATACTTTACACATCATTGTATATACTTTTCTTTTTCTTGAAAATTGAATGTATTGAAGAAGTCTTAGTATATTAGCACATACAGACCTGACTTTTTACTAGATTCCCGTTGATGGGCATTTAGTTGTTTCCAGGTTTTTGTTTTGTTTTGTTGCAAATAAAAATGTTTCAATTGGCTTGAACATAGCTTCCCCTGCAAGTGAAAGAACATTTATAGGACAAATTATTAGGAGTGAATTTTGGAGTCAAAGGATATGTGCATTGAAAATTTTGATACTGTTAATTCAGCAATGTCATATATTTAAAAATCTAATGAAATCTAGGGGTTTAGTTGGCACAAATTTATGATGAGTAAATCTTAAGGAATTACTAGAGAAGCCAATATTAAGAGCTGTAATGTTCAAATTCATATAAAATCTTAACTCAGTGTGAAGAAAGCAAATAGCTATAACAAAATGTCACAACATAGTGGACAGCTTCCACATGATTTGTCAGCCGAAACTGTTGTGTCGTTGCAACTTTACTTAGGGAGTTGCATTTAATGTGTGAATATCTTTTTTTTTTTTTTTTTTTAGATACACGGGTGATGTTTCCAGCTTCACTGTATTTCTGAAAATAACTAGAGTTTGATCCATAGTTGGTTAGGTACATCTCATTATTCCTTCCTACCTGTTTGTTTAGTCACTGGCATGAAATTTGACAGGAAATCTTTCTTCTGAGAAACCAAATCAGAAATTTATTTTCTCTGCCTCCATTTCCATTAGAATGGCAAAGTAAATTTGCAAAAGAAATTTAAAAAAGTAATTAAATTAAATAAAAGATCCGCCTTGTGCTGAGAAATTCCTCCATGTACCATTTTTTTTTGCCCTCAGGCTATAAATTTGCAGTGCTAATCAGAGCATTCTCTGGCACATGTCATTTTGATGGCTGTTGAGGGTAATGGCTAGTGCAGTTACAGTGCACCAGGAACCCCAGGCAGGAAGCCCCTTCTGTTGGCTCTGCTCTACAAGACTTTGAAGTAAGAAGGAGACTGTGATTATAACACGTCCTTCCTAGGGGACACCATGGAGATAAAGTTGAAAACCACCATCTGGATTCTTTAAGAGCTATGCTGAGGCATGCCTAATGATGGTAGCTCTAGTAATGTACCCCATACTGTCTGGCAACGGCATAATGATTGTTTTTAATGCATGGTATGTAGGTCATACAGCTCTCTTCAAGTGAACTCTAAAGGTTTGCGTTCTCTCACTTTATTAAAAAAACATTGAAATTGCCTACGTGGTGCTGGAATAGTGACCCTGAAAACACACATGGCCAAACAGTTAAACTAAACAACATGCCTTATTTCATATATTAATGCACTTTTCTCCACAAAGAACCAACCCTTGTAAAGTTTTAAGTGAACTGTGAAAAGTTTAGGCCATTATTATTCCAGTGTTATTTAACCCAAGGTTAACCATCATAATGCGAGAACAGGCGCCACTAAGCCCTGATAGGAAGGTTTTGTCTGCACAGACCGGTGCTTGCCTGCTGTTTGCCTAATGGGACGATGTCACCTCCCACAGCTCAGAGACCTGGTTTGGGACCAAACCCCATAGGTCTTTGATGAAAAAAATCTGAGGACATTCTGGAGATGCTTGGAACTTTGCACAAGTCGTGGCTGCTTGACTTACTCCATAATGTTTACCGGGACAAGTTCTACCTTGTCCTTTCAGATGGAAGGTGCCTTATCTGGGTGCAAGGTTTCATTTCAGTTCCAGATGAGCTTTGAAAAGCAGCACAGCAAGGGAGGAGTCTATTTGATCACATGTGCAGACACCATGTTTAATTTGCGTTTATTTTTTAAATGTTTATTTGAGAGAGAGAGAGAGAGACAGACCGACAGAGAGACTGTGTGTGCACGTATGAGTAGGGAAGGGGCAGAGAGAGAAGGAAAGAGAGAATCCTAAGCAGGCTCCACACTGTCAGCGCAGAGCCCGATGCAGGACTTGATCTCATGAAAGCTGAGATAATGACTGGAGCTGACATCAAGAGTCTGAAGCTTAAGCAACTGAGCCACGCAGGCGCCCTTCAATTTATTTTTATACTTCATTTCTTCAAGATTTAAGCATTGGCATATACTGCAGAGCTGAGGACCAGGCAGCAGGACTTCTTTCCCCTCTGTGAGCACAGATGGGGGACTGGACGGTGGCTCATACAAGCTCACAATTCAGTAGAATTTCATTCATTTCCTACTAGGATACTCTATATTTTGAGGAGCCCCAAATTACTAGGAGTGGGTTCCCCAGTTGCCCCAAAGAATTGGGCCCCACTACGACCTCCTCCTATCCATCCCATCTATTCCTACCTTCCCGGATGTATGCTTCATTCTAAAATCTTCAATCTAAAAGTCTTTGCCTAATGTGAGATGGTCAACTGTTCTTCCATCCTCAGAATGAAAAGAGTTGAGGTTGGCTGGGTCATGGGTTTTCATCTTTTGCTGTGTGCCTGGCATGGCTTGTAGCACTTTGACACACACTATTTTATGCAATTTTCATAGGTACCTTACAATGTAGGGTTATCATCTTTGGTGTCAAGATGAGGGCACTGATGTTTACCTGATGTACTCTGAACATACTATCTACTATCTAGGACCTCAGTGTGTCCGCTACCAAAGTTTGTGCCAGGCTTTATGCACAAAGTCCTACCACCTTCTAACTTTTGATCTGTGTTGTGTGGACAATTGGGGTGATAAGGGAGAAAACTCAAAGTGTTATTTTCCATTATTGAAAATGTTCTGAATATACACATAATATATTTGTAGGTGAAAACCTTAAATTACACTTTCAACTGGTAAAGTTATCTCTGGATGGTGAGATCACTGCAGTTTTTCTTAATTTGTACCTTTTTGTGTATTTCTAAGTGTTATGTATAGAAGATAGAAGTTTTATAATAAAAAATGTGTGACAAATGATAGAATAAGATTTTCAGCCATCAGTGATAAGTTTAAACCATTCCATGATTCCTCTAAATACAGTGAGTTACTTAGTATAGTTAGCCTGTTATATTTTTTAGCAGTGAATTCCTACTGTATGTTTATAGCAAGGCTGAAATGACAAACTTTGTTTCCTTAAAATAATTTAATTCTTCAAGGTAGTAATACCACATACTTATTTACCTGTGTGATTATATAGGTGTACTTTTATGTCTGTATGTATGTGCTTATTTTCCAAGCATACTGACATAGAAAATTATCTGAAAAAAAGTACCATGGCACATACCCCAGTTTCTGTGTTCCAGGTACCTAACAATTGCTAAAGGTACCAATAGCAGGGGCACCTGGGTTGTTCAGTCGGTTAAGCATCTGACTGTGGCTCAAGTCATGATCTCACAGTTGGTGAGTTCGAGCCCCGTGTTGGGCTCTGTGCTGACAGCTCAGAGCCTGGACCCTGCTTTGGATTCCATGTCTCCCTCTCTCTCTAACCCTCCCCTGCTCACACTTGGTCTCTCTCTCTCTCAAAAATAAGCAAACATTAAAAAATAAAAAAAAAATAAAGATACAAATAGGAGATACTTGCAGTAAATGCACTCCTATTTTTCCATTTAGCTAGTAGACCTGCAGTGCATATTCTTCAGTATTAATTTAGAGGAGAAAATATTCCTTATTCCCTAAGAATAAGAACCAGATTCCCAACTCTGTGAAATTGCAAGACAGAATTTAAGAATAGCGTTCATAGAAAAATAAACTATGATTTGTAGATGATAAACACTAAGGCTTAGAAGTCTTTCACTGGGCATCAAAATGCATTAATTATTCATCATGACATAACATAATCTGAGCCAGAAGTTAGGCTAGTGTGGTCATGGGGGAGGATTTTACAACGGCTAAGATGTCATAATTTGGAAGTATTCGGGATTTTGTGATAGCCAACAGGAAGACAGAATTAAAAAACCAGATCAGATGGGATTTTAATAAAGGAATTAGTCTGCAGGTGATGCATTTCTTAGTATCTTCAAAGATTTGTCTGGATTCTCAACTGTCCCATCGCTTGACTTGATTAGAGGTCAATCCTTTGGAGCCTGGAGAACCTCAGGGCTTTCTCAGACTTGAGAGGTTCCAGGTTGTCCTGCTGTGTGTGGTGGAGTGAGGGCTCTACACTGGTACTGAACTTGAGCTGAAGCTTACTTTGAAGTAAAAAATGTAGGATTACTTAAAGATTTGTTGTTGTCACATAGAAGGAGAAACATCCCTGTGTGCATCCATATTCCAATGAATGTGAAAGTCGACTGAGGAGTCAGGCTGGCTGAGTTAGCCATGGTTAAAATGATCACCGGAGATTACCTGCAAGGAGTGTATAGAGCTGCAAGGAAATTAAAGTACTCGGGTGCCTGCCTCTGAACTAGTTACCTGTGGTTCACTGTAGCACGTTTGGAATCTATCCTCTGGGTCCTAGTTTAATTTTTTTTCACTTCTGTATTCTCTGATCCTCATTTTACTGTTGGACTAGTCTGCTTTTGGATCCCTTTCTCCTCCTCCTCCCCGCCTCCACTCCCCCTCCTCCTCCTTTCCCCCTCCTCTCCTTCTCCTCCCTCCTCCTCCTCCTCCTCTCTCTCCTCCCTTCTCCTCCTCCTCCTCCTTCCCTCCTCCTCCTCCTCCCCCGCCCTCCCACTCCCCCCTCCTCCTCCTTTCCCCCTCCTCCTCCCTTCTCCTCCCTCCTCCTCCTTCTCCTCCTCCTCCTCCCTTCTCCTCCTCCTCCTCCCTTCCCTCCTCCTCCTCCTCCTCCTCTCTCTTCCTCCCTTCTCCTCCTCCTTCCTCCTCCTTCCCTCCTCCCTCCTCCTTCTTTTCCTCTATCCCTATTGCTTTGTTTCTTTATCAGTTCATTTGACTGTTTTGCCCCAGACTCTGGACGAAATGGTCATCCCGTTCATTTATCCATTGCTATTTGAAAAAAACAGACAGCCCAAAGTGATTTCACCAGAAACAGTTCTTTTCCGGGGAGACCTGTGCCAAAATCGTTAATCCAAATATTAAATCAGGGGCCCTGTGGAATCATAACTCAAAAAAATGGAAAGTTAGGGGCTTATAAAAGTTTCTGTGACTTGGACATTTTTCTTTCTGTGTGAATTTCAGCTAACATCGATTGCCCCATATCCTCAGTTTACTCTTGTTTCTTGGTATAGTTTGTGGACAATCTCTAATTTCAAGTCCTTGGGTTATTTAATCGTTCATTGGAGAGTTTAAAAAATTGGGGCACCTGGGTGGTTCAGTTGGTTAAGTGTCAGACTTTGGCTTATGTCATGATCTCATGGTTTGTGGGTTAGGGCCCTGCATTGGTCTCTGTGCTGACAGCTCAGAGCCTGCAGCCTGCTTCAGATTCTGTCTCTAGCTCTCTCTGCCCCTCCCCCTGCTTGTGCTCTGTCTCTCTGTCTCTAAAATAAATGTTTAAAAAAAATTTAAAAAAAGAGTTTACAAAATTAAGCTGTGAGGAGAACTAAACAATGTTCATTAATTTACATAAGGAAAAGAAAATCTTACTCTAGAACTGCTAACACTTGATGCTTTTCTAGGAAATGATAAAATTTATCTTGATATTTAAATGCATGAAATACGAAACCTGCCACTATTTGAAGTGTGGCTCTGAGCATGAGAACATGAATGTGTTTGAACTCTTCCGTTTATATACAGAGTCTAATTTCATCAAATAATTTCATTTTGCCTTGTCCATAATAAAATGTTGCCTAGTTACATTTCAGCTTTTTCGGAAATGTATCTTTTGTGGGACAGTATGAAAGCTAATTATTAAAATATAAGAAGACATGTTTTTTCTCAGGGGCTTACAATTCATTTTTTAACATCAGTATACTGCAAGACTGGGGACATGGTATTGATTTTAACACCCACTAGGTCTTTCTTTTTTTCCCCCTCATATGTATTGTTGCCTTTAGTGTGACATGATGATTTATGAACCTTCTTCTGAGTCTTGATGTGAAAATGCTTGTAAATGTTTAAATACACTGGCATTTCTTGAGGGTTATTAATTTCAGATTACTTTTTCTTTTACCTCTTTAGCTTCTATCCATACAAATCTGGATCTTCCCTATTCACTCAATTTATTTTTCTCCTTTTGCCTACTGCCTTTGATGTCATTTTTCTTTTGCTTTTCTGTAAATCTAAGTTTTCTCTAACTAGGCTCCCCTCCCATAGTTATGGACTACTTTTCTACTGAAAACAATGATACTTTGATTTTTTTAAACATGTTTATTCCTATTGGAGAAAGCATGAGTGGGGAGGGGCAGAGAGAGGGGAGGAGAGAGGAAGCTGTCTCTGTGCTGACAGCGGTGAGCCCGATGTGGGGCTCAAACTCACGAACTGTGAGATCATGACCTGAGCTGAAGTAAGATGGACCCTCCACCGACTGAGTCACCCAGGCGACCCAATGCTACTTTCAAACTTGATCCCTGCAGCTGAATCTCACTCTGAACAACATTGCAGTCCCTGAAATCCACTTTCTAGTGAAGATTAGTCTTCTGGCTTCATCATGGAGTCATTTAGTTTTTCACAGTGAGTGGATTAGAGGTCAGAGTTGAGGAGAAAGGGCAATGAAAAGACAGCTATTTAAATATGATTACCCTTTAAAACCTCCTCTTTCTGTATTTGAATTCATGATCATTAATATCTTCCCCTCGCTGTCTTCATCTCTCATGTATCTCGTTATCAATTCAGGTACTCTTAAATTTTAGACTAGGTTATATTAAATTCCTGACATTTTAACGTTGGCCCTCCTTATGTCTCCTTTTCTAACTTTTATACACTGCTGCTTGTATTTATTTCTTGGTTTCAGACTGAAGATGCAAATGGTTAGTTTTCATGCTTTTTTCCTCAATATAATATTCAATTGTTTTTGTTGTATAATGAAAGAATCTTAACAAAACCTTATTTAGATGGCTCGTTTATGAGACCATCCTAAGATGTTGGTTAGAACACAAATAAATGGTCTTAATTTGATTTTATTGGTCAAACTTTTTTTCCTGTCATTTGGGGTGTTAAATTGTTGGGCTCTGTTGTGTATTTAACATGCTTAAAAGTGGTAGCAAAAATGGCAGGAAAGCTTGGCTCTGCTGAACAATGATTGGACAGGTAGTATACTCAGATACTTTTCTGCTATTCAATTTAACAGCTAAAGGGCTTCGTGCAACTTAATGTGGTTCTTCTCTCTTGAGTCTGATTGTGTCATTGGTAGGGGTCAAATTCTCTCTCCTTTTCCAGGTATAGTCTATGGGATGCCTACCTATAATATAACTAGATACACTGAGTGGTTCTTACAGTTGAAAGGACTTTTGAAAGGTCTCTAAAGTCAGTTTTGGCTTAAAGCATGAATGAGTTTGAGATTTTCACTTTGTGCTTTATCCATTCTGAGTTGATCAAAATTTTTTTAAAATATATTGTAACTTAATTGTTTACTGATGATGTTAACTTTCTTTTCCTCTAGATACTAGAAAACTTTAGGTACTGGGCCTCAAACATTTTCCCTTGCTCTTAATCTAATATGATTTGATTAATTGCAGTTATATGACCAATACGAAGACCCTGTTTTCATGGACTTTAAGCTGTCTGTTTTCTCCTAGCCCTCTTGGTCAGATGGGTAAATTATTCCATTTGCCTAGATCTGTCTTGGCTCACTTTTAGCTCGTCTCTTACTTATTTTTGTCTTGCATTTTTTTTTTATGCCGAAAGAGTGCTTTGATCTGGCTATATTATTATTTGTCTTTGAGACTTTTGTAGTTTCATTTTTATGAGATATTTGAGTTTTGACCTTCAGTCACATTTGGCATGTAGACCCCAATAGCTAAATTTATTAGGGATCTCATTTCATTATTCTCACACTGTAAAAATCCTTTTGAGTATTAACTTCTTTTTTTTTAATTTTTTTTACATTTATTTATTTTTGAGAGACAGAGACAGAGTATGAGCGGGGGAGGGGCAGAGAGAGAGGGACACAGAATCAAAAGCAGGCTCCAGGCTCCGAGCTGTCAGCACAGAGCCGGACACGGGGCTCGAACCCACAAATTGTGAGATAATGACCTGAGCCGAAGTCAGACACTTAACTGACTGAGCTACCCAGGTGCCCCATAACTTTTATTATTTTTTTTTAATGCTCATAGTCTTATATGAAGAGTCATACATTTCTAGGAATCATTTCTAGAAATTTCTTCTGTTAAATTCACTTTGGTCTGCTAATAGTTTGCTCAGAAACATTGATTGACTCTCCATCATACTTCTAGGTCTGACATTCAGTATGGCCTGTGCAGTATGCTCCATCTCAGTGCCTTTTTGTATTGTTGATTTTGTTTTGTGTCCAGTAATGAAATCTAGCTGGACTACTTGTTTGTTTTTTTTTGTTGTTGTTGTTACATCTTAAGTTTGTACTTTTTAAAAAAGTTTATTTATTTTGGGGGGTGACAGGGAGAGAGGAAGAGAGAGAGGGAGAGAGAGCCTGACATGGGGCTCAAACTCACGAACCATAAGATCATGAACTGTGCCAAAACCAAGGGTTAGACACTTAATTGACTGAGCCACCCAAGCACCCCTAAATTCTGTACTTTTAATAAATGCTTTCTTCCTACAGAATTTCTTCTTTCCATTTAGACTGTCTCTTCTCATCTCTCTCCTTTAATATACCCATAATGCAAGCTCTTCGGAGCCAAGAACGGTAGTGCTGAAGTCAAAGTCATGGGTCACTTACCTTCACGCAAGAAAAAAGCCAATTTCAGGCCACATGTTTACCCTTATTCATGCTTTCTTGACTGTGCTTGTGATTGGTTCCAAGGAAGCAGCACCATATTCTGTGGGCAGTTCAGTATTACCCACACCTCCAGCCCAGACAGACACAAACATACACAAGTTTCCCTCGGAAAACAAAACATGTAATAATTCCTGTAAGCAAAACCTTGTTTTTTTTTTTTCTTTTTTTTTTTTTGGTACTTTTTATCAAAAGAATTACTTAGAGGAATGTGCCATACTGAGCGAATGCCATTGGAAATACACATGCTTTGAAGTATAGCTCAGTGGGATAGTGTTCAGATAAACAATGCATAGTAAAAAATAAGAGCCATGCCAGAGTTGGGAAAAAAGGTTAGGGCTAAATGTGGAAATGACACGAAGGGTGTCCCATAGGGACGAATGGGGATGTGTTATAGCTCGTCTCTCTGTCATCATGCTAGTGGCACTACCAAAGTATAGCTCTGGGAGAAGTAAAGAATGTGCCCCCTCCCCTCACTCCATTAGTCCTTCCTCCATGGATTACTATGAATTAATCTAAAAATGCCCACATGGTTGCTCCTGAGCTGCTACTTAAATTTTGGAGCTTTTCTAGTGACTCCATACATTGACTACAACCACTGGGAATAACAAAAAGGTTAAGCAAACCAAAATGGCACAGCTCCTTGGACACTTTGTACTTTGATATTACATGAGGGCCATTCTGTTGAGCCTGTGTATGTTTACAAATTTCCTAAGCCTACCCTCCCTCCCCCACTGACTCATGGTGAGGGAGTAGGGTGTACATCAAGTCTATTGCTACATTCTTTGCTTCTGTTATAGTTCAATACAAAGTGTTTCTAGAGAGTTAGCTAAATAGCTGTGAGAACTTGATTAAACTAAGTCACTGGTATAATTGTCTTTCTCCTGCCAATCATCAACGCATGTATCCAATATTTATTGACTACCTACACTGAAGGTATCCTGAAATTTATTGAGCCCTTTGGATCTATAAGCTTCTGTTTTATTGTTTCCTTAGGAAAATCTGGAAATCCTAGACTGAGCCTGTACTTCTTGTCTAATTGGTCTTTCATAGTCCCTCATTTTTCACTTATTTCCATAGAATAGCATTCATGTTTATCCTTAGCACAACTGATAGGATTGATTTTAGTGTATATTCTTTTTACTAATTTTAATGGATTCTAAATTTATTGAAGATTTCACTCTTCTTCTATTACGTTAAATCATTGAGTTTCAGTCATCACCTGAACATGTTCTTTTCTTATGTCCCATGGTTCTTGATTACAAAACTATTTGTGTTATTTGTCTCTTTCTGGGTGCACTTCTAAAATCCTATTTCTTGTTAATTATCTGCAGAGATAGAACTTTGTTAAAGATAGGGAGAGATGTCTTGTTTTCTTTTTGTTTTAGTATTTCTTTTAGACTCCATAAGAAATCTATTTCCAGTGCTTCCCCAAAGAATGGCAGGATGGAATGTCTTTAGCTCCTTTCCATTAAGATCTAAACTTAAAGAAGAGGAAGATGGCTAAATTGTGCTTGAAGAAGCTGCAAAGGCATCATTTCATTATAAAACACTGGGCTAACATGGACTTCTCTGTGTTGAGTATTGAGTTATCGAACCCCACACTACTGCAGGTGTGGTTCACAGAATATTGCCAGTATGCAAAATGTTGGCTACAGGTCCACAACAGATAATTAAGGTAATTGAAAGTAAGGCTTTTGAAACTTGCTTTAAAAAAATCACAGTTAGGGTAATTTCATGGCTGTTGAGTCTAATTGTTGAAAAAATATTGTCTTTAAATTTTGTATGATGGATGGTTACTTTAATTTGCTAAGTAATTCACTTTTATTTTCATTTTCTTAAGTATCATTCTGCCACAGATTGGAAATTTTAACAAAATGAATACAGTGATTTTTCACACAGGATAACTTGAGAAGCGCTGGTCTAAATAAGCAATCCTTAGCAGTATGCTTTGAAAAAAAAAAAGGTTGTTTATTTTTGAGAGAGAGAAAGAGAGAGAGCCAGAGCATGGCATGAGCATGTGAGCAGGGGAGGGGGAGGGACAGAGAGAGAGGGAGACAAAGAATCTGAAGCAGGCTCCAGGTTCTGAGCTGTCAGCACAGAGCCCCAGGGATCTTGACCTGAGCCTAAATCAGAGGATTAACCAAACCGAGCCACCCAGGTGCCCCCAGCAGTATGCTTTTAATTCATGAATTCAGAACACTGTGCTCCAATACTATTCCAGTATTAAAGTTCAGCTGTAGTTTCTGAATGACTGTAGGAGGAACAAAGGGAAGGAGGAATGGCTCAGGATCTGGCTGATTTAGAAGATAAATTGCCTAGATTTTGAGGAATAGCAGCTTCTTACTGGGCAGCGATGATCTTGCATGAACTCAGCTATCAGGGTTGTATTTCCTTGCCTTCACGGGGCTTGGGGAGTTCATTTGGTCTGGGCCTGTCAGACCAAGGGGAATGGGTTAGATGGAAGAATGGATTTTCAAATCTATCCCCATAGAAGGTGCCTTCAGTGTGAACTGCCATCCTACCCCCACCTGGGACTTTGACAAATTATCTACTCTTATTTCTGTTTCCAGGGATTTTCTCAGTTATTATGTATTTGTTTACATTCATGGGTATTTTATGAGGACCATTAGGAGGGGTCCTACAGCCAGGTAATCTGCTACCTTAGTTTTGCAGAAAGGCTCCCAGTGTAGTTTATAAAGGACACCCCTTTGCTTCCCTTTAGTCGCAAAGAAAAAAATGTCTACCTTGTGTACTTTCTTTATGAACACATTCCAAGAGATGTATTGAAGCTGCAGAAAGGAGGAGCCTTTTCATGACAGAGATTTCTAGCATGGAGACAGCTCTGTTAAGGGGAACTAATGATATATTGATTAATGTGAACTGAGCTTGGGGTTATCTCTTTTTTCTTCCTTCATCTACCATCTTACTCTGACACTTTGGGTTCTATAGTATTGAATTTCTGCTTTGGAGCAAAATTCGACTTTATAATAGTCCTTTCAGTTATATTTATCTGACATAGATAAGATACAAACCCTGTTGGATCATGATCTTTGTCATCCATAGTAATCCCCAGAATCATCCAACTTCAGCAATTCATAACCTTATCCATTATGATTTAACTTGAGAAATACGCTATTGCCTTTTACAAAAAATGTAAACCTTTTCTGAGTGTAAATAAAACTTTCCCTGAAGACATACCAATAGGCATAAAAATAAGCCAAGTAAATGCCCTCATGTTGGAGGCTGGAGGTAGTGACAATGAAATGTCGGATGGGTTGAATTTGAAAGCCCTCGGCATGTGAAAATTGATTACCCTTAGCTGCTCATGCATTTTCCTGGGAATAAGAGCCTCTCTCTTTCCTTGGGAATTGAATAGCCTTTCAGTACACCTGCTGTCTCTTGCTCCCAAACACAGATGCAACTAAATATTAAACAAGAAGCCAATAAAGTTAAATTTAATCTAATATTATGAATGCATCAAAATTGCCAACCTGTTTTTGCAAATTGATTGCTTGATTTCTGAACACTTGGAGGACTTTAGATGTCATGAGTATTTTTTTTTTCTGCTTCCACTGAGTAGCTGTCCATGTTGATATTCTTCAACCCTTTACTTGACATTCCAACGTCAATCTGTGTTCAACACAGTGGAAGATGGGGCAGACTTGTAACTTTTCTATATGAAGCAACAGAAAAGTGATGAATGGTCAAAAGAAAATGGTGTACTAAAGTAACAGTAAATTCCCTGCAGGCCTCAAACTTTGAGGTAAACTGATTGTGTGTCCTCAAGTAAACCAAGTGTGAACAATCTTAACTGAAAAGAAATTAAACAACAACAACAAAAACCTTCAAAAGGACTTAAATTGATTGCTTTCTCATTGGGACATTACTCATCACTGTCAAAACATGATTTGAAAACAAACAAAATGGCATCACTGAAATGTTCTTATTTCAATAAACTTAACGGATACTAAATTCAAATTTATAAGCTACTTAAACTTCATTCCTCCCAGCATCGGTGCCAATCTGAGTCTAACACAGAAGTCACGTTTCATTCAGAAAAAATGAAAGGGAGAAGAAAGGGGGTAAAAATGTGGGTGGCATCTGGTGGTATGGTTGCAAACAAATAGTTTTAGGTCAACTTAAAACAGGCCTTTTGGTTTTAGAGTAGATTTGTTCTGTGGAAAACACTGAAACAGGATCCCAACATTAATGAACAACCATGAGCCCTGTGAGGTTTGAAACAAGAGGAACAGGATGCTTAGTGCTTCCGAAAAAAGTTCCCTGAAATGTTTTAATTTTAAAGTTTATTTATTTTGAAAGAGAATGAGTGCGTAAGTGGGGGAGCAGGAAGGGGAGAGGTAAGTGACAGAATCTCAAGAAGCCTCCATGCTGTCAGCACAGAGCCCCCAGTGGAGGTCTGGGGGTGGAGAGGCTCCACCCATGAACTATGAGATCATGACCTGAGGTGAAGTCAAGAGTTGGATGCTTAACCTACTGAGCCAGCCAGGTGCCCCAGTTAGTTTTTAGTTTAAAATCAGCTGAGATGATCTCTAGGTCTTTCCTTCTGTACTCCAAGTCAATGCAATGAATGAAAGCTCACTGTAATTTCTACACATCCTATGTTCTTAGCAGTAAGTTGCTAAGCAATTCAGGCAAAATACATTCTTTTGATATGAACCACATTGGTACCTACCCTGTATGGGTAATCAATATCTTTTGAATTAAGTAGATGTATGGAGTCCTAAAACTCAGATTGGTGTCACATTTCAGTTTTGAAAGTGTATTTACTAAAAGAAAAATGGATGTTTTATTTTTTATTTTAAACTGTTAGACCACAGATTAGTTCCTTGTTGTGAAATACATTAATAAATACAGGACCTTAGTTTTTAAAAATATACATTTCAACCTAAAATCCTAACTCAAGAAAAGACTTTAAGAATGAATGGTTAAATAGAAGTACACATTTTCTTATTGATTACAGTATTCTGGAGTCAAGAGTGATGGTTTCTTAGGTCAAATAAAAAGCTCATAAGAGTACAATGATTAATTTTTTTCCACTTTATCTTATCACATAGTCAAAACACTGAATATGTATTAAGTAATGTAGATATAGTCTGCATTACACCTCTACAATGCTAAAATAATAATTCCTTTAAAAAAAAGTCTCTTAAGTAGTGTCCATCAAATAGGATGAAAGTTTAATTTATTGGGTCACATTATTTAGTTTTATGTTTAGGAAATGATTTTATCATTTTTTAACTTGTTTAGCTATATATTTGAACTACATACCAATATATATAATTGTGAATAATGGAATGTTGTGTTATAGATTTTAGGTTGTAATTTTGAACACAGATGTTTTTTCCTACAGAAAATAAGCCCTATATATTACATTTGGTTGCTAGAAGAGTCTTGAGAATCTTATCTAAAATAAACGTACTTAAAATCACTTGGGTTACCAATAACAACACCAACATCAAACTGTCACTTCTGACAGCACTTGACTCTGACAAAAATTTGCCCTGGATTTGAGGAGCCAATCCCCTTTGCAGAAAGTGCACGCTGAATCGTGACCTCTCATGCAATCTCACTTGACAAGAAAGAAAACTGAGTCCTAGAGAGGTAAGCCTTACTTAAGAGAACTGGTTAATAGTGACAAAAACTTAAGTTTGTCAGCTTCTAGTATAGTCCTTTTGCTATCATATGAAATAGTTAGGACTACCTGATCTTAGATACATGGGAACATTTTTGGTACATTTCGAGTGGTAAGAATCATGATTTTCCTTGGTAATATAAACTATAGGACCAGTGTATAACAAAGCTGTATGCTAATTAACAAAATATTTCTTTGGAAACATTGATTTATTGCCTGTTTTGTGCCCGGCTATGTGAAGGATAGCAAGACAAGAGCCTCTCTTATGCGGTCTAGTGGAAAAATCACTGTCTTGAGATTTGATAAAAAATAAAGAAAACTACATTAAATACCTACTGCATACACTACATCAAAAAAAGATTTTTTTTATCACTTTAATTTTGTACACAGGTAAAATATGTATTCATATGCGGCCCATTTACCATAGCCAAGATAGAGAAGCAACCTAAGTATCCATTAGTACGTGAATGGATAAAGGAAATGTGATATCCTGGCATATATACATATATCACATCTCCTTTATCCATTCATCTATTAATGGATACTTAGGTTGCTTTCTAAGTGTCATATATATATATATATATATATATATATATATATATATATATAAAATTGCATATATATATGTCATTGCATATATATATGATGCATATATCATGATATATCATTGCATATATATGAGTATACACACATATATATATGCAATAAAATATTACTTAGCCATAAAAAGAAGGAAATCTTGTCATTGTGACAGCAGATGCTGTCTAGGATGGATCTTCAGGGTATCGGACCAAGTGCAATATGTCAGCAAGAGAAAGACGAATACTGTATGATTTCCCTTACATGTGGAATTTCAACAACAAAACAAGTGAGCCAAGAAAAGAGAAACTCAAACATACAGAGAATAAACTGGTGGTTGCCAGAAGAGAGGAGGGGGTGGGTGGGTGAAAGAGGTAAAGGGGATTGAGAGGTGCCAACTTTCAGTTATAAAAGGAATAAGTCACAGGGAGAGAAAATACAGCATAGGTGATACAGTCAATAATATTACAATAACTGTGTATGGTGACAAATGGCAAGACGACTTACCATGGTGATCATTTCACAATGTAGATAGATGTCAAATCACTCTGTTGTACACCTGAAACGGATATTGTTTGTCAACTATGATACAAAAAGCTAAAATACATTTCCAAATGTGATTTCTTTCTCTTCTTCTTATATCCTGTTCCTTATTTGGACCTGACTTGTAAAATAATGAAATAGAATGGTTTTCCTCCTTTATCTAGCTCTGCTGACCATTTTCTGTCTGGCAAAATGGCATAGATGATCTGGTACTGCAGGATAATATTCTAAAACAAGCAGGAATATTTGGTCAGTCATATCAGGTTATTCTTCTCCTTTGGCATATTGAATCATTGCCTCTTTTGCAATATATAAAAATTTTAAATCGACTCAATTCCAGCGACCATCTGCCAACTCCCCTCTGGGATTTTCCTTTAGTAGGAAAAACAAAAACAAAACACACACACACACACAAACCCAACAACTAAATAGGGAATCATTTGGAAATGGGAAACAGAAAAGACTTATATTCTCAGCCGAACCCAAACTGACTTTGGAATAAGTGCTCTGGGAAAAAAGAGTTTTAAAAAATCAGTTACTCTTCTCTGACTGATGCTGGATAAACTGGGAAAATCATCAGGATCATATCCTAACGTTACACTAATTTTAAAAAGACATATATAATGATAATAGTATCTTTTAAGTTATTCACTTAGATATTTTTCAAACTCCACCAAGAACAAATGACGGTTAAAATAAATGCTTAGCTATATTCAGTGTTAAAATCTTCACTTTAGTAGTGTTCTTCTAGTATATTTATTCTCCCCCAATGACAACTGTGAATTTATGTTAACTTAAAAAATTTAGTGGTATTTCTATAGACATCAACAGACTTGTCCATATTAATTAACTGAATCCTTTTTAATCAGGCACAAATGAGTTATTTAAATTAACCATAAACTTTTGAGAAAAGAAACAATGCAATTAGAACGCAAAACTAGATTGATTCCCCTGCCCCCAATTGTCAACTAAAATTTAACTTGGATGGGAACCAGAATGCGCTTGACAGAAGAGGTATGGAATTATGATTCGATTGTCTTAATTTTAGTATTTAAATATGTTTGGAAAATGGATTATTTACCTTCTGCCTATAGTTAGTAGCTCCTGTTCTATTAAGTCCCCAAACAGGACCCCAGAATAGCCTGTTCTTCAAACAAGAAGATCACCACCCTGCAAAGTGATTAGTAATGCCTAGAATGCAGCAGGGGTCCTGACTAATATAGAGATAATGTTTATAGGTGGTTTAAGGCAGGTGTTTCACATGGCTTAGAATGGATAAAACCTGATGAGGATTGTGCACCTTTTTAAAAAACACTTATTTTCTAGTTAACATACGGTGTAGTCTTGGCTTCGGGAGTAGGACCCAGTGATTCATGTATTAAATTTGACACCCAGTGCTCATCCTGAAAAGTGCCCTCCTGAATACTCATCGCCCACTTAACCCCCTCCCCCACCACCCATCCACCCTCTCCAGCAACCCTCAGTTTGTTCTCTGTGTTTAAGAGACTTTTATGGTTTGCCTCCCACTGTTTTTATCTTATTTTGCCTTACCTTCCTGTATGTTCATCTGTTGATTTTCTCAAATTCCACATATGAGTGAAATCATATGATATCTGTCTTTGACTGACTTATTTGTACACATTTTGACATGGAACCGTTCAGAATTGGTGGACACAGCCAGGAGAAAGTTTTAAAAAAATACGTTGAGAATTAAACAGTCCTTGGAAAAGCCCAGCCAACCATTCTATTCTACAAAGAGGTGATTACTCGCATGGAATCTAGTTGAATAGGTTAGGTAAATAGATTTTCAGAAAGTTCCTGAAACCAACAATAAAGTTATTTGTAATTTTGTCTTCCAGGGAGAGATGGTTCTTGAATAATAATAGTAAGTGTATTACTATTTGAAATAGTAATACTAAATGAAATACACACAGAAGCATTGTGTCTGTATATAGATTCTGTTCTCAAGTAATTATTGCCATAAATATTTTTACAATATCGATCAGTAAACCTGAAACTCTGTTTTCTAATTAGCTGATTACTATGTAATAGTTGTCATTACTAATAAAGATTATCTAATAGGATTTATACCAGATACGTGCCCTGAGCCATGTTTACCAAATGAAAGTCTGAGAGTAAGCCTGTTACCATTCGTTATGGTTCTGCATATAGATAAAGATTTACATATGCCTTTGGAGGAACGATGTGATCAGATTCTTCACAAGCCAAAGAATGCAAGGTTTTCACCAGCCCATTAGAGTCTTTTAGTCTGTAGGGGCACCTGGGTTGCTTAGTTCATAAGTGGCCAAGGGGCCAACTTCAGCTCAGGTCATAATCTCACAGTTCATGAGTTCAAAACCCTCATTGGGCTCTCTGCTGTCAGCACAGGGCCTGCTTTGGATTATCTGTCCCCTCGCTCTCTCCCCCCCTGCTTGCACTCTCTCTGTCTCTGTCCCTGTCTCTCTCTCTCTCTCTCTCAAAAGTAAATAAACATAAAAAAAATCTTTGTAGAAAATTAAAAACGAAGCGTTTTCCTTGTTCACGGCTTAAAAAATAACATGATGTTCTTTTCCCCAGGCTGAAAAACGTGAAGACAGGTAGGTGGCAGGATAAGGAGTGGGAATAATAAAAAGCCTCCAGTTTTTACTTTAAGTGGGGAGCGGCAGTGTTTCAGCAAGCCTGAGACGTAATGTTATGTACTCCACTACCTGTAGCCACTTGGACGTGTTTGTCTAAAGGGTGATAGATAGCGGTGACCCCTTCTCTTCTCTCCTGCTATCTGCTCATAGTTATAGTGATGTATTAGGTTTTCCTTGGCATAGCAAAAACTTTCAAAAACCTACTTGCTTTTTTTTTTTTTTTTTTTTTGTCAGGGTTTGAGTGCCTTTACGAAACAAAACAAAACAAAAAAATCTCTCCTATTTATCTTCCTGCAGTTTGCATTGCCTAGTGCTTTCCAGTTTCTTTCTGCGGCCTGCTCCTGACTGCATGGGCAGGGAGAACAGTGCGTTCAAATCTTATTAATATTTTTTACTTCCATTATGATCTCAAGTGTCCAGCCAGAGTATAAAGTAAGCCAGGGTGCCCCCTCCTTGTCCTAAATATATGTGGCCCCCATGTTTAGTTTCAGTATCCAAGACTCAGTCTCTTGCTCTGTGTGTGTGGGTGCAGTCACTTTGAAACTTGGAGCTCCAATTTCCAAGAGTGACTATGAAGGTAGAAAATAATTCGAGTATGGAAAAAGTGAATAAACCCACAACGCCGTTCATTCATTTACTCATTTATTTTTTTAACATTCTGTAACAGAATTAACCGCACTTCGACCCTGGAAGAGCGGAAAGTGAAGCTCACCCCCAAGTTGAATTCCTTACGAGAAAGAAAGAATTGTAGGATTTTATTCCATTTTCCAATCGATAACCTTCTTCACTTCTGTTACATTTTATGTAATGAAGTATTTCTATTTATTTCTAGTGCACAAAAGCATTGCTACTGGGTACTTTCCCCCCTTTTTAGATAAAATGAGATGGAAACAGCTTAGCTGGGTTGGAAAAGCTTGTAGTTCAAAATATCTACATTTCAGTCCCATCTCTGTACTTATCAGATACGTGAGATCGAGCAAGTTACGTATCTACTTTGAGATTGCATTTTCTCATATTGCAGCTGGAATAGTTGTATCTGCTTAATTGAGTGCTTATGAGGCTCAAATGAGGCCGGCCGGTACTGTTCCTTCAGTCTTGTGGATCTGATCTCTTAACCACTTCTCCACTATAGTCAGTACTCAATTAAGGGTGAACAGACAGAACATGTACTGCCTGCAATCCACAGAAGCTTTCCCAAGGCAGATATGTTGAATGTCAAAGGCACGGGGTTTCAAAGTTTGTATCTTGTGTTTCTCAAGTGTAAGTGGCAGGGAAAGTGAAGTCCATAGAAATCAAGATGCTTACTCGGAAGAATTCACGTGGTCAGTGGCCCATCTAGGATCAGAATTTACCTCCTGATGTCTAGGCTGGTGCCATTTATATTAACCATATGACTGTGTAATCCATGGAAATTGGATCTTATGTGGAGTGTCATTACAATTGCACTGAAAAAAAAATGTTCGAGAAAAACATTTCTCTCGTCACTTAGTAAATTCACTGGTTGGAAGGGTCAATATTCATTCTGTAGTAAGACACATTAATGTTAGTCAAAGTATTACAGATAATGAAGATTCTACATACACGTTGGTGTATTGACTGATCTACACAACCCTCATTTACTAAGTACTTGAGTATCAGCCGCGAGTGTAGTTATAACAACACTGTGACTGGCTCAGGGAACATCCAGAAGAAATCACAAGCCCTCTAGTGAAGAGATGTGAAAACAAGTGACTTCACATCCTAGTAAGGGTTTTAAAAGGAGGGAGGGGGTTTTAGGGGACAGACGTCAGATTGTCAAAGAGAAGTAGGAATCTTCCAGATGGATGGGGCAAAGGACAACCTCAGTTAAGTTAGAAGGAGTAGGTAGTAGAGGCCAAGACAGAAGAATGCATCAATATAAAATCGTGAATAAACAAAGTAACTTTGGTTGACTGGAGCTTAGTCTTTAAAGGAGCCATCAGTGGGATACAAAGCTGACTGAATGATCAGGGGCAGATCCTGGGAGCTCTTAACATTCTGTGGTGAGTTTGGCCTTTACTAGGTAGCTTTTTATTTCAACATACTATTTCAACAGTTAGGTTGTGGAAAATAACCATCAAGTTGTCTAACAGGAATTGGGAACATTTACATGATAGTTGTTAATGTATCCAGCAAATATTTATAATGCACTTGCTTGGTAATTGGGAGGAAATCCCTCTGCAACTGATAGAGCTCAGAGGGAAATGTTATTAGTCTGAGGACAGCGAAAGAGCCCCTGAGAAATCAATCTTTGACCAAAGCGATCCTCATTAGTGCCCAGAAGGAAAATTTACCAGACAAACATTTAAACATGATGGAAGTGGGCATTTTCCAATGAGAACTATGCAGGACTCCTTGTTTTTCACTTGGTCAGACATAGGAGTAGAAAGATTTCATGTATTCTCTTTGGGTTGGGGGAAAGGGGATATTCTTGGTACATATTGTTCCCTCAGGGTGTCAACAGTGACCCAGCAGTCATAAACTGACCATAACATCCAAACATGTGTAAAATGGCCCCGGTATTGTCACACTCCCTTACATCTGCAGTGCAGCATGGATTTTCCTCTCTGTTTTCCACTCTGCAGAGAAGATTATAAAAACCAATTTCCTGTCATTATTTAAATTAATATTATCTTCTAGTATGTGGCTGAAAGTGGTGCCCAGGATTTTGCTGCCTAAGGAGAGAAGGAAAGACATTTGAAAATTAATGACATCATTGTTTAGTAGAAAGGTAACTGAAAAGCAAAGTTGTTTACATAAAAATGGGCATTTTAAGGGAAGAAAAACATTAAGTAGTAATAAAAACAGAGATGCATCTGTTCTTTATTTGTCCTTTTGAATGTGTTCTCCCCACCAATTTCAACAAAGAAGAGAAAATTTTCAAGTATGTTTATTCCCCCTTAAACAGGACTTTAACTGGCAGTATGTAGAAATACTAGCAAAGAGAAAACAACAACAGTGGGGCTTTAAAAAATGGGTAGAAACCAGAAATGGTTGCCTACGTGGTCTGTCTTTTAAAGTCTGGCTTTAGATAATGATGAGAAGAAAAACTCCTGTAAACCTTCTTGAGTTTCACATGCACATTTAGAACACTTCATAGGAGGGGAAAGTATATAATCAGGCTGTTTTACATACAGATTTTTTTAACGTTTATTTATTTTGAAAGAGAGAGAGAGAGAGTGTGTGTGTGTGTGTGTGCACGCAGAGAGAGAGGGAGAGAGAGAGAAAGCAAAGCAGGTTCCGCACCGTCAGCGTAGAGACCGACATGAGGCTCTATCTCACAAATACCGTCAGATCGTGACCTGAGCTGAAACCAAGAGTTGGACACTTAACCGACTGCCCCATGTTTCACATATAGATTAAATAGTAACTACCTTACTGATGTGAAAATCACATTTAATCTAGAATTTTTTTTCAGTAAATCTTTCAAAATTGTATCGTTTCGAATGTGTTAGGACCTTCCTTTCTCAGTCTTATCTGGGTACAGTAACTACAAAGAAATAATACTAGTCTAGTGATCTTGGTTTTTGCTCTCTTGCTCTGTCTCTGGATCCATTGGAGCAAACCTCTACTCCCATGAGTGTCTTGCCAGTTCTAGCAATTGTGTCATAGAAACCTTTTGTATCACCAGGGTACACTGCTGGGTATTTTGAGCCTGTGATTGCAGAAAGCCAGAGGCTGTCCCAGTCTCCCTCAATGGAATGGAGAAGGGGTAATGACTTCTTCTCCCCACAAAATGGTCCAGCCTCAGTAGTCAGGACACCAGACCCATACTTCTCTTTCTGACACTACAAGCTTCATCTCTCTGATTGTAGGCACTTTCTGGGAAAATCTCCATAGAGTTGACCTAAGGATGACACAAGGTCATATGGCAAAGCAATCTTTAAAATTGCACATTTGTTTATTTCTCAGGTAGGCTCAGATAGTCCACTCCCAGGGATCGGGAGTAGAGAGGGCTTGACAGTTAAATGAAAGCAGAGTCAAGTTTTTGATTGCCTAGAGATTAGAAGAGAACCAGTGAGTCCACAGAAAAGAGTTCACATGCACATCTTTCATTTTACTCTTAGGATCAGAGGACCTGCATGGCTTTTGGGGGAAAGAGTGGGTCCATCAGATTTCTCCATCCCGGAATTGGTAGAGCTCCAGGCATGTGCTCCTGCCCCTGCCAAAGTTTTAGTCCTGCTCCAATGCAGGAGCTGAAGAAGCCTGGCAACATGATTGCCTTCCTTCTGTGAACCAGAAACATCTATGGTTTTCTAAGTGTGAGCCTTCCTGCGTTTCTTGGCTACATAAAGCAGTGGCTCATGTTAACAAGACTGAGAGTGAGTCGTTGTAAAAGCACCTTTGTCCTTGTAATGCCTATCAGAGCCAGACAGTGCCCAGATGGACTTTCTGAAGCATGGTACCATGCAGTCGTTGATGTATGGGCTTTCAACATGGAGGTTTATGTGAAAAATTCTCAAACCTGTTTGTATTATTGTGCAAGAGGGAAGGAAAAGGGAGGGAGTAGAAAGGTGAAAGTTGCAAATAAATGAGTAAATGACTAACTTGTCAGTTGTGATTTTGATTTCTGCCAGTTTGGCTAATGTCTCAACTTTGGAAAACACTCAGTGGAAACTTTTTTTTTTCTCCTTTTTTAATCAGTCAGGAGAAATGAAAGAAGAGGAAATGGTTATCTACAAAGTGTAAAGCACATTTTCCTTGGTGCTGAATTTTCGTCTGGAATGAATTTTTATGCCCACATTATAAACCTCTGAAAATAGAGTTTAGTGGAAGTGCTGAAACTGCCTTAAATATATTTTACTGGCAAATGTGCTCCTGGAATGATTTTTGTAAAGGTAAAGGTATTAATTTTATGCAATCCATATGTATGTGTGTTTTAAAACATTTGAAGGGTTACTTATTTTCAGCATAACTAGCACATAATCAAAGATGGAACAGAATGATTTGAAGAGTTTTTTCAAGAAGAAATTACACATGCTGTCTGTCAAAGGTCCTGCATAATTCATTTTATTCTAATACCATGGTGCATTTAGCTCCTTACGATGTAAGCACCGGGGAAGATAGATCAGTCGGGTATGATTCCAGAATTTCCTCCTTAGAGACCAATACCCATTTCATTTCTGATGAGAGTATTCAATCAAAGTGTGAAAAAAAAGTCTCTTTTCCCATCAGGGTGTTTGCAGTTAGAAGTCCAACAATTGATTTGAGAATTTAAAAACAACAAAAATGGATTTTTCTACTAAACCATATCATCCTTATTGAGTGATATTTGAAAGAATAATAAAAAGTTATGATGTGTATATACATACAGTATTTTAGCACAAGACTCTTTGCAGAAAATTCTTAGAATAAAGTTTAATTAAAGTTTGAAAGAAAATCGTATCTCCCATAATAGACATCAGATTTGCCTCCATTTTAGGGTGGTTTAGACTGATTTGGCCATGTTGCTATGGGGAAAAAACTTCCAGTCTTGCAATTTCTCTTGGCGCCGAGGCAAAAAATACCAACTGAGAAAAAGTATAGGCCAGAAGGAAATCATAAACAATTTTTGTAGGAACTTTTAATGCAAATGTTGATGCAAAAAGAAAGAAGGAAAAAGATAAAAAGGCACATCCACTGTTTAAATAGATTATGGGTAAAGTGTTTAAGTGGAAAATTACTGGAAAAAGAAAAGTGAACTCTTTTTTCAATATTTATTATTTTGAGAGAGAGTACTACAAGCAGGGGAGGGGCAGAGAGAGAGAGAGAGAGAGAGAGAGAGAGAGAGAGAGAGAGAGAATCCCAAGCAGGATTCACACCGTCAGGGCAGAGTCCAACATGGGGCTTGAAATCACAAACTGTGAGATCATGACCTGAGCTGAAATCGAGAATCAGATGCTCAGCTGACTGAGTCACCCAGGCTCCCTGAAAAGTTAACTTTTTTTGATAGAAGTCTCGTGTAGACTATGGTCTCGGTGACTCTACCCTTGTCATCCACACCGCACTGTGTTCTGTATTTGTTTTGGGCATCACAGTTGACAAGATGACATAAAGGGATCTGTTGAAGGAGAGTCACTCAATCGGGTCCTCTTAATTAAGATAGTAGCTGAGGACCTATGGAAACAAGCTTCCGGAAGCTCATGAAATGACTTCATGTATTAGTGAACACAGGGTTTATATGGGTGGTTCTGAGGAGGAAGTATGAGTACCACTGGTTCTAGGTAAGTCAGGTGGATTTTTCTTCAAAACAATGAAGAAGTGTTGGATAGTTAGAGCTCTTGGAAGCTGGACTAGGTCACCTCATGTACTGAGTTCGTTTTCTGTCACAGGAGAGTTAAAGGAGAAGCTGAGGGATTTAGTAAGAATTAAGGAATCCTGTGGAGTGTTAAATCAAATACTAGTTTAGAGTCTGACTGTGACAACTAAGGTATCTTTGAAGTAGCTGTGTTTGCAGAGCCCTCCTTTACCTGCAAGAGTACGTTGGTAGACTCTGTCAATCCTGAACCATTGCCCCTTCTGGACGAAGTGCTCAAGCCTTGGACATGGCTGAACAGGTCCGTGGAGTAGAAGAAAGTAGGTGTAATGCCTTTTGCAGAAAAATCACTTAAGGAAACCCAAAGTATGCATGCACCTCAACTTCTACCCTACTCTTCTTCGGGAGAAAAGAGAACATTGAGGCAAGACAAAACGGGAAGAAAAGAAAAGTTATTGCGGCTTACAATAAGGGGTATTTGAGTACTAGGGATATCTAGGTTACTAGCTCAAACTGTTTTAGTTATGGCTTAAGGCTCTGGGTGTCAACCTTACCAGTTGTAAACCTGAAGCTCAGTAGATTTTCAACTTACTTCTGACCTGGGGTGCTCCCTGGTGCATGGGCAATGAGTTTCCAGAAACAATTTGTCCTTTTGATGAACAGGGTTGGTATGATAATTTGGTGTAATAATGGAGATGTTGTCTTGTTGTAGCCTCTTTATACATTCTGTTTTTGTTCTTATAAAAATTATTATTGCTCAGCTCCAGAAGCTATAAGCAAGTATCTCCCTTTTACAGTGGATATTAACATGAACTGCACCTTCTATTAACCTGGGTGCTTTTTACTTTTTTTTTTCCATGGATCTATAAATTCTTTACTACTTGAGAGCTCTCTGAAAGGATATACAGAGAGATTTCTTGATCCTGCGTATCCAAAGTCAAAGTCTTTACTGTACTCTCTTTGAAATGTGTTTTTCTCTTTGGTATAGCCTGCAGATGTGAGCTTTCTTAGGGATGCTGAGACCCAAGATTCATCCATCACCTTCATCAGTATTTCAATCTGCATCTCTCTCTCTTCCTAAAAAGTTACTTTAGGTATACCTGGGTGGCTCAGTTGGTTAAGCGTCCCACTTGGCTCAGGTCATGATCTCACAGTCCCTGAGTTCAAGCCCTGTGTCGGGCTCTGTGCTGACAGCTCGAAGCCTGGAGCCTGCTTCTGATTCTGTGTCTCTCTCTCTCTCTGCCCGTCCCCTGCTCATGCTCTGTTGCTCTCTGTCAAAAATAAACATATTAAAATTAATATGATTAAAATTTTAATTAAATAGATAAAATGTTACATCAATCTGGTCAATTGATATGACAACAATTCAGTTGATGATATTACTTTAGGCAGTAAAACCATTTTAAACTCTCTTTATTCCTTTCATTCCTGTGTAAAAAGAGTGGTCCTGTAGTTGGTGGAGAAGAGCATACATTCACAAGTGAATATGAATAAAACTTTGTGTTTCCCACTATTTTTTTTTTTTTTAGTTCTGAAAGGTGCCTACCAGTAAGGTAGTTATAATTGTGAATTATACTGACAAAAAGAAACTTAACAATGACAAGTCTTAGGAAGCTTCTATTATTTGAATTTCTCACAACAACCGTTTTTTCCCTCAGAAAATTACATTGGTTAAGTGTTAAAGCCAATAGCTTTATTTTGGTCATCTTGTTTCTAGTCAGCTAGGGAATAGTTTCTTTTTTCTCCTGAGGTAAAATTGGTATATGACGTGACATAATTTTCAATTGTATAACACTGTAATTGACTATTTGTGTGCACTGCAAAGTGTGCTTACCTTCCATTACTGTATAATTAAGTCCCTTCACCCATTTAAAACTTTGTGATGCTGGGTCCTGCTCTATACCAGTAAAATAAGAATCTCTGGAGATGGAGCCCCAGGCATTAGTATTCATTTCTCTGGATGATTCTCACATATGATACCAAGATTCATTATACTGTGTTATTGGATGTACCACAAATAAAGCCAAATGCCTAGTGGGAGAAAAAAGGCTATTTGATTTAATGTGAAATTGGCCAGAAATAGCTGATCACTAATTTATGTCAGTACAAGAAATAAATACGAGGAACAAGCAATCAGAGGGATTTCCTGGTTCCCTGTCTTCCTGGGATATGTACATTCAGAAGTGAACCCCAATGGTGACTTTCCTGAACTGAACATAATACCGCAAAGTAGAATGTTCCAATAAATGAGATCAACACTACTGGAATCAGTAATAGATTGGGTTAGTTTGTGATTTGGGCCAAGAGAAGATGTTTCCTATGAAGTATAATTCTCCTAAAAATATATAAAATATCAACATAAAAATACTTGATAGTATGTCATAAGGGATTCCGAGGAAGGTGACAACTTCTCTCAAGGCATTCAGTATTTGTCACATCACCTGGCCCCCTAATAATCAAAAGCCATTGTAATATGACAATGCATTGGCTCATTCAAAAGAAACGTTAGTATGAGAAGAGATGTGATCCTAATACAGCCAGAAATGGGTATGTTTGGTATATACTGTAAGACAATATAGAATTTATTAAAAACCAACTAGGGTATCAATAGCAAAGCAGTCCCTATTGGAAAAACAGGTGACAACGTATGGCAGTATGGCTGATAATTAGACTATTTCATTGGCATATGACGCATGTCCCTATGTCAGAATTGTGATGTTCTTTCACAAGTTAGAAAGTTACCTTTCTTCTGAGCCTGCATCAGTGTGCACCCCTGCGAATCCACTCCCCCAAATAATAGGGCGTGCTACCAGACATGGGTAATGAGGAATAGGGATTTTGTGGTTTGCAGCAGGCTCCCTGTGGAATTTCTTTGAACTACAGAAACCCTGCTACTTGCTGTCTTTCTTGTTTTTACCAGTTGAGCACAAATGCTGCCTTTCAATGCAACTACATGTTCAAAGCACAACATAAAATTGTGTTAGTTTAAAGGACTCATTAATTTCCTTTTGTACTCCAAATCCTCCGCGTTAACAAATGCAATATGCTGATTCTATATTCAAACTTATTCCATTTTGGCTGCTATTAACTTCAAAGGAAATCTGAAAAAAAGAGTGTAAGAGTATTAAATTCCTGTGTTGAAAAATTAATACATTACTGACAACTGACCCACTTTTCAGTTCCTCTATTTTATGAAATTTTAAAGTTTTTCTATTTGTAAGACAGATCTGTGCTTAAACTTGTAACAGAGTATTGGTTCCTTAAAGATTAAATCTCCTGCCCTATCAAGTCAGTGTTGTTCTGTCAAAGCTTGCGTGCAGCATAGTTGTTTTAAAATCTCCCTCAGAACTTTGCCATTCTGTTTGTGAGTGTGTGTGTGTGTGTGTGTGTAAGTATTAAGAATACAGATATTTCCTATCTAAAATGATAAACTAGAAACAATAGTTAAGGAAAAAGGACGTTGTTTTATATTGCTGGTCTTAAAAATTATCCATTACTTTAACAAATTTTAATGTTTATTTTGAGAGAGTGGGAGAGACAGAGAGAGAGAGAGAGAGAGAGAGGGAGGAAGAGGAGAGGGAGAGGGAGAACGAATCCCAAGAAGGTTCTGCACTGTCAGCACAGGGCCCAATGTGGGTCTCCATGTCATGAACTGTGAGATCATGACCCAAGCTGAAACAAGCAGTCAGACACCTAACCCAGTGAACCACCCAGACACCTCAAATTATCCATTACTTTAAATAATTTTTACCATTCACCTTATCGGGAATTGTCAATATGTGCGCATATTAAGACTCAACTAATATAATTTAAATATTAAAAATGAATAAATACGTGTGTAATCCAGTATTATCGCTTAGTGATGGGATTAACTAGGTTATCAATTTAGTAAAACAAATCCAAATAGTTGGCCCTAAATTAGTACCCTTCTAATGAATAAATTTTAACAAATTTTCCCTGTGATGATGAACTAAGTTTGGTCTTTTACACTGACAAATGCTAAGCAGGATAAAAGGAAATGCAGTTGCTAGGTGATATCAATAATTCATTCATTTGATACTAAGCAGAAAGTTTAAATCCCAAGATGATATGACAATTTCTGAAGAATATCTATATCCAGCATAAAGGCGATGTCAATTTCTTAGGATATCTTTCTTCTGTATGAATATAAAAGAAATATATTTTCTATAAAATGAGTTTTAAAAATCTGTTTTCTAGTTTGCTCTTTTAATTTATCATTTTGGTTCTACATTTGTCTAAACAAAGCAAAAACATATGAGGGGAAAAACTCAAATTATTACAACAGTTTTTCATATTGCTACCAGCAGAGCTGAAGCTCATGATTGTGTTTTCAGAATTATTTAACTTGAAAATTGGTACATCTTTCCTAACTCCAAGTTTCTAGACGATTACATTTGGGGGGGGGGGAGGGATAGAAATGCTATGAAATTTGAAAGGTTTTTCACCTTAACAACAATGGAAAGTGATGGGAATTGAGGAGGGCACGTGTTGGGATGAGCACTGGCTGTTGTATGGAAACCAATTTGACAATAAATTTCATATTAAAAAACAAAACAAAAAATCCAAAACCAACCAACCAAACAAAAAAAAACCCACAACAGTGGAGACTTTGTGCTGATGGTTCAGAAGACTGGTAAAGCCACATCCTTTACTGGGTTTCAGGGATACTTCCCTTGGGAGCTCTTTCTGCATTAATAATATGGTATATCTTCCCATTAAATCAGTGAGTAGAATCTAGCAAAAATTTTACATTAGACCTTAATGGTATTTTTACTTCATGTCTTGCCCTGTTACTTTCTGAATCACTATTACCTGTGAAGGTAGAAATGGATGACTCTTACTCCTGGAGAACAATATGGGGGTCTGCAAAAACTTCAAAATAGAACTACCCTATGACCCAGCATTTGCACTACTAGGTGTTTACCCAAAGTATACAAAAATACTGATTTGAAGGGGTACATGAACCCCAATGTTTAAGATAGCATTATCAACAATAGCTAAATTACGGAAATAGACCAAATGGCCATTGATGGATGAATGAATAGAGAAGATGTGGTATATATATACAATGGAGTATTACTCAGCAATCAAAAAGAATGAAATTTTGCCATTTGCAATGATGTGGATGGAGCTAGAGAGTATTAAGCTAATCAAAATAAGTCAGAGAAAGACAAATACCATATGATTTCACTCTTATGTGAAGTTTAAGAAACCAAACAGAACAACATAGGGGAAGGGAAGGAAAAATTGGAGGAAAAAACACAGAGGGAGTCAAACCATAAGAGACTTAAATACAGAGAACAAACTGAGGGTTTATGGAGGGAGGTGGGCAAGAGGGGTGGACTAAATAGGTGATGGCATTAAAGAGGGCACTTTTTGGGATGCCCACTGGGTGTTCTATGTAAGTGATGACTCACTAAATTCTACACACAAAACCAATTTTACCCTATATGTTAACTAACAAGAATCTACTAAAAACTTGAAATTAAAAAAATGGATGGCTCTTTTTGTTCTATTTATATTGCTTTATTATGACTTTTTTCTCCCTATCAACGTAAAAGCACATGTAGTCAAAGAAAAGGTATGAGATTGAATATAATTAAAGAGTTTATGAAGTGCTTAACATAGCAGACATTCAAAACACAGTAAAGAGATACAACAAACCTGGTCTGGTGAACTGAAAAATACTGGGGTCATGTGTAGACCTCATGCTTCTTTAATGGCAAAATAACTGTTTACCTCCAAGAAATAATTTTCATGTAGAAATGACATCCACCCAGGTGGCTCAGTCAGTTGAATGTCCAACTTTGGTTCAGGTCATGATTTCGCAGTTCCTGAGTTCAAGCTTCACATCAGGCTTTCTGCTGGCAGCACAAAGCCTGCTTCGTATGCTCTGTCTGCCTCTCTCTCTCTCTCTGCACCTCGTCCTCTTATGCCCTCTCTCTCAAAAATAACACTTAAAAAAAAAAGAAAGAAATGACAGCCTTGAGTTGCCAGACCTGCTAATTTTTCTTTCTTTCTTTTTTTTTAATGTTTGTTTATTTTTGAAGAAGACAGAGACAGAGCATGAGCGAGGTAGGAGCAGAGAGAGAGGGAGACACAGAATCTAAAGCAGGCTCCAGGCTCCAAACTGTCAGCACAGAGCGCAACGTTGGGCTCAAACCCACAAACTGGGAGATCATGACCTGAGCCCAAGTTGGACCCTCAACCCACTGAGCCACCCAGGCGTCACCTTTTTACTTAACATTTTTTTTTTTGAATTTTATTTATTTTTGAAGGAAAGAGAGACAGATAGTGGGGGAAGAGCAGAGAGAGAGGGGGACTGAACCTGTTAATTTTTCAAGAGAAGCCCATGTGCTGGTGTTTTATGTAAAATCTCCCAACACTTATATTTTAGCTTAATTTTTAAAAGTTCAGGTTAAAATTTTTTCTGTGGGCAGGATTTGGCTTGGAGCATGTAAACTTCCCCTAGAAACAAAGAAATGCCCATCAGTGAAGATGATTCTCGTATATGTTAGAATACAGAGTGATAGCTGATGTCTCTGTATAAGTTTCTTTTTTTCCTCCTTAGAGCCTGAGTGTATCTTGGAAGTAGCATGACTAGGTCTTGCCATCATCCAAGGTGTCCATGGCTATATTCTTAGCAGCTGTATGAATCTCATCACGTTCTTTACAGTTTCGTACCCTTAAATTGTTCACGCAAATGAGACTAAGGATGCAGCTAGATAATGTATCAATCATCAGAATCGCATAGTTTCTTGCATTTATTTAAAAGATGACCTTAAAAAATGTTTGTTTATTTCTGAGAGAGAGAAAGCGTGCACACAAGCAGGGGAGGGGCAGAAAGAGAGGGAGACACAGAATTTGAAGCAGGCTCTAGGCTCATAGCTGTCAGCACAGAGCCTGACGCGGGGCTTGAACCCACGAACCATGAGATCATGACCTGAGCCTAAATTGGATGCCTGACCAGCTGAGCTACCCAGGCACCCCAGTTTCTTACATTTAACAACTTGTTTTAATTTTCATTTTGTGTTTTTGTTGTTTCCCATGAGTAACACCAAAGAATAAAGAGCTGTCTTCATTCGTACGTGATCACACAGGTTAAGTGCTGACTTGAAGACTTCTGAGTATCTCTTCTGTTGGACTCTGAGGACAACACCTCTTTCTGAGAGGTACTGATGTTTTGCAGTTAAAGCTCAAGTTAGGCTCACATTTTCTTTGTGCCACATTACATGCAGATAACAGGTTTTTAACTTCTATATCTCTCTCTTGCTCCAGCAAGATGAACACCGATTTATGATCCCTAGGCCTAAGGAAGGATCTCTTGGGGCATTACCTAACCAGTTTTCCAGTTGTGTTTTAGAGGTAGTGACAACAGCATTGAAATTATGAATTCAGGAGCATTTAAAGGGGTTACCATTACCAGATTCTCATATTTCCAATGGTTTCTTCCAAATTCTTATTTGTCTCTCAGTAATACTTCAGTCTGCTCATAATGGTTTAGAACAGCTGGATTTAATGTGGGAACATATTTCCCCTAACAGATTTTTCAACACAGTAGTCATTCAGTTAGTGGCTGGGAGTCATAAAGCTACATTGCAGCCTCTTCTCAAAAATTTGTAAGATATTTGAATTATTTGTTAAGAAATATTAGCATGTTATTTTCATCCCTCTCTTGAAATGGTTCTTGGTCTCCCCTCTCACCCCCACCCCACATTCCTGCTTTCCCTGACTCTTTATCTCAAGATTTTGGTCATTTGCATTCCTTTTATTCTGCTGTTTCCTGGTTTCTTACCATCTTAATAATTCATGGAAAAGTGAAACAAAGTCTTACTCCCAATTTTAAATCAATCTTTGAAGATTCTAAAATTCTCTATAGGGAATTCAGCTCAGGGAATACTCCTCTGCCCAGCTGCCATGCCCAGAGATTGCCTAAATGTGACAAATGAAGGGGTGCCTGGCTGGCTCAGTGGACTGAACATCCATCTGGCTCTTCGTTTCAGCTCGGGTCATGATCCAAGGGTTGTGAGATCCAGCCCTGCACTGGGCTTCACATTGAGCGTGGAGCCTGCTTAAGATTTTCTCTGCCCTTTTCCTCCACTTGTGTGTGCTCAGTCTCTCTATAAACAAACAAACAATTTAAATGACAGGTGAAACTAGCATCAGCAATGAGTAACAAAGGTCACTGCAGACTAGGTTACCTGGGTTCTGACAGAAGCCAAAGCCAAAGCTGGTTTCTCAGTCTCATGTCCACCATCAAGGTGGTGAAGGGAGGAAAGATTATCTCCTCACTTTCTCAACTCAAAGAAGCAGTAATAAATATGATTGGGTATAGTCTCAGAACACTGAGTAGCTAGGTCGACCATCTGGCAGAGTAACTGATATTAAAAGGTCAGATACTTGATTTTCTCTTCCGTCTCTTCCATGAGAAAAGTTGGCAAGCAAGAATGACAATGGATTTAGGAATACCCATCAGTTTATTAGCCCAAATGGAAAGTGATTATGGAGGAGATCAAGGAAGCATGAAGTGGGGCTACATGGATACCAAGGAATGGAGAAATATTTAGAGGTAAACTCTGTTTCAACTTGGCGAGAATAATGAGTTAAAGCAGATGATCTAGGATGCCTTATGGGTCTCTAACTTCAGAGACTGGACTGCTGGTCATGACAATCTGGAAATAGTGAATACTGTTTGGGGGTTCTAAAGGTTTGAGAGGGAGGAAGGATGAATTACATTATAATATGTTGAATATGAGATGTCTGTGACACTACATCCAGGCAGTGTCATTATTCAGGAAAGGCATAATAGATTTAAATTTCAGAAAAGAGGCTTAGGAGGATGTACAGTATGGAATTACCAGAAAAGAGCATGGACATGCCCACTATATGTGTGGAAAATGTTGCATTCTAGGGATCACAAACCTTAGAGGAGTTGATAAGAGGGAAGTTGATGAAGTTGATAAAATGAAGGGAAGTGATAAGGAGAAAAAGAACAAGAGGTAAGGGGCCCATTGGTGTTACAGGGCTGCTATAGAGTGATAAGTTGACCTACAAGGAAACTGAGCAGTAGCCAGTGAGATGGAAAATTAATCACCACAAAATGTGGGAATAAACTCTCAGGAAAGCATTTTACATTGAAGACCATGGACAGCACAGTGAATAAATAAATGAAAGCAATTAGGGACTTAGACAAGAGAAATTATAGAAGTAAAGGTAGTATAAATTCAGGGACTTGAGCAGTGGGTACAAAAACATATGATTACGAGAAAGAACTGGAAACTCAACGGAACAAAGAGAGATTTTTCATTTTCCTTTTTCACTTGATGGTGTGTGTGTGTGTGTGTGTGTTAAGATGGGGACAACTTACCCGTGTTTACAAGGTGTGGGGATGGAAGATAAGGGAGACAGAAGAGAGGGAAAGCGTGAAGTTATAGGGGAGGAAAGAAGGAACCAAGAGTGAGTCTCAGAAGGGTGACTGAGCAGAGGTGGAAAAGTGGGTCCTGAAGCATAGAAGGTACTGACAAGAAGGGGGTTTGCAAGATGAGGGCAATGACCTGTGTTGGTGCAGGGCAAAGAATGTCTAAACTTGATTTCTTCATAAGTAGAAAAGAGTTTCTGCTGATTGGCTGAGCTTGAGGGGGTTCATGAAGAGTCGGAACAACCAATATGGGAAATGACAGAAGCTGCACAACATGGTCATTTAAGGAGAAGGAGGAGTGATCCTAGAGATGGGGCATTTCTCTTATTTTGTATTAAAATAAAGGGAGGTGATAAGAAAAAGAATAAGAGCTAAGGGGCCCCTTGGTGTTGAAGAGTCGCTGTAGGGTGCAATGCTCACTACCGGTGCTCAGACCATGGGCTTGCAAAAGCCTGGAGCTCCCACTCACCCGGTCTACAGGATCCTGAATTTCTCCTCTAAGATCCTGATCCATTCAAGGACTCTGTTTGGGATGGTGATTTCCTGCCAAGTTCAAACTGCTTTGAGCCTCGGGTGCAATTTGAAAAGCTCATGACCAATAAAGGAAGGCCTTCAACAAGGAAAGAAATGGGAAAGCCATTTATATCAACAAATTGGTAACATTGCCCTCTAACATAGCCATTAACTAATTAGACACCATTTCAATGCAAGGAGTTTGTCTCAGTGTCTTTGCTCAGTTGGAACTGATGAAAAGTGCTTTTATTCTGTTTGCTTATAACTTGAGCAAGTTACCTTTGTTCTGGGGGCTCCACCACATATTTCCGGCTCACTCATCTGTGGCTGAATTTAATGAGACCTACATCTTGCTGTGAAGTAGGTTGTGGCAATTATTGTGATGATTATTAAATCACTTTCCCCAGTCCTTTTAATCTTGGAAATGTTTAATTTTCCAAATCCCAAGTCATCTGGTAAAAGAAAAAGACTGCAAAAGCATCAACACTCCCTACCTTGGCCTAAAGTACAGGTTTTCCCTCCCATCTCCTTGATATTTACCGACATCCATTATGGAAATTAAAAAGCAGCAGTAACCCACATCATGAGGCACTTGCTGTTTGTTTGGAGATATGAGATTGAAAGTTGAGAAGGGAGACCAACACGAAACTTAACGGTTGTCATGGCAAAATGGTGAGATGGCATATAAGGATGATATTTTGGAGGTCTACAGTTTTATTTTTTGGAAATTCATGTATAAGTGTGTATATATATATGTGTGTGTGTATGCATGTGTGTAATATATTACATATATTATATCTCATATGTAATATACATAATTTTTATTATATATTTTACCATATATATAAAATATATTTGTATTTATATTCTATAAATATATTTTATATATAATTTTATATTATGTATGTAATAGCATTTTTTTGCTGAACTCTGAAGATCCTTATTTTTGAGTATATTAGTATATATATTTTGAAAGATTGTGAGTTGCTGGGAAGACATTTTGGAAAGTTATTTGCATTTCTTACCTACTTTCTTACTTATGTCAGTTACAGCCGAGATGCCCACACATGCAGTTTGCCCAGCAAAGTTCCAGTTTACCTCTGTTGTCTCTGATGTAATTAGTAATTGTGTCTTTCTTTCACTTTGGCTTAAAAGGCAATATTTATGTTCACCTTACCTTGGTATAGAGACCACGTTGCATTTGACCTAGGATAGCAAGTGACAATAAAGCCCTACTTTTCAATTTGGAAAGTCTTTTCAGTTTGGTTTTCCTGGTAGGATGTGTTGTAAAGTGACCCTGATATAAACCCTTGCTGGCTCTCTTAGAAATGGTAAGAATGCCTGCATTTCTGCAACTTATCAAAATATAGGAAAATGTGAATGACCTTATGGTTATGCCTTTTGCAGCTCATTGCCAAAGCTATATTTTACTATAAATGTAAGAGCTTGAAAACACTGTCAAAAGCAGATCCTGAAAATGCTACAGATTTCCTTCCATAAGTAATGCAAAGTGGGGAATGATTCATTTCTGTCTGTGAAGTTGAGAAAAATAAATATTTGATGATATGACAGTCATCTTTGAAAAATAGACTGCTTTGAGGAATTCATTAGATTCCTTTATCACTTTTACTTAGAGAATATTGAAATTGCTTCTGAAATAATCAACATGTTCTACCAAAGGTAGGGAAAGCATGTTATGTCAGTATGAAACCAACGTGCAGTTAAGGTGTAGGACCATGTACAGAATTTAATAATTTTTTTATTGGCTTTTAAGAAGTTGCCTCATTGTCATGTTACTTCTGAAGGATGAGAAAAAGACAATGAAACAAACTATTACGATGAGTTTGCCTATTACAGCTCTCTTTTACCGAGCAAGATGGAACTGATAGGGTATACACAAAAATCAAATTCTTTCTTCCCTGTCACCCCCTGTTCAAACCTACCCCTAAGCAAACCAACTTGCTTTGCCAAAAAATCCTTTCCTTGCCCCTGGGTGAAATCAGGTGTATCATGGAGTGTTTATGACCCTTCTTAGATAAAATCTAGCTGCTTTTAGACTCAAAAATGGCCTTATTTGAGTTAAGATGTCTCTGATAGGGAATTAATCATATAATTAATCACATAATTTCAGTCTTGGGTTGGGCTTCATGAAAGGGAGCTGATGATAGTTTATTGTCTTTCTCTTCATTTCTTCCTTCCCTACATTCCTCTGCAAGGACAGGGATTTAGGAGAAAGAGGTACAAGGTTAGGTGGTAATTATAATTATAGTCCATCCTTGGTTTACTCTCAGCTTGAAACATGTACAAGCCCATGGGATATTCTGGGTTTTCTCAACCCATATTCTGCTCTTGTACCCTGATTGTAGCTTCCTTGGGGCAGGCAATACATCGGGTTCTGTCTTTCGAGGCTTTCAAATTGGCCACAGATGCCTGATCCTTGGATTACAAAAGTGAACTCCACACGGATTTGCTTTGTTGGGGATTTGCTTTACCCCTTTGGGCGATCTTACTGTGTAATGTCCCCTTTAAAATAGTTTTAGGCCTGTCCCTTTCTGGGCCCAAGCAAAAACTCATATATTCTTTCCCACAGGTGGAAGGACAGTGGCCTGCCAGTACAGTTCTGATTCTCTTTGCCATGGGAAGACAAGACTTCAAGGTAAGCATATTGTCTCCATGTGCTAGGAAACAACCCTTGCTTCTCTGCATGTTGGGAGTGGTAAAGAAATTAGCATACTGACAAGTGTCCCATAGGAAATTTTTTCTCAGCCTCTTTAACTTTTCAAACTTTGTGTTACCTTAAGATAGGGACATAGTTTCATGTGGGAGAAGAAAGACAATTCCACACGACTGTGGCCATCTTCCCCACCACCAACGGAATATATTTAATCTTTTAGTATGTCCCATATAGATGGTCTAGCGCATCTTTCAAGAATAGAGGTTGGCAAACTTTGGCCTGCTGGCTTGCTACCTACTGGTACTCTGAGAATGATTTTTATGATTTTAAATAGTTAAAAAACATTCAAAAGAAGAAGAAGGTTTTGTGACATGTGAAAGTCATGAGAAATCCAAGTTTCATTGTCTTCAGAGTTTTATTGGAACATCCTGCCTGTTCATTGGCATGTTACCTATGACGCTTTCTCCATACGACGGCACAGTTGAGTGATTAAAAGTTTGTAAGCTGAAAAGCTGGAAATATTCACTCTTGAGTCTTTTTCAGGAAAACTTTGTTTACCCCTGCTATAGAATGTAGGCTACTTGGCCTTTATTTTACTGTTTTTGGCTATTGAGTTTTGAATGAAACTGAGAGAGTAAAAGTTCCATTTTAATATCCTTTTATTCTTCATATGAAAACTCTCAAAATATTTGCACTCTTAATTTATGATTCTTTAAATATTTTTTTAATGTTTATTTTTGAGAGAGAGAGACAGAGAGTGGGCAGGGGAGGGGCAGAGAGAGAGGGAGACACAGAATCCGAAGCAGGCTCCAGACTCTGAGCTGTTAGCCCCGAGCCCAACGTGGGGCTCGAACTCACAAACCATGAGATCATGACCTGAACTGAAGTCAGATGCTTAACTGACTCAGCCACCCAGGAAGCCCTCTTAATTTATAATTTTTGGATCTTTCCATTATCCATCTACATAGAGGTTTCAAGAACATAGGCAGTACACTACGCTTTCTCATCAGGAATATTTGGGGCTGGAAATGGTGTACACCAGACCTCTCCAGAATAATTTATAACATAGAACATTTAACTTTTGGGACAACCCAAAGCTTAGGATCAAAGCCCAAGTTACTACGAGCCGCACATTGTTGGTGGTCTGTTGGCAGTGCCTGGTGGGGTGAGGGATCCGCCTGCCTGGTTTCAGTTGAGGATGGTTTCTTCTTAAAGTCATGAAAGGGTAGAAAATTATGACTCTGATGTCTCAGCAACTTAGATTTGAGTATGGGAACTACATAAAGAAAGAAAACAGAAATCACAAAATGATAACAGATGAGCAGAAATGTTAATTTGGAAAGTCACAAGTAAGATGGGTAGGAATTACCAGCAGCCCTAATGCTGCATGGCATTCCACAAAATAATTTACGTGATTGTTTCCAGAATTTGAAGTTTGGCAGAACTGGCTATTAACTATATGAAAACTCTTTATAATTTAGGTAAAAGATACACGTATAAATCTGCTTTGGGTGGCCTCCACGGACTCCTTGATGGTTTCAGAGTATATTGTACTTTTCACATTCTTTGTGTATTTGCTCAGAAGATTTCCTTAGACCAGAGGCACATAGGTCACCCTCTTAAAAAATCCTACCTGGTCTTAAAGAGTTCACTCAATTTTATCTCTGCTGTGGTATTAATTGTACTCTCTTTCTCTCTTATAATTTTATTATTCCTCCTAATTGTTTCAAAACCACATTTTATTGTGCTATATAGTTTACATTTGTATCTCTCTCTCTCTTTTTTTTTTTTTTTTTGAAAGCGGGAACCGTATCTTGAGTGTTTTGTCTTACCACAACCCTGGTCCTTAGTAGGTTTCACAAAAACTAGCTATTGAAAAAAGGCAGACTTTTAAGTTTAATAAGCTATTTAAGTTCAATAAAATTGAAGCATAAGTCAAAAAAGTGACTATTGATCTGTTTCTATGCAAAGCCACAGTTTTCATTGTCCATTTTTTTCCCCAGAAAAAAAAAAAATTGTGCAGAAGTGCACAATTAGCTCTTATAGAGTTACTGCACAATGAAAGCCTTACCATCCTGTGGATGCTATCTATGTATCTATCTATATATCTATGTATCTATCTGTGTACCTATTTTTAATTTTGGAAGATAAATCTGAAGAAGAATCTTAAAGAGTTTCCTCTTTAAGGGAATAAAAAAGGGTATCCAGTATGCATCTAAATGAGTTCAACTGAGTCAGAAAGTCCAGAGGTCAGCCATACAAATCAGCATGCAAAGTGCTTTCAGATGACATGGTGTTTCTACAATACCTACTTTCAGTGGAATATGAGTTGTTGATGGGCTTGGTTTGGCCATGCAAGCTTTGCTAGAGTACTCTTTTGCAAGACATTGTAGAATTTCCTTTAGGGAGTTTTCACAAGTTTTATATATCTACACTTTTGCTCAGGATAGTTTCAGGCCCAGAGTCCTGCATTAAAAAAAGGAAAATTGGCTATGTAGGTGGTAACTGAATTCCATTTAGCCAGTGCTTACCATCTGACTTGATTTGATTTTTCATCTTTATTCCAAAAATTGCTTCTATTAAAATGGTACCAAATTGTTATATAAGGATACTGGTTCTAAAAAAACTCTCTTCATTTTTCTTTTTAAAGAAATCATCATAATATTTTCTGAGTAGGCATTTAAGCAGTATATTGTTGACTAGTTGAATGATAGTTGAGTAAGTAAATGACAACAAAGTAGAGAAATAACAGCATCATGGAAGTTTATGATATTTGCTCAAATCTATTTATTGGTATCTATTCACATCAAATTACCCACGTTTCTTTATTGTAGTCGTTTTACAAAAAGAAAAAAAAAAGGAAAAAGGTAGGAAGCCTTATTATTTTTTTTCATTGACTTCACATTGAATATGGTCATTAGGCAGACTTATTTTGGAGTTTCTCCATCTCATATTCCAAGAATAGCCAAATGACTTAATACAAACGTTCCCGAGGTATTATTAGTCACTGGTTTTGAAATTTTACTTTCAACACTGTTCTCTAGACAAGTCATTTCATTTCCATACCCTAATTTTTCCATTTTCTAAATGCTAGGACTATGACTGTTTTATGGGAATAAGTGAAAGTTCATCAAATTTTATTCAAAATAAATTTGAAATTTTTAAATGGAAGTATGAACACTGTATTACATAGGGTATCACTTTATGTAATGACAACATAACTTATTATACTTGCCTATTCCAGTGTGTAAGTCATGTTGTTATTTGTCTTATCCCCTGGAAAGATGTGCTGGGAGGAAAGTAGACACTTTACTGGGCATCTAGGCTTATTCATGCATTTGAGGACAGCCAGGATGACCTAACACCCATCCATTCTGCTACGTGTTAATTTGTGTGTGGAAATCACTTTTCTGAAACACTGGATTTTGGAGAGGAATGCATTGCCCGCTTTCTCTGAAGGGATGCACTGGGGAATGGAAGCATCTATTTGAGTCAACTTTCTCTATCAAGATGCAAAGATTTAAGGCAGAAGGTGAAATGTAGTTAGATAATGATGTAAACGTTCTGTGGATTACTTGAGGTGTGTGTGTGTGTGTGTGTGTGTTCTCACATTCCATTTTTGTCCTTTGACCTCTCCTCATTTCTTGTTACACATGAGCAATTGTTTGTTTTAGGGAAGCTTATCACTATATAACCAAGGAACAAAGGTATCAAATTTTGGCTTGAACTTCTAAAGCTGTGGTTGAGGTGTGAAATGGCAAGATTGGAAGACGATACATTCAAGCAGAACCACCTTCCCTGTCAGGAGAGTTTGAAGATCCTCTGAATTTAGGAGGGGGAGGGGAGATGGGAAGGAACAGAAGAGTAAGACAGTGAAAAAAAAAAACCTCTTGGAGGGAGATGCTGGAGAACAGAGATCGTTGCTCACACTTGCTGAGGGGATCTCTTCCTCCAGCCTCTACACTCCATAAGCACCCTGAAAACTGAGATGCTGTCCTCTAGAGACACAGAGGAAGGGAAATGAAAGGTGAACAAATGGAGTTTACTTGGCAGGGTTCAAGTTCAGCGTAAATTAGAAATACTCTCTTACACTTCTAGATGGACTGGGACCTCCAGCTAGAGAGTAAATGCACTTTTAAAAGAAGGTAAGAAGTGAAATTTCTCACACCCCTGTTTGGGTTTCACACCCTGTGAAGATTGAACTGTCAGAGTCCGTTTAAGGACACATAGCAAAGTGAGTCCTCATTGTTTGCTTGCTCGACTTGGCTTTCCTTTGATTAACACCATGCATCCGGCCTTCTCCTGGCTCAGATAGCTGTCTAATTGAACTGTCTCACCATTGGCCGTCACCATAGCACGTGTGCTATGCACAAGACAGGGTCTTCCATATGCTTTCATTTCTTGATAAACAAAATGTATTTACCTTTCTTGTATGCAATTTGTTAGGGCACTATGAGGTCATCTCATAAACCAGGCAGGTTCAACTTGTGTCTTTCTGTTTTGACATACATGAAGAATAGTGTATTTTCATATCTGTAATGCTAGCTTACTAGGTTATGATTTTGTTTTTACTTTATTTTCTTAATTTTTTTATTATTTTTTTAATGTTTATTTACTTCTGACACAGAGAGAGAGAGAGAGAGAGAGACAGAACATGAATGGGGGAGGGGCAGAGAGAGAGGGAGACACAGAATCCGAAGCAGGCTCCAGGCTCTGAGCCGTCAGCACAGGCCTGACATGGGGCTCGAACGCACAGACCACGAGGTCATGACCTGAGCTGAAGTCAGATGTTCCAACCAACTGAGCCACCCAGGTGCCCCGACTTTTTTTTAATTTTAAAGAGAGAGAGAAAGAGAGCATAAGCAGGGGTGAAGGGGAGAGGGAGAGAGAGCATCTTAAGCAGGCTCCACGCTCAGCCCAGAGCCCAGCATGAGGAGCTGAAATCAAGAGTCAGGTACTCAACCAACTGAGCCACCCAGGCACCCCTGATTCTTTATTCTCAAGTTCAAGGGTGGGTATATCAAAATTTATGGTGTCAATATAGAATGCAATCCAGAGGGAAAATATTTCCACCCTTGGTTTTGATCTAACGCAACACCGCCCATGACCCCGAATTTTATCAAGTCATTTCTCATTATGGGCTATGTGGCAAACAATTATATACCATGGAACAATTATTTGAGCATTTAATTTTAATGGGGGGTCTTTTAAAATGCTGTGTAATTTGTGGGGGAAAACGTTGATGTGATTATATATTTACAAAAGACTGTTCAGATAAAGTTAATGGACTGATGATCACCTGAGAGAAGAAATGTGTACCATCTAAGACTAATGAGAGTATCCCTTACAGTGTAACTTTTAAAAAATTTTCATTCTTATATTTAATGCTTTAGTTACATACCTTCAGGCAGTATATCATTATATATTCAAATTTATATAAATACTATATAAATGTGTATATATATATTATATATAATTATACATATAAATATGTACAAAAATCCCCTATATATACACTATTATATACTATGTGTACAGTGTCTATAAATATACACACGCTATACACACATGTATATATGTATATACACTCACAGATCTCTCTCTCTCACTCTCAAGAGTCACTGTTTACTATTATTCCCTGACTTCTTCATTGTCAACCATGGTGAGGTCTCTGTTTTTGATTCATTTGTTATCTGGTTAGAAACCTTTCTTGTTTTTCTTACATTTTTTCTTTCATTTTTTTAAACATTTATTTATTTTTGAGAGAGAGAGAGAGAGAGAGAGAGTGTTTACAGGGAAGAGGCAGAGAGAGAGGGAGACAAAGAATCCAAAGCATGCTCCAGGTTCTGAGCTGTCAGCACAGAGCCTGATGTGGGGCTTGAACTCATGACCTGCGAGATCATGACCTGAGATGAAGTCGGATGCATAACCGACTGAGCCCCCCCAGGTGACCCTGTTTTCCTTAGATATTTAAATATCCATCATAATTTCCTTTTTCCTAGATGGGTGAATGATACATTGGCCAAATGTGAAATTCTAAAGTTGTAGCTCCCTTTTTATGACTTGTAGACATATTCATGCTCTCTTCTAGCTTCGTGGATTGCGGAAGAATTTTCTATTATCAGTCTCTCAGCACCATTTTGGGATGTTGGAAGTGAACGATAGGGGCGCATTAAGATCTAGTAATAAAAGGCCAATTTCACATAACCCCTGGGCATGCACAGATTTCATAATAGGCCATTTTCCCCAGTGCTCAGGCTTTCAGGTTCTGTGCCAGGGGCTCCAAGTCCAGTCTCAGGTAGCCTTTCTCAGATCTAAGTCATCTCTTATATTCCAGCAACCAATAGACTTAGGCAAGGAAGATAGATTGGAATTATTAATGGAGAAAAATGGAACTACATATGATTGCCATTTTTCCCAGAATCCTCTGCTCTATTTCTTTATCGTCTCCCTCTTAAAAGTTTAAAGAGATCAAACTGTTTCCCTTAGTCCCTGGGAACTCCTATACAGACTTAGTCCTGAATTAATCACTTCTGCGTTCCATCAGTTAATCATTAGGTAGAATCTAGTCTATTCTGTTGGAATCTACAACTACTTCTAACTTGTCTATGGACACATAGCTATAGCTATACCTAGTTGTACCTAAGCAGATTGTACATCTCAAGTGAACACTTCTCAAAATAGGAAAATAATCATGCACTGAGGGTAAGAACAAGTAAAAGCGTAGCTCTAAAGGGCCCTTGGAAGTAGTTTTCCTTTGAGTGGGCGTGACGTTAATAGAGCAGATAATAAACTCTCTTCAGGGGCCAGAGAAGGACTGTTTTCTACTTATCAGGTATGTTGAACCAGGGTAATCCCCAGGCATCCTAAAGAGCACGCCAAACTCTGCTGTTATGTTTCAGCCCTAGAAAATAGGGTAGAGCCATCCATACAGATGTGCAGTATTGTTTACACTGGGGCAAGCAGCCATTACCTTACTGATTGTCATTCTCAGTCTTATCGGATTAAGATAGGGAAATATGTGTGGAAGTTTTTTCTCCACGGGAATTGATTTTAGAAGGACAAAGTCAGGAATGCGATTTTGTCCACATGCTCCTTCAACAATTTTAGGCAAATGCTGACTCTCTGAACAATGGGGAGTATGTGAGGAAGGAAACGCCTCGCCCCCATGGGACGCTCAGGTGCTAAATTCTATTGCTTCTCACTTTAGCGCTGGGGAGCACTGCTTTGTTTAGTGTATTGATTCCAGATGTTGGGAAAATACCCAATTCATTTAGGAGAGCTCAGATTTCCTGCACAATGGCTCATGGCTACACTCTGTATGTGATACACACGCCCCGGCACCATAACTAATGGTTACAACATGTATATCTGAAACAGTACTTCCATTTTATTCCCAAATAGGCACCACTCAGGCTACTGGGGACTGGTATGTATAAAACCTCAGAGATTTAAAATTAGAGGTAGTACACCGAAATATTTGAACTATGCCCCCAGACATACACATCGACTGTTTTCACTGATGTGTGATTCTATTTATTCTCACCCTCATTTAATCCTTCTGAAAATCCTATAAGTATTGTCGTTACCTGTCACTTGCCTAAGATTACGCAACAGGTGCCAGAGCTGGGATTTGAGTCCAGTAACCTGATTCCAGAATCAGGGCTCTTCACTCCCTCAGGAGCTTTGAAGCTTTCCTATAATCACCCTGCATCTCAGTTTTCTCAACCCTGAAATAGGGTTAGTTAAATTAAGGTTAACAAAGCATTGAGCAGCTGGTACATATTAAGTATTCAAGAAATAGCTGTTGTTGTTATTACAGTAATTATTAAGTATATGTTCTGTGCCAAGTATGAGGCTAAGTGTTTTATTTCATATATAATAGAAGATATTAATTATGGGCTTACAGGGGTGACGTGTGCTAGCTAGAAGTATAAGGTACCTTGGAAAAATAGGATGAGGGCTTAATGAATGTAATCTTTAGGTTTGGGAAAGATCCCCTCTGGAGGTTACACTTAGGCTGTATTTGGAAAAGTGAGCAGGAATTCACAGACCAAAGAGGACCAGGGAGAAGAGTAGCATATAAACGTATTGTAGATTCATTCTGGGCTGGAGGAGGCTGGGCTCCCTGAACCAAGTTAAAGATGCTGGGTTTTTTTCCATGCGCACTTAGAGGTTGTTACAGGGTTTCAGCAGGAGAGTGACCTGATGAGATTTGGATTTTTAACATCACTCTGAGTGCCGTATGAAGAATGGCTAGAGCTAGGTTATGAGTGGGTACATAGAGATCAATTAGGAGGTCTTTCAGCAGCTGATAGGAGAGATAATAGTGTTGTAAATAAGGGTGGTGACCTTCGAGAAGGGGATTCTTAGTGGATTCAAGAACCATCTAGCACTAGGGAAGAGAATGGATTGGCAAATTGTGTCTAGTCTTATTTTTTTTTTCCTTCTTCCTGCTTGCCAGTAAAATAGAACTCTAGTGTAGTTACTAATCCTGGGTGGTATGCATTTCTGGGTTATACTTGCCTCTTTGTGTTCCAACCCAATTTCCCTGTTGTCTCCTTCTACGTTCTCATTTCTGTTTTTTAAATAATTTTTTAAAGTTTTTATTGATTGAGAGAGAGAGAGAGAGAGAGAGAGACAGAGGAAGATGGGTAGAGATAGAGAGAGAGAGAATTCCAAGCAGGCTCCGCACTGTCAGCACAGAACTCGACATGGGGCTCACATTCACAAACTGTGAAATCATGACCCAAGCCAAAATCAAGAGTCCAACGCTCACCTGACTGAGCCACCCAGACACCCCCATTCTCATTTCTAAACTCAGCTTTAAACCTCCCTATGTTGCCACTGCCCTACCGTGTCCTTACCCCCACCTTGCCAGTATTCAAGGAGATTCTGGTACCATTTTGAGTAAATATTTGATCTGATAAAAATAATTGAAATTTTTGAACAAATACACTCTCTGCATCCAAACATGAAAAAGTGGCCTTTTCAACAAAAGGCAATTGTCCTTAGTCTTCTTTGCATACAGATAACTCAATAAACGGTCCTATTCACTGACTGAATAAGCATACAACATTATTCTACTCATTTGTACCAATGATCACTTTTATAGGTCGAGGTCATATTTACAAGAGCCTCTTCTACTAGACTGATACCTTTACTCTTCTTCATTTATTATCAAAGGGGTGGAATGATTTTAGAGCAAGAGTACATGATTAGGACACACTTCAGGAAGATCACCTTGCATTGGTGGGAAGGATGATTTGAAGTGGGAAATAGATTTGAAATAGATTTCTCACTAGCAGAGAAATAGTGTGGTAAATGGAAAATCATAAATACAAGGTTATGCAAATTTGTATTTGAATCTTGGTGCAGTCATTTATTTGACACGTATTTGAGTTTCTATTAGCTATAATAAGGAGATGAGGTAGATTTGCAGAGGTTGTCAAGGACCAAATTATTTCCAACCTTCTAGCCATGGTATGAAATTTAGCCTTTATTTGAAGTACAGTTGGATGATATTAGATAATGGAAAAACATGATTTAAGCTTTGTAAAAATCACTGCAGCACCTAAAGATGATGGGTTGGTGGAAACCATGACTGCAAAAGGCAAACAACCTGAAGAAATCTGATCTTCATTTAGATTCTAGAAAGGACTGTGCTAATAACCCCAAAATACAATCACATAAAGTAAAGAAAGCAGAGCTCTTGGAACATAAAATACGACACTGGAATAGAATACCAGCTAAAAGGATTAGATCATTTAGTGCAGAAAAGCTCCTGGAAGATGGCACAAAAAGTCAATGACAAGGAAATCAGAGGGCTGTTCCAGCAGGTCCATTCTCAAATTAATGGCATTCTAGAAAGAGAAAATACAGGACTAGAAATTGTGAAGGAAAGAAACATCTCACAAGTAAATGATCTGAATTGCCAGACTTAAAGGATTCACCACGTAATCAGCACAACAGATGAAAAGGATATATATCAAGGCACGTTACTGTAAAATAGCAAACTTTTCAGCCACATCTTGCAGAATTCACAGGAGTTTTCTGCAAATTATGGGGATTGCAGTGGCTTCCCACTTTTTAGCAATGATATGTACACCGGAAGACAATGGAACAATTCTTGAAAACCTCTGAGTGAAATGCTTCCTGGCCTAGAATCTCAAAGGTGTTACTATAAATTACCAATGAAGAATAAGGGTAGATAAATACATTCACGTTTATGCAAGTTGTTAAAAATTTATCTCGCGTGTTCTTTTTCAGCACGTTATTAGATAAGGGACTCTATGAAAATGAGTAAATGAAGAAATAGGAAGCATGGGGTCCATGACACAAAGCACAGATACTGAAAACTAGCAAAGAGACACTCTTCAAGATACTGATGAAGGAGGATTCCAGAATCATATCTGTGTATCAGGTTTAAAGCCCAACTGGTCAGATAGAATAGGTGAGAAGAAACAAACAGTAGAAATTCTTTAAGAAAAAAAGGTGCAGTAGACAAAAGATGTAACGTGTGTTTGAATGTACTGAAGAAAAATCTCACATCGGCAGGAGAGTGAGGGTTAAATTTATTATAAGTGTCTAGAATAACTAAACATGCATGGGCTTGGCTACAAGTAGCATTTATGCAGTCAACATAGTATAAATACTGCATCTATCTATCTATCTATCTATCTATCTATCTATCTATCTATCTATCTCCAAAACAAGATGAAAAATAGGAGAGAAGGATGAAGGTATAGGAAGTAAATATGTTTCTGGAAGGGAACGGTAAGAACCAAATCCTCATGGTCTCTAGGTGGAAGTAAATAGATAATACCTCAGAATGAAAAATCAAGAAGCAGTACGAGTCTTGTGATTGCCTTTGCTGATAACTAAACTCAGTATTCTACTTTTTGCAAAGTGTTTATTAGGGATCCAAGGTATGAGAAAGTTTGCTGTCCATATTTCGGACTACCATGACCACCCATTTTGGACTACCATGACCATGAGTAACGTAGTGGTAAGTGGCCACCTTATTATTCAGTCAGCAGTTACATAATTGTCATACAGCAGTTTAGAGATGATAATAATAATTCAGTGGTCTCTCTCCTTCTCTGTTCACAACGCTACTAATATGGTAACTGCCTTCATAAAATCAAGCTTATTACAGTGTTTATCAAAACGTGGTTTGCATTAACCTGTACAGTGTTTTGTTTTTTTTTACAAGAGAGCAAAATGTATTCCCTTTGGGAAAAGGGAAGTAGCCTGTCATAAACATATTTATACAAAAACACACATACACAAAGGTAAGTACCAGACGAATTGAGAGTGATCTTCTCTGAGGAGTTTGATAGGACTCTGAATTGGGGGAATTCCTTCCTAATGAAATTGGTGGAATTCATTTATTTCTTTGAACCATTTACTTGTATAACTGATAAGAGTTACAAGGACATTTTTCCACCTTTGATTCTGCCTGATGTGTTCAAAGTGGATTCTGGTAGAAAGAGACAATGAATGCGAGAGTGGAGGGTTTTACAGTCATCAAGAGGAGAAGGATGTTAATAACACCTAACAATTCTAATAGCACTAGGGCATTGCAGTCATAGATGTGGGGAAGTTTCCGATTTTCTCTGGTTATCAGACTGCCAGGATGGATGATGGCAGTAAGGACTAGAGTGGTATGAAGAGAGGGGTGGAAGGGAACCTGTTCAGAAGCAATCTTGGAAGCAGAGCCAAAAGAACTTGCAGATGAGGGAAGGGGGAGAAAAAGAAAAACAAGGAGTGACTGCCCAAAAGTTGGGTTTCTTGACCAAGCGGGTGGATCATGGTCCTGTGTAGAGATGAGAACACTGGGAAAGGAAGTGGCTGTAGGAGAAAATCAAGGATTTTGTTTTGGATGCCACATCCAGTTGGAATTGACAGTTAGGACATCCAAGCAGAGAGATGAGGGTAAGCACTTGATAGCCACCTGCTGACCTGCCTTTCTTCCCTGTGAGGTCCCAGACTCCTGAGTGCTGTGTCTCACTCATTATCGTCCCTTTTTGACAGCCCTCCCAGCCAGGGAGGTAACAGCGTTAGATCTAAAGTTCCTAGTTCTCTGCAACTCACTAGTAATAATAGATTCTTGTTGTGTCAGTCTTTTCCCTGTCCTAGAAAACACTTAATAATTCTTGTCGCCTAAGTTCCCTGAAGGCATATTGTGCGCATCAATAAGATATCTGTAAAGCATATTGAGCTTTTGGGGGAAGAGAGCTGTTTTATAAATTATGAAGTATTAGAGTGTTGACAGGCTTGAGGTGCTGGGTAGAAATATTCACTGCCTGTCCAATCAAAAGAAAAATGTAAAACATTAGATCAAAAGGTAGGCCTGCCTTAATGTTGTGAGGCTTTTGTCTTGTCCTGTTCTCCCCCTTCCCCTTGTGTTTTTCCAGGGGGAGCGCTCTTGGATAAAACACTAATCCTAAAGTGTCTAGTGGGAGGTGGGAGGGAGGGATTTAATTTATGAAGTGACTTGAATGAAGATAGTATAGTTACCAAAGGTGTGAAGCTAAAAAAAAAAAAAAAAAAAGAAGAAGAAGAAGAAGAAGAAAAACAGAAAAGTCAAGGAATGCATAAAAATTTGATGAAGGCTGCCATTTGCTGCCTTTTTTCTTCTGTTCCGTTTTGAGGCTTTCTGCTTGTGCTCTCTTTCTGTTCTCTGTGTCTTTCATGAGCTTCCCCCACTCCAGCAACACACAAGCAAATTAGGAAGTTTGTCATCAGGTCAGCATGTTTAAATTTTCCTGAGATTTCATATTCTGTGAAGATTCCCCTTGATGCAAAACCTCAAGGATGCTGGACAGCTTTCACGTACCTGGTCTCCAAATCTAATACTGAACGAGCAGTGGACTTGTGCTACACTGTTCTTAACGACCTCGTTAATATAGAAGTTTCTTTTCATTCATTTGCCAGTGAAAAACTAAAAATGAGAGTGTGATTTTCACATTTATACATGTCAAAAAAATAGAAGGCATTTTCAACCTAGTACGTAACAGAACCCCTGCTCTCTGCTTAGTAGTTTTGCCAAGTTACCTAATCTAAGTGTCATTTTCTCACTTACGCAATGCCAATAAAAGGGGACCTATATATATATAAAATTATTAATATCTATATAAATATATAAAATTATTATACAATAATAATAGCCTGGAACCTGCTTCAGAATCTGCATCTCCCTCTCTCTCTGCCCCTCCGTGGCTGCACTCTGTCTCTCTCAAAAATAAATAAATATCAAAAAAAATTTTTTTAAACAAACCTACCATATAAATTTTAAAAGGGACAATAATATTCCTTGGCATTTACCACTAACATCTCTAATTGCCCAGGCAGTCAATGTAACTTCTAAATATTTTAATTAAATATGAACCCCTTACAATGTTAATTTTACATTTTTGCAATTATATATAATTGCAACTGCAATTATATGTAATTATATATTATATATTTTACTTTATATAATACATATATCATATAATATTATAAGGGTTATATGAGATAATTACTATCATGTGCTAAAAATAGTGATTGCTGCTGTTTATACTGGTTTTTAATTATTAGTTGTATTAAGGTTGTTTTCTGCTTATATATTTACTTGGTGTTTATCTCTGAATTAAGAATAAATCAGGCTATGCACTGTGTGTGTGTGTGTGTGTGTGTGTGTGTGTGTGTGTGTGTGTGTGTATGTGTGTGTGAGTGTATGAAATTTATGTGAGGAAGAATATGAGCTGTTTGGGATGCAGTTGGTCAAGAGCGGGGCAAATCCGTTAGCTAAGGGTGAACACTTCTTAACTTTGCCCTCAATTGCAGATAAGTATAAAATAAAAAAATTATATGTTATAAATACCTTCATAGAGTCACATAAATACAGCTGAAAATTTCCTTCAAAATGGTGTGATCAAACCTTTCCATATATTCGGAAACCCTAAGATGTTAAATAACTTTCTAGGACCCTGGTCAAGGGTACTTACACTGCATTGGCTGTTTGTAAACACATTCTGGTCACACTCAGTCCATGCATGTTATTGTGGAGTTTGGTTTCATTTTAATACATTTTTTTCTGGAAAATATGTAAAATCCATGTGTGAAAGTAGAACAGTTAATGATCAGAGTAAATGTGGCTTTAAAAACAAACCTACCAAGGGGCACCTGGATGGGTCAGTTGGTTAAGCTTCGACTTCAGCTCAGGTCATGATCTTACAGCTTGTGAGTTTAAGTCCCGCATTGGGCTCTGTGCTTACAGCTCATAGCCTGGAACCTACTTCAGATTCTGCGTCTCCCTTTCTCTCTGCCCGTCCCTGCTGCACTCTGTCTCTCTCAAAAATAAATAAATACTAAAAAAAATTTTTTTTAAAACAAACCTGCCATATAAATTTTAAAAGGGACAATAATATTCCTTGGCATTTACCACTAACATCTCTAATTGCCCATGCGGTCAATATAACTTCTAAATATTTAAAATTAAATATGAACCCCTTGCAAAGTTAATTTTACATTTTGTAACAAATAAGATATCAAACCAATAAAAATGATGTTCAAACACTCAATCATATTCAAACTACTTGAAGGGGAATATTTGGTAGAGGAAGACTAGTAAATAGTAATAAAGGTACAGAATATAAGTAAATAATTGGATAAGTTAGACTTTTCTTTAAAAAAAAAGTCAAACAAGTAATATAAGCTTGTACCTGGGGGGGGGGTGTAGAGAAAGAAGAACCTATCAAACTCAGAAAAGGTGAAGGAGAAAAAGAATAACGATAAAAACAGGAATTGATGAAAACAGAAAGCAACAAGAAAATCTATGACGCCAAAGACCACTTATTTGAAAAGGTTGATATCCTTCTGAGGAAGACATACAGGTGGCCAATGGATACATGAAAAGATGTTCAACATCACTCATCATCAGGGAAAGCAAATCAAAACCACCAAGGAGATCTCACTTGACACCTGTCAGAATGGCTAAAATCAAAAAGACAGAAATAACAAGTGTTGGCAAAGATGTGGAGAAAAAGAAACATCTGTGCACTGTTGGTGGGCATGAGAGTTGGCACATCCCCATGGAAAACGGTATGGAGATTCCTCAGAAAAGTGAAAATAGAAATACTGTATAATCCGGGAATTCCATTGCTAGGTATTTGTATACGCATGCCAATGTTTCTTGTAGCATTATTTATAATAGCCATGATACAGAAGAAAACTAAGTGTCCATTGATAGATGGATGAAGACAATGTGTTGTTATACACACACACACACACATACACATACAATGGGATATTATGCAGCCATAAAAAGGATGATGTCTGGCCATTTGCAATAGCATGTATGCACCTAGAGAGTATTATGCTAAGTGAAATAAATCAGACTAAAAAAGATAGATACCATATGGTTTCACTCATATGGGGAATCTAAGAAAAAAGCAAACAAACAAATACACAAAAAGTAGAAAGAGATGTAGAAATACAGAGAACAATCTAATGGTTGCCAGAAGTGTGGGGGTGAGGGGTGGGCAAAATGGATGAAGGGGAGTGGGAGGTACAGGCTTCCAGTTATGTAATTAATGTCACAGGGATAAAAGACACAGCATAAGGAATATAGTCAATGGTATTATGATAACGTTGTATGGTGACACATGGTAGTTATACTTGCAGTGAGCATAGCATCACATATAGAGAAGTTGAATCACTATGTTGTATACCTGAAACTAACTTTAGAAAGAAAGAAAGAAAGAAAGAAAGAAAGAAAGAAAGAAAGAAAGAAAGAAAGAAAGAAAGAAATATATATATATATATATATATACACATACATACACACACACACCACCTATATACCATACACACACACAAACACACACACACACACACCATAGTATATATATATACCATAGAAAATAGTGAGGGGTGCCTGGGTGTCTCAGTGAAGCATCTCACTCTTTATTTTGGCTCAGGTCATGATCTAATGGTACATGAGATCAAGATCCATGTTGGGCTCTGCGCTAACCACAGGGATCTTGCTTGGGATTCTCTCTTTCCCTCTCTGTCTGCTTCTTCTCCTCTGAAGGTAAATAAATAAACTTAAAAAAAGTTAGAAAATTGTGATGGATGATCAGTTTATAGATAATGTGACATGGAGTTAAGTACTATGCCATCTTTATTCTTTCAGAAATTTGGTGACATTAAAGAGACACTTCTCCAGCATCTTGGAGAAAAGATTGTGATATATTCAAAAATAAGATGTTCTCCCAGAAACCAAGGGAAATAAAAACAAATCAATGAAAAAAATAAAGAGATTGAAACTGGTTTGACCTATTTCCTCAGGAGTGGATATACGACAGTAGAACATTAAAAATTATTAAACTTGTAGACTTCTTGATAAATAATGTTAGGAAAATTGATTTTATAGTTAAGAATAATAAATTTTCATATTTATAGATTACATTTTAGTACCTTTTATGGTTGGTATTTCTGAAACCTGTAGTCTTCCTAGGGTGCTATCTGCACTTGTCCCCCATGAGTGAGTGCCTCTTTAAATTGTACACCCCAGGAGTTTTACTTGCTTTATTATTATCTGAACAACATTTACTTTGAGCTGGAACCCCAAATGTCTATGCTTTTCAAATGATAATAAACTGTTTACTATACATTGGAAGAGCTTGAAGTTTGTTTTTTTTTTTATCTCCTGGCTGTTCAGAAACTTACATCTAATAATGAAATGATGTGGTTCTGAATTAGTAGTACCTCTAAGTGCAGGACAGAAAGAAGTACAATCCAGAAGATACTCCTGTAGTCCTGGCTGTTAAATTATTTCTGCAAAACTTGTTTCGAAATACCATGTACAGTAAGTAGCCCAAGTTAATCAGGCACCTATGGAAACTGGATACATTACTTTTAAGAACCATCAGAAACAACAGGCAATAGAAACAAATTGCCCAACATGTGGATACATCTTAGAAATGTGATGTTCAGTGAAAACAGCACACCTAGAAAAATATATGAAAAAAAAAACGGAAGAGAAGCAAGCACAATAAAAGTAAAATTTATGCATATCCACAGATATGATTAACACTTAAATCTTAAGGAAATATTAAACACAGAAAGGGGACCTTTGCTTTGGAGAAGAGGACAGGATATGTGTCCTGGAAGCAGCCGTTGATAATGTTCTGGTGGTGAATTCACAGGTGGTTATTTTATATTTGTGTTTCACAATTAACATGTACGCTTCTTAAAATATGTGTATATTGAAAAATATAAAAAGGAGACTGAAAAATAATGACCTTGAAAGACTGTTAATTTGTAACAAATTATTAGTAATACATAACATAAGCAAATAATTGTACTCTAAATTAATAATTGAATTTTGGCTTTAATTTATATTGCATTAATAATTTAATTATGGCTTTAATTAATAATGGCTTTTACAAATTAGCAAGACAAAAAGTGTAACAAATGGGAATTTAATAGTACACATAAATTCTATAAAAGTTAACACTAATGTTTCTGCAGATTACAATAAGGAGATACTGTTTCAAAACTCACAAGAGTTGCAACAGTTAAAAGGGTGATAAAATAAATACCAAGCCTTGGAGACTTGGTGACCGTTTGGGAAGATAGGAATTACCTCAGTCTCATGGCAAAGTTACAAACTGGTATAGCTATCTCAGAGAGGTTTGCCAAATTCAAAGATGTCAAGATTTTAGGGCAATAAATATGTTAGCAATTCTAGGTCAGAAAGTGTACCTCATAGAAACTTTTGTAAATGATGTTTATTTCTACATCAGCAAATAAATAATTGTGGAATATTCGTGAAATGAATGGGATGTTATACTGAAATAAACTAAATTTACATATTAATGAGGATAGATCTCAAAAATAACGTTAAGTTTAAAAGTAAGATCTAGAAATATATAGACAAAATAAAACATTTATACAAAGATGTAAAAAGAACACTGACATGATATATATTTCATGGATCTGTACATATTAAATGTATACAAACCAAGAAAGATTTTGATTTTATCATGTTTTATTCATTATAAAACACATTCTGAAGGAAATAAATTAAAAAAATTAATATTAAGTCTGGGATGTGGTTCATGCCTGTTGTTTAAAATCTCTTAATTTTTTCTGTAACTTAAAAAATGTTAAACATATATTTATGAAGTCCTTGAGAAAATGGAAAACATTTTCACATACTTGTTGCAAAAGACTTCTTTGTTATATCTATGCTGTGAAAGTAAAAAAAAAAATGTGAAACCTACTTTTCATGGAACACTCAATCTTACTGGAAAAAAATGTATATAAAGAAGAACAATAGATCTGAAATATTCTTTGTTTTCCATAATTGCAGTTAGAAATGAAATTTTGTTTGATATTAATAAAATATTACTTAATACTTTTATTTTCAAGGTAAAATCCCAAGCAAGTTAAAAGTATTTACTATGAAATTTTAATCCTGTTTGAGGTAGATTTCTTTTTGTTTGTTTGTTTGTTTTAGATTTGAGTGTCCTTTTCTAAGACTCAATTTTTTGAAACAAATAGACTTTTTTTTTTTAATGTTTATTCACATTTTGAGAGACAGAGACAGTGCGAACAGGGCAGGGGCAGAAAGAGGGAGACACAGAATCTGAAGCAGGCTACTGAGCTGTCAGCACAGAGCCTGACACATGGCTGGAACTCAAGGACTGTGAGAGCATGACCTGAGCCGAAGTCGGACCCTTAACCGACTGAGCCACCCAGGCACCCCAAGGCTTCTCGTTTTGAAAAACAGACTGCAAATTTCTCTGGACATTCTAGATGCATAAAATAAATTTCTTAATAAATTGAAGACTTAAACTGATGATATATTTAAAGTAGAATTTTCTCTTTTTATGAGCAAGACAGCTTACATGAGTAGGGGAGGGTCAGAGGGAAAGAATCTTTTTTCAAATATTTATGTTTGAGAGAGAGACATATCAATCGATCCTGAGCCGGGATGGGGAAGAGAGACAGGAGAGAGAAAATCCCAAGCAGGCTTGACATTCAGCACAGAGCCTGTCCTGGGCGTTGATCTCACAACCCTGGAATCATGACCTGAACTGAAAGCAAGAGTCAGCTGCTTAATCTACTGAGCCACACATAGGTGTCCCTAAAATAACATTTTCCAAGACTAATTTTTATTTTAGCCTCTCTAAAATATTTCTTCTTCCTTTTTTTTTTTTAAGTCTCCCTAGTACCATCAAGACTCAGGAGTAAGATTCACCCATATGATAAATAATCCACATAGTAAAGAATGGGAGTGTGTGTTCACATGATAGTAATTGTGGGGAGTAGTAAGGGGTCTGGAAACCTCCACACCCAATTTGCTGAAATTCCTTATATTACACTATCTTTATAACAAAGAGAGTACATAACAAACAGCCAAGTAACAGATGACAAATATTAAAGAAATGTTTATAAGCACAAATAGTTTTTTTTTTTAATATTTTTTTTCCAACGTTTATTTATTTTTGGGACAGAGAGAGACAGAGCATGACCGGGGGAGGGGCAGAGAGAGAGGGAGACACAGAATCGGAAACAGGCTCCAGGCTCTGAGCCATCAGCCCAGAGCCCGACGCGGGGCTCGAACTCGCGGACCGCGAGATCGTGACCTGGCTGAAGTCGGACGCTTAACCGACTGCGCCACCCAGGCGCCCCACAAATAGTTTTTTTTTTAATTTTTAGAAAAATGCAACCATCCAGGTTAATAGAAAGTAGTTTGGCTATTGCATCTGTGGTCATCAGATTTAGACAAATCTAATCTGAAAGTTGAGAAATATAGCTGCCCATTTAGGCATAAACTGCCCTATTTATTTATGTATTTATTTATTTTTTAAATATATAAAATTTGTTGTCAAATTGGTTTCCATACAACACCCAGTGCTCATCCCAAAAGATGACCTCTTCAATACCCAGCCACCCTCCCCTCCCTCCCACCCCCCCATCAACCCTCAGTTTGTTCTCAGTTTTTAAGAGTCTCTTGTGCTTTGGCTCTCTCCCACTCTAACCTCTCTCTCTCTTTTTTCCCTCCCCCTACCCCATGGGTTCCTGTTGAGTTTCTCGGGATCCACATAAGAGTGAAAACATATGGTATCTGCCCTCTTAAATGCAAGACACCGCTCATTTCATTTGGAGCAGTGGTCCAGCTGGAAGATGATATTTCCTCACCTCAGTTGCTTTGAAAAGTGACTAATGAGCTATAAATCAAAGCCATTGGGTGTGGTTTCCAGAATAACTCTTTAAAGGGCTCTTTCTTGGATGGGAGAACTTTGTTATTTCCCTTGCTTTGCAGGAAAATGAACATGATGAGTAGAAATTGAGAGCCATCCTAAGACCTTAAGACCTAAAGATGATGGTGGAGTCAAGAAAGATAATAGAAGCTTGATTCCTTAATGGCTTTGTAGAACTGCCCTAGGAGGGCTGGATGGATTTAACGTAAGAAAATAAGCCATTAATTAAAAACAAATAGGGGTGCCTGGGTGGCTCAGTTGGTTAAGCCTTTGATTTCAGTTCAGGTCATGATCTCAAGGTTTGTGAGTTCGGGCCCCCCATCAGGCTCTGTGCTGACAGCTCAGAGCCTGGAGCCTGCTTCAAATTCTGTCTCCTTCTCTCTCTAAACCTCTCCCACTCATGTTCTGTCTCTCTTTCTCAAAAATAAAAATAAACGTTAAAAAAATTAAAAAACAAACAAACAAAAAAAACCCAGAGAACAGCTGTAGGCCTCAGGACTCTTAATGAAAGAACAGAAAAAGGAACTGTATGCAGTTCCTAATTAATACATAGTCTGAAAAATTCATGCTCCGTAATCAAGATAAAACCTTCATAGGCCTGTGTCTTCATTTGTGAGAAAGCTGGTGGGGAGAAGATAAGGAATTGGGATTTTATCTGGAAAATAAAGCATTCTAAGAAGAAAAGGTGATCATGATAAAATGTAAAATTAGTCCTGCAGTTGATGTGGTGAGAATTAGCAAAGACATTGAATAAGCCGATAAAGGCAACTGAAGCTATGAAAGGTAAAATTTTTGAAGAATAAAGACACTGGTGCTCAGAGAACCCCAAATTTTGGAGAATTGTAAGTAATACAGGGCGGAAGAGAAAAAAGTTGAAAATAAGTTAGAGGAGAGAAATGTTAAAGATAAGCAAGCATCCAAGTGGTTTTGGGCAAAGTTTAGATAACACAGGCAAAGTGATTTTTGACTGCTGAAATTTGTAGTTAGAATTTTTGGAGGATACCAACTTTTATTTATGTGTGGTGAAGAAATAATTTACTTTAGAAATATAGTGACACATCATTTTGTAAGCATACTGTGTGCTATATCAGTAAAGAATGGGTAAAATCATAAGATTATCATACTAATGACAGAATTTAGGCACCAACAATAACTTCCCACAACTAGTTAGTATAGTTAGGAATAGAACTTAATTCTAATAGCCATATGGCATAGAATTTGTATATTTTCTAAAATATATATTTAACATTTTGTTTTGAAAAATATAGTCTTATGTTTAGAGGTAAAATTTTAATTTTACATAATTGTCCTAATTCTCTAGCAATATAATAATAATTTTCTATTTAATGGAGAATTTACTCTTAAGATATTTTTTAATGTTTACTTATTTATTTTGAGGTCGGGGAAGGGGTGGAGAGCAGGAGAGAGAATCCCAAGAAGGCTTCACATCATCAGCTCAGAGCCACATGTGGAGCTCTAACTCAGACACCATGAAATCATGACCTGAGCCGAAATCAACAGTCAACAACTTAACCAACTGAGCCACTCAGGTGCCCCAGAGACATTTAAATCAAATATTAATTTCATTTCTAAAAGAATTCAGGGTTATAGACTAAATCTTATTGAGGATTAGAGAAGTCCGAGCTATATGAAACTCAGGTTTTCTTAGACCATGAAGGACAGAAATCCCAAAATACCTGCTCAAAAATGTCTTATCTATTTGTCAAAATCAAAACCAAAGCAATGAGGAAAAACCTTCTAAAAGTTATCTAAAGATACTTTATGTAGATTAAATACATCATTAAAGGTAAATCAGTTTTTTTCAGACTCCAACTAATGTAGGAGTGACTTTAGATTAAATATGCCCTCAAACAGAGGAGAAAAGCTAATTTATAGCAAGTCTAAACAAATGTCTCTAGTGTTAACTTTTATTGCAATCTTAGCAAAATTGCAGAATGCACAGAAACAATAACCAGACAAAAGGTATCTATTGAATAGGCACGAAATAGGTATTGAACAGGTAGAAACGGTAACATTTATTCAGAAGATGCTAACTTTGTCAAATTCTGGTATAACAAGATCTTTGGGACCTATTTAACATGTACTTTTGCAGGGCATCTGGGTGGCTCAGTCATTTAAGCCTCTGACTTCAGCTCAGGTCGTGATCTTGCAGTTTGTGAATTCAAGCCCGCCTTCGGACTCTGCGCTGACAGCTCAGAGCCTGGAGCCTGCTTTGGATTCTGTGCCCTGCCCCTGCTCATGCTCTGTCTCAAAAATAAAAATAAACATTAAAAAAAAAATTTAATATGTAGTTTTGCTATTTTCTGTTGATAACTTGTGTAAATTCTACACTGTTTCAAAACAGATCCCTTTTTGTGTGCTCTAGAACAGTTTCTGTGACATATGTTCTATTTCTTAAAAATTTGAATATACCACTGATAATACATGTAGGGGTAAAATACTTCTTGGAGGTAATTCTTTGAAAAAATTGTATATTCTTCCATGATCACTTGAATATTGAATTTAAGATCAGTTTTAATTTTTTTAATGTTTATTTTTAAGAGAGAGAGACAGAGTATGATCAGGGAAGGAGCAGAGAGAGAGGGAGACACAGAATCTAAAGCAGGCTCCAGGCTCTGAGCTGTTGGCACAGAGCCCAATGTGAGGCTCAAACTCATAAACCGTGGTGAGATCATGACCTGAGCTGAAATTTGACGCTTAACCGACTGAGCCACCCAGGTGCCCCAAGATCAATTTTAATTATTTATTCTTCTGAGACTATATGTTAAAGTTTTTTTCCTTTGCATCTGTTGATGAGTTTTCTTTAGATTGGTCTGAGCTATGAAAAAAAAATAACTCACTAATAAAAATTCAAACAAGTGATGAATCAAAATAATGAATTAAGGAGTGTGGCTTCTTTGTTGTAAGAATTATGGTGAGCATTAAATCCACTTAATTATAGAACTAAAACAAAATAATAGGAGAGATTACAGTCACAAGAATATAAATATCATAAATCTTCAAAAGGAAAAATAATTTCAGAAACAAAGCGATAAAAATAAAGCCAAAGAAAGCAGATGTATAATACATTTGATGGGTTTGAATTTATCTCCCAGGCCATAAAATGTCCGAGTCTCAAAAACCAAAGCAACAAGTACAAAAACAGAAAATTAGATGATGCAAATACAACCCATTAGAATAATGTACCCGCTAGAATAAACACACTAACAAACAAGCAAACAAATAATTCTTCACCCAGATTAAAAAGTAAATTGGACCTTTACTTCAGAAGTTTGTAAGATGTGCGGTAGGCTGGAATAATTGTAGGGAGATTAATGGTGCTGACGCCGTTGGTCTCATCTTTCATTATGTCCATGCTTTCTGTTGCACACATCCTTTGATGTTTAACTTTTTTTTTTTTTCTGGATTGGCCATATTTTATTTGCCTCTGTTTTCTCCAGTGTCTTGGGAGCTCAATTGTCCTATCTAAGGACTTCATTACCCTTGTTAGTGTACAATGAAGAATCAGAAACAGAAATCAACACATGCAAAATGAATAGCTCCATGAGATGACATTAGAGGAACAGTCTTGTTAACCGCTGCATAAATGAAGGAACAGCATTTTGCCAGCCGCCACAGCTGTCCCTCTGTGTGCCCTGTGTCATTCATAATTCTGTCTTCCACTTAAAAGTAGCTATTCATCTGAGTGTTAGGGTAGTGACTTCCTTGCGTTGTTTTCTGGCTCTCTCAAGTGTACATCTGTACACAGTAGACTTTAGTCTTGCTCATTTTAAAATCTTTTAAATCTCTTTTAATGTGTCATTTCCGTCTATTCATTTCTCTTTTTTGAAATCTATCTGTTGAAGAACAAAAGGTACTGGATCTGTACAGATAGGGCTACTCTGGGTATAGTTGCTGGCATAGTAATGATGTGGTTGAACACATTTCTCTGCGCTCTTTGTGTTCTGGAAAGGAACAGCTGGAGGGGTGCCTGGGTGGTTCAGTCGGTTAACTGTCCGACTTCAGCTCAGGTCACGATCTCGTGGTTTGTGAGTTCGAGTCCCGCGTCAGGCTCTGTGCTAGCAGCTCAGAGCCTGGAGCCTGCTTCAGAGTCTGTGCCTTCCTTTCTCTCTCTGCCCTTAACTCGCTCGTGCTCTGTCTCTCTCTCAAAAAAAAAAAAAACAAAAAACAAAAAACAAAAAACAAAACAAAACAAAACAAAAAACCAAACATTTAAAAAAACAAAGAAAAAGAAAAAAAGAATTGTTGAAAAGGAACAGCTGGATCCAGACACAGTTTCCAACTCAACTTCTATCCTTTTAATGGAATTTTAACGGATAGAGGTTATAGAGGTTATAACGAATCAGAGGTCATAGTTTTGTTCTTTTAACGGGGGGCACTTCGTGTCTGGTGATCTGCCTTTTTGTGATCTCACAGCCATTCTTCAGTGTCTAGATCCACTAAGTAATTGGGGATGCAAATCTATCATTTTCTTATTTATTAGTAAGGATAGTTTCGTAATAATTTTTTCCCCTAATCTACTAATTGGTTATCTAGTGGTAAATTCATATAAGCCAGGATAAATACTTATTTCTCTTAATTACCAGTTTTTGAGATACTGAATTTTCTTTCTCCATAAGTGATCATTTAAAAATATCATCGTTATTAATTTATTTCATTTGAACATTGAACCCTTATTTTGATGTTTATTTTTTGAGAGAGAGAGAGACAGTGCAGCGTGCAAACAGGAGAGGGACAGAGAGAGAGAGGGAGACACAGAATCTAAAGCTGGCTCCAGACTCTGAGCTGTTGGCACAGCGCCCGACAGGGTCTAAAACTCATGAACCATGAGGTCATGACCTGAGCCGAGGTCAGATGCTTAACTCACTGAGCCATCCTGGTGCCCCTACACCTTACCCTTTTAAAGTTTAAAACCTCTCATCTTTGGTCTTTTGAAACCTTGACAATTGATCTCTTGATTCTTGTTTGATATGTCTTTGCAATCTTTGAGTGTGTCCTTGCAATTTCAGTCATGTTTCAGTCAACTCGGACATTTTCAGGGATGTTTCGGTCAATTTGGACACTTTCTGCTTGAGTTCTGGAATCTACCATCTCTTTCGGAAGTTCTATTTTTTTGTTCTGAAATGCTATTTCAAAAATGCAGTCTGGATGCTAGGGATGCCCACTGATGTCAGATTGTTCATTATACCTAAGCCTCTTCATTGGATAAAATGAGAATAAATCTGTATATATTTATCTCTTGATCTACAAGTATATTTGACATGCTTCAGGAAGTGAATTGTTCATTCTAACCAAGTTTTGACTACAGGATTTTTATTTAAATTCTTATGTATTTGTGCCATCTTTTTCCACCCTGCAAACCCTTTTGTCAAGGTCACAACAAAGGATAGAATTATTCCATAACTCCTTAATTTCCTTATTCCACAACACACAGAAAATGGTCTCAAACTCACAGCTGAAGAATAATACTAAACATATTACCACCCATATTACCAAACAATGGATAGGCAGATCTCCTTTTCTGGTGAAAATTTTTCTCCAAATATTTTTGAACAGCTTTATTAAGATACACTTTATCCTTAAATTCACCTGTTTCAAATGTTAAGATTGAATGGTCTTTATTGTATTTGTAGAGTTGTATAATTACCACTGCAATCAATTTTAGAATATTTTCTTTATCTCACAAAGAAAATCTCCTCACTTTTAGTCAGTCCCTATACCTGCCAATCTGCTTTCTACTTCCATAGGTTTGCCCTTGGGGGGCATTCCACATTAATAGTATTATATATTATGGTGTCTTTTAAGAAGTTTTCAGACTTCTTTCAGTTAGTATAATTGAGATTACTCTATGTTTTAGCACTATTTCACTCTTTTTTTTATTGCTGAGTGTTATAATATTTTATATATATGTCACATTTGTTTACCCCCTCACTGGGTGATGGACATTTGGGGCGTTTCTACTTATTGAATATTATGAAGAATGCTACTATGAACATTTGTGTACAAAGCATTGTGAGGTCATATATTGCAATTTCTCTTGGACAGATACCTAGGTTTGGAATTACTAGGCCGTATGCTCACTCTGTGTTTCACATTTTGAAAAACTACCAAGCATTTCCAATGTCACTACACCCTTTTACAGTCCCACCAGCAGTAGACAAAGATTTCAACTTGTCTACGTCTTCACCAACACTTGCTATTCTCTATGCTTTTATTTATAGCCATCCTAATAGATTGCAAAGTGGTTTCAATTCCCTGTGGATGTGGATCTTACTGTGTTTTTGATTCACATTTCCCTATTGATGTTGCATATCTTCTCATGTCTTTATTAGCCTTTCCAACATTGTCTTTGGTGAGCTGTCTCTTCAAATCTTTTACCCATTTTTGAATTTTATTTCTTTTTATTATTGAGTTATTAGTGTTCTTTGTATGTTCTAAAAAATAGCCCTGCTTTGTCAATTTTATTTTTAATTGCTTAATGGTTTTCTTGATGTGTGAACATTTAAAAATGAAGTACAATTTATCTATTTTTTTTTTATTAGTTATGCTTTTGGTCTTCTGAGAAACCACTGCCTAATCCAAGGTCAGGAAGATTTATTGCTATGTTTTCTTCTAAGAGTTTTATAGTTGTAGATATTACATTTAGGTATATGATTCATTTTGAGTTCATGTTTGAGTATGGTGTGAAGTAGTGTTTTAAATTCATGGTTTTGCATGTGCATATCCAATCATTCCAGTGCCACTCCTTGAAAGGTGATTTTTTTTCTCCATTGAATTTTCTTGGCAGATATGTTACAGTTCATTTGACCATAAGTGTAAGGGTTTATTTTTTACTCTGAATGCACTTCCATTTATCTATGCTTTCTTTATGCCCATCTCCTGCTGTCTTGATTATTACTGCTTTATAGTAAGTATTGAGAGTAGGAAATATAAATTATCAAATTTAGTTATTTCTCCAGATTGCTTTAACTATTCCAATTCCTTTCATTTCTATATGAATTTTATCATCACTCTGTCAGCTTCTTCAAAAAAGGCAGCTATGATTTTGGTCAGGGATTGTGTTAAATTTGTAGATCCGTTCAGGAAATTTTGCTATTATATAATATTAAGCGTACTGTTCCATGAACATGGGATGTCTTTCCATTTATTTAAATCATCTTCAAAATTTGTCAATAATGTTTTCCAAGTACAAATCCTACACTTACTGTATTAAGTTTATTCCTAAGTATTTTATTTTTTTTGATGCTTTTTGAAGTGGAAATTGGTTTCTTATTTTTATATTTAGATTTTTCATTGATAGTGTGTAGAAATCCTGTTGATTTTGTATATTGACCTTGTGTTCTTGACATTGCTGAGCTTGTTTAATAGTTTTAGCGGTTATATAGTGGATCATTAGGATTTTCAATATAAATGTTTTATTATTTTCAAATAAAGATAGTTTTCTACTTTCCCTTCCAATCTGGATCCCTATTATCTCTTTGTGTTGGCCATTTATTATCAAAACAATTTTTAAACCAAAGGAGAAAAAATTAGACTCAATTATTTAGGTCTTCTTTTTCCTTTACTTCCCCTCACTGTTTTCTGAAGGGGATGATATTGGTGTATATTTTTTGTTATTTTTGTGAATACTTGTATTAAAGCCTCCCAGTATAAATGAAGGTAATTAACATTTCCTCTGCACTTATTCTGCTCCAGACATTGGTATAGATATCTTTTCTAACCTTGTAAAGTCATTATTTCTACTTTGTTTTTGTGAATAAAGAATCATTGGTCAGGAGTTGGAGAATTTGATATTTAGGTGGTAAATTTGAAATTTTGACCCAGTTTACCTCAGACTACGAGGCATACTCTTTTCAAAACACTATGCCAATTCACGTTACAGTTGCTTAGTAGGTATTTATTTATTTTCTGAAATAAAAACAAACCTCTGTCATAAAATTAATATCAAATTATTTTGTGCTATATAAGTTTTTCAGTGTATCAAATTCATTTTTGATTGAGTGTTCTCTTTTTTATTTTTTCCTTTTAAAGGAAAAAAAATGTACAAATTTCAGTACCCTGACCTTGTGTATGTTATTTGGTTGTGAGAAGTTACTGTTTTTTTTCCTTCATGCTTGAACAGGTTCATGGCTGCTTTATACTTCACTGAAGCACTACAGCCATATGAACACTTTGATGAGGAAATAAAGTCTGGGGAATTGAGTTAACCATTGCCACAGTCACAAAAGTCACAGGGCAAAGAAAAGCAATACTCATCTGGCATCCTTTCATGAATGAAAGAGCCCAGGAAACTGTAGAATAATAAATTCAACAATTTGAACCTAAACTGCTAATAGATACTTTAGCCTTAGCCTGCAAATGAAAATGTCTCAAGAATTCATAAATCTCTACTGTCATTATCTTGTATTATGCCACATAATTCATATAACTGTTGACCTTAGAATAAAACAAAAGAAGGAACAAATGACGTATAAAAACATAAATAATAACATTAAATATGTGAGGATTAAGTAAATATTCTTGAAACAAGGATCAAAGTAGTCTATTCTTTGCCGTTTATATTCTCATCAGAGAATATTAATCACACTCCCTTATATTTGTTTGCAATATGCAAATATTAAACATTTTATCTGTAGATACTCTTATTGTAGGCTGTAATATGAGTAGGCTAAAGTTGGTATAATATGGTTTCTGGTGGTTCTTTATAAACTTTAGGTGTTTCTTGCTAGCCTTCGAATTCTTCGCTATAATTGTGAACAGCCGTATTTTTTAAAATAATCTATTTACTTAAGTAATGAGTTTTAATTAGTGTAAGTGTACATACTTATCCTTATATTTATATACATGGCATATACATGTGTATATGCAGATATACATACATGTAATACATATTACTAATGCCATATCATAGGTATCATGTAAAAAGAATAACTCAACCCACTTTTTAAAAAAAAGTGAAAATTTTGCTTTTGGTAGAACTCAGGATCATTTATCACCAGGAGCATTCATTCAGTACTTTGGATAAACATTATTGTACGCCTACCCTTTTGGCCAAATAGCTACACTGACAAGGAACCTGAAATCCCATCATCACAGTCATCAAACATTTTTGTATAAAAAGAATTGTATTAAGTAATAGATTTCTGGCATTATGATGGTGGGACCAAGTGTCAGAGAAAGCCCTTGCAGAAGGCGAATAAGGAAAATGGAGCGTGGCACAGAACAATGTGCGTAGTCCAGGAATGTGCCAGAGTTTACTGTTTGCTTTAGTAATTGCTTTTGTCAGCCAGCGTTATCTGAAGGTATAGCAGGGCATTTCTGTTTTTGCTGGTCACTGAAATAGAGGAACACAGGACCCTGGGCTATCCTTAAAGCTACCTATTTTTAGAAAACTCAGTTTTAGTATCAGTAACTTAACGATAATAAATATATGGCTCCCATTGTTGAGCATAAGGTAACATTCATAGTTTTAAGGGAGTATTTGCTTTGGCAAAACAAAATTGCAATGATACATTTCTTTGCAGGTATGTGTGCACATGCATATAATGGTCTTCTTTTTTAGTCGTTTGATGAATCCCTCTGAAGCTAATCTCTGGTGTCAGGAAAAGAACTGATGGTTTAAAGCATTTTTACTGAAAACCTAAACTCTCTTAGAAAAAAGTGCCCTTAAAACATAATATGTGCTTATTTTACAAAGTGGGTCTTTCTTAAGAGCTGTTTGATCTCAGGTTTGGATCCCATATTTCTCCAGAGAATTAGCCTCAAAAAAATCTGAATCCCTGTGGGACTCTAATATATACTTTTTGGAATATTTATTTAGATGAAAAGCCTGTGTTAACTTTGAAAATTCTAAATGGACAGCAGTGTTGCTTCTGGCCTCAGATTTGAGCTGTCTGTAGTTTTCAAAGTCTGCTAATGTGTGAGAATTTTCCTCTTCTTTTCATAGTGTCTCATTAGGACATGGGTTCCTTGAGTTTAAAATTAAATCAGGCTTGCAAAAAATATTTTTTTCTGACAATATACAAGTTGTAAATAGCACAGTGATCATGATCACTATTGTAGTGATAAAACATCAGTATACGTTATGTTTGAGGGCTGGGCAGAATACTGTTGCAAGGATTATGTTTTCTTTTTTTATTTAAAGTAATGTAAAAATATGTTCTATTTCAAGCAGCATTTGTAGTGTCATGTGTAATTTTCAATGCCATTAACAACCTTAAAACAGGTGAAGTCATGCTGTGGTGCCCATACGAGATGTCCAATAGAAACAAATCAAATTATGATCGATGTTTGCAATCTTCATACCCCAAATAGCATTTATTATGTGAAGCCCAAAGATACACACTATTGAATTTAAAATAGATGAAAGAGTGCCTTGTTTTCAACAATGCTGGAAGATTCATATATACAGCTCTCGTTTAGGCCACAGGTAGAGATTGATATTTGTCATTATTATAGTTATTTGAATTCACGTTTGGAGCCAAATAGAAAAGAAAATACTTTTTTTTCCCTTGAAGATTTGCAACCTTAAAAAAAAACAGCAAACAAACAAACCCATCTGTTATGATTTGGAAAATACTCAGTGTTCTGTATTGCAGAAAAGACAGAGGAAATAATACAATTTTTCAGACCTTATGCAAAGTATAGCAAAACTTTTTTGACCTACAGCTCCACACTGTATAATAAGAGATGCAGTGTGACTTTTGAGGGTAAAATGTGCTTGGGTCCTCAGGCACTGAGAAAGCAGTGGTTATAGGTGAGGTCCATTCGATCAAAATGCTTGTCGTGCATCCTGGTTCCAGGACTTATTAAGGTTTAACCTTGAGCAATTTACTCAATTACGTTATGATGAGGGACCATAAGGCTAGCTGAGGGCCAAGCACAAGCTAGCATTATCCCCTGGACCACTGGTGGGATATGTGTGATATTCCGTGGGGACTCCCGGCTGCTCAAGAACAAAGGAATGAAAACACAGGGTTAACTGACAGACATTACAGTCTTGCAGGACATGAGTGTCCATCCGTTTACAAATTTATTAGCAAATTCCAAGTAAAAGGCAAACTTACCAAGAGCCTGATCTCCAGAAACCTACAGACTCCGTTTCCCGGAGCCCCAACATCACCCCTCCATAGTGATATGGGGAACAAAGGCAAGAAGGAAATGGCAGGTAAAATTAAACTTACTTATAACCTGCAGCTCATTGACAGATACTAGAGGCTGACAGGGTAAAACATTTTTTCAGGAACTCCATACTATATTAATGTTAACGCTTTGCTAGAGGGAAAAGCAACTTTTGTTTGACAATAGCTAGGTCTCTAGCATCCTGTGAGGCTTCTTTAGCATATAAAATTCTCTTTGGAAACTTCCCTTTTGACTGTACTGGTGTATAACCAGTCGTCCTTCACAACTCCAGTGCAGCAACTTCTGCCTATGGGTCCTGTCATGTGCCTTAATAAAATCACTTTTTAGCACCAAAGGCATGTCAAGAATTCTTTCTTGGCCCACAGCTCTGGACCCCCCCCCATCACCCCCAAAACCCCATCAGTTATCCTTCAGTGTCTAACTTTTAGATTTATTTAAAATAAAATTTCATAATACCTGCAAAGTACTTATAGTAGTGTAAATAATAAATGATGACATTAACATTTTTAGTTGAAAGTTTCAGGTTATTTTTCTACCCAGTATTGTGCTGAATTTTCAATCAGTATTTACAGATCAGCTGATTGTAGCTTAGGTTGGCTGCTTTCATACTTTGCAGCAAAAGTACAGCCATCAGGTGATTTGCTTTGTGATAGTTAGGTTCCTACAGATCGCTAAAGCCAAAGGTGGTTTGAATGATGGCTATGGGTTTCTTCTCATTAAGCCGCCAATTTTTCACCAGAAGGACATCACTGAAGAAGGAGAATAGGTGTGGAGTCTAGTGGGTATGCAGGAGGGGATGTAACATTACTGAGTATCTCTGACCTGATAATCTGGAAAAGTTGTTCTTAGGGACATTAACTTGGAACACGAATTAAAAACACAATTCTGCATTAGTTGAGCAATTATGTAATTGGCTGTCTTCAGAAAATGATGTAGGGTCATTTTCAGGATTTTGCACTGGTAAAAAGGCTTTACTTCCTCTGTACACGGCCCCCGAGAAAGAACAAATTAGTGAATGTGAAATACTTACCTAATAGGCTATGCTTCATCGTTATCAACGGATTGTAATTTGTAAAAGCATACTCATTTATGAATAAACTTTCACACCCGTATCCAAAATAAATCACTAGTTCATTCATCATTGCCAATCCCTTTTTGTAATTTCGGAGCAGATATTTTTAAATCATAGGGAAACAAACCCAAAGCAGCATTTGAGGGGCGTTTTAATTAAACAGCATCACTGAATCTGCTACGTTCCAGGCAGTGTATCAGGCACTGGAAATACAAAGAGAAGCACCAATAGATTTTCTTTCCTGGGAGGAAGATAGCACACACAATATGTTTTATGATGAATACTGAGACCGCCTACCTGCTAGCCCCCGACCCCTGTTCCAGCCTTGTGGCATTCCGTCACCACGATTACCCTGGACCAGCTGCCGAGTCTATGCATGCTTGATGGGCACTAACTCATTTACTTCTCAGTAGCACTGTGAGAGAGTTACCATTTTGTCCCTATTTTACACGTGAGAAAATGCTGTAGGAGACCCAGAAACTCAGAACCAAATCTGTTATCTATATTTAGCAAGTGAGTAGCTCTATAAACAATTCTGTAAAATGAAAAATGACCTCCTCCCAGAGTTATTTTATTTTCTCACCCTTGCGTTATTCTGGTTCAATTTACTTTTATTTTAACTTAACCCTGTTTGTTAAAAAAAAAAAAAAAAAAAGTGCACCTTTAAACGATCTCACATCTTGTGTGTTAGGTAGGAAATGTATACAGTTTTCTCCATCGGCTTTTGTGAAACAGTAGCCTCCTGGGCTTTGCTTTCTACCTTTCAAAGACTTGTTTAGATGTTTGAGATTCATCTTCTAACTAGCCATTGAACACAGATTTTCACAGGGTTGAAGACCGTCTCCATTTCTTGCCCTATAGGCAATTTTGTCCATTTCTTAATTTCTACCAATTCACCACTGATTCACTCTTTATTATCTCTTGTTCCCTTCTTGATTCTGAGTGCAAAGCTAATATGTTTATCCATCTTTTAGAAATCTCACGGTGGAACTTCACCATTTTACCCATTATTTCTCTGCCTGTCCTCCAGTGCGGTAAAACAATATCACGATCGTCTTTCAGTAAATAATGCCACAGTTTTGCCAGTTTCCCAGCCAGGGAAAAGTTATCCTGATGCTTATCCTTCCTTTAGTGTAGTTTCTGTATCCATCTGATGGGGTTTTGGAGTGGTGGGGGTCTGGAGCTGATGGCCAAGAAAGAATTCTTGAGATGTCTTTGGTTCAAAAAAAGTGATTTTATTAAAGCACACGGACAGGACCCTTGGGCAGAAGGAGCTGCACTGGGGTTGTGGAGAATGACTGGTGATATACTATGGAGTTGGGGGAGGTAAAGACAAAAGGAGGCCTCCAGAAGGACTTTCATATACTAAGTGGGACTCAAAAGAAGCCAGAGGCCTTGCTGTTATCTAGCGAAGATTGTTTTTCCTTCAGTAAGACATTAACATTAAGACCAAAGGGAGTTTCTGCAGAAATGTAACACTGTATTTGCCTCAAGTATTTGTCAAGGGGCAGTAGGTCATAAGGAAATTTCACGCTATTTACATTTCCTCCTTGCCTTTGTTCCCCACATCTCTATGGAGGAGGATAGATGTTAGGGCTCCAGGAAACTGAGTCTATGGGTTTCTGGAGGGTAGGCTATTGGTAAGTTTGCCTTTTCTTGTAATTTACTAGGAAATTTGTAAACTAATGGAGACCCCTGTCCTGTGTGACTGTGACCTCTGTCAGTTAACCCTTTGTTTTCCCCTTTCCTTTGTTCTTGGGCAGCCAGGAGTGCCAGAGGAATATCACACATATCCACCCCCCCCCACCCCCACCAGGCGGTGGGGAGTGTTTGTGGGTATCAGCTTGCCTTATGCTTCCTCATCACATCTCTGGAACGGTCTGTCTACTTTTCTTTACGCCACCGCCCACATTGAAGTTCAAGGTACCTAGCGCACCTTTCTTACACTTCTGAAATAACCCCCTAACTTAGTTTCCCTGCAAAAATAAGTTCTGATACTGAACTCCAGTACACTGAAGTCAAAGATCTTTCCAGTGCTAAAAATCTTTTCAATGGCTTTGTGGTACCATCAGCAATGAGGAGAGAAGACTCCTTCAAATGGCCCCCAACGTCCTGCATTGTCTGGGTCCTAAGAGCCACTGTGCACTTTATCATTTCCTTGTGGTGATTATGATCCTGCCCACCCCAGGGCTTTTCCATATGGTGTTTCCTCTGTCTGGAATGCTTTTACCCATCCCAGCCCCATTCCTCTTTAGTTAATGTAAGTCTGTCTCATGCCTCATGTTTTTCCTTCCCTGAGTCAATTTCCCAATCATAGGCTGCCATGGTATTATGAGTCTTTAAGGCATAACCTTTTTCATAGTTGCAAATTTGATACATACATATTTCAATTTACTGTTCTGCTAGATAGATGAGAAGTAATATTACAATAGTAAGTTTTTCCTGAATTGATAAGTCATTGGGCAGCAGATCTGTTATATAAATTTATATTATCTGTAGCAAGATAAAACTTACGTATTTAAATAAAGGTACCTCTGATTATTTTTGAAACGAGATAGGATCAAAAATAAACAGATCCTTCTAGAGTATGCTAAATATGATACACAGTACTTCTCATCTTGGAAGGCTCCTGTTGGTTTATCATTTTGGTAAATGATACCCAAAGATGGCATCTGACTGAAGTTGAGAGATTTGGAGAAAGAGAGTATTTCCTAGATCTTTGCTCTTCAGTATGACATTATTTATATATAAATTTAAATTTATTAGAATTAAGTAATTTAAACACGCAGTTTCTTGATTACTATAGCCATAGTTCACCTATTTAACAAACACAACTAATTAGCATAAAGAGCATCACTGTCATCCCAGAACACTATCACAGAGCATTGCCCTAGACAGCTTCCACTCAGGATGGAAATGTTAAGTGAAATTAGAAAAAAAAAAAATAACTGAAGGATTTTTTTTGAGGTAAAATTAATTGCTTTCAAAGCAAGAGCTCTTTGAGAAGTTACAAATAAATTTTAATGAATTTCCCTTAAGCGGTTTGTGCTGGCTTGTAAAATACAGTTACATCTTTCTGAAAGCCCCTTTCTCCTCAGAGAATTCTATTTATAGATATGTGAAACTTTCCTGATGTTTTCTACAAGGTAAATTGAATAACAAATTCAAAACCTGCCACTAAACTGAAGAATGCAGTTATAATCAAATTGGACTTAAAAATTGCTGGGTTCAAAGATTTATCTAGAAAGTATGTTCTTGTTTAGAATGTAAGGTTTTCTATTAAATATGGGTTACACAGATAAGACCTCTACCCCTTTCATCCCTGTTTATTTTTATAAGGGACTCTTTTCACATCTTTTCTTGTTATTAGATGGGGTATTTGAAGGCAAAGTCAGAAGGTACACTTTAATTTCCCACAGAGTACAGTTGAAACTCCACATGAAAACTTTTAATGATATCAAATCATTCATTTGACATATTTTTACAGATCCTGTTCTTTGTGCTGAATCTTGTGCCGACTCTGATGGGAAGGAGGAGTAAGCATGTTGGAGGAAGGAAGGGACTGCATAAGACAGAATATTAGGGGTCGAGTTAATAATTTGAACAAAGAACGAAGAGAAGAAACGTATGTAGAACTCTGGCTGATTTAGGACATAGTTAGCCCTAGGCACATTGTATAAATGGAGAAATCGAGGCAGAGTAGAAATGCGCTCACTGTAAAATAGTCCTAAATAGAACAATACCCAGCTCATACAGGTGCCATATATGAGCTGGATTTTCAGAGGTTACATATAATCTAGATTTTTATGATATTCCCTAGGGGGTAAAAGCAACTATATCCCAGGAGATGAAACAACATATGAATGGATGAAGCATCATGAAGGAGTATTTGGGGACACAGGAGAAAGTTATCACGGCTGGAAAACAGGATGTGGGTGTATGTGTGTATATCAGATTACTGGGAGTTGGAGAGAGGTGAAGCTGAAGAAATATTTTGAAGTCATTGAAGCAAATACATCTCCAGGATAGAAACTTCATATTATCTATCTGTTGCCAGTGCCTACAGGGAGCCTACACACTCAAATTCATGCTTTTGAAATACATGGATGGATGGATGGATGAATGGATGAATGGATGGATGAATCAATGAATAGATAGATGAACACTGAGTACATTTAACTGAAGTAAGGGCACCTAGTTTTAGTTTCATCCTTTGGTTAGTTAAGACACTAGAAATACGTTAAAGCAGGAAAATCGTGTGACCAAACTTGATCATAGATGTCAGTGTTAAAGAGAACTGGCTGGAGCAAGGGGAGAACACAGGGAGAGCACTTACAAGGAGGTTTTTAATATATATTATATATTATATATTATATATGTGTGCAGATATATAGATACACACATACATATATATACATACATACATTTATACATACATAATATACATACATATATATATTCTAGACAATAGATGTTGAATCCTGTAAGTAGGGAAGTAAAGAAGAAATGGAATTTAAGAACATTTTAGGCAGAGGGAATAAAATGTGTGAAGATGCTTTTATGGGGTAGGAGACAGAGATGTGTGAACCATATGAATCTCTTCACCTGAAAAAATAATAAGAATTTGTCTAAATCATTTCTAAATCTATTCTGATGTTAGAATATATGATCTGATGTTATCACTGCAGCAACTTTTTTTCAGGTAACTCTCGAGTATTTTGTCCTTTATCCACTAAAACTATTTTGTGTCTGCACCCTTAACCCTCCCTGGGTTGTAATAGAGTGTTCACTTGCTTATAACCCTTGCTAAGCTGTTTACTCTTTAATGGCAAACGCTATATCTTGTTCACTCTTTTATCTCCAGCATCTAAAACAGTGCCTAGTATATAGTAGTTTCTCAAAACTATTTTTTTTGAATTAATACATGAAGAAATGAATGAATGAACTTCTAACTAGGGGAAACTTTGGGATCCTAGTGGTGCTGTCAGGAACTTATAGCTACGATCCAAGGTGATAAAGACCTTGGGTTTGATGCAGTATGGCATCACCTCTAATATTTCTATTGTGCTGGATTCTGGGGGGTGGGGGGACAAAGACCCTTTGGAATGACTTAAATCCTCTGGCACCAACTTTCTTCCTTGGATTTTGTCTTTTCCTCCAAAGAAGTGTTGGGAAAAAGGAATATGCTAAGCTGGTTCATTCTCTGTACCCTCCTTTCCTGGGGTAGACAGGGGAAGGCGTTTCCTTAGATCCGAGAACTGTGAAATGCCCCAGGTTGAGGATGCGCCATACCTCTTCATCCAGGTATCACCGGATTACATGACCAATGTGCTGTGGAATGTCACACAGGGAGAGCAAAGCAAACAAAAAGCCAAGCCTAGTGAACTTGGTACTTTGTGGGTGATTGCTTTCCTGTGAGAGGATGTTCCTGGGTGATTACGGTTAAGTCAGGAAATACAGAGTCACAGTTGCAGTGCCAATTTATCTCTATCGCAATAATTGAATTTGAGGTTAATGAATACTGTATTGTAAACATCATGTGGTGCTTTACATCTTTTTAATGGCCAAATTCCCTGGTTTCAAATAAATGAAGTACGTTGCCCTGAATAGTGAAATAAAAATATTTCAAAACAGATTCTCCACTCCATGCTTTAATGAATTATTTCACACTAGGGATCCATAAAATAAGTACCTTTAAGAAACAACAGTTTTGTTTTAATGGAACTTTATATTATTTTTGACTGAATAAAAACTTAGGTCTTTTCAAATTTACATTGGAGATTTATCTATTTGAGTTGGCCCATTTACTTAAATTCTCTGATACTGCTGTGAATATGACATTTATTTTTGTTTGTTTTGCTTTGTTTCGATTTCAGAGATGAAGTGTTTAACTTTCAGTGTCTAAAGTCAGAACCTGGGATGGATGCTTTAATATCACTCGTGATAATACTTAGTATCGCAGCAAAAAACTCTTAAACTCTGAGGGTAAGGCACAAAATTGACATATGATACCTGAAGTTAGAGGCTTGCTAGGGCAAGATCACATTATTTCAAAGATCAAGCCTTCTCTCGACCATAAAGAAACAAGACTCAGTAATAGAGTGTGCCTCTGTTCTAATGAGTGACCACGTTAACAACCAAAGAAAGAATTAATCCACCAAAAGGGAACAGTAAGTTGCAGCTTAAGGAAGATGACAGGAAAGATGAATGTGTTGACTTGTTCCGCCAGTACCGTGCCCAAGAAAGGGTCACTTGCAAACCACCTCAACTTACACGCCCTGGTGGCAGTGATGCCTTTGGTAGGCATAACGCATTCATTGTCATAACCTGATGCCCAGGGCCATTAAAATAGTGCTGTGGATTTTTATTCTTCTGATTCAACGTGTACAAAGCAACATTGGATTAAAATTTGGTTATCTGTTTCTGGGTGATGAGTTGTGAATGGCTCACAACTTAGTAGCTTAAAATATTAACTAATTCCCCTGGTTGTCCTGGTTGACTAGGAACAGCAGGGAAGTTTCCACTTGTATTTTTTCCTGGTAGCGTTGGAGACGTCTGAAGCCTCAACTGGACAAAAGGGACATGATAGTCCCTTCTTTATCATGTCTCACACTTCAGGTGGAGGAATGGCTGAGCCTCTCTTTCTCCTTGTGACTTTGCCACATGCCTTGCTTGGGTTTCCTCACAGCATGATAGTCTGAGGTAAGTCAGACAGCTTACATCCTTGTTGGTTTCCCAGAGACAGAGTTTCCATAAATCTATGCAGAAGCTGCAAGACTTTTCATGACTTAGCCATGGAAGTCATAGGACATTGCTTCTGTCATATTGTATTAGACAGAAGGCAAAGAGTCAAACCAGATTCTTGTTGAGGGGACTACCAGCAAGCCCGTTGGAGGCCATCTTTGGAGACTAGATACACCAGAGGGTTAAAAGCTAAGCAGTTTCTCGAGGTACTTCTTGATGTTAGAAGTAACACCCACTTTTTCTGTTTATTTTCAGATTACCTATAAAAAAGTACACAGACATGTACAAAACAATATAAACATGTTTTAATGGTGTTGAGTGAAAAGTAAATCTTACCACTGCCAGCTTTCCTAATTTCATCTCCATATCCTTCGTAAGCATTTTTGGCTGCATTTTTCATCATAATCATAAAACAATATATTTACAGTTCTTTTGCTTGATTTATCACGTTAGAAAATATATTCAAACTCCTATCTTCAGAAATGAGTAAACTGATGTCCTTTATATACTTTTTAATCTCCCTTCCACACAAATTTTATTGTATTTTTATTTTGTTTATTTTATTGCTCTCGTCATCATTTTAAACAATATATTTAACTCTCTGTTACATGCTTAATTAAAAGTATCGGTATTGGGTTCACCACTATTAGAATAAAGGAAAAGATTATACTTTATCACTTCTAACTTTATGCTTTACATTAATGACATTTTTAAATTTTTTTTAACTTTTCTTTATTTTTGAGAGAGAGAGAGAGAGAAAGAGAGAGCACAAGTGGAGGAGGGGCAGAGAGAGAGAGAGACACAGAATTCTAAGCAGACCCTAGGCTCTGAGCTGTCAGCAAGGAGCCCGACGCGGGGCTCAAACTCATAAACCCCAAGATTATGGCTTGAGCCAAAGTCAATGCTTAACCAACTAAGCCACCCAGGTGTCCCTCATCCTTTTTTTTTTAAAATAAATTTTGTTTTTAATATTTATTTTTGAGAGAGACAGAACATGAGCGGGGGGGTGGGGGTGAGAGAGGAAAACACAAAATGTAAAGTAGGCTACAGGTTCTGAGCTGTCAGCACAGAGCCCAATGTGGGCTCAAACTCATAAGCCAAGAGATCATGATCTGAGCTCAAGTAGGACGCTTAACCAACTGAGACACTGAGACACCCCCTACAGTAATCACATTTTTAAAAGTTTATTTAGAGAGAGAGAATCAGTGGAGAAGGAGCAGAGAGAGGGGAACAGAGGATCTGAGGTGGGCTCTGTGTTGACAGCAGAAAGCCTGACATAGGGCTTGAACTCAGAAACTGTGAGATCATGACCTGGGCCAAAGTCAGATGCTTGACTGATTTAGCCACTCAGGCACCCCAACAGTAATGACTTTTTATATTTAAAGTTTGATAATGTTTAAAACATATCTATAAATATAATTAAGTCTTCATTTTTCAGTATATATATTGATTTTAAAATTTGTGAGGGAGGAATTTTTTTTAACATATTATAATCTGCAAGTGTTAGTTTTCAGAATCATATATAATTGGCCCTGTATGAAGAAAAAGTAATCATGTATCATTAAAACTGTACTACATGACTAAGAATATTTCTATGTCAAGATCAAATAGATGGGTTTTTTTTATACCCCATATTTTTTGAAAATTATAACCTATTTATTATTTGGACTATTTCTTGTTTGGTATTTTTACTGTTTTATAAAGCTTTGCTTTTTGATTCATTTTGCTATAATACATCTCTTCAAACCTCGTACTGATGGTATCAGTTGAATTAAAATATAAATCTGTTTCTTGGTGAAAAAACGATTTGTGAAGCTCCGTGAGTTCTTGTGGTAGGTAGCCTCTTAAGATGGTCCCAAATGGTCTCTATCTCCTGGTATTCCTCCTTACATAATTCTTTCTTCTTTTGTGTGGGATGGACTTGCTTCTGATGGATAAATTATGGCAAAAGTGATGGGTTGTCATTTCTAAGATTAGGTTACAAAAATTGTGGCTTCTATTTTGGGTATTGTCTCTTGGATTGCTTGTCTTAGAAAAAAGTCATTTGCCACTCATGAGGGAGCCCTCCAGAGAGGTAAGCCAGTAAGTGTGTAAGAAAAAAGGTCTCCTAATTGAGACTTCAGATGAGACTGAAGCCAGAACCAATAGTGACCTTGAGGTGGCCCTGAGCCATGAATACCCAGCTAAACTATATCATCCAGATTCCTAAGCCACAGAAGTAATAAATATCTGTTATTTTAAATTGTAAATTTGTGGAATAATTTGTTTTATACAGAAACATAATTAAAACAGATTTTTTTTTTAAATCAGAATACTGGTTCTTGGAGTAGGAAAGCCAGAGGGGTAGCACTCCTTTAAAAACCCGTTAGTTACAATTAAGTTCACCTGAGAAGGGCACAACATTATGTTTTCATATATATTATTTCATTTGATCAATCCAACCGGGTGTTATTGCCCTTCTTTTATGAAAAGAGATATTTAAGCCTATATGTAATAATTATTTATTCTTCAGGGCTCCTCAGACTGAAATGTCACTAGAACGTGGATTGTTTTCTTCCTAATCCAATTGGTACAAACAATGCCTGCAACAATATAGCACTCTGAAAGCATTTGATAAATATATCAAAACTTATAAAAGATTTCTGCTCACCATCAACAACACAAAACACACAACCTACCAGACTTTTGTACCTGGAAATGAGGGGCTGCTAAACCAGGAACTTGAAATGTGGGAGCATTTTCAAAAGAAGCAGTAGGCTTTGAAGAGAATGCTAGTGAAGGTATTATGTGAATTAAAGAAGTTTTTGTATTTTTATTTACTTATTTTTAATGTTTATTTTTGAGAGAGACAGAAAGAGCATGAGCAGGGCACAGGCAGAGAGAGAGGGAGACACAGAATCATAAACAGTCTCCACGCTCTGAGCTGTCAACACAGAGCCTGAGGCAGGGCTTAAAACCCACGAGCAGAGAGGCCATGACCTGAACTGAATCATGAATGGAGCTGCAGTCGGATGTTTAACTGACTCAGCCACCCAGGCACCCCTAAAGAAGTTTTTAATAGAAAACTCATGTTCTTTGATAAGGTTGCTCTCAGGGGCTCGCAGGAGGAGGTAAATGTTATTGGAAGCTGGAGGAAAGGGGTTACTTGTTATTTGGTGGCAGAAACTTAAGAACACTGTTGTCTGCAATAACATGAAGAGTAGAAAATGTGCCTGATGAACTGAACCATCTAGCTAGGATTATTTCCAAGCAAAATGGTAAAAGTGATGTCTAATTTTGGTAAAACCTAAGAGGCAAGAGTTAAATTGAGGGAAAGATTATTAAATGTAAGGAGTCAGAAGTTGAGGTTTTGAAACTTCTCAGCTTTTATAGATGACAAATAAGGCTTAATTAAGAAATGGCTTCCAAGCAAGGATCACATCCAGGGCTTAGCCAGAAAGACATATTCCAAAATGAAGTCAAGGGTGCAACTTTAAAATACTTCTTTTTTTAATCTCTGAAAGATCTAAGTTGGTATAACACCATGTTATATAGGCAAAAGGCTTTCTAAGGAGAATAAAGGTGTTTCTCACGATCTTCTCACATAACAGAGATTTTTGTGAAAAGCTTCTCTCAAAAACATTTTTCACTGTAGCTTTTAATAGAGTGCAATCCAAGAGAATTCCAAGGAGACCCTTTAAGAAATTTAAGAAATGCTGTAGGAATACCCACCATCTTCGATTGAGGGAGGCAAAATGTTAGGACTGAGGAAAGATCCTCAGACTTCAGAATTCTACTGGCAAGAAGAGTGCTGAGAAAGCTGGTTAGCCACCAACGCATGATACTTTTCATGAAAAAGGAAAGATGATGTGGGGGCAGAAATGAGAGTCCAGCCGGTAGAGCCAAGAACTATGGAAAATTATTTCTAGATCTTGAGACCTAACTCAAGGGATTTCCAATGTTTTCCAGGCTGGCTTTCAGAATTTCTATGAAGTAGTAACAGCCCTCTGCCTTCCATTTTCTTCCTCTTTGAGCAAGAATGTCTAGAATGTCTAGTTATCCTTCCCATGTATTGTACCTTGGTGTGTGTGTGTGTGTGTGTAAGGACAATTTATCTCTCTGGTTGCACAGCTCTACAGATGGATAGAGGCTATATGTGAGGTATACCGCCCAAGGAGCCTCTTCACACATGGCACTGATTTAGATGATGATTCTGAAGTTGGAGCTGGTGCTATAATAGGATGTCACTTCCAAGATATAGTCACAAAATATCTATGACTTCTGTCTTGAGTGTTTTCTCTTATTCTTTCATGGAATGCTTGCTCCAGGGGGAGCCAACTGCAATTTTGAGGGGCAGCTCCGTGGAGAGGCCCATATGTTGAGGGACTGTGACCTGCCAATAACAGTGTAAGTGAACACCCAGTTAAGGTTGAAGTCAAACTGTTGGCCAGAGCTGCAGTCTTATCTGGAGGCTGATTGTACTAGGCTCAGAGGAAATCTATTTCCACGCCATGAATGTGCTCCTAACCACATGAAACTGTGTGATATAATACATGTTTGTGGTTTAGGGGTAGTGTCTTACATAGAAACAGACCACTACCATAGGTGTGAGGTTGCTCCCTAAGGTGTTAGATGTCAAAGAAACACAGATTTCTCTTGGGAAAATAAGTCCTCTGTTTTCAGCGTGTAGATCTATGAAGAGAAGCTTGGGCAAATTGTGCTTGGAACTCAGGGTTTACCTAGGAGGAAAGGGATGATAATACATATCTCATCTCTTCTCCTTGAGATCTAGAGTTAGGAGGCTTTATCTAGATGCACCTGTATTGTCCTGCTCATGGCCCAGTGGCATTATGTGCAACAGAGTCCAGCAGAGTGACTTTGGTACTGAGCTGGAGGAGATGAATGGGCATCAGTGTGTCTGGACTACTATCACCTCTTCTGGAAGAATCTGAAAGAAATAAGTTCAATAGTAAGCATTACGTAGGGCTGTAATATTTTGCCATTCCTCATAATACTTGGAACAAGGGGACTGAATCTTAGTCATTATGCTCCGGAAGCACCTTTCATAGAGAGCCCCACTGTTTGAAACATTGTTCATTAGAGACACGTTTCCCAGTGGATAGAGCACAGTCATGAGAGCATTGCATGCCAAATCCTTTCTTCCCCCCAAATATCTGAATGTCTACAATCGCACAATTTCTGCTTCATATGCAGAAGTTATAGTAGAGAGCAGACAGATAAAGTCTTTGCCTCATGAGGCTCTTTTATCTGTTTATGGATCTTATGCTCTAGCTCTTTCTAGAAGAACCAGCTCGGATCCCACTGCGACTCTTACCTTGGGAGAATGGCTAAAGGAAGCAATCTTAAGACCTTTCAGTCCTGAGTGCACTGGTCAGTTTTATCTGAGTTTAATTTTTGCTGAATTTAAAGCTGAGGCACTGCTACTGTTTCTCTGGGTGAAATCATGCCCTACCACAAGTGCAAAAGCAGCAGCAGGGCAGTGGGGATTAGCTACTGTGCTTCAGCCATAGTCTGCTGAGACCAGTTTACAGTCTGCAGGCAATAGCCAATGGCCACTTTCATAGTCAAGGCACTAAGATAGAACCAAGTCAGGCTGTACTTTCTGCTCAGGACTCTCTCTCTCTCTCTCTCTCTCTCTCTCTCTCTCTCTCTCTCTCTCTCTCTCTTTTTAAATTTACATTCAAGTTAGGTAACTTACAGTTTAGTCTTGGCTTCACAAGTAGAAACCAGTGATTCATGTTTTACACATGACACCCAGTGCTCATCCTGAAAAGTGCCCTCCTTAATGCCTGTCATGAATTTAACCCGCCCCCCCCACCTTCCAGTGACCCTCAATTTGTTCTCTGTTTTTAAGAATCTCTTATGGTTTGCCTCCCTCTTTGTTTTTATCTTATTTTTCCCTCCCTAGCCCTATGTTCATCTATTGAGTTTCTCAAATTCCACATATGAGGGCAATCATATGATATTTGTCTTTCTCTGACTTACTTCACTAAGATGATAATCTCTAGTTCCATCCATGTTGTTGAAAATGGCAAGATTTCATTCTTTTTCATCACTGAATAGTATTGCATTGTGTATACATATCATGTCTTCTTTATTCATTCATTAATGGGCAGAAGACATGAATAGACGCTTCTCCGAAGAAGACATCCAGATGGCCGACACATGAAAAAATACTCCACATCACTCATCATCAGGGAAATACAAATCAAAACCACAATGAGATACCACCCCATACCTGTCAGAATGGCTAAAATTAACAACTTGGGAAACAATAGATATTGGCAAGGATGTGGAGAAAGGGGAAACCTTTTGCACTGCTGGTGGAATGCAAACTGGTGCAGCCACTCTGGAAAACAGGATAGAGGTTCCTCAAAAAATTAAAAATGAAACTGCCCTACAACCCAGAAATTGCACTACTAGGAGTTTACCCAAAGGATACAAAACTCCTGATTCGAAGGGGCACATGCATCCCAATGTTTATAGCAGCAGAATCAACAATAGCCGAATTGTGGAAAGAACCCAAATGTCAAAATGTTAATACTACCCAAAGCAATCTACACATTCAACCAATCCCTACCCAAATAACACCATCATTCTTCACAGAGCTAGAACAAACAATCTTAAAATTTGTATGGACCCACAAAAGACTCTTAATAGTCTGCTGAGGACTCTCTTACGGAGAATTCTAAGGAATTCTTTAACATAGAAAGCACAGGACATGGAGCCTTAGAAAGGAGTCAGTCTCTTGCTTTCATTTCTATATGGTGGGCTCCTGCATCTCACACTGCAAACTGAAAGTTGCAGATCAAGCTGCAAAGTAGTCCATCCCAGTTATATATAAAAGTTATTAGGCATATTACATTATGATACTGAAACTAGAACAATTTAATTTATTAAAATGCCCTCAATGAACATACTCCTGATTAAATTAAAACTGGCTTTAATGAGTCTAAGTGAAACATTCTTTGTGAGTAAACATTTATTTTACAAGTACGTTCACACACACACACACACACACACACACAGAGCTTATTCAGCTAAGGTTAGGTTAAAAAACAAAGACTATATTTGCAGTGACGGAGCAAAATATTTTAAAAACTTAGACAAGTGCATTCATAACCTCTTGAGTCAAATCCGTATGGCAAATAATATTGCAAGGCAAATATTTTGCAAATGTTTATGCTCTTCTCCCTGCAGTTAAGCGCTAGCTGAGATTTAGCAACTGGCAGTGGTTTGTAGACGTGTTGGCCAAGCAAGCACTTTGTTATTACTGGCCAAAGTAAATACAGGTCTCATTTCCATAAAGGTATGTTTACCATATCTTCAGTTGGAACCTAAGACATGCTCAGGATTGGAGGAAGCAGATGCTGGTTATTTCATTTTGTCATTGTGTGAATTGCAGCTGTGTTTTCTTACTGCATAAAAGAAAGAGTGTATGTAAAATCTTATGTAGCAAGATTATAGATTAAAACAGTACTTTTGCCTGGTTCAGAGACTTTATGGTGGGTTGTCCTTAAGGAACTACACTTCGAACATATATCACTTTAATCATCATCTAGCGTGCTATGCAATTTGAGTTTAATTTTTGCAAATAAGTGTTTTTGATCTTCAAAGCTGGCTTGCAGGTTTTAGTAAAACATGCCAATTTTGCACCATTTTATAACTCATCTAAATCTTGTCCAGACAGTGAAATAATTCTATGCTTTTTGTGTTGCTGCTTTTGAAACAAGAGCAAGATGGTAAGATTTAATAGCTGGTATGTTTAGTAAATACAACACTTAAGTCTTCTATGTATTCTAAAACGAGGTTTGGGTTCAAGCAATTTCATTTTCCTCCCTCACTGACCGATCAAATTATTGAGTTTTTTAAATAATACAAAGCAACACTTTACAAAGTATATAACATATTTAATAAATCTCTGATAGTTCATTTTAATAATACGTATGTTAAAGAGAACAGAAAATAGTTCAGGATTAATCACATCTCATGAATTTCTAACTGTAATAAAAAGAGAAAATAGTACGTTAGGATGGAAAGGCCAGTGCTATTTTAAGGCCGTGATAATTTTAGGAAAGGTACATCACTTTACAGGTTAGATATTCTTGTTTCATTTCTATAGCAAAGTGGCTAATGAGTCAAAATTGAGTTTAAAGAGAGGGTTATCAATCTCTTGGCTGATTTGGGCAATTTCCACATATATGGATACTGAGCCCTTCTTTCCCCCTATTTTAAAAGCACTTTCTCTGCCCCAAAGATAGAGAATCTGTGATTTTGCTAATGGATTATCTACATTTATTATTGAGTCCCTTGGCAGTGTTTCCTTCTAGGGGGGGAAATGCCTCTGCCTTGCTCTAAGGGAGGGGAGGAGCTTTTTCTCAGAAATAAATTTCCCATCAAGTAGGTGTTAAGTCTGTTGACGTTAATGTCTCTCCTGATCCTCATAGATTATAACCTAAAAGGCTGTAGTCCCTTTCAATGCATTCTAGTCCTTCATTTCTTCCAGTGTATTGAGAAATAATTGACACAGCTTATTCCAGAAGTTTAAGGCATACAGCATGATGGTTTGATTTACATATATTGCGAAAACTTCGATTTCTCTTTTACCCCAGATAGCCTAGGCCTAGTGCGTGTGGCTTAAGTAACGTTACTGAAACTCAGCAAAGGGTCAGGGCTGAGAGGGAGCAATACCGGATTCATGTGTCAGTAATTGCTTATCACCAGCTGACATGACAAATAGTTGGGCTGACAGTGGGTTGGCAGTTAAGCCTCCAGCTAAAGAAGCTTTCAGCTAAAAAGTATTAAAGCTGGATGATACCCGAGAGCCCTCGACTATGTCAGATTTGAAATGAACAAGGAGCCTAGAGCTTCTCTGTGTATGTGTGGAATGCTTTCTGCTCATGCCTTCTTTATTTTGATGAGGTCAAGCCTTCTTCCCTTTCTCTTTGGGAAGGTTTAGACTAATGATGCCTACCTGCGCCTGAACAGAATGTGAACACTTCCGTCTCAAGTTCGTGAAGTGGCAGGAGAAATCTTCTTGTTCTACTGAATTCAAACTGACAACAACTCTAATCCCTTGTAGCATTGTTTCTCTGGGGGAAAAGGGAGCATAATAGATATTTTCTTCCATATCCATAGCTAAGAAATGGACAGATCCACATTTGTGTGCAGTTTCCCTGAATTAATTTTATCGTGATCGTCATCACACTGATACCAATGACATGAATGCAGAAGAGCAGTGTTCTCACCAGCAAGTGCCAGAAAAATTGGACCGAGGATGTGTTTCTTGTCTGATGACCAATGGAACGATAATGGAAAGGAAGGGAGGGAGGAGGGAAAAGAGGGAGGGGAGAGGGAGAGGAGAGGAGAGAAGAAAGAAAGAAAGAAAAAGGAAAAAGAGGAAATTGTTCTTTCTTTAAAGGGTACAGCTTCATGTTCTAGGTTGAGTCATGCCATTTTTGAACGTCTGGCTAAATCCTACTTGGGCATTCAATCTTCATGTTACCTAAGAAAGAGAAGGAAAAAAAAGGTGGTATGTTACAGTGGAAAAGTATGTTCCTCTACGGAGGAGGCTTCTATCCGATGGGAAAAGGACAGTTAGTAGGATTATTCAGGTGGTATAGACCAGAGCTCTGGCCAAATGCTGCACCTCAGAGGTATGTGACTAGATGTGCTGAGTGGGCACTGTGGCAGGACTCGGAGGGATAGCGTCCAGGAGGTGGTGACAGACAAGGGTGCAAGAGAGGAACTGCATTGCAGGACCTCATGTAACACAATGACACTGGCCTGAGGCCAGGACCCTCCTGTTTTAATCTTCCAGGATATCCTAAGCCTGGGTATTCTGTGTGATCTGACAGAGAAAAAGGAGCCCAAGTAGTGCCTAACTTTAAGCCTTGTGATAACTCTGGTATGTAAGTTGTGACAGCCAGATTTGCCCTACTTTAGAAAAATAGAGATCATTGGCATTTTTTGCTTTTTGAGTATCATGGGTACAACTAATACCTATTATATTAACAATTTCATGAGTTTCCTACAAGGCACTCATGAGTATTTTATCTATAATCCTTGCAAATACCTATTTAGGTAAATTTCCTCTTGATTCTCTTACGTGTCTTTAAGTGTCCACTATAATACTCAGTGTGTTGGTGCCATAGTTATTTAGTCGTGCATTAGTTCACTCGGTAAATGTTTATTATTTTCCCACTATGTAGCAAGCGCTGGTCTAGGTATTGGGAATAAACAAAAGAAACAAAATCTCTGCTGTCTAAAAATGGAAGCCACTAAATCAGGAGGTAGAATCAGGTAACTAATATTTGTTGTGCACTTCCTTTGTGCTTTGGGAAGGATTTCTGTATTAAATCAGTCAGGGTTCAAATTACAAAAAAACTACCGCAGGAAGGGGATGTATTGGAAGTATCTCTGTATCTTGCAGAGATAGCCCTGGGGACCTAGGGACTGGAACCGAGGGAGAACTCGAGTCTCTCTCCAACCATGATTTATGTTAGCTTTATTGTCCCCTGCTACACACAGTCTTTTTCTACTTGGTGGGACTTTTTCACTGGCATCTACAGATATTGTTCTCTTCTAGTTTTGTGATCTGTTAGGCAAAGAGGCACTTGCCTCAGTTGTAGTGGCAATGATTCTGGGGTTGTCTTGACTTTGGACAAATGCTCAACCTTGGAAATTTCCCAGGAGGATGAGGTTGTGCTAATTGGTCCAGGCAGGTTCTGTTGATCAGCTCTATGTTCAGCACATGAGACCAGCTCTTAGTGGAAGGCAGAGCCTGAAGGAGATACATGCCAGACAGGCTAACACAGCCACCAGACACAATTCTAACAACTCAGAAAAAAACATCATAGTTTCACATTTTCCAAAAAAACTTAATTTTGTCTCAAAGACATTAAATAACTAATCTATATTCGCTCAGCTTATGGAGGTGGGATTCAAACCCTGTTATAACTGTGAGAAAATCTGGTGCTCTTTTTGCCTTGCCATGTGATTTCCATGATGTCTGGAACATGATTGTTCCTAAGAAATATTCACTGAATAAATACATGAGTATCAAGCTATATGTAGCTAAGATAATCCAAAAAAAAAAAAAAACCCTGCAATTTCTACCCAGAATTTAAATTGGAATATATATAAGCCTATGAATTTTTAGATTTCAGATGAGAATACTTAACAAGATTTATGTATAAATATGTATACGAACACACTGTGATATACTTGGGGAGCTATGAATACAAAAGTACAAAAATAATTATTTCAGTTCCCATGTAAAAAGTGTTATTTTTAATCCCTTACTTAGATAAGACCTTAAAAAAAAAAGTTGTGAAGTTGCCAAGATCCACTTTTATTTTGACAGAATGAATCAGCAAAATGTACTCTGTTGGCATACTGAGAATAATTTCCTCCCCAAGATGGCTTCTAAGGGTTAACTGGGACATTTTCCATGGTGGTCTGGACCACTGTGCACCTTCTTAGCCCGCATCCTAAGGTGGTGAAATGCATAGGTTAGTTCTGACTGGCAGCTCCTTCCTGCCAGCGGCCATATGTCAGGAGCTGCAGATGTTCTAAACATTGACTGCAAAAGCTTACCAGTGGTGTCTCAATGGAAGTGCCTTTACACCGGTGTGCTCTTAAACATCTTGCAAAAACCCAGCTTCAGGTGGCTTAGCCAAGGATAGCCTTGCCTGGAGAATTGGCGATTATGCCAGGGGTTACGGGGACAGTAGTGACAGAAAGGAAAAAGGATCAGAAGTGGACGCCCTTTAGGAAATCTCTTCAGGCACTCAAACAGAGCTCATGTTTTCCTGCCTTCCTTCTCTGAATTCTATCGGAAGTCCGCCCACTTTTTTGGTAAAGGGTCTTTTCTATAAAGCCTAAAATATTTTCATCTTTGTGCACCGTAGAGTTTCTGTGGCGGCCACCCAACTCTGCTGTGGCAGTGCAGACAGGCAACACATAAACAAATACACATGACTGTGTCCCCCCCAAAATCAATTTGCAAAAACGGGTGGGGGGAGACCCTAATTGGCCCATGGGCCATACTTGGCTGATCCCTGGCTTCCACGTAGGCTGCTATTTCATACATGTCCCCTTTATGCATCTATTGGACTAGTTGCTCTGTGCTAGATAAAGAAAAGAACGTGATATCAGTTGCTTTGGGGGCTATAAATCTAACATGGAAGACTGGGGGAAAGGCCGTAATGTTTCATATGGAACGCAAACATGAAGGTTTTTACGAGTTTATGGGAGAGCCCTCATCTAGAGGGTTCATTCATGCGAGAGAGCAAACAAAACTTGAAGAACAAAACTTGAAGAACAGATGGTAAAAGAAGAGCTTAGAGAGTTTTAACTGTACAAGGGATGGCAAAGAACACAAACACAAAAAGGAGCACAAGCAAGGGCATGATTAAAGGAAAGTTGTTATGACTTGCATCTTAAACAATATGAAGAAATTTGGGTTCACATCATGTCAGACCTTGAGTGCTAGGTTCATGAGTTTGGATTTTATTTTATTTTATTTTATTTTATTTTATTTTATTTTATTTTTTTTATTTTATTTTATTTTTTAACGTTTATTTATTTTTGAGACAGAGAGAGACAGCATGAACGGGGAGGGGCAGAGAGAGAGGGAGACACAGAATCAGAAGCAGTCTCCAGGCTCCTAGCCATCAGCCCAGAGCCCGACGCGGGGCTCCAACTCACAGACTGCGAGATCGTGACCTGAGTCGAAGTCGGACATTCAACCAACTGAGCCACCTAGGTGCCCCTGGATTTTATTTTTAAGCAGGGAGGGGCTGCGGGGGCTTGGAAGCAAGGGGAAAGACGTGAGTTTTACAGCAAGAAGCAGAATATGCAATTTGTAAGTAGTTTGGATTGGAGCGTAGAGAACACAGAAGTGAGGGGGTGAGGAAGGAATTGGAGTTGTACAAATGGTTGGCTGGCTGGAGCAAAGACTTGGATCAAAGTGTTGGAAAGTGGTAGATCTAGATCTGCATATATGTATACATATTAATATTGTATATGAATGTGATATATGTATTATATACAGAGAAAAAAAAAGAAATGGACACGAGGGGCACCTGGGTGGCTCAGTCAGTTAAACATCTGACTCTTGGTTTCAGTTCGAGTCATGATTTCAGTCATGAGATAAAGTCCCACATGGGGCTCCATGCTGGGTGTGGAGCCTGCCTAAAATTCTCTCTTTCCGGCTCCCTCTGCCCCTCCCCCACTGTCATGTAGTCTCTCTCCAAAAGAAGAAGAAATTGACATGAAAGATACCCACGAATTAGAATGATTAAATATCACGGAAAGAGAGAAGTGAAACAAGGCTTTTAGGGGCCAAGCCTGAATAACTAGGAGAATAGTACTCATATTGAAAGAAATAGAGTAGTCAGAGGGTAAGGCCAATTTGGGGAGAAATGTGATTAATGTAGCCTTGAGTATGTGACACATAATGGGGAAAAAAAAAAAGGTTGAGTCCAGTGACATGAGACAATCTGTGCATGCAGAAAGCTTCTAATCTTTGAGAGTTGCATGATGGGCATGCGTAACTGAAATGGCCTTACAATTTTATAATAAATTATTAGATCTGTGACTTAAATTACCCACCAGTCTTATTGGACCAGTCATCAGTCCCAAAGAGTAGTATATTGTCATTCATTTTATAAGAGAAAGTACACAGGTGAACAGATGTGATAGGCAGTATTGGAAGTAGAATTAAGGCATGATCTTCACGTAATATATTTTATTAAATGTCAGTGATCATTGTTTTAAAGATTAATGGCTATCTCCTGGTTTAAATTACAGTACATTTCATTACTAATAGTTATCAAATGATGCAATATTGTAAAAGCTACATCAGTCTAAATCACATTTAATAAATTGGGGCATATGTTTTGATAAAGGACAAAAAAGAAATGTAGCTAAATCATGAATTTTGCATTTACTGGCTGACATGGGAATAAAACGCTAGGTTGAGTTTTCAGGCCTATGTTTTTAATTAGGAGTCATTGATAATGTCATTTGGTAATCAAATTTAATTCTAAATTGAGATGTAAGGACACTTGTATTTTTCAAGTGACAAAGAATATTGGTTAATGAGGGATAACATACAAAAGTGACATTTTAAATATTTCAACTGCTTAATAATTTATACCATTTCAATAGAATGTGTTTTCTTTTTCCAAAAGGTTTGTAGAATATCCCAGATGTTAGAAAAATTAATTCTAGGACCACTTCTGTGTTGTGAATAAGCTCCAGTGGAATCTATATTTTGTAGGGTGAGGCCTTACTACAGATTATTTTAAGAAATAGGGTGCCTGATTTCTCCCCAGAATCCCCCCAGAAAAGCAGGATTTGAGGTGCATGAGGGAAAGTCTGTATCTATTCCTCAGTTTTGGTGCTTTGTTCTGTGACTCTTCAGGTTTGTAGAAGGTGCAATCTACATCATAGGTATAATTTTATTTTGCGTTTGAAGACTGGAAAACAATGCATTGCTGAAAAGAGAATTTTCTGTGAAGTACAGTAATAAATTCTAAAGAGAATAAAACCAGAAAATTAGTAGATCTGTTATAAAGGAAAAGAAGTAAGAATAATATTGTGGAGCTCTCTTCTTCTCATTTGAGGTAATTTGAGATAATTTGAGATAATTATGGACAGACACCAACTCAGAGTTGTCTTTTTTCGTGTATAAAGATCTAGAGAAAATTTGATTCATGAGTATTCTTTTTTTTTAACTTTTTTAAACGTTTATTTATTTTTGGCAGAGAGAGAGCATGAGCAGGGGAGGGGCAGAGAGTGAGGGAGACACAGGATCCCAAGCAGTCTCCAGGCTCTGAGCTGTCAGCCCAACATGCGGCTGGAACTCACAGACTGTGAGATCAAGACCTGAGCCAAAGTCGGACGCTCAACTGACTGAGCCACCCAGGCGCCCCTGATTCATGAGTATTCTTAAGTAGAGTACTTTAAGGATTTTGAAAATATATGTTTTGAAAGTTACGGGTATGGGAATGTTGGATTCTGGGATAAAATGCCAAAGGTCACGTAAAGTAACAAAAGGAGTGGAGTTCAGTAGCACTATGTAATAAGGGTGAAGAATTTTAAGTTCCCAGGGAAACCAGAAGTACAGGGGCAGGAGGGTAAATACTATGCACCTGAAAAGTATAGAAGTAAAAGAAAATCCATGGCCAAGTAAGGACATTGATCAAGGGGAAAGCAGATTTATTTAATACAGATTTGTGATTCTACAGTTAAAAAGATTAAGATCACAACATGTGGGGCACTTGGATGGCTCGGTCAGTTGATTGTTCTATCTTGATTTCTGCTCAGGTCATGATCTCATGGTTTGTGAGTTCAAGCCCTGTATTGGGCTCTGTGCTGACAGCATGGGGTCTGCTTGGATTCTCTCTTTCTCCCTTTCTTTCCATCCCTCCTCTGCGTACCCTCACATGCACTCTTTCTTTCTCAAAAATAAATAAAGAAACAAATAAATAAATAGTATCACAACATGCTCGGTGGGTTGGATTTCTTGTTGAAATGAAGAAGGGGTACATTTCTCTGCGGGCTGGTATAGCGCATGGCAGGAGTCACTCAGCATTCATGAGTGGATGGATGATAGAACCCACCTTACAATAAGTACGACCTTCTTGTCTTTTCTCAAAATGAATTCATGCAAAAACTAGAACTTCTTCCTAGATTGCAAGCATAACTATAGGATATGAAACACAGATAAGTAGAGTCCTAATGTTCCCAACTGAATTAAATCAGGCAAAACGTGACCACTTTACAGTGCAAGAACTAGGGGCGCCTGTGTGGCTCATTTGGTTGTGCATCCAGCTCTTGACTTCGACTCAGGTCATGATCTCACATTTCATGGATTTAAGCTCCACATCGGGCTCTGTGCTGACAGCATGGAGTCTGCTTGGGATTCTCTGTCTCTATCCCTCCCCCACTCATGTGCTCTCTCTCTCCAAATAAATAAATAAACTTAAAAAAAAAAGGAATACGGTGCAAGAACTGCGTTGGATATTTCCTATTTATGAATTAGTAAGGAAGAGTTTTCACCCTTTTAAGGTGGAACTTTCTACCCCTAGTTCCTGATGAAAACTGAGCTTCTCCATTTGAGCAAATAGGAGGTAGTTTCAGAAGTCAGCCACCCTGATCCTTTCAACTTGGAGGAACTTTCTAGATTGTCCTCCTTTTGTCATTCAAACTTCTCAGCCAGATCCTTAGAGCAGCCTCATGTCCATTACCATCAAGGACGATTCTGATTCCATAGTGCTTAGTAAAATATATCTTTTCCCCCTTTGGGGGCCAAAGATCGAGCCAGTTTAGGAACAAAATAGTTGAGTAATCATAGTTGTGAGCTCCAACTACTTAAGCCAGGGCCAGAAATTATGATTTTGGAGTAGGTACGTTTGGAGAAGCAAAAAAAAAAAAAAAAAAAAAAAAAATTCTGTAGTCAATCCTGAGTGGGTTTTGCTTCCGAAACCTAACTGCTAGATTGGATGGGCTGTTCAGCTATAAGGGAACATTTGAAGGTAAAGAGATGGGTTTGTCACAGTAGAAACTGATCAAAAGTAGATGGATGTAGGTGGATATGAAATGAAATCAAGGCAAGATTACAATGAGGGGAGGAAATGGGCCAATGATTCACCAGGCTGTGGAGACAGGACTGGAAAGACAGGCATAGGGCTGGCAAGAGAGACTCTGGAAACAAGCAAGTCCAGGTCTGGGCTGAACGACTGTCAAGAGAAGGAAAGTTGTGTCACTTGTATCTACTAACTGAAAAGTCCTGTGGGTCTGGGGTTAGAAAGGAAAATACTGTACGTTTCCTCAGGGAATAATGAACAGTCCCAGGGCAGTCTGCAAGGGGGTGTCTTGAGGTGCCCTGGGCCTACAAACTGACAATTTTTATGCTAAGACTTAGCCAACCAAATTTCCTACAAGGCACAAACCAACTAAAAGTGTATGTACATGTGGGTGGGAGTTGTTCACATAAGAAGAGGATAGTGGTGACATCACAGTCAAATTTGTCCTGGACAATGGTTGGCCATTCTCACTTTAGCTTTCACTGTTCACTTGGGCTTTTAAAAAAATGTTTATTCTGAGAGAGAGAGAGAGAGAGAGAGAGAGAGAACGAGAACGTGTACACAAGTGGGGGGGGGGAGGGGCAGAGAGAGACTCCCAAGCAGGATCCGTGCTGTTAGCAGGCACAGAGCCCGACATGGGCCTCAGTCTCATAAACCATGAGATCATGACCTGAGCCAAAATCAAGAGGCACTTGACTGCCTGAGCCAACCAGGCACCCCTGTTCATTTGGGCTTTAGGTTGGTGTTGTTATAAAGACTAGCCAGTGACTGTAGAGATGCGGAGGTAAGAAAATTCCAGCAACATATTCACAGTACTGACTCACCATAAGAGGAAAGCAGAAGACTTGCATGTTTCCTATCCTAACCAAGCCAGAAAAGCAATCCCTGCTTTGAAGTGCAAGTCGTTGTCCTACTTCTTTCCTAGTTTTTATCAAACATGGCAAGTGTGGAGTCTGAGCTCAGATGATGTCCAACCTCTTGAATTTTTCCTAGAGAGTAATTTGGATGAATAGCACATTAAGTGCAGCTTCATTAATAACTGTGGCAGCCACTGTGGTCTCTAGGGTAGTTACACGAAATGTATTTACATATAAAAGTGATTATTCTTTAGTCTCTATGGAGATATGGAAATGTACTTGGCTAATTCTGACTGTTAAGACCTGCGCTGGATTGAGGTAGTATGATACTGAATTCTTTCAGGACTCAGAAAGAAACTTGCAATTTACATTTTAGTGTTGACAAGTAAATGGTACCGTTCTTCCATATTTGAAAATATCTTTAGCAAATGTGGGCCTAATTCCTATACCAAAATACGGACTTTTATAACTTGGACAGTGAAAAACATGACTTTAACTTTTCCCCAACTCCCAACTCATTTTATTTAAGAGAGGGCAACATGAAGAATTACGTAATTGATTAGGAAAGTGAATAACTGGCACTTGAATACAAGTGGCCTCCTTGTATCAAGAATGGAGTTCATTATTTGCCACTGTTCAGAGAATGACATGAAGCCAATAAAGCACTTTGTGAAAATTTTCAGTCACTCCTTAGCTAGTATATAGTTTCTGTATGTGATCCAGTGCCAAAAGAGTGTCAGGGTATATGTGCTATTTGGAAACGTATCAGATGTGAAAATATTTTTGTTTTTCGAATTCATACTTTTTCCTCCTTTTCTGGTCTTTGTTTTGGAGTTCTGAACTAATGAAGACACCCAAGCCAGGGGTATTTCTATCTCTCCATGAGAACTGATGCTTTTCCATACAAAAACAAAATAGTATTAGATATGAGCAAAGTTAAGACATGATTTATGTTGTTCGAAAGATCCAGTTTGGGGATTCGTCTCCTGGTAGTGGCTTTCAGTGTTTGGAATAGTAGATAAATCCCATGCTACTCTGTGTCCCTATAAGTCTCTGGGTTGTTTTATTTTACTTTCTTGGGGTCAGTAACATCTTTCTGAATTTTGCTTATGAACAGTAAGATGAAGTGTATATCAGGCATTATTTTGCTCAGGAACACAATAAGATTTGCTGAGCTTTTATTTATGGTTTTGTAATGGGCAGGAAATAATTTTCACCATGTAAAAAGTGAGCCTAGCTTATATTTAATAACCATCATGTACCGTTATCAAGTTCTGGCAGCTTTTTTCAACTTTATTTTTGTTTTCTTCTTAGCATTTGAAAATTATGTGGAGCCAATTCATAAGAGTAGGAAAAAAGGGGCTGCTTTGGTATATGATTGACCTTGATTTACTAAGTTGATTATCTCATGATACATTTGACATACATTGATGGTGGTGAAATCCCACTGGTAAAATAGGTATAACTGAAGCAGAATCATGCAATTTCAACAGCCCTGTAACATCAATAATTGCCATGTAGATAGATTTAAAAATGAGAAAATTTGCACAAGGCTAGTTTAACACTACAGAGAAAAAAATCTTGTCTATCAGAAGTACTGTTCTCTCCAAACAAGATGAAAAGTTTACACACACGTGATACTTGTGTGAATATTCACGCATATACAAATTGATAGGAACAGTCATCCCAATTGTGTTTCCCTGGTTTTGCTGGAGATACGAAAGGACCTTCATTGAAGAAGGTGGTGAGGAGGGTGGTGTCTGGAAGAAGTGGTAGAAGGGTAAAGAGAAAGTTTAAATCGCCTTGAGATGCTCTGAGAAATAGTCAAGCTCCTCCTTGAAGTCCTGTTTACTTTAGTGAATGTGATTCTTTGACTCTGATTTTTAGACAGACTTTATTGTGATATTTAGTTATTTGATTTCTTTCATTAGAGTTTTTTTTTAATGCATGGAGATTCTGTACATATTTGTTTGATTTATACCTGAGTATTTCTTTTTTGGGTGCTATTATAAAAAGTACGTAGAAAGTATGGAGGGGTGCCTGGGTGGCTCAGTCGGTCAAGCGTCTGACCCCTGATTTCAGCTCAAGTCATGATCTCACAGTTGGTGAGTTTGAGCTCCATATCAGGCTCTGTTCTTATAGCACGGAGACTGCTTGGGATTCTCTCTCCCTCTCTCTTTGCCTCTCCCCCATTCTCTCTCTCTCTCTCTCTCTCTTTCTCACACACACACACACACACACACACACACACACACACACACACATTCTCTCTCTCAAAATTAACTTAAAAATGTATGTGTGTAAAATTATATAAAAAAGTTTTTTTTTCCTCAATTTCAAGGTCGAGTTTTTCATTGTTGGCCTATATAATCATGGAAAAATCATTGACTTTTATCCTCAGTAATTTTAGACAAGGTTTTTTTATCAAATTATTTTTTAAGAAATTTGTACTTTATCAAATTTGTATTTATCAAATTATTTTTTAAGAAATTTGGACTTTAAGGTCATCTGCAAAGAAAGACAATTTTAATTCTTTTCTTCTATATCTGTAAACCTCTGATTTTCTTTCTTTGTCTTTGTCACTAGCTAGGACTTGGATTATACTGTTCATCAGGAATGGTTAATAAAGGTAGGTTTGGGATAGGTTTCTGATTATTCCTTTAATATGCTGCTGGATTCAGTTTGCTATTTGCATCAGATGTTCATAAGGCCTGTTGGTCTATGTTTTCTTTTTTTTTTTAATAGTGTCTTTGTCTTTGGTTTCAGGGTAAAGTGGCCTCATAAAATGAATTAAGAAGTGTTCCCTCTTCACTTTTTTGGAAAAGGTTTAGAAGGAAAGGTGTTAGTTATTCCTTAAAGGTTGGTAGAATTCACCAGTGAAACCAGCTAGTTCAGGGCTTTGGTTTGTTGGGAGATTTTTTATTACTGATTCAATTTGCTTTCTAATTATAAGTCTATTTAGATTTGTTTTGGTAGGTTTTTGCCTCTAGGAATTTTTCCATTTCATTTAGGCTATCTAGTTGGTTTCCATACAGCTGTTTAGTAATCTTTTATCATTTTTATTTTCCTAGTCATGTCCATTTTTATTTCTGATTTTGGTAACAGCAGGTCTCTGCCTTAATCTAACATAAAGAATAAAAAATTAAAGGGAAGAAATAGGTGGTATTAATTTCTTATCACTGCTATAACAAATTACCACAAACTTAGTGGCTATAAACAATGCATATGTGTTATTTTATAGTCCTGGAGGAAGGAAGTCTGAAAACTATCTCGCTGGGCTAAAATACACATGTTGGCCGGGCTGTCTCCTTTCTAGGGACTCAAGGGGAAAATCCATGCTCTTGCCTTTCCCAATTCTAAAAGCTGTCTTCCCTTCCTGAGTTATGGCTCCCTTCCATCTTCAAAGCCAGCAACAGTTAGCTAAGTCTCTGCCGCATTGTAGCTCTCTGACAGTGACTCTTCTTCCTCCCACTTCAACTTTTAAGGAGCCTTGTCATCACCCAGATAATTCAGTAAATCTCTCTTTTTTTAGGATTATTATCAAATTAGCCACCTTAGCCACCTTAAATGAGCCTGAAACCTCATTTCCCCTGTGCCACATCACATCACATATTCATAGGTTCTGAGTATTAGAACATGGACATCTTTGCCAGGGCCGTTACTCTGCCTACTACATAGGCCATCTAGATTTTTGTTTTTAATTTTTTTTTAATGTTTATTTATTTTTGAGAGAGACAGAGACAGGATGCAAGTGCGTTAAGGGCAGAGAGAGAGGCTCAGAATCCGAAGCGGGCTCCAGGCTCTGAGCTGTCAGCACAGAGACCAACGTGGGGCTTGAACTCACAGACCGTGAGATCATGACCCGAGCAGAAGTTGGACGCTCAACCAACTGAGCCACCCAGGCACCCCTGATTTTTGTTGAAGATCACGTCCTTATATGTTTAATTTTCATCCAGTTTTTAGGTTAAATGTGGAGAGTGGAGGTTGTGGGATTATCCCAGCACCTAAGCTTGTATTCCTTTTGATTGAAACTTGACATTGATGGGTTGGAGGGATCCATGTAAAGGGAGTAGTCAGTGATTCACTCAGGATTCTAATTTGGCTAAACAGAATGGAGGGAGTTGTACTCATCAAAAAGAGGAGTCTCTTAGGAGCTATAGGATTGGTCGGGGTGGGGGGATAAGAGTTCAATTTGATACTAGCTTAAATTACCAAGTATATTTTTCTTCCTTAGTTAGATAAGAGCTTGAGGCTGAAGAGGGAAAAATATGTGGTAAAGATAAAACTTGAGGAGTGGCAATTAAAATTAGGAAAGTGGCTGAAGTCTTCTTAGGAGTACTTACAGAATAAAAAGAGAAGTATGCCTGACCTAGACATTGAAACATGAATGTTATAGGGTGACTCAGATGGACTCCTCTGCCAAGAACATTGAGAAAGAGTGGACAGACAGGTAGGGCAACACCACAAGAGGGTGGTATTATGGACATCAGAAAAAGAGATTATCTCTCAAAAGTGGGAACAATCGGAAGTACTAAATGACACAGAAAGCTAATTAACCTAATTATTAATTTAATAATAATTATTAAGCTAATTAAGTGCCTGAAAAGAATTGAATTTAACTTCAAGCACATCATCTTTACAAAAGCTTAGGCGGTGCCTTAGTGAAAATAGTACCCATATTTAAGTGTATTAAGGACAGAGAAGGGTATAAGTAGCTATCTGGAAAGCAATTATTACCTGTAGGGGACAAGGAGAGATCATGGGAGAAGCATGGATAGCTGACATACCTTGGGAGAACCATCAAAAGGGCTTGTGTTGAGAGTACTGGGAAAGGAAGAAATGAGAAGTAAAGACCTTGAATAGAAAAGACGGATGTTTCAGCAAGGAAATTCTCTCAAACAGGAATATCTCTTTCTTTGATGTCAGAATAAAAAGAAAAGCATAAGTAAAACAGTTATATATTTTTCTTTTGACAGTCTACAGTTGGTGGAAAATCTCATTTAGGTGCTTGCATTTTCTCTGTGAATCAGGAGCGATGTCCATATAAAGAACATTTTCTCTGTGAGGAAGCAACTGAATATGAAGGTAGAAGTAATGGGTTGTAGAGATCTGTGAAGAAGTTTAAGGTAGCTGCACCTTGTAAGGATGGGACAAGGCTTTTTACCTTTGACAACTCCTGTGAGTCAAGCAAATAAGTTTTCACAATTCAGCCTTTATTTCATTAAGATTTCAACCCCCTCTAGAAGCTTGATTCCTAAGGACATTGTGGTAATCAGACTTCTAAGACACCTCCCAACAGTCCCTACTTCCAGATATGCATGCCCTCTGTAATCCTCTCAGCTAAAGTGTGGGCTGGACTTGGTGACTGGCTTCTGAGAAACAGGATATGGCCAAAGTGATAGGATGTCACTTTTTTTAAAAGTTTATTTATTTATTTAGAGAGGCTAATTTTATTAGGGAGACAGAGGGAGAGAGAGAATCCCAAGCAGGCTCCACACTCAGCATGGAGCCCAACATAGGACTCGATCTTATGACCTGGGGATCATGACCTGAGCCAAAATCAAGAATTGGATGGTTTTACCGACAGAGACACTCAGGTGCCCCTAGAATGTCACTTCTGAGATTAGATTGTAACAGAATGTGACTTCCATCTCATTAGTGTTTTCTTTTGCTGTTCATTTGCTTACTTTGTTGAAACCTGTTACCATGTTGTGAGCTGCCCTTGGGAGAGGCCTACATGGCAAGATTCCAGGCACAAAGGCTAGTAGCTGGTTAGTAGCTGGTGGAACATTTAGTCCCTTAGTCCAAGAGTTCATGAATAAGTGAATCTTAGAACAACCAGGTGAGCAAGCTATGAAGTGGAACTTTTCCCACTTAATCTTAAAATGACAACAGCTCTAGCCAACTCCTTGACTGCAGCTTTGTGAGGGACCAGAGCCAGAGGACCCAACTAACCTGAGCTTGGATTCTGGACAGGCTGTGCCATAATGAATATTATCATTTTAGGCTACTCAGGTTTGAAGTAATGTGTTATGCAGCTATAGATAACTGATAGAGACATCATGTCTTATCTTAGGGATTCATCTTTGATTGCTATCAATAGAGAACAAGGTGTAAGCCAAGTGGGTGGTGAGTTTAAAAGGAAGTGTCTTAATAGGAAGAACCTCAGTAAAATGTGGGTTCTTCAGTTGATTGATCTAGGTCTTATATGGAGCTTTGGAAGATTAACCAGTAATTTTATTCTCCAATCTTCAAAATAGCAGGGTGGTCTGTCTCACCTTTTGTTATCAATAAAATGAAGAATCTCAGACTGTTAAGGCAAATCTAACTAAGGCTTCTAATTCTCAATTATGGACTTGAAGAGAGCTTATTTAAAGCAAGTTTTATCCTAATGGAAACAAAGGGATTAATCATGAGATTGACAGAAATACCTTTTTTTTTTTTTTTAGGAAGTAAATCCTGGCATACAGAAAGTTCTTCCTCTGTCTACACAAGGGCTCATTATATTCTTGACCAGATCACAGGGAACACTGTTGCTTCACACAATATGGTTTACCCCTCCTGACAAATCCTACATGGGCATATCATTCAAGAGAAGGCACACTGAACAGAAAATGAATATAATCTCGCCAGGTTTCATGCCTATTTCATTTCCCTAAGGTTAAGAGTCAGCACTGTTCAACTGCAAAAATCGTCAAGGATCTTGAATAAAGTGACTCTGTGGTTGTAAGAAGCATTGGTCAGCTTAGGTCATTACTATTAAGAATTTATAAAAACAGACTGGACATTTTGGAGAGATTTATCCATTTGGAAAAGAGTAGAGGTGTTTTGGGGGCTGCTTTCTCAGATAAGGATGCGCTCTGAGAGGACTCATTCTTGAAGTTCTTGTTGTATACTACAGAGATGTGCATCCTGGAATGAAACTGTTGGATCAACTAGTTCAGGCTCATTTGCTCCTTTTATTGAGAATCTACCATAAGCCAGATCCTGTGCTGAAAAGTAGGGACTTAAACGGGATCATGATGCCTTTCTGAATGAAACTAACAAAAGAGATTAACTGTATAGCAATGTAAGTTTCAATTAGCAGCTAATGTAAGCCTTAAAATGCAGAACATGAAACACTGTTATCTAGGGTGTCATCTTTGCATGGGCCATTGATCGCAACTCTCCAGGCTGTTGGTGAAGACCTGATCACAGAATGGCTAATGTGTTGTCTCTATCTTGATCTTGATAGAAATATGTTTTTGAGGAGTCTGTCTTCACTTGTTTCTACAATCATTTGCTACTTTTACGGAGAAGTATTTATATTCGTTGCAAAAATCTTTCAGTTTCTCCATGTCACTCAAAGTCGGTCAGATAAGTAAATACTGCCCAGATTTCAGTTATGTTAGTTTTCCTTCTCTGCTTTTATTTTTGTCATAACTGCTATTAGGACTGTTTTAGTCATACAGGAAGGCCCAATTCCCATGGCTTAAGTGAAGACAAAGCGAAGAAAAACAAAAACAAAACAAAGAATAGTTTATAGTCTGAAACTGAAAAGCCTAGGTATAGAAATAGTCTCAGATACCTGCAGTTTCAGGGCTCAGATTCTTAGAATCCCATTCTGTGCTTTGTTCTGAGTTGACACCATCCCAGGCTCTTTCACGGTGGAAAAGGGACTATAGCACAGGGGCCAGCCAACTTTTTCTGTAAAGGACTAGATCGTGAATATTTTCAGCTTTGTGGACACATGGCCTCTGTCACAACTACACAACCCTGACACTGAAGTGTCAAAGCAGCCACAAATATTATACAGATGACTGGTTCTGGTGTGTTCCTGATTCCCTGTGTCGACAGTTAAATAGAAGCTGTGGACCTCATACTTAGGTACTCAGTGCCAGCACTAAACACAAAGTGATGAAACAGTGTTTATCATAAAGCAGCTCAGAGGTGTGGAGAGATTGGCCAAAGTGATTTCTCCATACTCAGGATGAGGATGAAGCCAGGGAGAACTCAGATCCATTGACTCCTGCGCTGTCCTGTGCAACCTCCTTGACATGCTGCTGACTGTTCTCGGCCAGCCTGGTCAGGGGAGTTTATGATGCTGTTATGCAAACACCTGTATCCCTAAGGATTTTCCCATGATCTCACTGTGTTTTCCCATGATCCATGTCAATGTCAAGAATTCCAGTGTTTTATGTACGTGAGAACTCTCCTACCTGTCTGTGATCTCGACACTGTACTTTAGGCTCCCTTGTAATTTATAACTTTTTTTTTGGAGTCCTGAATCTCATGTTTGCTCTATATGTTCATATATATATGCTATATATGATCATCTGAATTAGTTGGGGTAAGTGTTAGGGTGCAGATCCCTGGTTCTTACCACAGACCCAACTCTGAAGTGAATGAGAAGGTGTTCTGGATCAGGAGAGGGCTTCTGTCCATTTTTGAATCAGATTATTATTTGGGAGGGGAGTGTTGAGTTATGTTAGTTCTTCATTTAGTTTGCATGTTAACTCCTTACTGGATATACCATTACTTTTTAAATACATACCGCATCTTCTTTATCCACTCATCTATCAATGGGCCCTTAGGTTGCTTCCATATCTTGACTACTGTAAATAATGCTGCACTAAGCATAGGGGTGCATATATCTTTTCAAATTAGTGTTTTTTGCTTTCTTTGCATAAATACCCAGTAATTCCATTCCTGGGTCATAATATATTTCTATTTTTAATAAAAAGTTTTCTTTATTTATTTTTGAGAGATAAGAGAGTGAGCATGTGAAAATGTGAGTGAAAATGTTTTTCATTTTTTGAGAGAGAGAGAGCGAGAGAGAGAGAGAGCCTGAGGAGGGGAGGGGCACAGAGAGAGGGAGACACCGAATCCAAAGCAGGCTCCCAGTTCTGAGCTGTCAGCACAGAGCCCGATGAGGGTCTCAAACTCAGGAACAGGGAGGTCATGACCTGAGCCTAAGTTGGATGCTTGACCAATGGAGCCACCCAGGCACTCCATACTGTTTTCCATAGTGGCTACACCAATTTACATTCCCACCATTGGAGCCTGAGGTTTTTGTTTGTTTGTTTGTTTGTTTGCTTTTCTTCCACAGACTTGCCAACACTTGTTTCTTGTCTTTTTGATACTAGCCATGCTGACTGCTGTTAGGTGATATTTCATTGTGATTTTCTATTTCTCTGATCATTAGTGATGTTAAGCATTGTTTTGTATGTCTCTTGGCCATTTGTATGTTGCCTTTGAAACAATGTCTATTCAAGTCTTCTGTCCATTTTTGAATCAGATTATTATTTTTGGGAGGGGAGTGTTGAGTTGTGTTAGTTCTTCATTTAGTTTGCATATTAACTCCTTACTGGATATGCCATTTACAAATACCATGTTCCATTTGGTAAGTTGACTTTTTGTTTTCTTAATGGTTTCCTTCATTGTGCATGGAATGGCACAATTTTTCTATTGGCACATTTATTATGGCAAAAGTTTATTTAAACAAAATTTTTAAAAAAATTTATTTATTTTTGAGAGACAGAGACAGAGCATGAGTGACGGGGGACAGAGAAAGAGGGAGACACAGAATCTGAAGCAGGCTCCAGGCTCTGAGCTGTCAGCACAGAGTCCAACGCAGGGCTCAAACCCACAAACCGTGAGTTCATGACCTGTGCCGAAGTCAGATGCTTAACTGATTGAGCCACCCAGGCGCCCCCCCGCCCCAGTAGTTTATTTTTGCTTTCGTTTCCTTTACCTGAAAAGACATATCTAGAAAAATATTGTGAGGCTAATGTCAAAGAGATTACTATGTTTTCTTCTAGGAATATTATGGTTTCAGTAGGTCTTGCCTTTTTTTTTTTTTTTTAACATTTGTTTATTTTTTGAGAGATAGAGACAGAGCATGATTTGGGGAGGGGCAGAGAGAGAGGGAGTCAAAGATTCTGAAGCAGGCTCCAGGTTCCGAGCTGTCAGCACATAATCTGACAGCAGGGAGCTTCCCGAACAATGAGATCATGACCTGAGCCAAAGTCAGACGCTTAAGTGACTGAGCTATCCAGGCGCCTGGGTCTTGTCTTTTTACTTGTGATGCAAGTGTTGACATTCTTTGCTTTATATCAGAGAGTAGTATTCCAATATGGCTGTATATTAGAATCACCTGAAAGTATTTTAAAAATACTGACTGGGGTCTAACCTCTTTCCCCAATATACTCACCAAGTACATGGTTGACAGTCACTGGGATAAGAAATGGTTATGTGAAAACTTATGTGTAAATTGTTCTTTATTTTTGTTCCCCAGACAGTACTTATCTAGCACTGACATATTGTCCCTGAAAAACTGTTGCAATATCCTTACCACTCTAATTTTGGAAACTTTTTCTGTAATTATTTAGGAGAAGCTATGTAAGACTCTGATTAAACACACCTAGTATTATACAGGAAATTTTCTAATTTTAAATGAAGAGTTTTCCAAAACCTTACTATTGGTTCTCATCCCAAAAAATGTCACCAGTATTCTTTTATGGGTAAATATTCAGTTGTCATTTATTCACAATAACAGGAAACGGTCTTTTCCTAAAATGATTAACTCTGATTTTATAAAAATAAATTACAGTATAAATTTTTATCAGTCTAAAGTGATTAAAATGGCCTGGTGTTTAGAAGCAGCTGCTTAGGACTTAGGTCCTTCTTTTTAGATGGGAACAAAATCCAGAATCTAGGACATGACACAAAGTGCTCAGACCAGGGTCACACACTCATGTTCATACCAGCAAAGTTAGTGAGTTGAGTGGGCTCAACACAAGCATGAACATGTCCAAAGAGGGCATGACAAAAGAGAGCCAAAATGAATATCTGGATTATTCTAGGAGCTAACAGTATATAATCTCCTATAATTCTCAAGAACCATCTGAGGTAGTAATACCATTTTCTCCCTTCTTGGGCAGAGAGCATGTACTGTGCCATAGTTACAGAATGTGTTTTTGTTAGAGTCCCAAGTCTACCCAACCCACACCTAGCCCCCATCATTCTCCTTCACAAGTGAGACCATAGTAGGGCTAAAGGACTAGAAGATTAGAATTGGGGAGGAGGCAGTGAAGATCGTTAGAAATGGGGCTTTAATGTTGTTTTGGTTAATTTCTCATCCTCACAATATGTCATCTTTGTTTCACCTCCAAACTGTGTGTAAAGTGACCTGTACTATGTTTATGGGTCTAGATAAATCCTGGAAAATAATGATCAGAAGATGGTGACAGGTGTTCAGGTGGGTTGGCAAGCACAGTGCTTAAAGAACATAACCATGGGTCACCATGAATGGTGACAGGAAAGCTGCATTGGAGGAGCTCTGTGCCAACGTAGGAGCAAAAGGTGTGGAATCTCAGGCACCTGATTCATGGGCAGGCATGATGTCGCATCAGGCAGAATGGCTCGGTGAATGCACAGGTGTCCAGCCTCTGAGAAGGGGGTGTGAAGCCGAACACAGCCCCGTCCCTGACTGGATCCTGAGAGAATACACAACTGAGCAGAAAGGACTTGTGGGAAGGGGTAATTACAGAGGTTACATAGGATGTAATAAAATAGCATCCCAGAGCTGGGCAAGGAGAGATGCGACATTACTGACTGTTGGAATTTGAATCTGTGCTCTTCTTACTGTCTTATGTTGAATTGGTTCTAGGAAGTGAGAATAAAGCTGAGACTAAAGGGAGAGACTATATGGCTGCTGTCTGTCAGGAGAAGTCAGCTTACCAACTTTTAAGAATCAGCCTTCTGGGTGCTTGGGGGCTCACTTGGTTACGTGGCCGACTCTTGATTTCAGCTCAGGCTATGATGTCACAGTTCATGAGATGGAGCCTTGTGCTGGGCACCACGCTGAAATGTGGAGCCTGATTGGGATTCTTTCTCTCTCCTCTCTCTGCCCCCTCCCCCTGCTTCTGCATGCACATGTGCACACACTCTCTCTAAACAAATAAATAAACATTAAAAAAAAGAATCAGGATTCTCCAGCCATTTCTGCAAACATTGGCTCATGAGCTGACCTCTGCATATTCAGAATATGCATATTCAGCTCTCTTCTGGTCCTAGCATCTACTTTACATAAAACAGAATCTGGATTTAAAGCCCTTAATGGGTTACAGTCTATAACAGGGTAAAACTCTTGATGTAATTCACCTGTCAGTTGTAAATGGATTCTCCAGCTATTATCAAAACAGTCTCTTTGGGGAAGACTTTCTTCAGGTAAAATTTAAATTACGACAGATACATGTTAAGAATGAAAACTCGATTCCTCTGACTCTAGATGGCACAGTAAACATACTCACTGGTCTCCCTTCATCTAAGACCAAATAAATGTAATAGCAAAGAAAAGAATTTTTAAAGGAATCGGTCCAAACCAATAAAGAAATTATGATGGAGAAATATTCTTGCTGAATGATAGATTTCAACAGATTTCTGGAAGACAGAAGTCAGATGGTAGTGTTTAAACAAATGAAGCAGAGAGAATGGAGTCATAGCCCAGAATACCAAAAAGGACACCCACAGAGAAAGGAAACAGATGATCTCTCCTTGCAGCACCAAGAGAAACTCCAGATTTGGGTTCACATGGCAATAGGAGAAGAGGCTACAAATAGGTGATTAATTGAAAGTCTATTCATGGAGCCTGTAGCATATGCACTGGAAGTCCACTTCTTCTCTTACCTCCTTCTTCTGTTCCACTTTATCCGCATCTTGATATGTACCTCCTTAGTAAAAAAGAAGGTTCTTTTCCAAAGAGATTACCAGATCAAAGAAGACTGGGGCTGTAGGGTGGATGTTGGTCTCCAAAGTGATGCCCTCCTTATTCTGACTTTTCGAAAATTCCAACATAGTGAAAAACTACGCATCCCTTTGTAGGCAAACCACATCCTCCAAGTCATGCTAAGCCTATGTACTTAGATCCTTCAGTTAAGTTTTCTACCACCTCATTTTTAACCTTAAAAGGAAAACAGTGAGTCACCATTGAAGAAAATAAACATTATGAAAAAGAACGAGCAAAATGAGCAAGTAGACGTGATCCCAGAGGAAAATGTGAAAATTCAGAAGACAGAAGAGGGGAAAAAAATCCTATCAGTATCCTCAGAGTAATTCAGTATTACCTGGTGCCCACATAACATGAACAGGATGTTAAGAGAAAGAAGGATTAAGAAAAAGAGTAAAAAGAATATGGAAATTAAAAATTATGTTTGTTCAATAGAAGGTTTAGCAAAGGTAAAGATAATTTAGAATATATTAGGATATAATTTAGAATATATAATAAAAGTTTTTACTTTATTTTCTGAAAGCATCCAGAATTTAATTTGATTTAATTTAATTTAATGAATTTTTTAAATATAATTTATTGTCAAGTTAGCTAACATACAGTACATACGGTGTGCTCTTGGCTCCCACAATTCATCACTTACATACAACACTCAGTGCTCATCCCAACAAGTGCTCTCCTCAATGCCCATCACCCGTTTTCCCTTCTCCCCTGCCCCCCATCAACCCTCAGTTTGTTTTCTGTATTTAAGAGAACCATAAGGTTTGCCTACCTCTCTGTAACTTTTTTTCCCCTTCCCTTCCCTCATGGTCTTCTGTTAAGCTTCTCACATTCCACATATAAGTGAAAATATGATATCTGTCTTTCTCTGACTTATTTCACCTAGCATAATACCCTCAAGTCCCAGCCACATTGTTGCAAGTGGCAAGATTTATATGGAAAATATGGTAAAATTGTTTCAGAAATAAATGAATTAGCAAGAAGAGGGAAACACATCTTATTTCTCATCAGCAGCATTAGATGTTAGAATAAAGTAGAACAATATCTTTAAGTTTTCAACGAAATATTGTTTTGAACTCACAATTCTGCACACAACTAAATTATGAATCAAATATAAAGGTAGAGTTGAAACCATCAGATCTACAATAACCAAAAAACGGATGCCCATACACCATTCCTAAAGAAGTCATTTGAGGTATATTCCCGCAAAACAAGGGCAAAACCAGGAGAGGAAAGCATGACCTAGTGAAATTGTAGAACTGAACTAAAAGCTCAATGCAAAGAAATTCTAGGACATTAGTGATGTATAAATCTAGAAAGTGATTAATTCAAATTAAAAAAGGAACTCTATGAGCCCTTAGGAAATAAAAAGTCTTGAGATGTAAAGAGTAAAATGGGGACACCTGAGTGGCTCAGTTGTTAAGAGTCCATTTCATGACTTTGGATCAAGTCATGATCTCATAGTCATGAGATCAAGCCCGGCTTCAGGCTTTGTGCTGAGCATGGAGTCTGCTTATGATTCTCTCCCTCTTCCTCTGCCTCTCCCCTGCTTACACACACATGGGCTCTCCCTCTCTCTCTCTCTCTCTCTCTCTCAAATAAGAACATGATAGGGATGGGGCGCCTGGGTGGCGCAGTCGGTTAAGCGTCCGACTTCAGCCAGGTCACGATCTCGCGGTCCATGAGTTTGAGCCCCGCGTCAGGCTCTGGGCTGATGGCTCAGAGCCTGGAGCCTGTTTCCGATTCTGTGTCTCCCTCTCTCTCTGCCTCTCCCCCGTTCATGCTCTGTCTCTCTCTGTCCCAAAAATAAATAAAAAACGTTGAAAAAAAATTTAAAAAAAAAATAAAAAGAACATGATAGGGGTGCCTGGGTGGCTCAGTCACTAGGCATCTGACTTTGGCTCAGGTGTTGATCTCACGATTTGTGGCTTCGAACCCTGCGTGGGGCTCTGTGCTGACAGCTCCGAGCCTGGAGCCTGATTTGGATTCTGTGTCTCCCTCTTTCTCTCTGCTCCTCCCTCACTCACACTCTGTCTCTCTCTTTATCTTAAAAATAAACATTGAACAAATTAAAAAAAGTAAGAACCCAATGTTAAAAATAAAAAGTAAAATGGAATAGGTTAATAGGAAGGGCTAGTAAGACTTAGAAAATGTTGTTAATGTGATGATTCTTCTGTCAATAAACTAAAAGACAATTAGAAAATCTGGGGGTGGATGTGGTAGGAGTGGACAGAGGAGGAAACTGCCTAGTGAAGTTATGGTTTATATGGGTGCTTCTTAACTTTGGCTACACATTAAGATCACCTGGGGAGCCATCAAAATTTCAGTGCTCAGACTACATCTCAATTACATCAGAATCTGGTATTGGGATCCAGGCATTTTTTCCCCCTTATTTTTCAAGTTTTTATTTAAATTCTAGTTAGATAACAATAAGTGTAATATTAGTTTCAGGTGTAGAAGTGAGTGATTATACAGTGCTTATCACATACAACATCCAGTGCTTATCACAAGCACCCTCCTTAATGCCCATCTCCCATTTAACTAATCCCCCAACCACCCTCCATCAACCCTCCGTTTGTTCTCTATAGTTAAGAGTCTGTTTGAGGCACTTAGGTGGCTCAGTCATCTAAGAAACTGAACTCTTGATTTTGGCTCAGGTCATGATCTTGAGGTTTGTGGGTTTGATCCCCACATTAAGCTCAGCATTGACATGTAGAGCCTGCTTGGATTTCTCTCTTTCCCTCTCTCTCTCTTCCCCTCCTCTGCTCAAACACTCTCTCTCTCTCAAATAAAAACATTTAAAACTTTTTTTTAAAAAAGAGTCTGTTTTATGGTTTGCCTCTCTCTCTCTCTCTCTCTCTCTCTCTCTCACTCTCACTCTCACTCTCACTCTCCCTCCCCCCTTTATGTTCATCTGTTTTGTTTCTTAAATTCCACATGCAAATGGAATTATATGGTATTTGTCTTTCTCTAAGTGACATTTTGCTGAGCATAATACTGTCTAGCTCCATCCACATCATTGCAAATGGCAAGATGTTATTCTTTTATATGGCTGAGTAATATTCCATTGTGTGTCTGTGTATATAAATATATACCACATCTTCTTTTTTTTTAACTTTTTAAAAATTTTTTTTAACGTTTATTTATTTTTGAGACAGAGAGAGCATGAATGGGGAGGGTCAGAGAGAGAGGGAGACACAGAATCTGAAACAGGCTCCAGGCTCTGAGTGGTCAGTCAGCACAGAGCCCGACGTGGGGCTCGAACTCACGGACCGTGAGATCATGACCTGCGCCGAAGTCGGACGCTTAACCAACTGAGCCATCCAGGCGCCCCTACCACATCTTCTTTTTTTTTTTTTTTTTTTAATTTTTTTTTCAACGTTTTTATTTATTTTTGGGACAGAGAGAGACAGAGCATGAACGGGGGAGGGGCAGAGAGAGAGGGAGACACAGAATCGGAAACAGGCTCCGAGCCATCAGCCCAGAGCCTGACGCGGGGCTCGAACTCACGGACTGCGAGATCGTGACCTGGCTGAAGTCGGACGCTTAACCGACTGCGCCATCCAGGCGCCTCCCACATCTTCTTTATCCATTCATCAGTTGATGGACATTTGGGCTCTTTCCATAATTTAGCTACTGTTGATATTGCTGTTATAAGCATCGGGGTACATGTATCCCTTTGAATCAGTATTTTTGTATCCTTTGGATCAATATCTAGTAGTGAAATTGCTGGGTCATAGTGTAGTTCTATTTTGAACTTTTTGAGGAAACTCCATCCTGTTTTCCATAGTGGCTGTACCAGTCTGCATTCCCACCAGCAGTGCAAAGGTTCCCCTTTCTCCACATCCTTGCGAACATCTGTTTCCTGTGTTGTTAATTTTAGTCATTTTGACAGGTGTGAGGTGATATCTCATTGTACTTTTGATTTGTATTTCCCTGATGATGAGTGATGATGAACATCTTGTCATTTGTCTGTTAGCCATCTGGAAGTCTTCTTTGAAAAAATGTCTGTTCATGTCTTCTGCCCATTTTTTAACTGAATTAGTTGTTTTGGGGGATCCAGGAAATTTATATGTGTTTAAAATTCCGTAGGTGATTCCAATGTGTACCCAAGGTTAGGGATTATTATTTTTAACATAAGCAAGATAAATTTTGACATGAATTTGAGGAATTATAGGAAAAAAGAAAAGGTCATTATTTTGACTTTGACTCTAGGAATTAAAGAGATTCTGATGTGAAAAATAGAAATTCTATTATTCTTTATTGTGTAGCTAACTGTATATAAAGACAAAAATTCATATTGTTTTTAACTTTTAGAATCAATTTATAGATGATGTTATAATAGAAATTCTATTTTGGCTAGATTATTTCTCACCCATCACTTGGTGATGATTTACATATTTAAAATATTTTCTTACAATGTTTCTGTAAGACAGACAATGAATATTTATAACATCACTTTTTTTGGACCAATGTAAATTAAGAGGAACATCATCCTGTCAGTTGATTCTGCTCCTGGCTCACATGTAAAATTCCTCAGAGAAACCCCCCACACCATAAACACACATCCCAACCACATATGAAATGGCTTTTACTTCTTTTGAGTTCTCTTCACAGTACATATCAACACCTGACTGTTCTGTACATCTATTTTTGTCTCTTGCCCACTTTTCTGGAAAGTATCCTCAGTGAGAAGCAGAAAAAAATGTTTACTGCTTTTATCAAGCAAGGGTGGACACTTAGGAGGCACTTCATAAATACATATGAAATAAATCAGTGAATGGATTAAACTCTAAGAATGTCTACAAGGGCATGGACTATGCTTTATACCTCTTCCTTTTCTCCAGTGTAAATCAGTGTTTGTTTAACTGAGCTACAAATATTCACAAGTCCATGGTAAGACAGAGTATAGGTCTGTTGCAAGGGAGCAGTTTAGTTGATTTAACTGATCTAAGACTTCTTAAATTCTTGGGTGAAAATATTTATTAATACCCCACAATTTTCAAAGGTTGCAAGAATCATAGTCTTGTTGCCTGATACAATTGTAGACCTTACTATGTTCGTTTTGGCTTCATCCAAACCATTGCCTCCCAGCAAAGTTTAAAATGAGAGGTGGAAAAATGTACATAAAAGTTTTGAACATGAATTCATCCAATATTCATGAAAATGTGTGATTTTCAAATTGCTAAAAAATAATGTTCAGGTGAGTAGTTATCACATGTCATTAATAGAGAATGACATAGGAGATCACATAAGGATATGAGAATCTCAGATTTATAAGGTCAGTGGAAAAAGAAATTCAGAATAAGATTGCTTAGTCTGATACAGACTCACTAATATCCTACAGGGCAAAAAGCTGTAACCTTTGGGGGATATCTTCTCTCTCAAACAGAAAAAAACACCCCCTGTTCGTTTTCTATAAATCACCTTCTCATTTACAGTTATAAGACATGTAAACCCTAATCAACTGTAAATAGTAAATCAAAATTCTATCCCATGAGAGAATCAGATGACCCTCAGGCAGTCTTGTTGTAAATAGTCTCATATAACATTTAAAACAAATACAACTCTTCTTTTTGTCTTATTTCCAAGTTGTGGTTATTTTATTCCCCTGAACACAGACTAGATAACTAATCCCTAAATGGTGCAGTGGAAAAATATACTTTAAGAAGAAAAAACTGGTTGTGAAAAAACAAAAATATACAATACGTGACTATTTTGGAAAAGGGGCCAAAGTCATCTCACTTTAAAAGTGATTGGGAAGTTGGTGGGCACCTGGTTGGCTCAGTCAGTTGAGTGTCCAACTCTTGTTTTTGGCTCAGGTCATGATCCCAGGTTCATGGGATCAAGCCACATGCCTACCTCCATGCTGAGTGTGAAGTCTGCTTGGGATTCATATGCACGTGTGCTCTCTCTCTGTCTCTCCCCTCTCTCTCTCCTTACTTTCTTCTCTCCCTTTCTCTTCATCTTCCCTTCTTCCCCATTCATGTTCTCTCTCTCTCTCTCTCTCTCTCTCTCTCTCTCTCTCTCAAAATAAAATAAATGTGACTTAACAAAAAGTGATGGAGGTAATTTCTGTTTAATTACATTTGCACCCCACCAAGGGATGCAGTGATGAGCAAAACATCTGAAAGTATTCTCAGCTTCTCAGAAGAATAATCTTCTAAAGAATATAGTATTTCTCCTTCCTCAAAATAAATTTGGTCATTTATATCTACTTGTATATAATTGCCTAGTATGCCCAGTAATCATTAATTAGTATGAGAGGATCTCATGCTCTGTCCAAGGTGCTAGAGTGTTAAGCTTGCATTTTAAAGTGCTTGCCTGCAGGTGAATTCACCCATTTCCTTTTGTTGAATTCTATTCTCTTGGGAGGCCCAGGGCTGAGAGCTGATGCTTCCACCTTGATGTCCTCCTAGTTGATTGTTTTAAGTTTTATTTAAATTCCAGTTAGTTGACGTCTAATGTTATGTTACTTTCAAGTGTACAATATAGTGATTCACCACTTCCATACAACACCAGGTGCTCATCATAACAAGTGCACTCTTTAGTACCCATCACCTATTTAACCCAGCCCCCATCCACCTTCTCTCTGGTAACCATCTATTCTCTATAGTTAAAAGTCTGTTTCTTGGCTTGCCTGCCTCTCTCTGTCTCTCTCTCTCTCTCTCTTTTTCACTTATGCCCATTTGTTTCTTAAATTCCAAATATGAGTGAAATCATATGGCATTTGTCTTCTATGACTGACTTAAGTTGCTTAGCACAATACTCTCTGGCTCTGTCCACATTGTTGCAAATGGCAAGATCTCATTTTTTTTATGGCTGAGTAATATTCCATTGTGTTTATACACCACATCTTCTTTATCCATTCATCAGTTGATGGACAATTGGGCTGTTTCCATTATTTGGCTATTGTGGATAATGCTTCTGTAGCCATTGGGGTGCGTGTATTCCTTTATAGTGATCAAAATAGTATGGTACTGGGGCGCCTGGGTGGCTCAGTCGGTTAAGCGTCCGACTTTGGCTCAGGTCACGATCTCGTGGTCCGTGAGTTCGAGCCCCACGTCGGGCTCTGGGCTGATGGCTCAGAGCCTGGAGCCTGCTTCTGATTCTGTGTCTCCCTCTCTCTCTGCCCCTCCCCCGTTCATGCTCTGTCTCTCTCTGTCTCAAAAATAAACGTTAAAAAAAATTAAAAAAATAAAATAAAAAAAATAGTATGGTACTAGCACAGAAAGAGACACATAGGTCAATATAGAGCAGAATAGAAAACCCAGAAACAAACCCAGAACTCTATGAGCAATCAATCTTCAACAGAGTGGTAAAGAATATTTAATGGGAAAAGAGACAGTCTCTTCAACAAATGGTGTTGGGAAAACTGAACAGCAACAAGCAAAAAAGTGAAAGTGGACCACTTTCTTACACCACACACAAACATAAATTCAAAATGGACGAAAGAGGGGCGCCTGGGTGGTGCAGTCGGTTAAGCTTCCGACTTCAGCCAGGTCGCGATCTCACGGTCCGTGGGTTCCAGCCCCGCGTCAGGCTCTGGGCTGATAGCTCAGAGCCTGGAGCCTGTTTCGGATTCTGTGTCTCCCTCTCTCTCTGCCCCTCCCCCGTTCATGCTCTGTCTCTCTCTGTCCCACAAATAAATAAACGTTGAAAAAAAAATTAAAAAAAAATGGACAAAAGATCTAAATGTGAAGAAACATTAAAGTCCTAGAGGAGAACACAGTAACCTCATTGACATTGGCTGTATCAACTTCTTACTAGATATGTCTTCTGAGACAAGAGGAACAAAAGCAAAAGTAAACTATTGGTACATTATCAAAACAAAAATGTTCTGTACAGTGAAGGAAACAGTCACCAAAACTAAAAGGCAACCTATGGAATAGGGAGAAGATATTTGAAAATGATGTATCTGATAAAAGGTTAAAACTCAAACCCATAAAATGAATAATCCAATTACAAAGTGGAAGACATGAAGAGACACTTCTCTAAAGAAGACATCCAGATGGCTAGCAGACATACACACACAAAATGCTCAACATCACTCATCATCAGGGAAATACAAATAACAACTATAGAGAGATATAACCTCACACCTGTCAGAATGGCTAAAATCAACAACAGAATAAACAACAGGTGTTGGTGAGCATGCAGAGAAAGGGGAACCTTCCTGTGCTGTTGGTGGGAATTCAGACTGGTGCAGCCACTCTGGAAAACAGTATGGAGGTTCCTCAAAAAGTTAAAAATAGAACTATCCTAAAATCCAGTCACTGAACTACTAGATATTTATCCAAAGAATACAAATATACTAATTCAAAGAGATGCACGCATTCCCTACTTTATTCTTTGTGGCTTCTACTAACACTAACTCTGTGAGAGTTTTGTCTACCTGATCATAATCTGTTTGTTGCCATCTTCTAATGGTTATATGACTGTAAACCATGTTTTTCTAAAAACACTGTGTACTATTTGAGGCTATACATCTTGTCCCTCTTTTACAGACTCAGGCAGTGGGATCTAAGTAACTGTAATCCCCACTTAGAACAGAGACTCCACTCATCTCTCTTCTAATTCCAGAGAATGTACAAAAACCACTGGGCCCACTTTTAAGCCCAAAGTAAGGGGAAATTTCAGTAAGTGAAGTTGTTACCACTTTTTTACACTTCCTGGTACTTCTCTTCTTTCTCACAGGACACCTAGCAGCTTTCTGACACAACTTTGTTCCTAAGGGCTTTTAGTGTGTACCACGTACTATCTCGAGAGAGTGCTTCAATCTCTGTGTCTCTTATAGCACAATCTCCCTTTGGAAATAAATTGTTAGTTACTTACTTGGGTACACCTCTTAGGAGAATTTTATTTATGTTAGGAAAAATGTTAACCTTCACACTATTTGGGGGGTTTGGCACAAAGGGTTTTGTTTTAGTTCTGTAAAAAAATGTGTTATTTAGTAAGGAATATGTGGGCTTTTTAGTGCAAATTCACAGACCCGCTTCATATCTTTAGTTAATAAACTCTTCGAGTAGAACCTTATACACTGTGTTTTAGCAAGTTCTCCAAGTGTTCCTTCATGCGAAGTTTGGGAACCATCGGACTATACTATTTGTGTGAGCCTAAATTCCTCATTGGTAAAATGAGTTAATAATATTACCTTTCCTTGTGCAGGAGTTCGTAGGATTAAATGAGAACATCCACACAAATAGCCCAGTACAGTGCATGACACGGAGGAAGTATTCAATAAGTCTTAGCTATCCTTATTAGCTGTTACCCTCTGACCCTTGAGCTACTTATTATTGATTGCCTAGAACCCAATATGGCTTTACCACTCTTCCCAATTCTGTCTTCTTCAACTTTTATTCTTAGAAATGGAAGAAGAGGTTTTAGAGAGAATTCCATCAGTCAGTTGGGTGTTCCAGTAATAGAAATTCTACTAGTTTTATGTTATTAAAATTCCCTAATTTTAGTTTCTTTACTATGAAATTGGGATAATAATTTAGGTGGTTGTTGACAATAAAATATGTCTGTGCAAAACTTATGTGGGAGAGCACCTATTAGGTGTCCAACATAAATAGCTGTTTTTTATACTTTCTTGTTTATTTTTTCTGTTTGGCTTCTGACTCTCTTTCTCTATTATTGTTACTGTTTGTGTTTTGTTCTACAAGATTCTGAAGCCTAATACTGGGTCAGACCCAAAAGTTTCAAAAACAGCTATTTCCCTTCTCCTCAGTACATCTGGATTAGATGCTTCCTAACTAGCACTATCTATTGTTATGTTCCTCAAGAAAAAGACAGAGACCAGAATTTGTGTGCAGAGAATTTATGGTAAAGAGTTCTCAGAGACAATATGTGTGAGGAAGAGAGGGAACAAAGAAATGGCAGAGGGAGAAGTTGAACTGCCATGGAGATGCAACAGAGAACTAAGCCAATCTCAAGGGCAATTCTGAAGTTGCAATGGTTCTTCCTAAACTGCAGCAAAATGTCTTGCACTCTATATCTTCACATTCACTAATCAAGAAATATGGACTGCCCAGGTGAAGGGTCAGATTCCTGCAGAGGGAGTCCTCTGTGATCCATCGATCACCCATTCATTAGCACTTCCCAAAGCTGGGAGAATAAGTTGTCCTAAAGAAGTTCTAGGTAGCCCATCAACATATTCACTATAATTCATCTCTTGTATCACCATTATTTACTTGCTCCATATAGTAAGTCCACCTTCTATAACTCTGGTATTCTAGTTGTTCCCTTTTCTTCTTCTTTTCTTTTCTCCTTCCTCCCTCCCTCCTTCTTTTCCTTTCCTTTCCTTTCCTTTCCTTTCCTTTCCTTTCCTTTCCTTTCCTTTCCTTTCCTTTCCTTCCCTTTCCCTTTCCCTTTCCCTTTCCCTTTCCCTTTCCCTTTCTCAACCATGATGCTATAGCTGGTCTCAGTTCTGAAACTGATACTTATCATCTCCCTTCTCTACTTTTCATTCTAAAATCTTCCCCCCATCAGCACTATCTCTGCTTGACTAGGTGGCTTAAGTAGTGAAATAGATTCTAATCTCTCAGGGACCTAAGACTCTGCTGCTTTACTTGTGCATTTATTATCAAATTCAAGAACTGGAGTTCCTAAAGATGTCCTTATGGATCACCTGCCCCACTGGATAACAGTAGCTTTATGCCCTACTGATGATCATAGTCAACTGCCATGTTAAAGTGGTCCATCTTTTCCTTACATGCTGGTCTCTTGGCAAAAGGAGCCAGGTGGCAGTTATAGCTTAAAATTTAATGGGATGCATATTGTTTCCCCTGTTTGAAGTATCTCCCCCCAGAGGACAAAGACCTCAATTCATATAACGTAAGGTAAAAGGATGGGAAACAAAGAGTCCTAGTGTTTACTTGGAATAATGGTAAATGGGTCACTGCCACTTTGAACTTTTGGTTCCTGAACCAATAGTTATTTTGCCGTTTGGAGACACAGCACCTAATGATGACCTTTGATTTAAGGAATATATTGAATCATGCAGGTTGTTGCCTTAGTTTCACAATGTCTTTTCTCTATGCTGGTACTGCTTCAGAAATGAATTCACATTGTTGTTCCATTGCTTTTTCATTTTGGTACCTTTGGGTGGTATAGTATTTTATGGGATGAGTATATTCCATGGTCATGGTACTAATTGGTACAATATAGATCTCTTCATTTAAGATAAGATAATCTTAGATATACGATGTGGGTGTATTAAGTACTCTATAAGACCTTGGGTGGTATTACTGGCTAAGAAAACCATATTCATTAAATATCTCAACCCCACCAATATGAATAGATGCCCCTTTTGGGAAAGAGGGAGTCCACTGGAGTCAACTTGGCAACAAGTGTCTAGTTGTTCTCTTAAAAGAATGGTGTTCTATCTGGGACTCAGTATTAGTCACTATTGCTAGAAGGTTTGACATTCAGTAGCAGCAGTAGGTAGATGAGCTTTGGTGAGGAGTGTACACCATGAAGCCCAGTCATAGCCTTCACCCCGGCCACCATGGCTACTATATTCACAAGCCCATCGTGCAAGCACTAGGGTGGCCGATGGCCAAGGCTTACTGACATCAATTGGTTCAATTAATCTTCGGTGGTGGTGTTAACATGTGACACAATAATCTTTACCTTCATGCACTCTCCCATAGGTGCATCCACATGCTCTTTCCCAGAAATCCTTGTCTCTAACATTGAAATCTTTTTTTCCCAGGACTCTGGCCACCTAGCTAAGCAATTACTGCTGCCCCATAGTCCAAATCCATTAGTATTATTTCCTTTTCTTTTCTTTTCTTTTTCTTTCTTTCTTTCTTTCTTTTTTCTTTTTTTTTTTTTTTTTGAGAGAGAGAAGGAGTGGGGGCAAGAGGGGCAAGGGAGAGAGAATCTTAAACAGGCTCCATGGTTAGTGCAGAGTGCAGCATGGGGCTTGATCCCATGACCCTGGGATCACTACCTGAACTGAAATTAAGAGTTAGATGCTTAACCTACTGAGCACCCCCAGGTACCCCCAAATTCATTAATATTCTTATCACTTCTCATTGGAGGATTTCTCCTCACCACTGTCCTTTAAAGGCATCGTGAGTTGAGCTGCCATTTAGTATTAGTTATTTGGGGGCTTGAACATACTTACTGCGATAGCCTATCCATGACACAAGTTTGGTCTTTTTCTTCCACCAACCTTTCCCCATCATGCTGGTGGGTCCATCTGACCAAATACTTGGTGCATCTAATAAAATCCTCCTCCTGACCTTAGGCTCAAGTATTAGATTCACTCTCAAGGCTGAGGAACATGCCAAAAAAGTATTTTTTTTTTCAAATGACGTATAAGTTATCTACTACATAGTAGACCAATGTAATGTTCTGTAAGATATTCAGGTAGTTCAAATCCTTTTGTACTCTATTGTTATTCAGGGTGGGAGAGTTGACATAGCCCTTGCGTCACATTATAGTACTTTCCTGGTGTCTCTGACTTTCACACTCAACACTTAAATTAATAACTAATCACCCTCAGCCTTCCCCTGTATTCAGTGCAATCATAGTGTTTACCAATAGCTCTCTAATCCCAATATTCTTGTAATTACCTCTGAATCTCTCCAGTGCTTGAGACAACATGTCCACCAGTGCTTTGCTTTGGCTTCGCAAAGCATCCCAGTTCAACTTCAGTGACGATTTAACAGTGTTGTTTTTGTAGTAGGCCAGGAGCTATCAGTATTTCCTGTTTTACGCAGTTGGTTCCTCATTGTATATAGTCTGGAAGGTATTAGAGTTCCCACATCTCATTATATGTAATTTAAATTTAGCAAAAAAGTTTTTATTTGGTCTAACACTTACAAGAACAATAAAAAGAAACTTTGGGGAGCAAGTTGCCAATAGAGGTCTCATCACTCCCAAATATGTTTTACATTTTTTAAAGCCAAGGGCATTCTCCTATATGACGTCAGTACAGCCATCCAAATCAGGAAATTACAACTGAAACATTGCTACAATCTAATCCTTATACTCTGCCCACATTTTACCAGTTGTCCCAATAATGGCCTTTAAAAGTGGTATTCAGGGCAATAAAATTCAGTTCAATTATGTGTTACTGTCATGTCTTTTTAGTGTTCCCTAATCTGGAATAGTTCTTCAGTCTTTTCTTCCCCTCATAATACTGACACTTTTGAAGGTTACAGGTGATTTATTTTATAGGATGTTTCTCAATTTGGGGTTATCTGATGTTTCTTCATGGTTGGATTTGGGTTTTACAGTGTGCAGTTTTGGCAGGAATGTCAAAGAAGTGATACTGTTATTCATCATATCAATATCATGTAGCATACATATTTGATTTGTCCTATTGTTTGAGTAATTTGATATTTGAAGAGCTTCTCCACTGTAAAGTTATTCTTTACCTCTTTGGTGTTAATATTTTGTTGGGATATGCTTTGAGTCTAAACAAATATCCAACTTTTAATCTAATTTTCAATGTTTAATTCATTTATTTATATTGTTTGTATACTCACAAATTCCTATTTTATTCACTTGTTTTGTTACCATAAGTATTTACGTTGATGCTCAAATTCTTCTAATGGAACTCCTTCAAACTGATTTCTGTGTTCTTTTGATATGTCTCATCATTTTGAGTATTGGTCATTTTTGTCTCAAAAAGATGTTCTAGACTCATCTTGTATTTTATCTTCCCCAGCCCTTGAATCCATCATTTCTCAAGTATTCCATTGCCTCTAAGCTGAGAATGAAATTTGAAAGCCAAAATGTGGGTGTTAATTGCTTTTGGAGTGTTACTGCCATCAGGCCCTCTCATTGAACAGAGCTAGAGAGTATGCGTATGTATGTATATGTGTGTGTGTGTATACACTAATGCACACACATACACATTCTACTGAGGAGTTCTTCAGGGAATAACACCCTGAAAGAGTGAGAGAAGCATCCAAGCTCAAAGGAAGCTCTTTTGTTCTTATTCCTTTAGTTGTCCCACATCAACTTATGCATATGAGGTCTTTGTCCTTTGGCATCAACCAGTCATTGAATGTGGGCTGTACTCAGGGAGGTGGTAGCTGTGGGATGGTTGACTCTTCATGAAGGGAGAATCCGAGCAACAAACCAGAGCATCCACTTGATTTGGCTTCTGAAGCTGGATAACAATAGAACCAAATGAGTTCACTTTCCAAAAATACAGATTCTTAGATTACATCCCCAGAGAGTATATTTCAGTGACAATTGGATAGGGCTTCCAGAATCTGTTTCTCTAAAAAGTCCCCAGATGATTCAGTATTTGTTCTGTTAAACCACAGTTGGCCTTTAGTTAAGCATTATGATTTCATGTACATTTAGGACTGAGACTTTTGCTCTCAGAGAGTAGGATGAAGGCAGTTGAAATTTACAACTTCCAGTGCTCATAACTCGTCTTTGATGGCACTTAATGTATCATCTCTCCTGACAGTTAATCAAGGTGCAATGAGTTTTTGTTTTGTTTTCTGTGGTCATGAAACGGTATTACTTCCAATGTGACCACACTTGCCATTACCATTGCACAAAAGAACCTCAGTTTTGTGTTTTAATGTTTTTGTGTATCCTTGAATGCATTTCAGAAAACATTCTATAGTTGTTAAAAAAGAAGCTGTGGCTTGTGTGTTGCATTATCCTTACTTTAAAATTGTTGAAACTCATGTAATTGGTTCTATGTTTCCAAATCAGGACAAAGTGGGTTTTTGATGGCCTGTACTGCACTGGAAAGATTGCTACAAATGTCAGTCAGATGGGCATAATCTTAGAAAGACTAGCCATAATCCCACAGCATGAATTCCAAGACATCTTCAAGTCTCTTAAATGGAGAAGCAGCAGGAGGGAGCAATTGCCTTGTGGCTTTCCAGAAGCTCTTTGCATGGAGAGTGAGTGTGCATGACAGCTCCATATTGTAGACACCTTATTCTCAGAAAATTCACTTAGCAGGATAAACAAGGCAAGAGGTGCATGACTTACTGGCAGATCCAGTTCTGCAGCAGGGTAGATGTCTGATGCTGTGGCAAATCCAGGGAAACTGGAGGTCTTAGAGAAAATCGTTCTAAACAGCATGGGAATGTATGGATCTTTCCATACAATTACTCTGTCCAAATATGTCTCATGCTCTTCCTGTGGTGAAGATAGTCCATAGCCCATCATCTTAATAGTGTCAGAGATGTATTTCGAGTTTTACAATACTTTCAAAACACTTTAAAACATCCTGAAAGCCCCTTCTGCCCCCCAAGAGGATAGGCCTGCCTCTTGACTATCTCCCTCACTTTGTAGCATATTATAGGTTTGACAGAGTGAGAAATTTGAGAGTCATATAGAAATATCATGAGGGAAATCTCATGCAGTATGTAGCCAGTTATATATCAGTCTTTTGTTAAGGCTTTCAGAAAAGGATTTTCAAACCAAATCAGAACTCTTTCTTTCTTTTATTAAATGATTGCCTATATGTATAGCCTAGAGAATATACAGCCATCTAGAAATAAAAAATGACCTATGTGTTTCCATTTTATAAAGAGATGTCTCTTCTATCTGTTGTTCAAAGCATTATGATTTTTCTTTTTGTGCTATTTCTCTGTATAAAACAGTGGAAGTCCAAAGTATAAAGGTATACCATTTATTTGTTCTGAAAATATAAATGGCAATTAACATTTTATACACATTACAGTTTCCTACTTATATTCATTCAACCGTCCAATGTTTATTTGGTACTTAAGTATACCTGATACACTGTGGGATGTACTTGTAAAGGTAAAGGTGTTTAGATTCAAGGTTAACTGCTGATTGGCTCTCTGGATCTCCTTTGGGAAATGCTTGTCTAGGTGTGGTTTGAATACCTTCATAGTTGGGAAACTCTGCCGAGTTAAGTACCACATGGGACAGCTTTGTTGATGTTTCCATCTAACTTCACATATTGTCTTAATTCTGTTTCTTGGCATCACACAATGACACCCTAATTTCTTTTTCTCATAATAGTATTTAAAACATTTGAAAATATCTATCATGATTTAGCAGTCTATGAATCTGGAATGATTTATTTAGTCTTTCAAGTGGTAAAATCATGGACTATGGTAGTCATGTTGAGCATTTAAAGATACAGTCCTAGAAGAATGTAGGAAATAGGTATTAATATGGGCTGGACCCTATAGAGTAATAATCCCACTGAACAAACTCTGGTCCAGGATGTGGGCTTGAATTGGCAAAGCATTTTCAATGGCAAGTACCTTGTAGTTGGCTTCATCCTTGGTTATGCACCATCAGAGGAAAACAGTCAAGTGAAAAAATTGCCAAATTATTTAATAAAGTGTTAAAAATATTGTGTCTCATGGTTTCTAATATTTGTGTGTATGTTTATGCATTTGTGTCACCACATATCATTACATGCCTATGAAATGCAAAATACAGAATTTGGTTTTGATTACAAAGCATACAGGAAGACAGGAATGAGGAATTGAGTGTACATATCTGCCTATAGCACAGCGTGAAGAACATTAGGGAAGAATCTTTGCCAGGCTAAGACAGAAAAGAAAACTCAGAGAAGCCCATGCAGCATCTCGCTTGCCTTTAATTTTCCTGATGCTGCAGCTCCTTCTCAGTGTGGTACACTATTCACTGACCTGACCTAATCTGACCTTCACCTAGACAATGTCATGAACTTTCTTTGTCTAAAACAGTGCAGATCAAGAGTTAGGAACCAGATAGGTGAAGTACCATTCTACTTGTTTTTGTTATCATGTCTTGTATGAGTGTTGAAGAGATCATATCATAATCACACCATTCTCATAATGTTGTGTTATGAAGATTAACTATGTTAGCAGTAGAGGACTTGTCACATTTGAGAGTTCGACAGTTTTTGATTATTAGATTATTTTACTCTTCGGTCACTTTGTCTGAAATATAAGTGAATACAACTCAACAGTTTTTTTGCACAGTACAAAACACTTCATGAGATCTATTTATGAGTACTCTAAACATTCTTTTTCATTTGTGTAAGTTTATTTATTTTTTGAGAGAGAGGCAGTGAGAGTGGGGGAGTGGCAGAGAGAGAGAGAGGAAGAGAGATGGAGACAGAGAATCCCAAGCAGGCTTTGCACTGTCAGCACAGAGCCTGTCGCAGGGCTCGAACTCATGAAACCACAAGATCATGACCTGACCTGACGCTAAACCAACTGAGCTGCCCAGGTGTCCCTATACATTTCTTTTTAGGACAACAAACATATATATTCTTCTTACCAGCCTTTCCATTTCTGGATTGAATTTGATCCCTCCCTTGCTGGGTTTATCTGATATAGTAGAAGATACAGGTCTTAAGTCATTGATTCCATTTTTCTATCAGGAAGTCAATTTACATTTGAAGTCTTTTGTTGAAGACTCTGAATTTTACCTTTTACAATCTTTAAATATCAAACCTATGTTTTCACTTTTTTTCTGAAATAAAGTAACTATATGATTTATAAATTATAGATATAATTGTGTTTATTGGTTTTCTTAATTTTATTTGCTTTTCCTTTATAGTTAGGAAGAGAAAAAACTGAAGGAAATCAGTTGAACAAAAGAACCTTGAACTTTTTTAGGTTTTCTTTAGAATGTAGGAGGAATTTTCTATAATGGTAGAAAAAATGAAAATTGAACCAGAGGAGTTGAAATGTTGAGGTCTTACAGTTTATCTGAAAAGTCAGGCTTTTGTAGTGATATCTGGGCCGTGACAGATGAAACGGAGTGAGAATTAGAACCAAAATTTAATTCAGATTCAGTCAGACAAACTGAATAGAGAACAGTATTTACTAAGGGGAAAACATCACTTACGCAGAACTCTTTGTAGTTGTAAGAAATCCTCTTGGAAGAGCTCAGTTTTGAACACAAAATTTTCTTAATTTTCTATCTCTGTGTAATAAACTACCACAAACTTAGTGGCTTAAAACAACACAGTGATATTATCTCATAGTTTCTGTGGGTTGGGAGTTTGGGCTGGGCAAGCTGGGTCTTTTGTTCATTTGCGCACCAACTGGATTGAAGGTGTCACCTAGAATTGGGGTCTCGTGGGGCTTTGGATCCCGTGGGAAGTTCATGTGGTTGTTGGCTGACTTCATTTCCTCACAGCTGTACAACCCAGGATCCTGAATCTTCTGGGCCAGGAGGAGTTACACTTCTATTTCTCTTAAAGGGCTTACCTGATTAGATCAGGTCTACCCAGGATAGTGTCCATTTTGATCAACTAGAAGCCAACTTGTTAGTAACCTAACCTTGGTTACAATAACCTATCATATTCAAATACAAGTCCTGCCTACGCTCAAGGGAAGGATATTAGGTAGGATGTGTATACCAGGGGATGGTGAATTTTAGAATTCTGCCTACCACAATATCTGAAACATATTTTTAAAGAGAAAACCCACCATATAACTTAGATAAAAAAAGGGATACATTATTAGGAATTTCATACTTTGCCATTTTCATTCATTTGAAGTCCTGTTTTTACCCAAAGCAACCAGGTTCAAAATATGATCAGTCCATCTTCCATTTTAGCTGATGTGACTCATCTAGGTGTATCTGTTTTGTATCTATGAACTCTAGACAATAACCAGAGAGTTTTCTCAAGGACTGGTTTCCCTTCAGATTAATGAGAAGCCCAGTGGGAAACACATCATACAATTAGCAGATGCTGACTGATATACTTATTCTTCAAGTGATTCAGTACACATCCTGTGTTTCTGTCTTCATACCCTCTGACAGATGATCCATGAACTACAGAGTAAACCTGTCAAGAAATCAGAATAGAGTGACTTTTCTTCATGCATGGAATATTGCCATATGTTGCCATAGAAATCAATTGGAAATTCATTTTTTTTTCATATTTCCACAATCCTTCCTTTGACAATTAATGATAGGCAAACAGGGTAACAGGTCTTTAGAAAGCTTTATCCTCTTAACTATTCAGCTAAAGGAGGAATAATGGTTACGTCTCCTTTGGCCACTTTCTTTCTTCTTCTTTATATTGTTGACAGTTTGCATATTTTTGAGCCCTTTTTCTACTTTCTTCTTCACTTGACTAGTTTCTTGGCATGGGCAATACCTCATCATGTGATGAAATCAAACTTACTTCAAACTGACCCTCAATTACAGTGCTGCCAGGCTGCTGTTCATGGACATTTTGCACTGTTATAAGATTACTGGACTGAGTAGTATTTCCATAGCTCAGCATCAGCATAATCGAATCTGCTTTCTGGCTGCAATGTCACCATGCGAAGATGGAGATCAGGCAGAATTCCAGGAGCCACGGTCACAGCACCTGCAGGCTGGCTGTTTTGCCAGAGCACCAAAAGGAATTGATGGAATTAAGAAGTGCTATAGTCAGCTCGCATAATGAAGATAAAAACGATAATTAGCCTCGTGGTAATTTGAATTACTCAACTAAATCTTTGTTGTGCTGTAAGATGTTCTCACAATAGATGGTGAACAGTTTAATCTGTTAGGATTTTGTCATTTTTAAGAAATGGGGGGTAATGACAATTTTTTCAAATGAAAATAAATTGATATAATTTTACGTGTAGAAATTGCTGTGCATGTGTAGAACCTGAGTGTTAGGCACTCGCCCCGAGTAAAATTTGGTAGAAATGATCCAACTACAGCTCCTGAGCATCTTGGGCACATCTTGTCTTAACTTTATTACAACAAAATTATCTTGCATATTCGTGTGTACGTATATTCAGCTGTCTTATGAAAGTGGCCAACTTATGCTTTGATAATGTATTTCCTTTTTTCTTAAATATTGTTATAGAACTATAACTGACAGCCTAAATTTCAATTAATGTAGTTTATAAGACACATTCATATATTTATATGTTTTAATTCCTGAGCTGTAACTATTAAAGGATCTGATGAGGACATTTGAGTTCTGATTTGTTGCACAGTGATTAATAACCAATTTAAGATCTTTCAGCAAATTTTCAGTAGCTACAGGACTTTGGTGTGAGGCTAAGGCTCAACAAAGGGTTTTAGCATGCCAGGAAATGGAACCGAATCTTCAAGAGCTTCGTTAGGAAATTGTTGAGCTAGGTCTCTAAAAGGACTGTGAGTAAATCCATGAATAAAATGATTATGAGTTTAATTGCTGAGAATAGTTCAAGGGTACATGAACTATATGCCATACATTTACCATTCTATAAGGAAAGGAGTGGTGTACCTGGGTGGCTTAGTTGGTTAACCGTCCAACTTTGGCTGAGGTCATGATCTCACAGTTCATGAGTTCAAGCCCTGCGTTGGGCTCTGTGCTGACAGCTCAGAGCCTGGAGCCTGCTTCAGATTCTGTGTTCCCCTCTACCTCTGTTCCTCCCCACTTCATGCTCTGTGTCTCTCCCTCTAAAAAAAAAAAACATTAAAAATTTATTTTTAAAAAAATAAAAGGAGCTCAGAAAAATTCAGATACTGGAAGAATAAAAAAATTATCTAAAGTAATTATTCTGAGAATTTCCACAAATTGTGAGTTTACATAATTTTGGGATTAGGGGCCCAGCTCTGAATATAGATGGACTGACATCTTGTCTTGGCTCTGCTGTTTGCTGATTGTGTATCTTAGTAAAGTTTCCTAATCTTTCTTTGCCTCTTTCCTTACTGTGAGCTGATGGAGACACTAAATAGCATCTGCTCTACGGGGATACTAGGAGAATTCAGTGAATAAGCACATGTGAGATGCTGAATACAATGTCTGAAACATTGTGATAAAAGTTAGCTATTATTTTCATTATTTGTAGGATCTGTTTTTGTTAGTCTGAGCCTTCAAGGACTGTGTGTTGAGGTCCAGGCACAGGTGTGAAGCTAGAATTCAGGGATATAGCAATGGATGAGAAAAGACCCTATCCCTACATATAGAAGGCAACTTCTATAGGGAAATCAGTAGACCTGCACTTTCAAGCTAGCACACATCAGAATCACCCAAGAGCTTGTTCCAGTAGATTGCTGGGGTTGCCATTGGATTTCAGGAGTTAGGACATGTGGAGTGGAGCCTGAGAACGTGCATTTTGCACAACTTCCTCGGTGGTGTGGTGTTGACACTGCTGGACTGGGGATCCTGCTTTGGGAATCCTAGCTCAATGGATAATTTGAGATAATGAGATAATTTCTTTTTACAAGGGTAGAGATAGACAGGGTGGCACCATGACACAGCCATTGGGTCCAAAACAGAGATTTCAAAGACCCTTTCTAAAGATGATGCTTGAGGTGATACGTGACGGATAAATAGTAACCAGGTGAGCATTGAAAAACACAAAACACTGTCACAGGTAAGGAGCTTTCTTGAGCTCCTTTAGGAATACTCCTGTTCCTCGAATCCATATATGACTTGCTCTTTTTAAAAATACTTTTTTGATGTTTATACTGTTTTTTGATGTTTATACTGTTTTTAAGGAAACCTAATAGGAAATATATATTTGCTTGAAACGTGAGTTCCAAAATCAAGTGTTAAAATTATTGATGATCCTAAATTTTGAAGTAGTTAAGTTCAATATCAGTATCTCCCATCCATATTCTTTTCTCAATAGTTGGTATAAAATTGGTATATAAAAATATATTTTCATAAGTGTTATAATTTTTTAAATTTATCTATTTTGAGAGAGAGAGAGTAAGCCAGGGAGGGGCACAGAGGGAAAGAGAGAGAATCTCAAGCAGGCTCCTCACTGTCAGTGCAGAGCCTCGCGGGTGGCTCAAACTCACAAACTGTGAAATCATGTCCTGAACCAAAATCAAGAGTGGGACTCTTAACCAACCGAGTCACCCAGGCGCCCCTAAGTATTATTACTTTGTGTAACTATGACACGTGAAGTAAAATATCTCATGGCCTGTCTGCAATATGTTTGTATGATGGAACATAGTGTAAATTAAGGGTTCAAAATAGGAACTCGCTTTTTACGATTATTAGTTTTTTTTTTATTTTATTGTTTTGTGTCAGTTTGGTAACATTTTATTATTTATTTTGTTTTGTGTTATATGTTTGAGTATTGCCTTTATTTAGGGTAGGTAGACAAATGAAAAGAAAGAAGAATCCAACACAGATTTTCACTACCCAGGAATAACTAGTGTTAACATTTGATGGCCCCAAATTCATATATTTCTGTGTAAAAACTCAAGAATAGAAAGAAAAGAAAATTTAAAAAAATGTTAGTTTGTGGTATATATATTATTTTCCTCACTCATTACATTAATTTCTTTTAAATTTTACAGAAGAAAATATTTGGCATGAAACATAAAAATCGCTAACATTTTGATAAAATATTCAATTTCTTCACTGCCAGAAATATTAGTTTTCAGAACATTCCCATAATGTTAGTAAAAGAAAAAAATAGCCCAATTTTGAGAGTGGAATTATTATATTGTTTCAAATCTAGATTGTGGTTATTGGATTTTAGGTATGAGAGCTAAAGAAGTTACTACAGTTAAACTTTCTCCAACCTCTTTTATCTTTATCTTCATACTCTGGTTTGTGTCACTGACATGCGTATTTTTACATGGTTGAATTTTAATATTTACATCCATTTGTGTCAAGTAGGCAGCTTTCAGCAAGTGACCAAAGGGTGAAGTCACAGTGGCTTGAGCAATAAGAAAACATTATCATTGAGATGGGATGGAAGGATCCAGAGTTGACTGAAGATATCATCAGCTTTTCCTACCAAGGGGGATGCTGATTTATCCTCTTGGCTCTACCCTTGGTCCCAAAATGGCAGCTACAATTCCAAATTGCACACTCAGATGACAATACTGAGCCAAGAACTGTTTACTTCTGTCTCTGGCTTTGGGTGGGCTTGTGAAGAAGGCTGAGGGAGACTTGTTTTTCACCTACTGTTTAGGATGTGTTTTCTGTTAGATTGTGCATGTGATTTTTTTACTCATCTACCAATTTGAACACCTTCCATGTTCTATGTTTATTTTTTCTGGCACATGGTACGTTGCTTCCCAGTCTTTGTCTTCTGTGTTTTAGGGACAAGAAGTGCATTTGCTGATATTTGTTTCCGTACCATTGCCTTTATTTTCAGTTATGTTTTTTTTTTCTGTTATTTAATCTGTGTAATACAGGATACCCCTGTGTAATATGTTTGTTTTTCTTTTCCATCTCCTTCCTTCATTTAATTTCTTTTGTGAATTGTAATCTCTTTCTTAAAGACTTCTTTCATTTTTACAGAGAAGTCAGATGTCTTTAATTTCAGTTGAGATGATACACATCTATTTCCTTGAATTCATTTTTTTATTCTCTAAGGTATTCTTCTTATATTGTAGACCTTTTGTCTACTTTTCATGTATGTTCTTTTCTTTTTATTTTTTCCGGGATTTTGTTTTGCTTTCTGCTTGCTTAGTACCTCTTATATATAGGCATGATACTTTTGTTTTTTTAAATCTTTGAGGAGGGCCAGCTACCTCTTGAAGGTTAATGTCAGTGGAAATAGGGGAATAAAGTGGAACAGTGAACAGCTTCCATTTAGGCTCTGTGTACAGAATATTTTCTCACCAATTGTGTCATTTCCTTTGACTTGTCACCTCAATTTTTGTTGAATTTCTCGAATATTTTCTCTTGTGTTGTGTGAGACTCTAACTTGATTTCACATGGGGCACAAAGGGAAAATAGGCCTTTAATGTCATAAGAAGATGATGGTGATCCAGAGCTGGAATCAACTGTATAGGCTTGTTTTATAGAAACTGCAAAACACAGCCTGGTAGATACTTTCAAATAATAATTAAAGGGGCACCTGAGTGGCTCAGTTGGTTAAGTGTCTGACTCTTGACTTCGGCTCAGGTCATGATCTCACAGTTCGTGAGTTCTAGTCTGGCATCCTGCTCTGCACTGACGGTGTGGAGCTGGTTGGGATTCTATCTCTCCCTCTCTCTCTGCCCTTCCCCCACTTGTATTCGTGTTTTTTCTCTCAAAATAAATGAATGAACTTAAAAAAAGAAATCATAATTAAAAACCCAGTGTCACTAGTTTTATGAGGCCTCAATATTACACAAAGTAGAAAAATTTAGAGTAAAATAAAATATAAAATTGGATATGGAAGCAAACATTTACTTAGGATGAGAAAATGTAACAAATTAAAATGAAAAAAAGGCAAAACCAGTAAAATTACAAACCCCAGCAGAAATCATTACATTTTAATTAATTAATTGCTTTTTCTTTCCTACTTATTTTTGGCTTCAAACTTTGATTTCCATTTCATTTCAAAGCCTGTGATGTAATAGGATTTTCTACTGAAACTGTAGAGATAATTAAGTCTTCTGATTGAAATTTGTTTTTACATCATTGCTAATCTTAAAATTTCCTTTTAGTTTCACAACTTATTATTATAACGTCAGGTAAATGTACTATTGCTACCAAATATGGGGGGTAGTTATTTAAAACGTTCTTTTTTTTTTTTTAATGAGATGTAAGATTTTGGAGGCTACCTTCTCATGCTACATATTTCAAACCTTTTTTCTGTTTGTTTATTTGTTTTTAAATGTTTATTTATTTTTGAGAGAGAGAGAGAGAGCGAGAGCACCAGAGTGTGAGCAAGGGAGGGTCAGAGACACACACACACACACACACACACACACACACACACACACACACACACAGAATCTGAAGCAGGCTCCAGGCTCCGAGCAGTCAGCACAGAGCCCATGGCAGGGCTCGAACTCATGAACTGTGAGATCACCACCTGAGCTGAACTCATATGCTTAAGTGACTGAGCCAACCAGGGCCCCTCAAACCTTTTTTCCTTCTACACTCCCCCCACCCCCCACTTTCCTTGTTTAGTGCTAACCTAATAGCACTAGGGTTAATACAGTAAACTGTGAGAATTCCCTGAAAGCCATACCTACCACAAGATGTCTGGGGATAAGTAAAGTATACATAGACATGACTGCAATCATTGTGCATAGATCTAACTAAATCAGACTCTGTTGTTCCAGGCTCAACAATTTCATAGCCACTTGACATATGATCCTATGTATGGAGAAGTGTGTTGGAGGGTAGCAGGGAATGGAAAGAGCCAGGAGTCTTTTGTTTTTAATGTTTATTTATTTGTTTGTGTATTTTAATTTAAATTAATGTTAGTTAACATATTGTGGTCTTGGCTTCCAGAGTAGAGCCGAGTGATTCATCTCTCACACATGATACCCAGTGCTCATCTTGAAAAGTGTCCTCCTTAATGCCCATCACCCATTTAACCCACCCCCACCCACCTCCCCTCCAGCAACCCTCAGTTTATTCTCTGTATGTAAGAGTCTCTTATGGTTTGTCTTCCTCTCTGTTTTTATCTTATTTTTCCTTCCATCCTCCTATGTTCATCTGTTGTGTTTCTCAAATTCCACATATGAGTGAAATCATTATGATATCTTTCTCTAAATGACTTATTTCGCTTAGCATAATACTCTCTAGCTTCATCCACATTGTTGCAAATGGCAAGATAAAGAAGATGTGGTATATATACCATGGAAAGAGCCAGAAGTCTTAACAAACTTTGTTTCAAGGGTCCTTCTGTTGCAAACCCTACAAAAGCATGTAGAGTATGTTGCTAAGAGGGGCCCATGCAAGGAAGAGGCTCTGACATTTAAACTTAATTATCATGTTGGTTAATTCACATCTGAATTAAAGACAGACATGACAGAGATTTGATATTTGACTTGATATTTGAAACCAATTCAAGCAAGTGGTAAATGCTATAAAAGACTGAAAGATCATCATTACTACTGGTATTAAGATAATCAGATGTCCTCAGAATCCACAAGATGTATCTTTAGGGAAAAGTACTATTGGATACTGCATTTTGTAAACTGTATAATATCCTTATGGAGTTTACAGTAATCTTCATAATTTTATGTGAAAGCTATTTACAACCAATTATCTTTGATAGTTGCAGCAGCAGTAAGAGAAGGAATTATTTTTTATCTTCAAGTATTAGCTCTTTAAACTTCCTGTTGACTAAGATTTTATTTACTTATTTATTTATTTGTTTGTTTGTTTGTTTGTTTTTAAGTATCAGCTCTTTAAACTTTTTGGGTAACAGCTCTTTAAACTTCCTGTTGACTCAGATTTTATATATTTATTTTTATTATTTAAAAAATTTTTTAAAATATTTATTTATTTATTTATTTATTTATTTATTTATTTATTTATTTATTTATTTATTTTGAGAGAGAGAGAGAGACAGAGTGTGAGCAGGGGAGGGACAGAGAGAGAGGGAAACAGAATCTGAAGCAGGCTCCAAGCCCTCAGCTGTCAACACAGAGCCCAACGCGGGGCTCAAATTCACTAACCGTGAGATTGTGACCTGAGCTGGAGTTGGATGCTTAACCGACTGAGCCATTCAGATACTCTTTCTTTCTTTCTTTCTTTCTTTCTTTCTTTCTTTCTTTCTTTCTTTCTTCCTTCCTTCCTTCCTTCCTTCCTTCCTTCCTTCCTTCCTTCCTTCCTTCCTTCCTTCCTTCCTAATAGAAATTTCTTTTTCTTTTTCTTTTTTTAAGTTTATGTATTTATTTTGAGAGAGACATAGATAGCACGAGTAGGGGAGGGGCAGAGAGAAACCCAAGCAGACTCTGCACTGTCAATGCAGAGCCTGACACAGGTCTTGAACTCACAAAACTGTGAGATCATGATCTGACCTGAAACCAAGAGTTGGCCACTTAACCAACTGAGCCATCCAGGTACCCCAACTAAGATTTTAAACTGTCATTTAAAAAAATTTTTATTATAACATCTCATATCTATATTTTATTTCCTACATTTATTTTTCTTCTGTTTAATTTTAAGGGCCTGATCAGAATGGACACAATTTTATCTTTTTTTGTTTGTTTGCTTTTTATCTCCAGTGCTAGGCTCACAATGGACACTTAATAAAGCTGGTCGCCTGCTGGCATGATACTTCTGCTCTCATTCCATGCTTTACTTTCTCCTAAATCTAATGACTTCACTTAAACCTTAGCTTGCCCTATCTATCTTGCAGTTTTTCTGATGATATTCATCTTAGAAAGTTTTGATAGATTAAAATATAAAGGCACCCTTGACAGCCATGCAGTATTGTTCTACCCAGGAACAATCACTGTCACTATGTTGGAATATTTTCTCTCTGTTTATCCTATGATGCTTGCCTTGTAGAAATCGTGTTATATGTGTATTTCATTCTCATCAAATGAAAGCCTGTGCCTGATTTAAAAATAAAACTGAACTGTGATGAAAAGCAGCACTTCCTTTTGTACCTCGAATTCTGCTTCCCAGAAATATTTGAAACTCCTGACCCCTTTCTTAATGGCATTTGGCATGTGCTTCCATTCTTCTAAAACAAAGAAAAATCTTACTCAACTATTGATTTTTCTCTTTTTAGCATTATATAGTAAATCTTTCGTCTGGTTGATTTGCTAGGGTTTATCTCCCAATAGCTGCCCTTTTTTTCTCTCACCCCACTAATTTGATGGAATTCTAACAGTCTTTATTGAAAACACTGTTTTCTATGACTATATAAATATCCTTCAGCATTAAACCAAGGACCAGAAAATGATTACATTTCTTCTTCTATAACTTCAAACATAATTCCTTCTTTTCCGGTGGTTTGATTTCTATGGATTTATCAACTCCATTAAAGTACTTAACTTACTTGTCACATGACAATACTTCTATTTTTTTTTAAACAAATCATTTGTTAGCTGCACTTTTTGTGGGCACGCCCTCTTGTTGCCTTCTTTCCTCCACTAGTTGGAATGGTTCTATGGTAAGAATTTGCAAATGCCGGTCACATTTCATTATGTTAATTTTAAAATATCTAGAATATTTTCTTCGGTTATTATGTCTTTTCCTCTGTAATGTCTTTCAGTGCTTTTGGCTTCCAAATAAACCTGGTAGGGCACCACAATAGTAGATGGATTCCTTTAAACTATGCTTTTAAGTGACTATAGTGTAAAGATCTCTCAGTAGAGATAGGTGCTGAAGGGACATTGTAATAGGAAAGGGCTACTCTTGCAGGTACAGAGGCTGCATTATTACTCTGCACTGAATTCCTCCCCCTGGCTGTAACTCCACTGTTCTCAGTAATGGTGGTTGCTTCCTGCATGCCCACTGATGGTGGTCCAGGTCTGAGCTGGGCATCCCAGTGACCTCTGCCACCCACTGGGCTGCAACCGTGACTTCGGCTGGTCTTCAGCCTTGGAGTCAGAACTGCCTTTCCAAGTTTTCTTTTCTTGGATATTCTCTCTTATTAATACAGTACCCTTGAGCATCCTCTTTGCATCTTACAGCTACTCTACAATCATAGTTTAATATATAAAAGGTCTCCTATTTAAATCACTGAGTGTGTTCTGTCTCCTGGTTGTACCTGGATTGATAAATCTCCTCATTGACCTGTTGGGTCCTTCAAAGGAACTAAAAACTCCCAAGAACAGTTGGAAACCCGCAATATATAAACAAACAAACAACAGTTAATTTGAATTGGGCATATGCATTGAGCAAAATAATTCTAAATGGCTAATTCAACTCAGTTTTTCTATGAAATAATCCATTTGTTCCAATAAGATTGACATGCATGGTAATTTGAACTGTTTTATGGAAACTGGTATTTCTATACCAAAAATATACTAAACCAGCATTCAGCAGACTGAACTTCCTGTCCTGTCTGCACCATCGGAATAGGGCAAATCGCTGAAAGTTCCTGAACTTCATTTTCCAAATCTGTAATAACGAAGAACTTGGGCTTAGCTTTTATGGCCCTTAGAATTCTTAATCTTTATCCTTGAAAGTGTTTATAATGGTTCCAATACAATCTTTAACTGCACTAAAAGGTAGTTCATTCCCATCTTTTATGAATTATTTTACACTTTTTTACAGAAAAAAAAAAAGACTTGAGGCTAAGACTCTTATCACAGAAGACTCCATGCAGCCCTGGGAATCATGTGAAATGAGTTTTACCAAAAGAGCAAAAAAATCCCACTCTTGTTCCCAGTGCCAGTGGGAGGATGAGGTGGATTTTTTATTTTTTATTTTTTCCTGAGCTTTTAACCTTTATCTGTGGACTTCCCTCAGGGATTTCCCACTGATGGTAGCAGTGGCCTCAAAGAAATGAAGCAGAACAGACCTGACAAGGTCCTGGAGACTTTTCTAGAGTCCCTATTTAGATGCTTCAAAAATTAGAAAATATTTTTTAAATGACCTTTTACTTACCCTAAAAAAAAAGAATTAAAAAAATAAAAGCATAATGTAGCAATTAAACATCACCCTCTTGACTCTACCATCCAGAAAGAGGCACTGTTAACATTTTTAAACATGTTCTTTAAATTTCCGTGTGCATTTAGGTTTGCATATGTATGCGTTATGCTAGGTACTATTTTAGATGCTGAACATACAGAAGTGAATAGTCATAACTCCTCCCTATGGTATACTTATATATTGATTAGACAATTTTGTTTCTTGCCTTTTAAATTTCACTATTTTTGAAAACATTTTTCCATGTCATTGGAGAATTTCTATAGAACGTGCATAGTATTTGGGGTACCTGGGCGGCTCAGCCTGTTAAGTGTCTGACTTCAGCTCAGGTCACGATCTCACAGTTTGTGAGTTCGAGCCCCGCGTCCGGCTCTGTGCTGACAGCTCAGAGCCTGGAGCACGCTTCGGATTCTGTGTCTCCCTCTCTCTCTGCCCCTCTCCTGCTCACACTCTGACTCTCTCTCTCTCTCAAAAATAAATAAACATTAAAAATTAAAAAAAAAAGAATGTGCACAGCATTTAATAATGTGGTTTTTACTTAATGTTGACATATTATTTCAAATATTTTATAATCAATCTTCAGTAAGTATAATTGTATAGAGATTGTTACGCACATTCTTTCCTTTAGACAAGATCCTGGAAATAGAAACACTAAGCCAAAGATAATATCTTTGAGGTTCTTATTTAAAAGAAATATTTTTTTGATTGATTATTTTTTTAATGAAATTTATTGTCACATTGGTTTCCATACAACACCCAGTGCTCATCCCAAAAAATGCCCTCTTCAATACCCATCACCTGCCCTCCCCTCCTCCCACCCCCCATCAACCCTCAGTTTGTTCTCAGTCTTTAAGAGTCTCTTATGCTGTGGCTCTCTCCCACTCTAACCTCTTTTTTTTTTAAAGAAATATTTTTAATACTTATTTATTTTTGAGAGAGAGGGAGAAGGAGAGAGAGACAGAATGTGAGTGGAGGAGGGGCAGAGAGAGTAGGAGATAACAGAATTCAAAGCAGCCTCTAGGTTCTGAGCTGTCAGCACAGATCTCAATGAGAGCTTGAACTCAGGAACCCTGAGATCATGACCTCAGCTATAGTCAGAGGCTTAACCGACAGAGCCACCCAGGCACCCCGAGGCTCTTAATGTGCATTATCACATGACCTCGTGACAGGTTTTGAAAACTATACCACCCCTCCCCACTTCTTGCAAGAGCGCGCCTATGCAGGGTATGGGATATTTGCCCATCTATGTCTGCTCACTCCTTTTTTTCCACACCTTTTTGCCCTGGGTGTCTGATTCGTGTGGGATGTCCTCTCCCCTCTGGCCTCCCTCTGAATTCAGCTAAAGGGAGCACCCGCTGGAGATCAGTGGGAAGGAGGAAGGTGAGGTGAAGTGCTTATTCCCTTCACTTCCTTTTGGCTGGATGGCTAATGGCTGTGGAATAAAGGGCATGGGTCCTGGCAGTTGGCCCGAGTCACATAGCCCTCCTTCTACCCTGGGCATTTTAGCAACTGCTCACTTCTCTTGTTCCTACTGGCCTAGATGCGACAGTGGCTCCTGCTGTTCCTATTGTAGAGATGTTTTTTCTGTGTTGGTCTTCGTAAGCTCTGCCGATACCCTTTCTAAATGGTCTCTGTTCAACCCCTTTCAAGTAGCCTGTTTCTGTACGCTGTCATTTTCCTGCCACCACTCTGACAGACACACTGGCCACTTAAATGTACTTCCTGAAAAAATGTAGGTAATAACAATATATCTATATCTATATCTATTTTATAAATATATAATTTATAAATATATAAATGAAAAATGTATAAATACATAAAGAAACGTAAATATAAATGTTATATACACACATACATATATATGTAAAACATTATCTCAGGGGCATGAAATAATATTCTAATTTTACTGTTTGGTTACTCTGGAGATGAATATCTTTTCATGTGCTTACTGCACAATATATATTTTTTTCTTTTGGAGATTGTGTATCATCTTATTTCCAGTTTTTTATTGGGGTTGTTGATTTTTTTTCCTTGATTTTCTAAACAATCCATTACATATTGAAGATACTGAGGGGCACCTGGGTGGTTCAGTCAATTGCACGTCGGACTGTGGCTCAGGTATGATCTTGCGGTTTGTGAGTTCGAGCCCCGTGTTGGGCTTGCTGCTCTCAGCGCAGAGCCTGTTCAGACCTTCTGTCACCCTTTCTCTCTGTCCCTTCCTTCCTTGTGCTCTCTCAAAAATAAAACATTAAAAAAAAAAAGACACTGGTACTTTGCTATATTCGAATACTTTTCAGTCTATCCTTTGGCATCAATTGGTATTTTCGCAGTAGCAAAGTTTTGGGTTGCTTTTGAGTTAAATCCGTCACCTTTCACAGTAACCTTTTCTAAATAAGTATTTTCAGTCACAGAAATTTTGTTAATGCCTGAATAACTTAGACTATATAGATGTGTTATGGTTGTTACAAAAGCATCTCAGAAAATTTTGAGTGCTTATCTAGGTTTCATTTGCTCTTCTGTTTTTTTTTTTTTTTTAATTTTCTTTGAAGTTTATTTATTCTTGAAGGAGAAAGAGACAAACATGAGCGGGGAGGGCCAGGGTGAGAGAGAGAGGGAGACACAGAATCTGAAGCAGGCTCCAGGCTCTGAGCTATCAGCCCAGAGCCTGACATGGGGCTTGAACTACTAAGACGTGAGATCATGACCTGAGCCGAAGTTGGACGCCCAACCAACTGAGCCACACAGGCGC